>NW_026136721.1:10328429-10928429 GCF_905237075.1 Dicentrarchus labrax
GATGTCTGGATATATCTGCAGAGGATTTTCAGGAATGGATCAGGCATGCAAAAAAGGGCAGCAGCTCATGATTATTTTCATTGTCGATTCATCTGTTGATCATCATGGTCCATAAAATGTCAGAAAAATGTTGATCATCAGATGTCTTGTTTAACCAATCCAAAGATATTCAGTTTACTGTCATAGAGAACTAAAGAAACCAGAACATATTCACTGGTGAGAAGCTGAAATTAGAGAATTTAGACTTTTTCTCTTAAAAAATTACTTTTGATAAATCGATTATTAAAATAGTTGGCAACTGATTGAATAATCCAGCTCTAAGTGTGGGTGACAAAGTCTTACTGTTGAAGGACAAATGTGTTTGGGTACAAGAGTTGTGTAAAAAAAAAAAAACCAAAAAACACTACTTTGGCCTTAATGTTAGATGACTTTTTGTATTTGATAAAATGTTTTTAAAGGTTGTGGTCGGTGAGTTACAGGGTCAACCTTTAACACCAACAGAACGTTCTTTAAACCCACTTTAACCCATGGGAGTTTCATGTAACGTATTTTGCTGCCACTGACAAAAATACATTTCTGTTGAGCTAAAAAGAGTTTGACATCTTTGATGCAGAAACAGGGGACCAAATCCATCAGTCAAGCAGATAAAATCACTCTAAAACCCAATGGAATTCGTTGGCAATGTACATTTTGGCCTTCAAAACGGTGAAGTTTTGTCTGATTTTTAATAGAGAGACAATGCCTGAATTGTAAAAACCGTTTAATTAATTTAATTACAGTATAATAAAATAATCATCATGTGAGAATGGCTAACTAGATATCAAGTTTACACCAGATCATGTGGTAGAATGTGCACAGCTGATTAGATCAATCAGTCTTAGAAATGTAAATACATTTTTAATTTATTTCATTTAAATGGTTAGACGGACAGGATAAAAAACAAAATCTTTGAAAAGACATATAGACGGTGTACAGTACACCACCTGTGTTGTTTTTTGTCACACACCAAACCATCAAAGACAGAGTATTCCTTGTCTCGTGAGTCCTTGAAGTGAACAGAGCTTTATGTGTGTGTGTGTGTGTGTGTGTGTGTGTATGTGTGTGTGTGCGTGCGTGTGTGTGTAGCAGGTAGAGCGATCAGTGGCGCGAGCAGAGAGTAAGCACAGGTCTGGCTCAAACTGGCCTGAGGCAACTTTAAACCGCACTGAGCAGTCATCAACTCAGCCTTCATACTGGATGAGTCCCCAGCTCGACTGAGGTTCTCCAGAAAAGAGTGTGCGGTTTGTGTGTGTGTGTGTGTGTGTGTGTGTGTGTGCGTGTAGTAGAGAAAAATAATCATAGCCCCTTAGATACACTTCAAACTCAGCCAGACGTGACATCTCTAAACCGCGGAGAAAAGTGTGTACACGTGTGCGACTGACTGTGTGTGTGTGTGTGTGTGTGTGTGTGGACATGATGGGGGAGGTGGAGAGGAGTGTGAGTGTCGTTCAACGTCTCTCTGTCAGAGTCCCTGGGAGAAACAGACTGTACTCGCAGCTGGGGAAAACATCGGACAGGTGTGTGTGTGTGTGTGTGTGTGTGTGTGTGTGTGAGATTCACGTGTCCTCCCTCCTTCCTCTCTGCTTTGTTTACTTCTCTCTCTGGACCAACACATCATCCACAGAGCTGGAGCCAAATGACTGCACAGCAAATCAACACTCACTGTTATATAAACCTCGTGCAGCGAGTGCTTATCTCAATCAATGAGATGAGATAAGGAAGTAAAGTTTTATCAGAAAGCTGCACCACGCCTCATCCTGATGGACAAATCTGCTGACGGCTCGCTGTTGGTTGGAGGTGTAAAGGTGAATGATATGGTGGGGGATCCGGGTGCAGGGGTCACGGTGACACAGCAGTGTTTCTTGAACAAACCCTAATGTGATACACTGGTGGTGAGGAAATTTGGTTTCCCACTTCACAGGGAGTTCAGAGCCTGCAGGGTGTCAACCTGCATTCGCCCAAAATAAAAATAAAATATTCTTTAAAATGTTTTTGGGAAATTCCTATTTGTATGTATGAAATATATTTGTCTGTAACAAAAATAATATGTGAATAAATGTATCAAAAGACGTAAAGTATCTAAAAGAACACAGATTTGGGATATTTTATGGGATTAATAGCCAGGATACAGGCAGGTGATTTGAGGTTATTTCACATGAGACATGTCTTAACATTAATTGTGAAAAAATAAACACACAAGTGAAACAGAAAGAACACTTGATGTTTTTTCACATGTGGAATATACTATATTAGTGTTGTGTTGTGTATGTCTTTATGCACATTTAAATCTTATTTTCTATCTCCAGTTAGTTGTTTAGGATGGGTGCACTTCCATGTTTTTATGGATGAATAAATTGAACCTTGCACCTTATGAAGTGGACCCAACTGCACCACGTACCTGTTCATTTCCTAGCCATTTCATTACCACACCTTTGTTTGTTTAGTTTCATTACCTGTTACGTTAACCACAAATTCCCCTTGATAGCGTCAATACACATTACTATCCCGGATCTGTTTGTGTTTAATCTTATAATTAGTTGAGATATCATCTTTAAAGTAATGACACTAATAAATATTGATATTTTAGTAACCTTTATTACTTTCATTACAAAGATACACAGTTTTCCTTTGTCTACGAAGTGTCTTACCAGTTGCAAGAAATCACTGTGTGGGAGGGGGCTGCCCAGCAATACCCAGCCTGGTAAACATTCTATGATGTCAGCGACGCTATGGTGTCTGTGGAGGAAGGTCAGCCACAGCAGATGCTTGCGCTGTTATTTTGGTTTGGTGCTATTATGAGTTGATTCATCCTCTAGTTGTCTCGTCAATTGTTTTTTTTGTGACATGCAGCAAAAAGGCTGGGGCCGGGTTAGAATGTGGGCCACGGCAGTAAGGACACAGCCTTGATATGTGGTACGTGCTCTACTACGTTAGCTACCAGGGGGTTTTAACATGTAGCTTTTGTAACTCTGCTGCTGGGTAAACTCCACATTGAAGCTGGAGATAATATTGGATAATTAGAAAAGCTCTGGCTCCATTTTATGATATTAACAATTTCAATAAACTGTTGGGCACAGTAACTCAACTGGTAGATCGTGTGCCCCATGTAGGCTCAGTCCTTACCGCAGCGGCCTGGGTTCGATTCCAACCTACAGCCCTTTACAGCCCGACCCCTGCTTCTCCTTTCCTGTTTATATTCACCTGTCCTATCAAGTAAAGGCATAAAAAGCCCAAAATATCTTTCAAATGAGTAAATAAACTGGAACAATCCAGATTAATTCAGACACACTGAATTGAAACACTTTGCTAGAAGCATTACAAAAGACATTTGATCTAAAACTGCGTTCATTGATGCAACAAGCTGTAACACAAGCTGACCTGTTATGCTGCAAAGTTGTTACGGTGTGTGTTAGCGAACAATAGGCCTTTTAACAAGAGACACTGTGACATGACAAAGAAGGAAAAGGACAGGTGTAAATATTAAAAGGAATTATGGCTGAATTCCATTTAGCTTCTACAGTTTCAGGTTCCTGGACTGGGTTGGACTAGCTATTCGTAAATGCTTCACTAAGTTTGTGTGTTACATCGTTCTCCAGTAAAACTTAAAGAATGTTCTTGATAAGACTTTAGTAATGTGCAAATTGGTTGGTCTTAGGAGGCCAAATGTCCTATTAAACTTAACTGCCTTCTGTAAATATGACTTTGTTTTATTTATATTTGTATGCATTCCTGTAGAAATGTGTGTGTTAATAGACGATATCTAATTAAGCTCACCTAACCAACAGTACTTGTTCATTTAGTCTATTGTTGCTTAATGTTTTGTAATTTGAGGTATACAGTGGTTAGAAGGAGTAGCAAGGTCATAGGGAGGCACAGAACCTTTTTTCTTTTCCTGTTGATTTAGTATCAGCACAATCCAGCTCATTTTCAACAGTTTCTCCAATAGACTCATGTGCAGGCTTCTTAAAAGATCAAGTTGTTGTTGAGGTACTAGAAACATTTTCTGAGCATGTTCCATATCTTATGGTCTTGATGCAATGAGACTCAATATAAAGGGCAACTGCTATACTCAGGAGAGAAAAGAAATCCACTGGACTGGTTGATGAAGTTCTTTTTCTTTGACATGCACATCTTTTATCAGTCATTAGTCCAATCCCTTCCTTCTTCTTTTTAAGTTTTGATAGTGTGTTTTGTTTAGAGGTCTTTTGCCTTTTAGAACATTTAATGTCAACATGATACTAGCATCAATCATGAAATCATCAATAATCAATCAATTGTTTTTATTTACAGGTAACAGTAAATCATTGCTTAAAGACAAGCGCTCAACAAAATTAAAGTTTCTTATTTTCATCAAATCATTGTACAAAGGTTGCCAGAATGAATAAATATATACAATAATGTCAATGCTCTTTGAAATCAATTTGTCTGCATTTTCCATTAGCTTTCTTAAAAAATATGTTTTTCTGCTGTTTGAGGGACCTGGTACAATTAGACTAAAAGGATGTTGCAGTCTAAAATCAAAATCTTCAATTTCTCTAACTCCCATATCAGGAGCTGTAGGGCAATGTTGTCCGATCAGAAAAGATACGGCGTTTGGTGTACACAACTTGGAATCTTTTTTCAACTGATTTGTTTTCCAGTTCGAATGCCTTTTTATTTGCGTCTGACTTTGTCATTATAGTTTGTGTTGTCATGACAAGGCTCGCAAACCTGTAAACAAGGCTCACAAGGGCATCATGTGTGACGACAGAAGCATTGTGAGCGTTTAGAGTGGTTCCCTTGCCATTTCAATTGGGTATTGTTTTGGAGTGTCCGATGAGCGTAGCATTACGGACCCCCTGACTCAAACACAACAATGTAGTCGTAGTCTCCAGTATCTCCATTAACCTCATCGGTAAGGTCCCCTAAAAAGCGACCTGTTTCGGGGGCCCAGTCTGCAACCTTTGACACAAAAACAACACTGTCTGTGTCAGAATAGATGGATCTCTCCCCTAACCTGTCCATCACGTCATAGAGCATAAGTCGTGCATATGGTGTTGTCATTCCCCCGATGAAGTTAATATTTTTAGTTTTAGCAGCCTGTGCTACTGCATGTCTCCACTGAACAAGGGCAATGTGATCAGACACAAATGAAAACTGTCTGACGTCATACTGGTCAATAAACATGTGAATTGCTCAGGATCTTTTACTAGCTCACATGTGACCTGGTTTTCCTGCATTGAAAAACAACCCCATAAAGAATTGAGCAACAGCAATTTTTTCTGGATTTAGCTGAATCCCCTCTTTGTCGTAGTAGTCCTGTATGTATTTTGCTTTTGATTCCTCATCTTTTGCAAAACTGGGGTAGCCTGAAGCATCTTGGTTTCGTTTTAGGAATGTCTTAACACATTCTTTACACAGATTGTCTTGAAGTTGCACAAGAGGTCCACCATTTTTGGTTGCACAGACAAAGTTGGCTACATGTTTGTTGATGTGTGTTGTTGTTTCAAAGTCAAAGAGACATATTAAGTCTGTGGCTTTGGTGGTTATTCAGATCGTATATAACACTGATGTTGTATGTTTGAGCCTAACAGATTTCTGTATTGACCACATTCGGTTTTTGGCATTTATGACCTGCAGCGTTTGTTTGGTGACTTACTGAGGAGAGGCTACCGCAATCATCACAATATTTAATGTTATTACATGGTATGAATCTTTCACGGTTTATGGATTCTGTCACTTCTTTGTGTCTGTTAAGACAAAACACTCACAACGACAATGACAGCGTATGGGTTTTAAATCCTGTTGTGTGTGTCATAGACAGCAGAAATACTTGTAATGTGGTACTGATCCTGGTACAGATAAAGCCATAGTGTTTTTGGATGGGGTTGTTCTTGGGTTTGATACATGTCCAATTTCTTCGTTCCTTGATTGTGGTGAAAAACAAGAATTTTAACACCAATATGTTCAAATTTTTACCCATCTGTTAGTGAGACTTTATGATTTGAGGCAAATCCCACTTGTGCTTGATTTCATTTGTGAGGGTACTTATAACGGGCTACACACAGAGAAACACAGAGACATGCCTGTTTTCTTTTGAATAATCTGATCATCAGCTGACATTTCCCAATTTGCGCATCACACCACCACGTTTGCCTAATGCTGCTGTGACAACGATCTAAAGCATATCATCTGACGTCATTTTTTAATTGCTTTGCATGACCTGTTCAATTTCACTCAAAAATGTTTCAGTATTACAGCTGTTAGATGTTTTTAATACTGCACACACATCTTTGGACACTGATGGACCTCTCAGTACAAAATTTAGAACGCCTCTGCTAAAACCTCTCCTAACTTATGTTTTACTACATTTTGGACTTTGGGATTTGACTCTACACATTCTGAGACTTGTGATGAGGGGTGTGGGTTTTTGTATCTGGTTCAGCAAACTCTGTTGCAGAAGACTCTGTGCAGTGGTCAATTCCACAATCTCCTCTTCTATTTTGCCCAGTTCATCTTCAACAGCAGATAAACTGCTGAGTGGGGATAATGGGTCATATTCAAGCCAATTTACTTCACTATATCATTAACCATTTGCCTAATTTCCTCCTTTACATCTGAAATGCTTTTGGATTCATAATTTTCAGTATGGCTTTCATCATCACTAATCACAATAACACATCGTTTGTTGTTTTACTTTGTGTAAACATTAACAAGCCATGATTAAACACTACGAAATAAAATAGGGGATATCAGACACTAATTATTATTTTGCATAATAACACATGCTACTCATTTACTTCTGCATCTATCAGTATTTCCTTCATCACTCTTACCTCCTTTCTAAGATGACCAATTTCTTTTTAAATTTACTGGCTTTTCCCTACTTGTTTTAAAGCAATATTGGCTAATCTCTTTGCATTGTATACAACCACAGACTTTGTTGTTCTAAATGTCAACAGTTGCGCTCTGGTTCGCATTAGCAGACCATCAAACTCATCTTGTGTATTTTAAAATCTTGCTTTGATGCGGCTGTTGCACTCTTGCTCTTTGTACCAGCAGTGTGTTGCATGGATTCTCACTGTGAGCAGGTTGTTCTGTGGCCTCTGTCCTGTATCTGTGCATCAGTCCAGTTCGGCAGACATGCAGGTTCTGGAGTTTGTGTGTGAAGAAGAACGTTCCCCTGGGTCAATAATTCTGCTACCGCTCTCAAGTCCTGGGTGTTGGGAATCACAAAAGATGGTTCAGGACCTCCTAGAATGGATGGAGTATCTGGTGCTGATGACTGTACAGGACATATTCCTGCAAAGATTTTGAAACAAAACTGACTTAAATAATGTCATTCTGACACAGTTTCATTTACAACAGAGGTCTCAAACTACCAGCCTCAAACATTTCTGGCCCGCCATTCCCTTTACCTCCGGCCTGCAACATGATGCCAAAAACATAATATAATTTTGTCCGCAAGAGTTTTATTATTATTATATGTTTTTCAATGGTCCAAAGGATATTTATCTACACACCCAGAGCAACACAAAAACAAGACCAGAAAGAAAACGAAAAAAACTATCTGTTGTAGTCTCAATGTTACATCAAAGGTTGTAGTATAGGATATAAGTATCCACACGTACAAACATATCTGTACATACATTTAAACCAATACACACATATAAGTCAACCCACATACATATAGATACATATTCACACAGAAACACATACTTCCACACACACACACACACACACACACACACACTATATATACACACACACACACACACACACACACACACACGTACTATGCATATCCATATACACACACTCCCATGTAATTATTCAATGCACCAAAAATAACAATAAACAAACCAACAATAACATAAATGTTTCTAACCCTCTTGACTTTTATCACCTTTTGCCTTCACCCAGACTCACACACAGTTTTTCACCCATGTTTTTCTTTTTTTTTTTTTTACTGGTTTTTAAATTTATTCGGTTCTTTATTCCTTTTAACATCTTTTAAGATCCCACTGACGCTTCAAAAACATTTTAAACTATTCAATATAGAATTGTCTCTTTGTAGCTCTAAATACATGTTTTCCTCATCATTAAGATGATATTGTCACCAGATCACCAAGCATTATGGTGAAAGGACAACTATAAAAATCCAAAACAATGCACCTTCCTTACAATGCCAAAAAGATGAACATCTGACTCCTCTTCCTCTTCACAAAATTGACATAAGCCACACTGTTGAATGACCTATTTGTTAAGCATTTTCAGGCAAGTATCTGTAAATTAGTTTTAGTTTTTAACTGCTGGAAACATTAAAGGTAGTTGTGTAAATACATATAAAAACGTTCCCCTGTGGGACTGCCGGTGCAGCAGATATTTTATTGAGATGCATGTATAATTGATATATTTTGTTTTGTTTTTTTGCTCATCTATGTTAATAATAATAACTTATATATGGACAGCATGACATTTTATTTACAAGACATGGTTTGGCCCTACTGTTGTCATTAATAAAAAATATTCCTTTTTCAAACATCCGTTCAATAAATAATGGTTTATCCTTGATTAATATATTTCCATTGCACCATAACACTTGACTTTGGATTTCATAATTATATTCTGATATTGGTACTGAACCAGCTAACGATAACACCTTCCAAAAAAACCTGATAAATATGGAAAAGACTTTCTCTTTAATACAGTAAATTGAAAGGCAGTTAGCTGGAGGTAAGGGTAAAGTTCTATCTGGAACAGGGGATGAACAGATATCAATCACTTTGCTGAGAACCAATGCAGATTCATAATAAATGTAGGTATAAGGGATGCTTTTAATGCAAAGTGTAGTGCTTTAAAGTTTAACAGTTTCATTTTTAGAATTGTTATATCAGTAAGCTCTTTTGATCTTATCAGGCTTATTTTTGTTTATATCACAACTCTTCTCCTGGGGAAGGCAGTGAGCAAATATATAAATTGAGGTATTATTAAAGTGTTTATTACAGTTATTTTTCCATATAAAGTTAAATAAGTCATTGACTTTTAATTTTCTGTCAACTGTTTGTATGTGTACTAAAACGGAATCCAAAACATGAGTTGTGTTTCTTGAGCAACTTTATAAATCTTCCTGCTGACCAACAAAGTAACTGACAGACACACAGTCTTTATGATACATGGAGAGAGAAGCAGAAAAAGGCGGGCAGGGCGGCCGGTGTGTGTGACACAGATGTGTATGTGTGGGCGAGTGAGAGAAAAAAGGAGGGAAAAAGCAAGAGCACAAAGTATTTTGTGCATAAACAATAACACACTAAAATGATGAGAAAATGGTGAAGTAGAAAATGACCTATAGATATAAAAATATACCCCTCCACCGTTCTGTGGGAAACAATAAAGCTTAAGATGCTCCCCATAAGCAGCATAGGCTGCTCTGGTTTAAGTTGGGTCTCTGAGAGAGAGAGAGAGAGAGAGAGAGAGAGAGAGGATTACGTTGCTTGCCAATAAATAAACTGTTGTAAATTCATAATTTAATACGTAATTAATTTTTATTTATTTATTTAAGTTGGTGCAAAATAATGACAAAGGTCAAAGGTGCCCGCAATGTATAGAAACTCCTGTTTGACTTACGATGGTAGTAATGTCATTGTGCTTTCTTGTAGTACTTAAATACTGAAGCAGCCCTCCTACGAGATGACAATAGCAGTAGAGGCCCCAAGTCAATTTAAGTTTGAGACACCTGATTTACAGTGTTTTAAATAAGATATCTACCTGTATCAGACTTTGCCTGTAGAGGGAGAGTCCATTGTGTGATGAAGAATGTTCCCCAGTGTCGATAATTCCACTGCTGCTCTCAAGTCCTGACCCTCAGGGATCACAATAGGTGATTCAGGATCTTCTGGAGTGGATGGATACTGATTGCCAGTGGGTCTGGACACTGGAGTATCTGTGATCAAAATAGGACTGGAAGGGGCTGCAGGTTCTGGGGCTCTATCCGGTGCTGATGAATGTACAGGAAGTATCCCTGCAAAGATTGTCAAACAAAACAATACTGACTTACATAATGTTGTTCTGGCACACTATAATTTACAGCAGTATTAATATATTTACCTGTATCTTTTATTGTCGAGTGAAAGGCAGGGCCCTGTCACAGCTTGGTGCACCATTTTCTGATATTTCTCCTGTATACTCCTATTTAAACAGAAAGATAAAAAAGTCACGCACAAGTAAAATTATGAACACACCGTTATATAAACAGTCATTTTTTGAATTGTACTGGATGTCTGGATACTGACTGTATTTTGCAGGTGGTCTGACCGCTGATTCTTTCTTTGGAGCCACTCCGTCGGGACATTTTATCAAATAGATCCCTCTCCTCTAGAGATATCAAGAAATGACAATAAATGTTGAACCATATGCATGTAAAACAATTACTCAAGAAGTACCCAAGTTATATGCCTGCTTATTTACTTAATTTTCCCGTTCCGAGGTATCTACCACGTTAAATAAACCTGCTTTGAAAACACTGAATTATAGAAAATATCAGATATAAAGACAAAACAGTCGTAACATCATAAATGGATTGGAGTTGGCTATTTAATCTCATCGTACATGTGTACAGTGACAATAAAGGCATTCTATTCTATTCTATTCTAAACAGTATTTAAACCAAGTTTTGTTAATACTCACATGCAGCCAGAACCATTGTAAATAGAGTGGCCAAGTTGTCCTCAGACCGGGAGAAATGATGCAACACAGTTTCCTGGAAATTGTTTGGTATTGTGCCTTTGCTGGGACTACTTTATATAGGCAGCTCCTTCCTGACTCACCTTCTGTTTTCTTAGTTTTGTGATTGTTGGTAATACTTTTATTGTCACCTTTTTTTCTTTAATATGTCCAGACATTCATTGTGTAATGTGGTATGTTTTATCTGTACTTTTAGCATATGTTCCTTCTTGAAGTCAGTCAGTTTTGATCAGGATTGCATTAAATGTTATTTTGAGAGCAAAACGGCCCTTGTTAAGCCTTTTTAACACAAAGCAGTCTGTCACACTGTCATGGCTTACTGGGAGACATGAATAGAACAGAAACATTGTTCATGTTAGTAACACCTGTTTTTCCTACCAAGACGTGTCAAAATGTCTGCTGTGACAAAGGCCTATCAGACAATGAGCTACATTAGCATTGCTTTGGAGTCGGGACGCATGATACGGATTTTGTTCAGCCGATACATTAACCGATAATTACCTGCTTCTCGTGGCCAATACCGATAACATAACCAATAATTTCCCATTTTTAAAAATGTGAAAACACACCTAATAATCAAGGTTATAGATGCAGTGAGCAAAGATGGATGATCTAATATTCTATAGCATCCCTACTTTTAGTACAACAAAAACAAAGAACTCTTCAAATATTCATTTATTTTTTCAATTAAGTTCATCAAAAAACTTCACAAACATACTTTGGCTTTCATGGAACACAAATCCTATCAAAGGTTTTGAATAAGAATAAAATAAATGATAATTATTATTATCATTATTATTATTATTATTATTATTACCAACTGATAATTTATTATCTATAACAGAATTATTGGAGTAACATATATACTTCTCATTATCCCGATAATTTTCATTTCCCTCGGGATAAATAAAGTATCTATCTATTTACTATGAATGTAAGTCCAATATTCTGTCTCTTTTCAGCTCTGTTTTGGTCTCCTGAGAACAAATATCTGGCTCTGTAGCTGCTAAATGCTCCACTGTGTTCACCAACTAACACTGTCTGTCTGCTGTTTAGTGCAGTGCAGGAAGTGTTGTGTTTATCATAGCTTGTTGACTAAGGAAAACCAACTGCCTGCTGTGGCTGGTATCTAGGCTGATTAGAGTGGACTCTGTGGGTTAAAAACAATGAGCTAAAAGAGGCCAAAAAGCTCTGTACAGCTGCACACTGGGGTAATAATTCTCTGTGGACTCAGAGCTAAGGGCAACATTATTCACAATACACACAGTCAATGGACCCAGTGTAAATATAAAAGTATAGATTAGCGCAGCTTTAACTTTAGGTATGCTCATCATCTTTCTCTGACTCACATGAATGCAGCCGACTTTTGGACTTTCTGTAAACACACCACTGTGCTCAGTGACAGTCAGACATCTGGTTGAAGGACAGTCTTCCTACTCACTGTAGCACTGCACAAACAAACACACTGTGCATGCTCAGTGGTAAATCACCCTCAAACACATAAACACACCCTCCACATTGTGGTCAGTGCAGAATCTCATGTGCACTCTCACACACTTTGGTGTTTTCTGAAACAACAATGATGTGTGAAGGGAGTCCTGTTTGACTCCAATATTCTCTTTCTCCTATCATCGTTGTTAGTGATGACTCAGAGGAGCGGTGACTCATCACATCCTCCAGGTCCCACAAACACGCATGCACACAGACACACACACACACACACACACACACACACACACACACACACACACCCACACCCACACACACACACACACACAACAACAACCTTTAACACCCTTCTTTCTTTTTACTGGAAGCAGGTTCTCCTTTTCAGTCAGAGAAATATTTTTGTTTTCCTTCCCTGGTTCCCTTTGCTCCCCTGGACTCTCTGGGGTGCTGTGTATGCTTGTGTGTGTGTGCGTGCATGCATGCGTGTGTGTGTGTGTTAATTAAAGTTGGGAGGAGAGCTTTGGAGGAGGAGAGAGTGAGCTGCCAAAGGCTGCCGCGTAAAGTAAACAGGCAGACGCACAGTCACATGCAGACAGCGCATGAACACACACACACACACACACACACACACACACACACACACACACACACACACACACACACACACACACACACACACACTGGAAACTTCCATCATGTTTTAACCCACTGTAAGTACTGTAAGAGTATGATTTACTGCAGAGGGACATTGCAGTTCAGTCAGAAGTGTAAAATACTAAAATGAAACACTTCTTTCATCTTTTGAAAGATGAAATATAACAGAACAACTCTTCCAGGCTCAGGTCTGTCCCAGCCTTTAGTTTGAACATTTTAAACATTTTTCTGGCAGAGCTTTCAGACTAAAGGCATAAACTTTAAATCTGTTTGAGTTATTCGACCACAGCTGAGTGGTGGTCTTGTAACCAGCATGGTAAACGCTCACACCAGTGCAGCAGCTGTTGTGCCGCAAATGTTTGACAATTTATTTTTCTTATTGGGGATTTTTCAGAAATCTTCGGCCTTTGACATATACCAGCATAGAAATTCCTTTCTGAAACTATCTGCAGTATGTGGCTTCATGTTTTTATTAAGGCTAAAAATAAAAAAAAGGCACCTCTTGGAAAAACATGAGATAGCTAAAACAGCCCTGTTGCCAGAGTTAAATCACTTCAACCATGAACAGCAGACAATCAGCCAACACTCCCTGGAGAAGCAATTGGTTTGACCACAAACCTCAAAAATGTTTGGGTAATCATAATGTGTAAACCATTTTAATCAAAAATACCACACCAAACAGCCATATATCACAGACGTGCCGAGGGATCCTAACCTCAGAAATAAATCTTATAGAAAGCATTTACGTGGTGGGATCACAATTTTGAACACAACACAAAAAACTCTCACTGCGAGTCTGGTAATTAGCATATTTTTACTTGAGGGCTCACAAGTTCACTAAGTGAAACAAGCTTCAAGGTCTTGGCAGAAGCCTCAATGAAAGTAATGATACAATTTTGAGAATGCGTTGCTGTAAATCTGAAATTAAATCACTTTTTTTCTTATTTCCTGAAAGGATATTGAGGATAGATGGCTCTCATCCTACACCAGAAATTCCCCTTCTCAAGTATCTCCCCTCTGCTCTCACTCTCTTATTTCCATCTCGCCCTGCAGGCTTTCAGCCGTTTGTTTCAAACTGGCGCTTCATGTACTTGGACTACAGGTCCGAAAGAGCGCGATTATGCATTCAAGCCCTGTAAAGAGTGGGATACGGTGTGTGTGTGTGTATGTGTGTGTGCACGGCGAGCCACTCTGCTTTCAGTGAGAAAAAGAAGGAGAGAGAGAGAAGGGGGCTTTAACATGCAAATCCCTCCTGCTGCTTTATCTGCCTCCTCTCATATCGTCCATAGCAACACGGATATGGGCCGTAATGAGGAGGACACACAGGTTAACAGCAGTGAGCTGTCTAAATGAGTGCAGTTGACATGTCCTTCATGTGCGCACACACACACATGCACACACACATAAAACAGTGTCTTATCAGAGAGACATCAAGGAGGTGTATGTGTTAGCTTAAAGCCGTAAACAGACGGCAGCAGGACAGGGTGATTCTCTTGATAAGCCTCGTTGGACTGCTGGCAGCCTGAGACTTTACACACTCACTTACACACGCACATGCACGCTAACACACACACACAACCTCTTTCCCTCTCTTTTATTT
This sequence comes from Dicentrarchus labrax, assembly GCF_905237075.1. Classification (NCBI taxonomy): domain Eukaryota; kingdom Metazoa; phylum Chordata; class Actinopteri; family Moronidae; genus Dicentrarchus; species Dicentrarchus labrax. Next base: position 10,342,894 of record NW_026136721.1, read on the forward strand.
GACACTGCCGGGCTGATTTCGATTTATGAGCGTATTAGCACCATTACCCGAACACGTGTCAAGGCGCTGCTTTACTAAGGAGGCGGAGGGTCACGTTTGGCTGCACTTACACATAGGAATACGCACAGGCAAACGCACACACACACACGTACACACACCACAGCAGTTGGGGAGAGTGAATGAGATAGAGGGTGAATGGTGTTTTTATTTGGATCGATTGCGGCTGGGTTGTAAAAAGGCCAACAATACGCTAGACAACAAGGTTATTTTCATATTTTTAACAGCTATTTGTGCGTGTACTTGCAGACAGACAAATGTTAAACGAGCACAAACACAGACAAGCACGGTTGGCTCTAGAGAGAAGCAGGCCCAGGATTATATTTCACTGGTGTGAGGAACACTTGGGTATTTTTTGTCAACATCATTTAAATGTGTCCTGACTGTATAAAGAACGGTCATCTAAGGACTTATTTAACTACTACTTTTTAAAGTGGTAATCACCTAGACTTTATATTATATATTGTTTTTTGTAACACATTTGCTGTTAAATGTCTTTTGCTGTACTGTTTTGGCTCTGCATGTTGTCAGTGTCTACAGAAATGTAACGTTTTTCATTTATCAAGGGCAATATACATGAATTACCTTACCGTCAATGTGCTGTAAATGTGCCAGACTAAGCCAAAAGAATAATTTTCATCTGCAGTCCCTGTAGGTTGATTTAGAGAAGGATTACAAGAAACAAGTACAAATTTGGCTTAAATCATTCCTTCCAGAGAAAGAAAATATGTATGAAAGGTTAGAGATGATAACAAAAACAGGTAGTAATTCTCAATTTTGACTGTTTAGCTCCAATACCAAATACTCTGAGATAATCAATATACCTGGTTTTGACTTGGTAAATCGCATTTTGACTCATAATCTTGACTTAGTATCATAATGTTGACTTATTAAGTAACATATGAATTGATATCATAATTTTGACTTTAAAAGTCTACAATTTTAAACATTTTTCTCTTACAATGAATATTTCATATTTTTGTCTTTTCAGACATTTCATAACTTTTCTTCTTGGGCTTCCATATAGCTTACATCAGTGCACAGATACTGCACTGTGAAATAATAAAAACCAAATAAAAGCTGCTATTGAACAGACAGTAACAAGCAAAGATATGGGTCATGCCTTAACAACAATAAATACTTAACACACGAGACAAGGCAACAAATGGATCACATCACATACACAGACCTCAAATACACTCGACAGACGCACAGAGCAAAATGGAATTATTTTTAAATATTGTGCTGCTATCGCTATTGTTTCTCCAGTAACATGCTAAGTAAAGTACCACAGGGTCTTCCTCAGTTGTCTGATATAATTTTCCCACAAAAAAGGTTAAATTGCCTAGTAAATGATTAAAACTGCACCCACTCATTCTCCCTCACTGTAAAATCCAGAATCTATAAATATGAAAACATTTATCACGTCTGCTAGACACAAGATGTCTCCTACTTCACTTTAAAGTCCATCCTCAGTGTATTTGTGCGGCAGGTTTAGAGTTTCTTGTGTAAGTTGGAGACATAAGTAAGTTGCATGTACACGTGTGAAGCTGGAGGTGAAAACAGAGAAACTTTCCCCCAGTGAAGGTCAAAATTCAAATAACAATAAGCAAAACATATTTTTGAATAAACGGGGAGTTTAAGTATTTTGAAAGCTGGTATGAGTTGTCTGTACTGTGTTTTAAAGTTTTCGAAGCTAATGTTCTCCTTTTCGGCGCGTTAAGCACCTATTTATCTACCTTTGACAAAACAGCTGCTTATGGAAACTACAGTCAACACATCATTTTTTGTGTGCCAGAGAAGTTTTCCTGGTGTTTAAACATGCCAATATAAAACTTTCATGACCTGCATACATTGATTGATACGAAAATGTTTTGGTTATTAAAAAAAAAAATTCCTCATTTGGATCAGTTTTATAACTTTGTAATTTATCAAGGTGGCAGAAGTCTTTGGACGAAAACACTTGAACAGCATCATCACTTTTTGCTGCTCTGAGCACAAACAAGCCTCTCTGATGCTGCTGCCTCCGCTCAGACATTGAAACATCAAACATCCGGAGGATGACACGCACACACTAGATACAAACCACACACACTCGGACGCACGCATGATAAAACAACAGTGTGGCAGCTAGCGACCACCATGCTGGTAATAATGAGGGTGCAGAGTGGTGCCTCGGGCCGTCCCTCCAGCCTTGAGGGGGGACGAGGTCTGGCTGCGGCTCCCTCGGTGCGTGGGGATGCATCACTGGAATCATTTAATTCATACCGTAAACGTGACAGGGTTAATGAGTGGCAAAGAGAGCCTGGGGACCGGGGGGGGGCTGGGTGGGGGGGTAAGATGTGTGTGTGTGTGTGTGTGTGTGGATGGATGGGATGGTAGTGTGTGTGTGTGTGTGTGTGTGTGTGTTGGTGCGTAATATTTGCATGCGTGTTCGTGGTAGGAATGGTGTGAACATGATAGGCTGAGGCCAGGGTGCTGTACCCCGCAGTTATAACTAATGCTCTTTAATTCTGGATGCAACGGCTTACAGAGAAACTCCTGGAAAATGGCCGAATGGCAGCATTAGTGGTATGTTTGGGAGTGTGTGTGTGTGGAGAGAGGTAACGAGGGAGAAAGAAAGAGACAGAGGTGGTTCAGGAGTATCAGGTTTACAGGGAGACAGATGGCGAAGGCTGGGTGTAGTTTTAGTTTTTTTGGTGGTCATTGGTTTTAATTACCAACAGAATCCAGATATACACACACACACACACACACACACACACACTTTTTACATTTATTCAAAACACCCAGACAACAGACTACATGCACACAGGCATAAAAAAAACCCCAGCACACACAGAGAGCTGTCATTCAACGCCCTCTCCAACAACAGACCGCTCAAATTTTTTGCGATCAGACACCGGCGGAGAGGAGAGAGCCGGTAAGGGAACGGAGTGAAAGAGAGGTTAGGACGGAGGACAAAAGCACGGCGCTCTGCGGAGGAGAGAAAAATGAGTGAGGACTAAATTGGCTGGGTGGAGTGATGGAAGACGGAGGGGAGAGTAGAGCGAGAGGCGATGGTGATGGATGAGCAAATGGTGGGCGCCTGATGGGGGAACGAGGGGGCAGAGGAAGGGAGGAGGTGATGTGATTCGCGGGTCGGAAGCACCAGAACCCCCCCCCCCCGTTTCTCCATTAACACACTATGCAGCCTGGTAACACTAGCACTTATTGTCTGTGAGGCGTGCAGTTTACACTCGCCTTTGCCCCAGACAATTAAATCTGGCATCAACACACTGGATTGCTTTCAGTGTCTAGGTGCACATGATGTGTTTCCTCTCTTGAAGGAGGTGTCCGTCTTTGTCAAAATGGCAGAAAACCGGGCTTTGTTTAGGGTTCGCAGTCTCCACTTTGTGTGTAAAAATGTAATAAAAGAACAAAAGACACATGATTTAAGACTCAAAACAATATTTTGTGCCGCAGATATGACACATAAACTGGATGCATCTCATTAATCTGCACCATAATTCAGTTTTATCTCCTGGGTACCAAAAACAAATGCTCATATGTCCGTTTTCAAGCTGGGGTCACAAAAACAGCTTGTTTGCTCCATCAAAGCTCTGGCTGTGGTGACATTAAGGCCTCCAGTAGAAAAACAAAGGCCTCCCAGCTTACCTCACCCCCTCCTCAGCCCCCATCTCCATCCTTCCATCCCACTCTCCCCAGGGACGCTATCAGGACATGGAAAGGTCAGGGGTCTGGCAGCACACACACACACGCACACACACACACACACACACACACACACTGAATGCTCGCACAAGGCACCTGCAGACAAAAAAAACGATCATCTCTGCCATGTTAACGTCTTGACCGATCAATTAAAAAGCCCTCATTTGAGCCTTTGCAGAGAGCAGTAATTGACAAGGTTCATCAATAAGTCAGTCTGACCTTTAAAGGTGATTCCAGTTTGTTTTTCCTCTTTCAGTGATTGCAAGACGATTACCAACAACTTTTTTTCCAAATTATTTTCTTTACAATTCAAGACGTACTTTCCAAACCTAATTTAGCAAGCTTTTTAAAACTAAACATTTAGTGTGTTTAACTTTTTGTTAATTAATACTCTCCCCATCTGTCATTCTTCATTTAACAACACAACTCACTGTCCAGAAATCTCAGGCTCTTGTAACTGTCTGGATGGATCAAAAATTGCATCCACTGCACCATAAAGATTATTTTTTATTATGAATATGGACATAAATGACTGAAAACTCTTAATTTTGTACAAATTGGATAAAGGTATATGTCCGCTCTGGCTACCATCTTTGTTTGGAAGAGTCAAAGGTTGGAAATGGGATTAAAAAACTTTTGTTTGCTGGGTATTTACAGCATTTTTCAGAAACACTGATGCTTATTTCTGTGACCCAAATGTAACTGTCCATGAGAGACACATAAGGGATCTATTGGAGACTTAACTGTTGAGTCTTTAAGGATTCTGAAATTCCTTCAGAACAATAGTACAATCTTTTCAATGCCAGGTATTTCTTTTTCTGAAAATTGAATGCTTAGCTGTGTGATTTGAATGTAATGGTAATACATGAGAGACACTCACTGAGACTAGTTCTCCATTACCTCCCTAAAGGGGATGTCAACCAAGAGAAAGGAGCACAATTACTGAAGTCATGAGGGTTCAGCTTCTTAAGAAAAGCCCAGAAATTTCCCCTAATGGTGGAAACCCCTCTGCTGCACAGTCCTGGTGACAGGAAAACAAAACCAGATTTAAAAGCAGATGAACTGAGATGGAGTGGACCGGTGTATAAAACCTGCGTCTCACATCTCAGCTTTTTTCCCCACTTGCCCATCTTCCCAAACCAATACCAGGCTTATGACCTTCAGGAGAGGAAAGACTCTCAGAAGAAGCAGTCTGGAAACGGATCACTGTCATAATGTCCATATAATAAAATCCATTGAAATGGGAAATTAAATATTCTATGATCAGCGGTCATGTCGGGCCTATTGTATCCATTTAATGTTCCTATATTTCTGTCTCATAAACAAGACTTGTATTGTTTCAGCGTTGTCTCACAGTGGAGCTTTTTGTAGCTTTAATACGTACATGAATTTCTTTCACACCGTGATGTACAGTTATTGAAAGTGTTCATTATAAAATCTATTTCTGTAAGGTTTTTTTCTGAGAAACCATTAAGTGTATGTGCTTGTGTGAGATTAATGTTGATCTCTGTGTGTCTGTGTTGTGTGTTGGCTCCAGAGGAACAGGTCCCCCCACCCCTGCCTGATACAGTATCTACTTAAATAACACATCTCATTAAGCGTGCTGACTAATGAGGTGATTAGCCCCGGCTACCAATAACTAGCGCTAGCCTAGCGTAGCGTTAGCGGCTCTCTCCGAGGGTTTAAGCACAGTGATTCAGATGGAATGGCTAATGTGGCTGGTGGTTCGGGCTTTTAATTGCCTGAAAGCTATTAGAACTAATGTGCAGATATGTGAGGGACAAATTACTTTAATTAGCCTCTGTTAATGTGTTTGCTCGCAGAAATATTAGCACATAACGTCAGCAGGAGGAAACGTAGAGTAGCAAAGAAAGGCTGTCCTGCTTTGGATTAAGGGTGGAGAGCCTCAGAGTGTGTGTGAGTGTGTGTGTGTGTGTGTGTGTGTGTGTGTGTGTGTGTGTGTGTGTTAGCGGCTCTTTGGGAAGGGCAGGGGGGCCTCAGCAGCAGTGAAGTGTGCCACAGCTATTTATAGGCCCAGTTGATTGCAGATTTATTCTCCTGGGAGGCAGTAACTCGGAATAGTGTGTGTATGTGTGTGTGTGTGTGTGTGTGGTGGGGAGGTGCGGGTTATGAAGAAGACCCACTGTGGGAGGAACAGCTGTCTGTCAGGAGGAATCTGTCGGTTAATTTCCTTTGGGGAAGACGCAGAATTGAAGGCTGAGATGAGGCGTCTCTGGCTACAAAAGCCGATCGTTTGTCTTCTTTTGGTCGAATAAAATCTAATATCTTTTCCTTTGGGTTTAAAAAGAATTTAATTTTCATTTACTGCTTGATCCAGCTAACATTCAATTGTCAAAACACAGTCCTACGTTTTAGATTGATGACGAATGATCAGGTGTTTTGAGTTTCAAAGGTCGGAGAAAACACCTCCAGTTAAAACACCACGTGAACCCGTCGATTACATTCAATTAAGGATTCTTCCTTCAACTTAAATCCAACTGAAATATTTGGTCACGGCTAAAGTAAAAGAAACTTTGAGACAGCTGAGACAAACACTACTCTAAAGGAGGTTCAGCTCAGTATCTAAAAGGTGGTGTTCCATTTTGTACACTGTGTTCCTACACAGGTTTGTGTTTGTCTCCGCTGCGGTTAGAGCTGCATGTGTATGTCAAGGAGGGAGAATAAAGCAGCAGAGTAAACAAGGAGGTGCATGAGGCTGGATACGGCTTTTGACAGGGGGATGGGAAATACTGCGGCTGGCGCTGTGAATTAGATGAATTCCTGACTGCTGGCATTTATGGCGCAGACAGCGGTGGGCAGGGCAGGAGGGGAGGGAAAGTAAAGCTGATGTTGACACAGTAAATAAAAGTATAAAGTAAAACGTATACACGGTTGGGTACGTGCACGTGCTCGCTCGTCAGCGACACATTCATGGTGATGTGATTATTACTGTATGGTTGTGTGTTTCTGTGAGCGAGTCTCTGTCCTCTCGCTTGTCCTGACAGCTGTGTCTCTCTCTGCTTCTTATTTATTTCTCGGAGGATTTCAAAAGCCGATCTAACAGAGCCAACAGCAGCCTCACAATTGTTTGGCTGCTTTCAGAGCGGCTGAATGAAAAAAAGTGTTTCAGGCTTAACCCCGTCTCTTCCTGAACTCTGCGGACCGAGTGGCAGACGGACAGTGCCAAAAAATGTGAACAATGCCAGTGAGCTCAGTGCTGGTTTAAATGAGCCATTCAGAGGATGGAGGCAGTTAAAATTAAAGGTCTGGGACTTATTCACAGTGTGATCGGACACAATGCGCTCTTTTGTAGTGTTTTAAAAGATCAACTGAGGATTCCTTCACTATGAAATTAATTGGTTTAGCTTTTGTTACCGACTGTATGAAAAATAACACAAGCTGTACATATATTTTGATGCTGATAAAGGTTTGTTTGAAATATCTGCTGAACTGCACAAAATGCACTGTAATTGTGGGTTGTGACTGGCCGAGGAAGTTCTGAAAACGTTACTTTCGGGGCCACTAAACATTTTGAAGAAGACTGAGGAACACGTGAGTGCACAAAAATGTAGATGTGATCTTGAATCAGTAATGAGCACTTACTGGCCTGTAAAAACACACACCACTGTGGCTTGTGGGAGGACAAAAAGAGCGCTGTTTACAGTGACAATGAGATGACTAAAGAGACTAAAGAGCAGGGTTACAGTGCTACACACACACACATTCACATACACAGGCACTCACTACACCCCTGATGTTGTCTCAGAGGACCGGGCCTGCAGGATCATGTGTGCTGAGGCCCGCCTGGCATTGATGCTGGTGATGGATAGCATGAGGCTGGCGAGGCTGGCAGAGGCCCCTCAGAGTGGAGGGATATGCCAGCCGAGCCGCTGCCAACAAAGGCAGCGTTACAAATACCTCACATTAGGGGAATTATGTCTTTATGCGCCATCCAAACAGGCGCAGGGGCGAGACAATGGTGTGAGGGAGATGGTGTTTCCGTTACAATTAGCTGCATGTTAATCTGTTTTTCCTCATCTTTTTCTTCCCCCTTTCTTCCTTTGTGCCTTACGGGCCTTAGTGCACAAAAAACAACAACACCATGGGATAGTGTAACTGCAAAAAACAAGACCAAGGCAATAACGTAAAAAACAAAAAGGCTCTGGAAAATAACAGAAATCTGTTTTACAGAATGACTTAAGGGGAGAGATGAGCAGATACTGAACTATGTATCTGTAACATCCCTTCGGTATTAGAAATGTCTGGAGATGTTATCTTCTCAAATGTCTGAAACTCGCTCCTTCATGAGCTTTAAAAGAAACAAGGATGTACTATAATAACATACGTACACAGACACACAGGATATTCCCAAACAGACAAGTGTGGTTGAAGGTTTCTCACCCTTCACTTGAGTGCAAAAAAGACCTGCTGCCCTTTAAAATGCAATTTCCTGAAACAAGACACATGGAGTGAATTGTGCTGTGTTTTTTTCCTCCTCTGTCCGCCTATTACTGGTCGTAGAGCTCTGTGAAAGCCCTGGCCAGGCTTTCCGCAGGCACTTTGGCAAGCATGAGCATCCAGTCTATTTTTCTCGGATAAGGAGGGAGGGGGGTGGGGGGCTGGAGGAGGAGGAGGTGGTGGTGGTGGTGGTGGTGAGGGGGTTGGCGGTGTTTTTGTCTGCTCGTGTGAGAAGTAAGGAGAAGGAGGAGGAGAGAAAGGAGAGGAGGGGTGGATAGAGAGAAAGAGAGAGGTATGTTAGAGGGAAAAGAAGAAGATGGTGCAGCAATGTGGGAGTGGGGGTGGGGGGTGAAGGGGGGGGTGATTGTAGGAAAAAGAGATGTAAACAGCTAATCAATCAGCATAGAGACGGAGGTACAGACAGCGGAGCAGAGATGGAGGCGCACATACTGACAGATGGGGACAGGGAGGGCGGGCCTCGTCTTCCTCTCTATGCACAGCTGGTTGTGGCTGGCGGGACGCCGGTGCTCCGTAAGCACCGCTGTCCTCTCCCCTCTCTCCCTCTGGACATCCTATCTGCATGTCTGTCTGTATGTCTGGGCCTTGGCAGGGGATCTAGGTGGTGCTGGGACATGAGCTCAAACATCCTCTGTGTGGTCACCCCCCCCCTTACCCTGCAATCTGAACTCCCACTAGAGTCTAAGTGTGGTTATGTTTTTGTTTTTTTGGAGGCTGGGGGTCTCAGAGCAGGGTAGGGAAGGGCCAGTGAGAAGAAATGAATTACCACTGCAGCTCAGGTGCTCCCCACTGACAGACAAACACACCTCACACACGTGTTTGTCTTTTTTATTACCAAATGACTTGACACTTTCTTTTAAATTCTGCGGTTCTTCTATATTTTTCAATACAAAACATAGTTTATATGATCCCTTCAAAATAAATTTGGGTTTGTGTGTTACTCTTTGTCTAAAGGGGATTGAAAGGTTTCCTTTCAGAGAAGAACACATGACCTTTAACACGGCTGCATCTTCTCCTGCTGCTCTCAGAGAACACATACACTGAAAGCCCAGTGGACTTATATAGCCTGAAGACTTTCTATTTTTGCAAGCTAAATTAGGAAGCCAAAAATGGCATGAGGGGCTGTATTATTGTCCCATTTTTCCTATAATAATGTTTCTTCTTTGTCCTTTGAATTTTGAAAGTGATCTTACAGTTCCCTGAAACAAAACATAATTTATCCATCTTTAATCTTAAAACAGTCGTGCATTTCCTGCACATGATAATTCGGAAGGTACCTGACAGTGCACAACAAGACAATCTTCTCCACTTGATGACAGAAACAATTCTGATCCTGAAGAGGCAAACGCTGCTCTTTGACTGCTAGATAATTCTGCACAGACCGACTATGTATAAAGTGTAACTGATACCTCACATGGTGCCACCTCCCAGTGACTCAGCAGGAAAAGTACTGCGCTCTGGGTTTGACTTATTTAAATGAATGTGTTGAGAATAAACTCAGCCTTGTGAGAGAACACTAATATCAAAGAAAGCCACAGGTCGATTCATAAATATTAATAAACAAGTCAATTTGGTAATTAGATGGTTCCATATGCCAACAGCTCAACACATTGTCCACTTCCTTATATCCCACACTTAATTCTCAGAGTTAAATGTTTCCTGTAATTTTTCTGTAAAGTGAGCAGAGAAAATAATTCTGTAATTTGTAAAATGAGCGCTACCTTACAGATAGTTTATATGAACATAATACATTGCTATTGTTCAAATCCTGCAACGGATACACTAACAAAAGGCTCTCCACATTGTCTAAAGCTTTTTAAAGAAAGACAATTGTAATTCAGGGCCTTTAAGTGTGCAGAAGTGCATTTGATATTGTTTCTCCACCAATAAACTACTGACAAAATCATTTAATAGTAGCCATTCAATGCCAATGTTTTCTATTTCAAATGATCTATAATTGTTTTACAGCTGCAATAAAACATTTCTTTAAGTATTCTATGACCAAACAAACAAAATGTCTAAAAGAGCAAAAATAAGATAATAAATTCTGAAGTCTACTTTAAATATGTAATCTTAAACAATTGCAAGGTTTAGATGAAAATTGAAATATCAATGCAAAAGGTTCAGCTTTATTGTCATTATACAACACAGGATTGCACAATGAAAGGTAATTTTACACTACTCCAGGTTACACACACAGAAAATGAACAAACAATTAAATATTTAAATAGAATATGCAATAAAATAGAGGAAAGTATATGTATAAGTAGCACTAAAGGAAGGACTAAAAAGTAAATATTTCCTTGAAGATATAAGATACAGTTACCATGTAAAATATGAACAGTATGTGCAGTATCAGTGTCATATGAATAATATAAGCTACAGTACAAATGAAACATTTTAGTGGGAATAAAGGTAGTGCAAAAACTAGTTACAGTAATGTGCAAAACCAGCATAACAGAAAGTTCCATGTGAAAAAAGACTTATGAGAGAGTCATTTATCTACAGAGGAGTGCAGAGGATGAGTTTAGGAGTCTCACAGCCTGAGGAAAAAAGCTGTTCTAAAATCTGGTGATATAGAAGTGGATACTTCTGTATCTCTTGCCAGACGACAGGATGGTGAAGAGGTTGTGGGTGGGGTGGGTACTGTCTTTTTGTATCCTTTGGGCACTGCGCAGTCACCTCACCTCACCATTATCAGTGATGCTGTGTAGATGATCTTCTGGGCTCTGAGCACCACTCTGCATGGTTGTTTTCCTCAAGATATGAAGTCTCATTGTTGTTTGAAATCCGGCTGGATGATGTTGATGGTAGTGTTGTGTTGTTGACAGAGTTGTAACCATGTTAGGGGTTGCAGTCATAGTACAGTGTGAACAGGAGGGGGCTGAGCACACAGCCCTGAGTTGAGGAGGTGTAAACACCCATCCAAACTGTCTGTGGTCTCTTTGTGAGGAAGTCCAATATCCAGAGTGTTGTACGCAGGCCCAGAGTGCTAAGCTCAGTTTTATGGTTGTAATTCATAGACTGCATAAAACATAGACATAGTCTCTGTGCTGTCATCCATAGGTTTCTGAAGAGACATTGTGAAATGCTCAGTGTGGTGGCTTTGGCCGTCGGCCCCTTGGCAGTGCCTGACTCTGACGGCTCCTGGATAATCCAAAAATGGGCAAAGACATGGACATGACGACCTGTCACTCAAAGCCAGCTGTCGCGCCGTTATTTATGCATAAGTTTTAGCCTTGATACAATTTAAACAAGCAAGTTATATAAAAATTCATCATTCATAATGTTTACCAGGCTACAAACTTTTATTTCTGCTGTGAAGTTCAGCATTTTAACACGGGGGTTTATGGAGATAGACTCTTCTGGAGCCAGCCTCAAGTGGCCATTCGAGGACCTACAGTGGTTGGCAATTGCGTTGGCTTCATTTACAGCCCAGGAGGTAGCCGCTTAGGGACATTGTGTTGAATGCTGAGCTCAAATCAACAAACAGCATTCTGATGTAGGTGTTGCTGTTTTCCAGATGTGTGAAGACTGAGTGGAGGGCGGTGGAGATGGCATCCTCTGTGGAGCTGTTGGCTCTGAATCCAAACTGTTGAGGGTCCAGGGTGGCTGGTATATTGTCTGGGGTTGTTTAGTCATTTAGACTAGAAACTGCAGACTTTTTAGATACAGGGACAATGGTGGCTGTCTTAAAGCAGGTGGGAACACTTTCCTGTGGCAGTGATATGTTCAAACTGTTGGTAATGACATTGGCCAGCTGTAGGCACATGTTCATAGTACACAGCCAGGGATGTTATCAGGCCCAGTAGTTTTGCTTACATTCGCACTCAATAGGATTCTTGCTGTGGATACTATGACTGGTCCTCTGGAGGTGGGCCAGACTTGGCCAATGACTCTTTTTTGAGTTAAAGGAGACATTGGTAAAATTATTTAATAAGCTTTATATCTCTTCCTCTGTAGCCTTGAGTGGAGTTCAATCTAAAACTCCAATCTAAATAAAACCTGAGCTCTCTAAAGCTGGAGGTGCATTTATTCCTTTTGAAATTGTGCAGTTAGAAAAGTCTGAATAGATGTAAAGTCATGGACGAGAACCCTGTGTTTTGTCCACCAAATGAAGCATTAGTTTGGGGAAAATTAATGGGCAAAAGCTGTGAGTGCTGGACGAACTATTATTCTGAATATCAAACTGACAAAGATACTAGAAATTAATTCAGCTAATACATATTGAAGGGTAAAACCACCTTAACCCACTTTACCCAGAGAGCTCATTTATTCTTGGGGAATGTCTTTGTCATTTAGTGCTTCATATTGTGGAAGCTGTGAAGCCTTTTGAGACTCCAACTGTGAATACATACTATTGAAATAAAACAGGACTTTATTCCAAGTCCCAAGGACATGGATATACATAAGAACTAATCTAATTGTAACTGACTTTTATGTCTTTAGGTAGTGGTTTTGTCTGACAAGGCTTCCTGACTGGAGGTCAGGGTTTACCCACCTCTTTATCTGCCACTGTATCACTGCACCAGAGAACATTTACAACAGGTGGAGCAGCTTGTCTCGGCCTGGCACGGTGCCTGGTCAGGTTGACGCACATGTGACAAAGCAGAGTGCGGCTACCTCTTGGTCACGTTTCCTACACCACGTTTCAATTTGCACAGTGAATGAAAACAAACATTTAGCAGAGCTTCTTCATGTCTGCCACTACATGAAAATGTGCCATCCTATTGCCCCGTGGCTGTTTCTAATTCAGTAATTTACTTGTATGCTGGTGCAGAGGCCACGCTTATTTCTGTTTATTTTTCACATTTCCCCTCCAGGAGACATTTAATGTGTCTCATCTCTTAAAAGGGAAAAATAAGATGTGATTGCTGGCTGCATTTTAGGAGCAGCTCTCATCTGTCATGTAGTGAAAGGACAAAGGGAAGCCCCTCACTATCTGTCCCGTTGTGCTTTACACTGCTGCTATGATGGCATTTACATGTCAGCCAAATAAAACAGGCTATTTACATGTGAGTGCTGCTGACATAATGTCATGTGGCATCTCTTTATAGGCACAGTAGGCAGGCACAGAGATTTATTGACTGTGATGTCCTGAGGATAATCCAAAGACTCTTATTTTTAACAGCTGAGGCTGTTTATTTAAAAAATAAGATAAAAATTTGCAAATGCAGCTCAATCACAAAAATATCTTCTATCAATCTATAAATGTGTCTTTTATAAAAAATATGAAATGTGTTTTATGAGGATGTTAACTTCAAACACAGCTAATATTTCAGGTAACTTTAGTACTGCCTCTCTTGTTATAAATAAGACATTAAAAAGCTGGAGTATTGTGGCAGGAAGGTGTTAGGACTGACTAACAGCCTCATTAACAGCCACCTTCAATTTCCCCAGAAATCAACAGGACGCCCACCAACCTATTACACCTGGAATAACCAACGGGCGAGCACACAGAGCCAATATGGAGGCCTGCTTACACATTAAACTCAGATCAAGGGATTTTTACCATAACTCTAAAATCATCCATAGGATATACATTTACTTCAAATGTAAATAAAAACATTTTTTTTTTACCCATTTTTGCACCAATTATATTAAAAAAATAAAATGGCCATTAAAGGATCAGCACAACAAAAGAAGATGTGAAATATTCCGAGTAATGATATGCTGTGAAAGAACGGGCACATTTTCAAACTGATTAGCTGACAGCTTCAAAGATGACCCACTTGGTAAACACAGACATTGTTTGTCTGCAAGAACGCAGTCCCTTGTGAGTGTGTTTGAATGTGTGTGTGTGTGTGTGTGTGTGTGTGTGTGTGCGTTATGGCTATAGGGGTGGTTGTGGCGGACGTGGGCTGCAAAGTGAGCAAGAAAATACATGAGAGAGATAAAAAAGATGATGATGGAATCAAGATGGGATGGAGAGAAGAGAAGAGAGAAAAGGAGAGGGAGGGATGGTGGCTTTTCTTTTGTCTTGAGCTGCAGCCTGTTTCATTAGCACACCAGCCAGCTCCCCTCCTCCTCCTCGCTGGCTCCCCAGCCCCAGACGGAGAGCCCGGTTACTGTCCTAATGGCAGCTCTGTATTCATTATCACCTCCGCGTACGCCTCCACCCCCCCACTCTGCCTGGGATGGGGGGCTGCGGTAATTGATAATTAAAGAGCAATAACACAGCGGTCAATGCAATCTCACCGCAGGAGCGCCTGAGACCCCCACCTCCCACACACATACACACAGAACACAACAAAAAGGTTGCACTGATCATTGCAGGTAACGCACAGATGAACTGTATACACTCATGCAAAGAAGCACACGTACACACAGAAATATGTTGTCTCTTGGCACAAACACTAAGAAACACAACAAAATGTGTGCGCACAAGTTTGCATGTAAATGCAAATAAACACACGCCCACACACACCCCTGGCATCCATCTCCATAGCCACGATCACACACATAAACACACGAACCCGCAGAAGAGGAGAAACAAGCAAGGGAGCACTGAAGAGCAGAGCCTGAGGAGAAAAAAACAAAACAAAGAGACACACATGTTCATTTAGGAGTGCAGGAAGATCAATATGTATACATGGAAGCGAGGCCGCAGCACTACTGATTATGAATGGGGACTATTCTCTTCTATTGGCAATGCCAGTGCCTGTGTAGAGCTTATTACCATCTCGTTAGTCAGCATATTTCATGAGCCACAAATACCTCCAAAAACTGCACCTGCTCACATTTATTCAGGATATTAAGACTGCATTTTTGTCAAAGGTAATAAAAACACACAACCAACAATACTGCGATCAAACACATTTGGCGTCAGGCGTGAGTGTATGTGTCAGTGTGTGTGTGTGTGTTTGTTTGATCAAGCCGTCATAGAAGAACCCCATTCTGTCACACACACACACACACACACACACAGTGACAGAGAGACAACAGGACTGAGAGACAGACAGAATTCATTAAAGAGGGTGAGATCCCTCTCTCCGTCTCTCTCTCAATCTCTCCTCTTGAAACTTGTTTAGCGCAGCAATGAGGATTCAATCTGCCGCTTGATGCGGTACGTGGGATGTAATTACAGAAGGAAAGAACGAGGCAGAGCTTCCACTGATTAGAGAGAGAGAGAACTAATGATTATGTATGTACTGTATGTGTCTGTGTGGGAGAGACACAGGTGACTCCTCTGCACTGTGAACACTGTGCAGTTTCTGTCTAATGTAAAATGAAAAAAACGTATTTTAGATCAGCTTGTATGCATTGTTTTGTATTTCTATAGATTATTCAGAAAATGTCTCCTCCTTTTACAGCAGGTCAGCTAAATCTTTGTATTCCTGAATTAAATGATATAGTTGTACTCCTTATGTTCTAGTTAATGGAAATGCACAGCTTCTACAACATATTTGTGAAAATGCAGACGACAAAAAAAATTGCTTTTCTTTTCTTATTTTTGTAAAGAAACAGTACCATATTTATCTATTGTAAGGATATCTCTGCACATAAGCCATCCGTATATGTGCAAATATACAGTATCTTCTGCATTAACATAATGACTGTATACTTCTAGTTTCCTGGTGTGAACAGTTGTCTTAGAAACGAGGGTCTAAGAATAGAGGACGTTGTATGCTGTACAAATTGTAAAGCCCTTTGAGGTACATTTTTGGTTTGTAATTTTGACTGAAAAAAAAATTTACTTGACTTATGCTCTGCATTAAAGGCACATTTGATTTCTTCCCCAAGGGTGCATGAATTCCTTAGCATGTATTCTTTGCTAAATATATGCTGTTTGTTGAAACATCCCAGTGGTTACTGCACCTTATTAAACTGTACCGTGAGCTCCAGATGTCACCCCTCAAGGTCTCACCATGTTAATCCTCATTTTTCTGGATTGTAACATTATTAATCCTATTCTGTTGAGATTAAGACCACAATTACTCTTTGCCTACACTTTGAACCTTAATTAAATCAGTAATGACTGAGGCCTAAAACATGTATTCAGCATGGGTTTTTTACTGTCCTTGTGATATGCATTACATGTGTTTCACATTTTGCAACTCCTCTGTGAGGAAACATGTCAGGAAACCCCGCTGTGCAAGATGTTAGATGTTACTTTAAGCATGTTTTAGGCCTGACACAATGCCCTGCTTCACATACAATGGAACACCTGAAGGTCAGATGACCAAACTGTACCAGGGCCTGTAGCTCAATGCTCCATTTGTTTGAGACAAAAGTGGGCAGAGAAATTGGAAGAGGCTGACAAATCAAATCATGTGTGGGGAAATTACATTTCACAGTGACTGACAGCTTATGAATGCCTGAATGACAGCGATTTCAGCCAATTGGTCAGAAGAAATATCAAACGACAGCGGTGGAAATCTCAGAGTCAAAGTCATCCTACCAATCACATCCCCTCTTCTCCATCCTACTTTTTCATAATTAGCTCATTTAAATGCGAATGACTTGGCTAGGTGCTATTTTAATAAAGATACACAGAGAAGGAAGAGGAGCACATAAACAGGAGAGGAGAGGGAAAGACAGTGCATGTGAGGGTGTATGAGCAAACGCATATGGCAGTGCATGTGTGATTACTTGTGTGGGAGAGCCATATGCTGCAAAATGGCAGCCCAGAGGGGGTGAGAGACTGATGAAGATAGAGTGTGAGAACTGGAAATAGAGGGAAAAGACAGAAGGGTTAGTGCATGAAAGAAAGAGAGGGCGACATGGGGAGAGAAAAAAAAGTGTGTGTGAGCATGAGAGAGAGAGTTTTGAGACTGGATCGAGTGCAGCAGAGCTGTCAGAGAGCTGCGTGTCACACAGGGTAGATGAAACCTGACATACTCCGGCTATCGCCCACTCCTCCCTCCATCATTCTTGCTCTTCGGCGGAGAACGTCCCTCTCAGCCCTTTTCTGGAGAGTGGTATTGACTGTGTCGGTTCGATGTTGGCTATTTCCATTTTCTCCTGCGGGGAAAGAGGAGACAAAGCAATAGAAAGTGTATTTCACTTTCACAGCGTCCGAGGATGAAACCAGAAACTCATCAGTCACTGTGACACTCTCTATCTTTTCACTTTCCCTCACTCTTCCACTCTGCGTGTGAGACACATAGCTTTTTTTTGGTACACACTTGAAACAGCTTCCAACACACACCACACACACACACACATACACAGTACTCTCTGTAGTTCATTCCCAAGAGAGGCCCAGATTGGAAGAGGGCATAAACAAAGCCAGGTACAGCAGTACATCTTTACCTCACACACACACGTGCACACACACACACACACACACACACACACACACACACACACACAGACAGACACACACACACACAGACAGACAGACAGACAGACAGACAGACAGACAGACAGACACACACACACACACACACACACACACACACACACACACACACACACACACACACACACACACACCTCTGAGCTCAGCTGTGTGGAATGAGGCCACTTTGAAGTGCTTAAAAACGTCCTCCCTCCATCTCCACCACTATCCGTTCCCTGCGGGATGTCTGCTATGGCAACAAACACCCCACACACACACACACCTCACTTTTTGTCCTTACACACATATGCCTGCATGAATCTAAACATGCAAGTTCAATAACATCTAACAGGAAAATACACACACACACACACACACACACACACACACACACACACACACACACACACACACACACACACACACACACAAACAAAACCAACTTATTTTTCTAGCTAACATGAAGTAATGTACTGAAATGATTTTGGGCTCTTTGGTACAAAATACAGTTGTTGGAGAGAAGAAGAGAGAGAGACAAAAAGGGAATTTAGAGAATTTTTAGGATGTTGGGAGGTTTTCAGTGAGCGGGTGAGGATGTGGACTACAGACAATGACACTAGAGCACTGTATTACACTGGCATTGAAATGACTGACGTGTTTTTAACGGGTTTACTCACTTAAATTATGAACACATATATTTTCATTTGCTTCCAGCTGTATCGTGCATATTATATACTGTAGTTTTGGCTGAAGTTTTGAGCTATCTGTCTCAGAGATTTCTGCCTCCCTGCTGCATGTCACTGTTACACCAGAAAACACTCTGTCAACTCTGTTTGTAGCGACCATTTCTTCAGTAAAAGCTGGTTCCAGTGACAACTGTTGACAATGTTTGAGTGTTGTAAATTTTTAAAATGTAACTTTTCAAAGCTGTGAGCACCACAAACAAAATTCTTCAGCTATACCACAAATATCTCAAAACCAAAGCTGTTGACATGGCCAGACACGACTCAAGGTAAATGAAAATATATATTGTTTGTAATGTGGGTGAGCTGACCCCTTCAAAACACAAAGGCTTATTATGGATTTAACTGTATTATGATTTTTAAATACTCTTAACTTTTAGTTACAGTAGCGATTATTTCTAGCTTTTGATACATGATGCAAAATGGGGTAAAATCAGTATAAAGACCAGAATCTTAGCTGCCATTTCCTAAAATATTTGATGTGTCCATATTAGAATGATTCATAATTTTAATGTAATCTTTTTCTCTTTTAGGTCACCTACCCTTTATAAATCAGTTAATCGAATAAATACACTTCCTGTACCTAAACTTGACATTAATGATCGACTCAGTTTAAAAACAAAACTGTGCTTAATACCCTTCTTTTTATAGCCACAAATAACCCTCTGCAGGCTGAGCACCCACAGTCTAATTCTGATATAGTTTAAGTCTATAGTTGTCATAAAGGAGCATTTACTGTCTGGGACAGTATGATTACATTTTTGACAGATTTTAACCAACAACTGGGTCTCACCAGGACATGTAGCCACTGACTGCTGCTAGACTCCAACATGTGACACAGGACGTCACTAACCACCTGACCACCTCAGCCACAGCTCTACTTCAGCTTTAAGGATCTCACTTGGTCTTAAATAACACAACAGTGCCCTGGTTTTGATCCCGGCCATTTGCACTGTGATCAACTCTCCTGCCCCCGTACACACATTCCTTCCTAACAAGCAAGCAGAGGTCGATACTACATCCTCTAATTCTAGCCCGCAGGCACACGCCACGCCCGGCCCCAAATCTAATTTTGCCCCGGGCTTCTTTTGGGGGCCATGTCTGTCAGAGCAGGTAGTCGCTTCTATTTCGCAGGTAATCTCTCCTGTATTGACTTAATGGGTTCTGGCTCTGTAATAGAGGTCATTTAGTGCGATGGTTTAGTGCTGTGGAAGATTATGGGCGAAAGTGGGGCTTACCAATCCTAATGTTACATTTTAGCTGCAATTTGGGGATATTTACACTTTTCCTTCAATCCCTGAACCCCTGTGGTCACCCCCTCCCAAAAAACCCTGGAGTAGCACTCAAACAGCCCCTGGAGACCACAGATTTACAGGATCATCTTCCTGTGTGTGTGTGTACATGTGTGAGTGTAGAGCGGTTTGTGGATGGCTGAGGGCTATAGATTGATTTGGTTTTGTTAGGCAGAGAGGATTTGCACCGCAGCGAAGCTTTAGCTCTTTTAAAGTCTCTCTCTCTCTCTTGATTTCTCTCCCGCTCTCTTCCTCTTTTCAATAGGGACAGGGAAGTAATTAACAGCTACTTAAATTCCCTTGATGGATTTTGTGGACACAGAAGAGAGGGGAACGGGGCAGTATGGTGAAAGACGGGCTCCATCCTCTGAAGCTTAATGCCGCCATTTGCAGAGAGTAATTTTGTCCCAGAGAATTTTTGGTTTAGATTGGTTAGAAAAAAAATCTATTTCCTGATGTAGCATTATTCAGTAATGAAGCAGAATAATACAAGAAGCTGCTAATGCATTATGAAAACCTCTTTGCATTTATACCCGCTGCCATTGATTGCATCAAAATCTCAACTCCCCCTCCTGTCTGAGAGTGGCTGAGCATAGAGCTGCCTTGTCTTACACACATGCTTTTAATGCCAATCAATCCCCTTCCAGCATATTCTATAAGTCAAATTCTATTTCCTATTGTTTACTCTCTAACCTGCAACCCAATAAAGGTCAAACTGCTGACTCTCCTCCCCGTTACAAAGTAAAATCCATTCCCAGCACGTCTTAATGACTCACACCACGAGAATAAATCAACTTCCTGTTGACATGTTCCTACTTGTCAACAGGAAACCAATAAAGTCTTCATTCCTGTCCACCACTTTTTTTAACAAGAAAAGTCAATCACAAGCTTATTTTACTCCTCTGATCAAACAGTAGTCCCCAGATGGAAACGGCAGCACTTCCTGTCAACATGTTTCAGCTTCCTCTCTGGTCCCCCTGTGCTAACGGTTGTGTCGTGTGTGTCAGGGCTGCCAGATCAGATGTCCCGTGTCCTGCGCGGATATCAAACCAGACAATGGACCTCCTGCTGCAGGCAGAAAGAACGCCGTCTACCCAGAAAGCATTAATTTCCCTTCTCGGGCTAATCCTCCATCCCAGGAGAGACGAGCGGGAGGCTAATGAATATAGAGGTGGAAATGTGAGTCTGCAAGGCGCTGTGCGCTCCAAGCCGTTGGACGCACACTGTCTTTATGCACACATATACATTGTTTGGATAGATGCATGGAGGCATCAACACATCCACGCATATACTGTGCACTCTCTCTCTCTCTCTCTCTCTCTCACACACACACAGCATTTTGTTCTGTTCAACTGTTGGTCATTAGTATAAATATTCAATGCAATGTAAGGGGAAACGCTTGAATGTGCAGAGCCACACAAACACACACACACACACACACACACACACACACACACACACACACACACACACACACACACACACACACACACACACACGGTTTATTTTGCTGTGTAAAACCTATCCAAGATGGGATCAGTGGTTAGATAAGTCTCATTATGAAAGAGTGTGATTATGGAACTAACACGGCCTACTTTCCACACAGGTGTGTTTGTGTATGAGTTGCATAACTGTGCCAATGAAGTATTCACTGTCCATCAACCTCAGCTAACCTCACACTGTTATGCAGGCAGGATATCAAACACACCATTTTTTCCATGATACTTAATTAATTGTTTTTGTCTGTGTTTGCTACAACGTGTTTTTTTTTTTTTTACAATTAAAAGTTTCTAATTATGTAAATTCCATAAATCGTGCAAACTGCCTCATAACATGTTTATGAACTTTTCTACTTTTATTGGTTTCAAGACACGAAAATGGGCCTAATGAATTTACTGAATACTGACTTAAAACAAACTTGACAGGTTTGCATTTAGTTGCAATGCAAAGATGAATCCAAAATCAGTGATGCCTTTCTTACATAATGAAACTAAATACATGAACAGAACATTATGAAAATGTACATCATAGGATCAACTATATGTATCTATATAAAAAAGATATGTAGTGTTTCCATCTGTGATTGAACCATTTCCCTTTTGACCATCGTAGAAAATGAAGAATACACATTATCCTAGTAATAGTCCTTCTTTGAATTAAATGAGCGCTAATCATATCTACCTTACCTTTTTCATATCTAATTTTACTGTTCTTTCACTAATCTGCTACTAATCTGTTCTGTTTTGTTGCAGTGACCCATTTCCAAAAACTCCCCCAGTGTGTGACACCAATTGTTTCTGTGATTTTTCACCTGTCTGAGATTTAACACTTAACTTTAACACAGCACACAGTATTTATCTATTTCTATCCTTTATCGGAAAAATAAGCTTGTCTCAAACCAGTCTGGTGATATCATGGTATTAGTGTGAGGTGGCAGAAAAAGGGAAGAGTCTTGATTCTGTAAAAGTGAGGGCTGACACCTCTATAGCTACCTGTCCAACCACAAGCCTGTAATCTGCCTCCATCAGGTGTCTGATAGTTCTGTATATAAATACCCACCATTACTGAGAGCCCGGCAGGGGACCGATCGAACACAGGCTGGAGCTGTGGCACTTCTTACCACTCACACACACACACACACAGAAAAATATCACCTCCTCAACAGGTAATCACAAGCAAATGTTCTTAAAATAGAAGTGATAACTTCTACTCAAAACCAATATATAGATCTAGTGGAGTGTGAAAGGCCTTGCTAATGCTTTTAGGCCTTAACTGAAGAGCTGTGTGTGTGGGAAGGGGGGAGTGAGTACCGGGGCCATCTGAGGGACAGATGCCTCCTGACTGCCCTTCCCCTGGATCGATAGCCCTCACTCTAGGTTTTAATTAGCTAATCAGTAGAACATGGGCTTTTAAGCGTGGTGGGAGAACGCGGCTAAAACCTGCCGTCAATACCTATTAAAATGGCCACCTCAGCTGTGGGCTGGGCAGGCAAGGCCATTGACTCACAGCCATTGTCTTTTATGGCATTCAAACCAGCTTAATGCTGTCATGAACTTCAATGAATAGCTAGAAGGGCGGAACGGCAGGGTGAGTTAAACAGCAGAGAATGAACACAAAAAATGTACAGAGGTATCTGCTCATGGGTGTGTCACAAACTTGCATTAGTTTCAATTACAGTGATAGGGCCGGGAATGTTTTATTATTTTATTCTTAAGAACAATATTCTTCTATATTCTGCATGTATGATATTATATGATGCCACTAACCTTCCACTTTTTCCTTATATTTTATACAACAGTCAATCCGAGCATCGATTTGTAGCCTTTTAAGCTTTCTGTTGACATTCTTTTCCAGCAGGTTGGCACAGTTATGTTGACATTCAGGAAGTAACATCTAATCAGCTAACAGAAACAATGTTGCACACTCAAAGTAGTAACGAAACTGCACCCAAGGAGGATGTTTTTTGGCTTAGAAAACTAAAAACAAAGCCACGCCCTGTGAATCCAGGCTGAATGGTCCTGGCCACTGTGTACACTTGTCACATGCTGTACATATGCTTTGCTTCTGTGTGTGTTTCAGAGGTCAGAGTGGGGATGAGTGTATGTGTTAATGAATTGGGATGACATGTTTGCTTTGTGTCCAAATGCCTATGTGCGTGTCAGTGAATGTGGACGCAAATGTCAGAAACTTAATTTATGAGCTTACCAGGCATGTCAGCAGACCCACTATGCGTGACTTTGTGTATTTGTATATGTGTGTGTGTGTATGTATTGGCGTCATTCTTGTTTACCTTGAGCTCAAGCCTGGAGGTGGTGTCTGAGTTGGGGTGACAACATACTGTTGGTTTTCCACCTGTGGTCACCAGTCAACTTCCAGGACAGCACAGGGGCCTCTGGAGGGCGAGAAAGAGAGACAGAAGTTATTAGTAGATGCTATAAAGCAGGAACTGTGTGCATATTGCAGCTGATGCAACTGAAAAATAAAACACAAAGGAGTGGAAAAGTAAAGAAAGGCTGAACAGCCAGGCTTTGCTACCTGTGTGACACTTTCTGTTTCCTCTCTGTTTCCACACTAACCACTGACTATCTCTGGGACAACTCCCACATAGCCACCAGTGGCCTATAATTAGAAGTTAAGTTTGATTTAGCTCTACTGTGATGATATGGCGCAGAGTTAGAAAAACACAACTGATGCAACCCAGAGCAACTGTTTAGTCTGTCACTGTTCAGACACCATCTGTATTCACAGCTACAACTGAAACCAACTCTGCTTCTTCCACAGACTCACTGTATGTGCTCCTGCATATGGGTGTACACACACACACACACACAAACACACACAAGTGCTTGTCTGCTGCCTCTACTAGAGAAAATGACTCCACAAGTAGCATAAGATAACTGCTTTTGACAGTCTATAGAATATCATTGTGAATGGCCACTGGACCCTCTCACATACACTGACTCTTTTCATTAAGTGCACTGATGAGGTGAGTCAGGTTTAAAGCCATTATTCCTCATTGATTTACCTTTTACCTCTTTATAACCACCACAAAAGAGATGCAGATAAAAAAAAGCAGCAGAGGTAAAGGACTTGCTGTTAATGCTTACAGTGTTGCTATTTGATAAAAAGACTAGGTCAAGGCCATTAGCCCATCAGCTGCTGAACAGTTTACCCAGTGTGTCACACTGCTGTACAACACACAAAGTAGAGATCCAACTACAATGGGAATCCCAGTTTTATTACTTGCTTTCAAACAAGTCACTGTGAGACTTGACTGAAAAATGAAACCTTTGGGCCTTTAGTTCAGCTGTCAGTTTTGTTTCAGATATTGCAGTGTGGCTCCACTGAAATATTAAATAAAAACTGTCTGTAGTAATTTGGGATGAAGAGGACTTCTGCACAATCCATGGAGGCATAATCCAGCACTATGCATATTTGAAGGTTGGCAGAAATATTTGAATATGCATTTTGAAGGTCTTGTCTTAGCAGGCTAATTACAATGTTCTTGTTGGATTAAATCCTTTTCCCCAAAGCAGCAGCAGCTTAAGCAGGAGGTTTTGCTAAAAGGCTCAGACTGCCTTCTGTGGCTGGAGAAGAAATGTTTCTCTTTGACAAATCTACTGTCTTGTCATGATGATGGCTGACCTTCAAAACATGATTTGAATCACTTTCAGATAAGATCAGTAATAACAGTAACAGCTTTAAAAGCTTACAGTAATTTGTTTGTTTATTTAACCACAAAAAATGGAAAGGGAATTTAAAAAAAAAATGAACAAACGTCACAGCTATTTTAATTATGACTGAATGTAAAAGAAAACGATCACATTACTAAACCAATTATCTGAACTCAGTTTGTATTCTGAGTGAAAAACTACAACCACTCATTCACAAGCACTGAGGTACAGTACATTTTATGCATAAAGTATAAAAAATTCCATTAAAAAAATGTAATTCAATTCTGTTTCTGTCACTATACTAACACTATATTCTGCAGGTGTGCACACTGTTTGCTCTGCCACATCATCCACCTGCCGCAGTGCATGAGATCACCAGCACATTACCGCTTTACAAATCCACAGCTGCTTTTATGAGGTGCGATTGCTTGGCCCAGAGAACTCTGGGGAATTCAATATATTTCAAAGGTATAATACACACCGGTATCGAGCAATAAAAGAAAGAACAACAAAAGTGTCCATTTTCACTAGAAAAGAGCGAAGGAGGAAGAATATGAGGGAATTGGTTGGAGAGGAGGAAAGGGAATGAGTGTGTGTGTGTGTGTGTGTGTGTGTGTGTGTGTGTGTGTGTGTGTGGAATCACTCAGTGCTTTAATATGATGACACCAGGCCGGCCGAGGCCATTATCAACCTTGTAGACTGCTCTGAACACAGACAGCGAGACAGAAAGAGAGAGCACCCCCACTTTAATAAAAGGGGCCCTTTGCCGTCGTCTGATTAGAAATATCATTTCCTGATGCCCGTTTTTCCCTCCATTAAATTGGTCTGTGCAGAGCAGGGATAGACTGTATATAATAAGCTGCGGGGAAGGAGGACTGTAAAATAACTGAGGTGATAGACAGGGAACGGCTGCGGTGCCTGCTGCCTTGCACAGCCTAACAGGCACACACAAGTATGGGCACACACATATACACACCCGCCGTGCACTTGCTAAACCTGGTGAGGTGCAGGCGCTTTAATCTAAATCGTCTGCCTCTGCTTTGATTTGCTTCCATGAGTTTAATCTCCTGCCTCTTCTGCCTGTCCCTCAAAGAAAACACAGGCATAAATAAACCAGCAGCTTTCAGCGGGACGACACACACACAGTTGGCCACACACACACGCCAGGTGACCCAGATAACAAACTTGATCACCATCATTAACTGCCGTATCTTCTGGTGCTGTGCTCCAGTGTAACTCGCATTATACACACTGTTCCTGAGATGATTGTCATGTAAAGTGTATTCCAGTGTTGCATCAAGCAGTGTCCTTTCATTGCTATTTCTCTGATTGTTACTATCAATTAGTATCATCATAATTATTCATGAGGCTAATTATCATGTCGTTTTTCACGTGTGTGTGTTAGCATCACTGCCACAGCAAATAGATAACGATTACTATTATTAAACGGTTCATCTCCGTATGTGTGTATGTCTTTGCATGATTACATTATCATCACGAGGAGAAATGGTCGTTTTGGAATGAAACAGACACTCCTTCCCAGCTGAGTGAGGGAGATGGCCTGATAAGTGGGGAGGTAATAAATAGCCTGATCCTGCCGAGAACAGCATGCACACAGCCTCACACACACACACACACACACTCTCTCTCTCTTTCTGTCTCTCTCTCTGTTCGGCCCCTGTGGCCAAAAAGGCATCTGCTGCTCATGCTGATGTCATCTGGAGATAATAACCGGGCCCAGCGTGGCACCGGGCCACAGCCAGCATCTCAGACCCCCTCCACACTGCATGGGCTTACTACGATCTGGCAACCCGCATCTGGGGGGACTGAGGACCTGGCAACCCACAGCTGAGGGGGTGGGGTGGGGTGGGCGGGGATGCTGGAGACATGCAAAGCATAGCCGCTGGGCTGGAGGGCACCAACGGTGAACAGTTAACAAGTTACTCTGGGTGTGTTCAGGGTCTGGCAGCCCACAAGTGGACTGGATATACAGTGTTCTCCCCTGCTACGCGCCAGACAGCCTCTGTGACTCTACAGATGAGGGAGCAGCACCGCCTGCAGCTGAGGGGATATTTTACAAACAACAATCGACTGTAAACTGGTGACAAAGCCAACATGTAAACACAACGTGGATTGTTACTTTTGGGTGCAAAATGTGTGCCGTATTGTGGAGTGATTGCTGGATGCTTTGCTATATATTTCCAATGTGCAGTTTTCTTTTAATTTAAAATTTTCCAAATGGTTTATTGGCATGGTGCAGTAATTTCATCAATGCTAGCGATGACAAGATGTTACAATCAGAGTAGAATATCAAAATATTAGGTATTCAAAACTGGGGAGCACGTTTGACATACTGAGGCCTCAAGGTTAAGCAAGTTGTTGACATGTTGTGTATTTAAGATTCAAGAGAGAGATTCAAGAAGCCCAAATATAGAGAATTCATGCATTAGATGGTAAATCATACAAAAAGTCATACAATACATACAATGTACATGCAAACATTTGGCTATCACCTATCAGACTTATAACACCTAAACAGTGTCTAAAATAACCCGAATAAAATACCCAGCTGAACACTACATATGTGTGTGTATGTCTGTGTTGTATGTGGGGATATGA
This sequence comes from Dicentrarchus labrax, assembly GCF_905237075.1. Taxonomy (NCBI): domain Eukaryota; kingdom Metazoa; phylum Chordata; class Actinopteri; family Moronidae; genus Dicentrarchus; species Dicentrarchus labrax. Next base: position 10,370,252 of record NW_026136721.1, read on the forward strand.
GATTGTCCTCCAAAGAATAACAGCATGAGTCGTTCCAGCAAATGGCTTAAAACATGTGTTTACATTCAAGTACAGTTGATCAATGAAGACACAAACTCTCTGGTCTTGGTCTCAGGTTGGCTGACATGGTCGCTCTTTGTTACATGTTATCCCCGTCTCTCTTTCCTGTCCACACAAAAAAGGCACAAAAGCCTAAAAGAATATTTAAAAAACATGGTGCCCTGGATAAAAGCATCACACAGCTGGGTTAAGGTGACATCACTTTTGACTAACAGAGAATCTGTATAACAAAGCCTGGTGCTGGGAGACCTTGGAAGGCGCCTCATTGTAAGTTAATGCTCACAGATACAGAAGCAAAGGAAAAGGGGACACGCATTCTCTTTCACTTCTTCTGAAACATGTTAAGCTATAGCTTAACCTCAGTTTGGATGTCCACTGGAATTTAATATTAAGTTCTGTGGGATTTGAATGATGTAGGGCTGCAACTAACTACTACTGCAACCATTATTTTCATTATCGATTAATCCCACCATTATTTTTTAAATGTTAGAAAATTGTGAAAAACGCCCATCCTAGTCCAGGTCAAAGGTGATGTCTCTAAATGTCTAAAGATATTCAGTTTAATATGATATAAAACAGATAAAGGACAGCTTGATTGTGGATCGATTAATCGGTTAGTTGACTAATCTAGAATGATGCTTGGCAGCACAGCACGAGTTTGTAATGACTGAGTTTTAAAGGTCCAGTGTGTAATATCACCTTAGACTAAATAAAATAGTTTTTATCTACAGAGGAAGCGGATCCTCTTCCACAGCGGCCACCACGTTGAACCACTATGTTTCTACAGTAGCCCAGAACAGAAAAAGCAACCTGCGGGTTTTGAGGCCACCATAGTTTTTCCTACACGCCTGGAAGGCTGAGAGGTATTCAGTTGGCTGAAATGTGAAATTTCATAACTAGATGCCATAAATCGTTCACACTAGTCCCTTATGGCTTTAGGATGTGTGTGTTACAATGCATTAAATCAGACCGGCAGTATGAGTAGACTACCAAACACAATATTATAACTCAAACAGCATTTCCCTCCACACTTTCTTACTCCACTGTAGCAAAGCACATAGACACACAGAGAGACACACACACATAAATGGACACGCAGCATCATGTGTACACTGTACACAAACACACAAACCTTAACGAAGGCAGACACGCACAAAGGAACCTATACACACACAAAAGACACACCTCGAGCATGTGTGTCACGTTCATAATGCACATAATGTACAGCACCCACAGACACACACACAACTCAAACTGACATTAGGTTACCACAAGGTCGGCCACTCTCGCCATAATTCACCTTGCCAGAGTCCTCTGTGGGTTGGTAAATCTATCTGTGTACATGATCACTGCGAGGTAAGAGCACAGTATCTGTTCACCGCCCTGATGTGCTGAAAGGGGCTGAAACAAGAGAACAGAACAGAAGAATTGAGTTACTTTGGACAGGATGGCTCCCTTTCCTGCCGCCCACCTAAACTGCGGTCCATTATAGGAGCTCTTAAAGGAGCTAACAGGCGTCAATGTGCCCATTTGGACAGCAGCGAGTGGGTGGACTATTAAGTGGCTGCCTGGATGGCCTCTCCTATTGTCTTCCTCTGTTTCTCTCCTCTGACACACTCAACCTTTCCCCTGCTCTGTTGTTTTCCTCTCTGGTTTTCTTCTTTTCATTGTTTTTTTTCCCGTCAATCTTAATTACCTCAATTACCCCAATTATTCCTTATACGTTTCAAACTGCCCTCTTTAATTCTCCCTCTATCTTGCACCTCCCATCCCTTTCTGCCTTTAATCCTCTTTACCTTCACCTGCTTCTCTGTCTGTTTCTATCTGTGTCTCCTTCTCCTCTCAGACCTGCTTGTCTGCTGTCTGTGAGCATCAAACCCTCTGTGCTGCCTGTGTCTGTGGAGGAGTAGGAAGCCTTGAAGACGAAGAAATCAAATTGTCTGCTAGCATCTAATTCCCCCCGACATCCACTTCAGCCAGGCTGTCTTTACCCGCATCCTGGAGGGAGGAGAGGAGAGGAGAGGAGGAGGATGAGGAGAAGGGAAGGGGGTAGATGGAGGGAGCAGGAGTTGGCTGCGGAGGTAGTAAACGAAGGAGCGGGGGTGCATGTGTGCATGTCTGTGTGTAGAAGGGAAAGTGTGTGTGTGGGGGGGCAGTTGGCTGGAGGGGGGATTCTGACTCCCTGTGCTTCTTGTCAGATCGACCGTGGATCAACCTGAGGCTCAGACCTCACCTCACCTACAGCACACACTTTACACACACACACACACACACACACACACACACACACACATTATATATACCACCCTTGCACACACTGCTACATTTCTTCCTGACTAGCTCTGGACAGGCTTACAAACAAGTACTTAGAGTAGAAACTACTGGATCCTTGTCTTACAACTGCAAAGGAAGCCTTCACATTAAAAATGTACTTGGTGGTTATTGTGAATCATTGCATGGATTCACAAAAACATCACATATTTCTTGTTAATACAAATCAGTTTTGACATGAATAGGTTGAAGTTAAATATTGTTATATGTGGAGGCATATTACAGAAATATTAGGCTGATTAAACTTAAGCTCCTTCACCTTTGATAATTAATAGGAATATGTATTGGTGTGTTCATAAAAATCACAACATACAAAATAAATCTCAAAGCATTCATCAAAAGCAACAAGTCCTACATGTTATAAAATCTAAAAACGTAAAATCAGTGTAGGTAAAATATTTTGTTGTATTCCTGAACTGGAACTGCAAGAATACGTTAGCTGGTATTAGACCCCGACTAATATATCAGATGACCAATATTGGCCTATTGCAGATACATGCAGATATAGAAACAGTTTCTGTCCAGCTGACAATGCAAAAAATAAAAAATAAAAAAGCTTGTGGGAAAGTATTGGTGTCACTGCAACAAATCATTGGTACATTAAAGAAATGCTTGAGCTTAGTTGAAAGTGTCTGGGCCTCCATTATTTACAGGACTGTCACAGATGTGCAAATATGCAAAGATGTTAACTGTAACATGCAAATATACCTTATCCTGTAAATACTCTTTATCAGAGCTTATTGATGAACAGTATGTGCACTGCAAATAATTATGATACACTGTAAAATGACATTTCTACTCAATATCAGCATTAGGATAAAACCCCAAAAGACAGTATAAAAGTATACAGCCTGGGTTTGTGTGTGGATATCTATAAGCCTCTATTTAATAATGTAATCTAATAATTTGTATTCAATAACTAAATTTAACAACACCCATCAGGTAGATGCCACTACACACTACACACAGTCTTTGCCTGAAGGGTTCAATTCAAGTTGATTCTGTAACACACTCCTCTACACATTCATGAGAAGGTTCATGTAACGGTTGATCCCTGCATTGAGACAAAGCCCATCAAATGAGGTAATAACAGGAGACCTCCAGTCTCGTCATTATCTCTGGTTTACTGTGAGTAAATGACATCATTATCAGAGGCTATTGATTGTCTTCTGGCTGGGTGACAGCAGGTCAGCTAATAGATGGTGGTTATTCCAGGCGAGGCTACGTTTATAGACTGGAGAGAGCTTAAGACCAACACATTAGCGCTTCAGTGGAGATGGGCAGTAAACTACAAGATGTGATTATCGAACATAACATTGACATTATGTCTCATATTTATATACAGACTTTGAATAAATTAAAACATCTCTGGCTGAATTACAGTGCTCAATCCAGCCATTTCTGTGACAGCCACAGCCTGCATGTGCACTCAAACAAAGACACACCTGTAATCATGCACATGTCTACACACACACAGACATATCGTATATCCACACAGAAACACAGGGCATTTAGATATGCACCCTCTTTACCATACAACAAGCTAACAGAGCTTATCTTCCTCTTCTTGCTGGGTACTATTGGAGAGGTTTACACAATGTAGACAAAATTACATAAAAGACCAAAAAACACAACATCCTGAATGAACTTAATGACTCCATTAGACTTGTGTAAAGATATAATTCATTTTGATTTCATTCCATCAAAAGCAGCCAGGAAAACGGTTTCTTAGCCCAGCACGCAGCCATTTTTAATTCTATTATTTCTGCATCTGTTACAAGACCGACAAACCATGTAATTTCAAACTCCAGGAGTATTTTAGAGCAGTCTTTATTAGCTAGCCTCACCTTCATGCATCTCTTCTCAACTATCTCTCTGTTCCATTATTTCACTGTCTGTGACATACATTTTTTATAAACCCTTCTTCATTCCTCTTCCTGCACTTCTTCTCTCCTTTCTCCACTATATAAAAAGAGACTTACAGTGAAATTGTATTTTTGGCCATTATGCTGCACAACTTTTGTGTTGGTTAACACTGTCTTTGTACCCACTCCTCTTTCTTCTTCCCTCTCTCCAACTGTGGTTTATCTGACTGAGTAGGGCGATGCTGCCAAGTGGTCGGACCATCACCGCAGTGGCTCTGACCCTGGCATTGTGTATCTCTGACTCTCTCTGACCTCTGGGCACAATGGCTCCACTCACAGCCGTCCAGCCTGCCTCAACCCTCACTGTCAGCCAGAGAATGGAGGGGGAGAAAAGAGCGGGTGACGGAGAGGGGAGAGAGGGGTGAGAGGAGAGGGAGTGAAAGTATGTGTGTGTGTTGTGTGTCTGTTTGACATACATGATAAATCAATAAGGTATGTCAACAGCAGTTCTATTGTCTCTATTGTAAAATGCCCAGCACATGAACTGTAATGTTCCAGAAATTAAACACAATAGCGTACATCACAAAATACCGCACATCCCCTGCTGTTGCAGCTCAATGCTGAAATACTCAAATGGCAGACAGCTCTTTCTATGGAAATACCCTTGAAAAATCTATTTATCTTTGTGAACCATTTTATTATTTACAAAAGATTGAATCATGACTGACTTACAATACTGTTCTGTAGATGTGTCCAAACAAGTTTGTAGTAAATGATCTGTGGCGCTGAGGAACAGACGCCAAACATCCTGTATCTGCCTGTTCTCATCCTCATTTTCTCTTTTATTTTATTGCCCTTTCATTTTAAAACACAAATTGGATTTATGAGATTTGCGTTCCCAATGTTTTAAATCCTTGGCTGGCATCCTTAATGTCTCTTAATTAATAGTCATTATTCACACGTGCGCTGGAGTATTAGACAGCAAACAAACCAACTACATTTTCCTCACTAAGAAAAGCTGAAGGGCTTGTCACGGCAGGCCTCGAGGTGAAGATGCCAATAAAATCCATTCAGAACAAACAGAATAGATTTTACACGATGTATCTATTTTCGCATACTGATATTAAACATAGGTCCAGTGTCACACTTTGCTGTCTGATGTATTTCACAAGTTTGGTTGTGTCTGATTTAAATATACAGCAGGTCCCAAACAAACCTTGTCAACCTCTCACTACAGATGGTGATACGCTAAAAGTTATAGATGTCAGTTCTAATGGGTTGTGATATGTATTGCTGACTGTTTGGTGAGATATAATGGCTGTAGCTGCTTTAACACCAGATCACAGCAGTTTGTTAAATATTAGTAAGCTGTATATCGGCTAGGTGTTTCAGCTTAAGCTTTAATGATTAGTGCATCTTGGAGGCTTGTAAATGGAAGTATATTCAACCTAAAACACTGGCCATGTTTAAATAAATTATACAATCATCAGTTTATGTCAAAAAGAGTCCATCACTCTCTACAGCAGCATAAAACAATACAACTTGTTTAGCAGCTTTTTTAAAATTTGCATTCTGGCTTGTATCAAGTTTCCTTCTCATGCTTTGGGTTTTTGTATCTCTCTTCTAACATTTCCGTGGTTATATTTGCAGCATTCCTAGATTCTGAGGGCAAATATTTGTGCTATCACTCTTGCAAGTATTTTATCTTGTGCTTTTAGAACTGCAGCGCACGTTTCAGCTTTCACTCTTCAATATGTTCCATCTTTAGACTCCAACATAGTAGATTTATCGAATACATATACGTTATGACTGGTTCCTAATACACTAACTGTAGACTGCTAGTGTAACATATTCGAATGACACTTCTACCTGAGTCCTGCTTTTTCACATCACTGAATTGCAATCATGTCTTTGATGTGTTATTATTGCTCACTGGAATATTAAATTTGACATTGCGACATGTGGCCTACCTGTCTGATTACACACAAACATGTATGCATGTAAACACATTACTAAACGAAAACTCTGCTGTGAGGCTAGGTGCGTGTCTTTCAGGGTTCAAAAACAATCTTCTGATGATAGATGCTGGATTAGCTGTTGATAGTGCACTTGTGCACTAAGAAACTGTTGACTGAGCAGAGTTCCCATGAGGGCTTAATCCATGCTGGTACACATAGGCAGGGCTGCCCTCAAGGTGAGCTCTGAGTGTGAGTGAGTGTAGGAGACAGACAGATGATTGCCTAGAGAGACTCACACACGGGTTTGCAGCCACTACGTGACGTGTTTCACACCATGCCGGGTTATCAGTGGGTCAGCGTTCTGCAAGGAGGGAGAGAGAGACAGAAAGAGAGAGATTTCAGTTTTAAATATCATCCACTACATTAATGATACAATTCAAGAGTTAAATATGATTTGTGTTGGTTTCCACTAAATCAGAAGTTATGAAATGACCATATATCAGCCATCAGCTGCAGTTTGGGATTTTTGTGTGTAATTCAAATGGCCTTAGCAGTTGTATCCAGTGCTGCTGTTTTCAATGACAAAGCTATAATAAACCTACTGTACAATATATGTCCAGCCTCCGGACAAATCTAAGTATAAAAGTAAGCAACACAGCTACAAACTTCTCCCAGGAGTTGGTGCAGACCAAAAGAGAGCTAAAAGGAGACTGAAAACTGGTCTGAGCAGCTGGATAACGTACATACACTTGCTCCCTCTGGTGGTGACGCAACACAAATCCAAATGAATGCAAATATTCCTCTGTTTCTGCTGGATGTGATCTTTTTTATTGCTGAACGGTAAACTAATTATTGTTCTGACCAAAAGCACAATTTATGACTTTGTCCCTCATACTTTAAAAGCCCTAACACTCACACATGTTTTCAACTATTCTAGCTGCTTGCACCTCTGCTCAGGTTGATGTTGGGAGGAACTATGCCTATGCTGGGAATTACGAGATATTATCTCCATGTACCAACTTGTCACATCCTTACCAATAAGAACGACTAAAGTGTAAATTGTGCCAACCAATATAGTTTACTCTATCTTGAGTGCAGTAATTTGAGATTCTGGACACCTATAAACACATCATTTTGCGTGATCATTCAAAGGTGTAGAGTGTTCTGGACACTACTTTGTTCGTTCCATTGTGAGAATGAAGGAACCGTCTGTACACGCCCACACAGTCTTGAGAATTTCAATTCAATTCAATTAAATTTTATTTGTATAGCGCCTATTCATAACAGAAGTTATCCCAGGAGCACTATTTACAGAGACCCAACAGTTCCCACCATGAGTAAGCACTTGGCTAAAGAGAGCTTTAATTTGGCTAAATAAGTGGTAACACCTGTGTAAGTTGACCATGGCTGCGAGTGGATATCAGCAAAGGTGTTTATTGCTAAGCAGTGGCAACAGGGAGGGAAAATCATGTAATAAAATCCAAAGCTTGCATTTTTGTTTAATGCTTGACACGACTGTGAAAATGTTACAAATTTTGATGTCAGGGCTTACTGAGTGGGTGTTGTTTTTTATTAGCCTGCAGCTTTGTCCCTATGATCGCAGCACATGCACTCATCTTTAGGTTTATTAATGTTACAGTTTTTGTTGAAAATGTTTTAGAGAGGTGACATTTTTGAGGCTGCAGTTTGTGCAGTTGTTGAGCTGTATTTTATTATACTGAGAGGTGTTTCTAATATTCAGTCTACACTCACTGATATAAATAGGGTGGAGACACCTCTCAGTAAGAGGCAATAAGGCAAAAGTAATATTTATGATACAAAATTCCTCAGGAATCTTCACACCCACATGATTTGCAACTAATGTTACCACCAGTTAATCATATTTTTTCCCCTCCAAATTTGAATAGTCCTCATAGCAGTGTGCTGTAGAGCAGAGCCCTATTGTTTTTAATTAATGTGACAGTTTTACTCGCACTTCAAGGAGAGAGGAATTTGGCAGCGAAAGGCGTTTCTGACCGTAGTATGAAATCGCTCACACTTACAGCACACAAAGACAAGGCTCCTGGCTGTAAATCTCACACAGACACACACACACACACACACACACACGGACATAGACAGACAGACAGATGCGCACATGCATATACACACACAGACACACACACACACACACACACACACACAGTGATTCAGGGTAATTGCAAATAACAAGCCTTCTGCTCTGACATCCAACCTCTATCAATTAAACATCAAATATTCTCCCCAACAGTTTTGCTGCCAAACACATTCTTTGTTCGTTTAATCCCAAAAGCTGAAACTCAACCCAGTTAAAATGCCAGTGATGAGCGAGCAAGAGAGAGGGAGAGAGAGAGAGAGAGTGAGAGACAGAATCAAAGCATGTTAATCGAGCCCTACAGTGCTGTGTGTGTGTGTGGGTGTGTGTGTGTGTGTGTGTGTGAAAGAGACAGTACAAGAAAGAGAAAGGGAGCCAGAGTTGATGTGCATGTAATCATTTTTATTCTTGAACCCCCACCTCTCTCTCTCTCTCTCTCTCTCTCTCTCTCTATGTCACTGTCTATAATGCACTTTGACAACACACAAATCACTGGAGTGGTTTCCCAGCAACAGGAGGGAGGGTTTGGGGTTTTGGACCCTGATGGAGCCAAAAACGTCTTCCAGGAGAGGAAATTGATTCAGTGGAAGTCTTAAAAAAATCCTTCAGATCCAGTCAATAATCACCCCCAGATAAAAAGGGGAGAAGGGGTATGTGTGTGTGTGTGTGTGTGTGTGGAGGGCGGGGGGGCATTGATTATCCTTGTTTTCTGCTACTCAGTACATGCAGACAGTAAAATCAAGAGCTGGGAGACAGCCAATGAAACAGCATGACAGTCTGATGAAAGACAGTGGTGCTTTAGGCTTGCGGTCAGAAATCAAAGTGTCCCCTCTCATCTCTCCCTGCTCTACCCTCTCTCAGTAGGAACCATGTTTTCCTCTCCCAACCACTCCCTCCAACCCACATTCATTTCTCTCTGCTTCCCCCCTGTGGCCACTAATGGTCACGACAGCTCTTTTAGCTATCAGTAAATGTGAACTGTAACTGCTTTTTAAGATTCAAGGACTCATTATATCCACCATGTGGTCCCACTTTACCATAAGACATACTTACAGGGTTTATACATTAAACTAATGACTTGCTGTTAGTTAGTATTAACCCTTCGCAGATTATTTATAACCTCTTATGATGTGGATTAATATAAACCTTTGAGTTGCAAGGTTGTGAAAACACGTTTCAAAAAGGATCCTAATATAAAAATATTAGATATTATGTGCCTCATAATATGTCAACCTGATGTTTTTTAATTTAAGCACTCTAACAGCTTTCTATTTAAAAAAGCATTAGTAAATCATTTGTATCAATCATGACAATTTACAAACCCTATGCCTAACAGTCAAGTGGTACATGAAATATAACTTGATCTTGAATCGTGTAAAGCAATGATTCTCAACCTGGGGTCGGGACCCACACTAAGGTTTGCCAAAGCATCATGTGGGGGTCACGACGCCTTCTTGATTTTAAGGGCCTCTATCAAACTGTATTTGTCTAGCCTATTAAGTGATAAATCATTCGGAATTGTATAAAAAAACCTCCTCTCTGATGCAATATTCAGAGGAAATAATCTGCACAAAATTCATCCAAATCACTCGTTTTACAGAAACTTCCTGCAGTTATTGCTCGCTGTTTGGGTTCATTGTGCTGTTCATCAGTTGTTTACATTGTTATTGTTATGCATTGCATATAATATGAAATATCCATAAAATACATCACTAAGTCAGGGGTCATTTGTTTACTCTATAGAAAAGGGGTCCCTTACAGAAAAACTGGTGTACAGAAGACTGTAAGTACTACAATAGTCCAACAGTCCAACAAGGAAGACACATAAATGTCCTACAGTACTTGGAAAACTAATATGAAGCTACTTTATTGTTCTTAGTTTTTCCCTTACTATATGAAAAGACGTTTTGCTTTAGTTTTAGGTAATGAGGTCAGCATTTCTACTGGGTGAATGAGTGAAAACCTGTAAAACAAATACAGCCTCTAAAGCTGTTCAAGAAATATGAACAGTATTTCATATTAAACAGTGCTGTTAGAAACCGACATGACATTAAACTACAAGAATGTGAATACAGTGTAATGAATTTGACATGCACCTTTAAGATTATAAATTCCATTTTAAATTTGCCATGAGGTTGCTCCTCAATTTCCAACTAACGTTATAACTCAGCCAGTAGCTTACAGGTTACACGGTTCTTGCATGCAGACATTGCCACATTGTAAACTGAGGCCGGAGGGCAACATGTCAATCACCTGCACAGCTGTAGGCTGAACTGAAGGTGGAAAAATATCCAGGTATAGTTAGTCATACTATTTCATCTCTTCCACTTGAAGCACTTTGGGCCAGTTTACAGAACAAATTCAGTCCAATTAAGCTAGCAGACAACCTACCTGTAACTCCCGCTCTTTCTCTGTCCGTGAAGCTCCAGGAAAACTACAGGGCGGGTTTCATTAAGGAGCCAGGTGATGTCGGGTGTCACAGTGTTGAAGTTCATAGTATGTTCACTGAACAAACCAACCCTCACGTTTAAACATATTATAAGCAGCCTTCTCTATCTTTTTTTCCTCAAAATGTCAAATATTCCGTTTCCATCTTGCTCCCTCTGCTGGTGACGCAGCTCATAATAGGGGACCTGTCAGTGCGTCTGCGCAGACTGAACTGATTCCACCTCCAGTCTCTTCAGGACCTGGCACTCATCAGTATCAAATGTGACAATAGAAGACTGGGCTTTTTCCAGCAAAAGAAGCTTTTAAAAAGTCAGGAATGGAGATTCTGGAGGATGCGTCTAAATATTTAAACCTTTTTTAAAAAAAGTTTTTTCACATGTTTTGGCAAAAACAGCATTTTCTTTTTTCTTATATATACATATTATATAATATTTTAAATTAAAAAACAGGTTGTAACCACTTCAACTGATTAGCATAACCCATAAAATGTTGTCTTATATTCCTGCAGGCCTGCTTAATATGCCTCTTTAAGACACAAACAAACAAACAAAAAATGTAACGATTTTATTCCAAGAGAATTATGCATGTCTCCTCTTGACCTCAGAGAGCTGTGACTCTGTCCTCCCTCTGTCTCTCGTTGGACGTGGACGTTGGTCTGCTAGTGATGCAGCTTGGCTCTCTCAGGCCCCGTCTACTCCAGCGGTTGTGTTTCTTGCAGAAGCGTTTGTGGTTTCGGTAAGAACTCTCTGTGGTTGTCTTTGAGTGTTTCAGCTCATCACTCAGTGTGTGAGTGCTGCAGTTCTGCTCCAGTATTTTCTTGTTTTCTCTGTGGGAGTCAGTGCTGGATGGCTCCTCCTGCTCTAGCTCTAGCTCCCAGACATCCTGCAGCAGGTAGGCGCCCAGTCGTTCAGGGAGTCCATATGTGGAGGGACTGGGAGCTGCAAATGATGATGTTGAAGGCACGCAGATCTTGGAGGCCACGGTCTTTCCAGGAAACAACACGTTCCTGCCCTCCTCACATGCAGCTGGACCATAAGCTTCAAAATCATACACCGTTGACACTCAGGCAAATGTGTTCTGTCAAAGCCTTTCATGTCATAGTAAAGGATATTTCACAAATCAGATGCTCAGCAGTTACCTTTCTTTCTCTCTTTTGGTTTCATCTGTTCTTTAGGAGAAGACATTGTGTCATCCAGAGTAGTTTGAGTTATGTTATCAGCTGGTGACATTCACATGGGCAGTATCATTTAAATAATAACGCATGTATATGTTATTTTTTAAACTTGTATGCCTTTATCAATTTTTTTCTGAAAGTATTATACATAGATTTAATATTTATTTATTTAGAAAAAAATAAATAAAATAATAATTTGACATCTTCAGCCCAAGTGACACACTTTTGAAAGATTTGTCAAAAAAAATGTAAATAATTAGTTCAGTTATCTCATGTCATGTAAAACCAAATTCAGTTAACTGAACTTGAGAAATCAGGTACAGTAAATTAAATTAATAAACAATTGTTTAGTCACACTGATACGTTATAGTTAGGTTTGTTTCCGATTTATATTTTCTCATTCAAGTCTGTATAGCTGTAGTTTCTCTTGGAGTCATTATTGAACCAGAATCAGTAAAAAGACAGCATGTTAAGCTGCTCACAGTGACGTTAGTCAGAATACAGTGTACAAGGGTACTGATTAAATTTATACTAACCTTTACTGTTGTTATACTGTTTTCATAATTATGAGTAAAAAACAACCATGACTTACGTTAACAGGTATTAAAGACAGCAGGCTTTCAATCATGTGTCTTTTCTTCAATCTACGAAAAAGAAGGATCTCTGGAGTTTCAATTCGTGTGCTAATATGTTGATCATGTTTCTTTGAAAATTAGTTAGCTCCCGTCAGCATATTTAATTATGATTTACAGTCAAAAGTCAGATGAACTCGTGTTTGTACTGAAATTGTCTGAAAACTATAAATGTGTAATTCACCTACAATTAATAAAATGTATATATTTACATTAAGTTAATGACAAAAGACTAGCTGAAGCTGCTGTACGAAGTTTCACAGTTAATCCAAATTCTGACACAAACATTAAATAAGCTCCCAAATAGTAACGTAATACCAACATGATGTATGGAAATGATGAGTTTCAAACTTGAATTAAGATAAACTATTAAACATTGCTACACTTTTTATTAATGTGCACTGTAAGACAAAAAAAATAAAAAATAAAGAAGAAATGGATGTTTTTGAAACGTTGACAGTAAAGTCATAAAGTCAATAAAGTTAATGGCAGCACCATGAAGAAGAAAAAGAAGCAGAAGAAGAAGAAGAAGCAGAAGAAGAAGCAGAAGAAGAGGACAACCAGAAAGGAGAAAAAGAAAAGGAAAACTAGAGCAGTAACATGAACCCGACATACAAGATACACATGAGAGGTTGGTTATGACAGCTCCAGAGCATTAAAAGAAAATCCCTCATAGTGGGAAATGATCTACAACATATTGTAGAGATACAGTACATACAAGTCATTACAGTATGTGTTAATGATACATTTGTTTTTAGAGGACACCTCACACCAGTGTTTGCTTTAAACAACCGCCTCAAAAAGGGAGGCAACAAAATGTTTCTGGGAAGAGCAAATAGTGATACAGCTTCATACACTCAAAGTACAGTATATAGTCCATTATAAGAGTACCTCATTCACCCAGTTACTTAAGTATCATAGATACATACTTGTGTTTACAAAAATAGTTCTTGTAAAGCTTGGTTATACTATTCCGATATATTTAACAAAAAGCCCTTTAAGAAATCATAATTATTTTTTATATTTTCTTTTGATTCTTTTCTGTTCTATCATCTACTTCACCACAGGTCAGGCTCCACCCACACAATCTTCTTCTGCTCCTCCCAGATGATGGTGCGCAGGCTGGTCAGAAGGGAGGTCTGGTCACACCAGGAGTCCGGAGCCACGCTGTGATACAGACACGGCAGCTTGTCCAACAGCGGCTCCTCGTTCCTCGAACACGCCAGCAGCTGCTCCTCCGACTGGCCGTGGCGCTGCAGCTTTGACCTGGAAGTGTAGGAGGGGTGAAGAAAATAAAGCACAAGATTTTGGTTGTGGATGGTTGTTCATAACTGTCCAAATGTAGACAATGTGACATCTCTGCAGTACATTTCCTCACTGCTACAGCTGAGTTTGATGTAAAAGAATGATTCCGTTCTCTCAACACTGAAACTCTTAATGTCAGTCCCTCAATCAGAGCAAACTGGTTTCTCTCTAGACGTAGTTTGAACTGTCAGCAATCGTACGAGGAGAAATCTTCATAGAAGAGGCAGAGATACCAGTTCTTCCACTAACAGCTGCATCACACATTGCAGTCATTTTTTGTCTTCAGTGGAAGAAGTGGAGAGGGGTGCTCTGAACTCATAAATGAGATCATAAGTTTAAATTAAATTAGATCATAAATTTGAAAATCAAGGGGGATACGCTTGTAATATGTCTGCCTTCTCCTGCAGTTGTCCACTATTTTCAGGTAATACAAAAGAAACAAGTAATGAGCCAGTTTAAATTTCAGTCACTGTAATTGCGTTTAATCTAATTTAAAAACATAATAAGTTACATTACTAGTTACTGCCAAAAGTAGTGGAATTACTCCCAACGAGGCTGGCCATCAGAAGTTTAAGCCTGTTGAGGGTGTTAAAGTAATTGACAATATAACAACTGGAATACATCACAAACTGATGATATGCAATGCTGCATTTAAAAGGCGTATGTCTTGTGCATGGAAGCTGTGGCAGATATCAGTGAGGTCATCAGTACACGTTCAAGTAGCTCAGTGCTTGTAGTGATTATCTGAATGATATCGGAGCAATGACGGGAGCTCCGTCAGTGTTTGTATGGAGAAGAAGGAGGACATTTTACCTCAGTTTACGTGCACTACGTGCAGACTGGCCAATGAAGATGACAATAGGGAAGATCTCGGACCGGTGCAGTCGACGCACGCAGTCCAGCCCCAGTGGCAGCACACAGTGAATCCCCTGTAGGAATAAGACATGGAATATCGGTTAAAAAATAGGATTTTTGAAAGAGCATGATTTAAGTGAGTGCTTTTAAATGAAATATATTTTGATGCATAATCTGTGAATCTGTGAATGTTTGTGTTTTACTTTTTCACTGATTTGAGCTGATCAGTGATTATGATGGATAATAGAGGCTGATGGGAATGTCATTAATTTTGCAGGTATTTGGTAATAAACCAAAAGTGAAATTTTGCCCTGATGATGGCGTTGAGATAAATGTCTCTATTTTAATTACGATCACAGAGAAGCATGACAACAACAGCTCAACAAATGAAGAGAAACTTCTAAATCCATTTTCTTGATGGTGCAGAGTGGCACAGACTTATATATATATATATATATATATATATATATATATAATAAAATATTTTTTTAACAGTTAATTGGTACAGTGATGATAGAAACACATAGCGCTGCACTGCGCTCTGGAGCTGCACGGCTACAGAGTTATCAGCATACAGTAGGTGTGCTTCTGCTTCAGATGACTGCAGGGATTTAAGGAAGTATAGATACATTTTTCTTAATCACATTAAAGATTATTATTTCCTTTCAATCCTCCTTCATACCACAATTTACTGAGCCACCTTCTTCTTCTTTTGGAGTTACAAGCCACTACTTAAAGTGCCCAAATATAAGATCTGTGTTTTATTGAATGTTCTGACCTTCTTCATGACTTTCTCGACACTCTGCAGGGTGTAGCAGCAGTTTCTTCCCTGCTCACACTCCTCCAGGATCTCAGATTTCTGCAGCCGGGCTGCGTGCTCACAGGAGCTCAGCACCTCTGTAGAGCAGAAAGGTGGGGAGGAAGGGGAGGGAGCATCAAAGAGGATCAGATATACTGTATATGAGGTCATATGACAAGATCATGAAAGAATGAATATATGAATATATTTTAAATTCTATATGAAGACAGAATGTTTACCTTTAGTAGTGTCATTATCTTATTTGATTTTCTTCTGCATGTGATGCGTTTTGTTCTCCTAAATAAACTAGCCCTTGTAATGATCAAATTTTCCCACAAAGCTCATTAAACTTTCATTTGACCCTATCGCTGCAGGGAACACTAGCAAGCATTTACTGTCTTTATAGCCTCCATCATTTTTATTACTATTTATTCACAAAGTTTATTTCCTTCCTGGTTTGCAGCAACAGACAAACATGTGATCTGTCAAGTCAAACAGGCTTATCTGTCAGCACAGTAAAGTGTGTCCCTGCTCTGTATCTAAAAATGTGTCTTCAATGGCATATGCTCCAGCGGAAACAGATATGAATGCACGTGGTTTCATTTCAGCTTATAGCAAGACAGTACTTCTTACCAGGCTGACAGAGCTGAAAGCCTTGCCAGTCTGCCAGCTTCTTGTCCAGGATGCGTCCCAGGACTGTGGGCAACAGCACGACAGGCCTGCAGATGGGTGGGTAGTGGGGGGTGACCAGGGTGTAGGGCATGAGGGATAAACAAGTTTTGGCTGCAGTGTCACCTACATAGGAAATAATATACGCTGTGAGGAAGGTAAGTGCTTTCATTTAAAAAATCCTAAAACAGCACATTCCAGAGACAGTAAAGTTAGATACTGTACTTTTGTGACTCTGCTGCTGTACCTGATTCTGTGCTCTTGGCCTTTTCATCCTCCACACTGACCCACAGTGGGTTCCTGCCCAGGCGCCCGGTGCTTACAATCCTCACAGCCTTCTCCTTGTTCTGGGGCCCCACACGCCAAACACTGACTAGCTTCTGACACTTCTTTGTTTGAAAGCTCATGTCTTCAATTGCTTGGATCAGAAGCCGTTGTGCCCTGTGCCATCAGAAAATCAGTACAAATTCTCAGTTTCAAGCATTGTGAGCAGTGATTTCATCCCTATGTTGACTGACTGACGTTTCTTTATGCTGCATCAGTATACCAACCTGTAATAGTTGGGAACAGTTCCACTCTGGAGGTCCAGTAGCTGACAGGGGTGAACCTGGCTTGCGTGCCATGAGTCCTCAGTGCCAGTGGGTCGTGTGTTGGTCACATGAAGGATGTCGTTGCAGGACACGGCCAGGGTTCCGTTGGGGCCAGCAGGGAAGGACATGTTGACACGTACGTAGAAGGAGTCTCCGGATGATGTCTCACTGCTCTGCAGCTGCTGCAGCAGCGCCTCGTAGTCTGAGCAGGCAGGAGGACACTTTAACTAAAGCCACTGTATGTTTGTATCTTTGACATTACGAGAGATGGGACAATATTATTGCGTATCGCAATAAAAAACACTTTCCATTATTGTGATAATTGTGAATATCCTCACAAGGCCTGACTTGAAGAACCTGTCGAGCTCGCCAGCATACAGTCCTATATTAATGTCCTGAATTCTTTTGAACAAGGGGAACTTTGTCTCAGTCTAACTAGTCTCGTGTAATGTTCCAAAGAATGTTACAGCTCAGCCGAATTCTTTGAAAGATGCAAAACAAAGACACCCTCATAAATACAGCAGGTTGATCAATAGTATATCCTTGTCGCTTTTTCAACCCATTGCAATTACAATAATTATCTAATTTGGCAGCTGGACATCACTTAGATCTCAAGGGAAACAATCTGCTACCTTAAGGCCTCATATCAGCTGAGGCCATAAACTTTTATTTCCAGCTAATGTCACTGTGATTTGTTATATGTGTCTTATGACTTAGCTCTTGCATGTGTGTGTGTGTTTATACATGTTTGTGTGTGTGCAAAAAATAATTTTATTTCTGAAGATTAAAGTGCCAAATGCCTTCTCTTGTTGTTGTTGTTGTTGTTGTTTGGTGTTGTTTTCCCCCAATTATTATGTAATTTCATGATTACAGCATGAGCAAATTGTCCCAATGCCACTGTTACTGGGATTAGGTGGTAAATTAAATTCGCTTATCATGGATATAGTGGAATTTGTTTCAAAGATTAATGAAGTCTTTACCATGGGAAATGTAATCTTATATCAATTATTTTATGAGAGGTATCACTTTGGCTTCATTTATGATCATATATACCAGTGTTTTATGTACAGGCTGTGGGACATACCATCTTGCCTGGATCGAAGGGAGAGGTGACAGAGACCCTTGATCTGGCCAAGAGCCCACATTGCTTCCTCTAAAGTGGAATCTTCCAGCACCATCCTCAGAGCCTTCTGGTTCTGCTCGCACTTCACCTGTAGAACAACAGTATTATAAGAAACGCCTTCACTAGTAGGCAGAATGATTAGAATTAGTGTTTAAAACTCACCTCCACAATCTGTGCCCCAGGGCTGATGCCGACAGTATGGGCAGCGCTCCCTTCTGTCACCTGGTGCACAAACACTCCGGTCTTATTGCCTCCAATCACTGCCAGCTGGCTGAGCAGCGACTCCCCTTGGAAGGAGATGCTGAGCACACGGCCATTAACGCGAATTGCTTTCGGACGGGAACGCATCAGGAAGGGAGGGGCTGAGGTTCTTGACAGGCTGGTGACAGAGTAGATTTGGATTATTGTAAGGATTGTATTGTTTCTTTTTATGGAAAGGGAAAATGTTTTTGAAGCTCAGCTTTAATGTGAGGATGTTTATCTTTGCATTAGATGAACAGTATGGGAATTGTAGCTTTTTTGGCCACTTTAGTGGCATTGCTTAAAGACTGTGTTGGTTGGTCCACCACTTTAGTCAAGACTTTAATTAATTAATGTCTCCACAGATTTTGGATGGATCGTCATGAAATATGGTGCAAACTTAAAAACTTGTAACAACTTTTTTTTATCTAGTGCAATTATTAACTATAACATAAATCTAATGCCAGTCTCATCAGCCTCAGCTTAAGTACCACTTAAAGTACCAACTAATAGGGATGCACTTATTGGGAATTTCTTCTTTGTTGTTATTTATTCCCTTTTGTTCAAGTGAAGTAAAGAAATCGACAATGATCTCTGCCTTGTTGCAGCTTAGTCTATTTCTCTTTTCACTGAAGATGTGAGCCGCAGAGCTGAAGAGTCGCTCATTGTCCGGAGCACATCTGTATTTGCGAGCAATTTGTGCCAGTACTGGAAAACAGACGTGATTATTTCTTCAATATCCAAAGTTGGAAATAACCAGCACAATAATTATCCAACACAAAATTGATAGACGGATAAATACTGCCACTGATGTCAGTGTGTACCACCTTATTTGCCAGGTCAAATATCAGCCAATATATTGGTGCATCCTAAACTAAGATGTTGACACTATTCTACATGCTAAACATCATTGTGAGGATGTTAGCAAGCTGATGTTAGCATTAAGCTCAAAGCACTGCTATGCCTAAGTACAACCTCATTGAGCTGCCAAAATGTATTTTAAAGTAAAACTAAATAAAGTCACATTTAATATTTGGCTGTGAATCCTTTACAGTCAATACAGCAGCCATGTTGACATGTTCAGTTGATCAGATGAACCTCAGACTGAGGTTAGGTGACTGACTGGTCTGGTCAAGAACACTGAACTGTTAATGAGTACTAAACATGAGACAGCACTTTAACCTCGGCCAGTGCTAATAATTGATGATTATATTTTTGGGGGGTTTTATTTCCTTTATTGATAGTGGCAGCTTAAGAGTGACGGGAATAGCGGGACAAAGAGAGGGGATGACATGCCACAGGTTGCAGTCAAACCTATACCCGGTGCAGCAAGGACTCAGCTTTGATACATGGGACACCAACTGTACCAGGTGAGCTACCAGGGCGCTACAATTATTGATTATAAATTTCCACAACTGTAATTAACCTCTGTTAAAATGTATTACAGTATGCATGGCCTTGAATTTACAATATGTCACACACATTCAGGTAGACTGCAGTCTACTTTAGAAATGCTTAATAATGAGACTCTTTATCTATAACAATGTTGGTCCAGTTGGACGCCTCACCCATCAGTGCTGGAGCCATTAGACGAGGAAAGCCTGGGTGTCTGCTTGTCTTCACTCCCCACTAAACAAAAGAGAGGCTGTTCAATGATTTGAATCAAGGTTGTTTCCCTGGAAGTTATGTGCCAGAGTTAATGGGTCACTTTACAACCCTGATAAAGGTTCAGCACTGAACAATAGCTAATGAAGACCCTGCCAAACAACAGCAACCCTCCACCCCCTGCACACAGAAACACAAACACTCGCTTAAACAAAGACAGTTCATATGTTTTCTATACATACCACTGGGGAGAAACACAAAGTCTTCCAAGAGAGAATCAGTCTCTGCTGCTTCCAAGCTGCAAAAGAAAAGAAGACAACAGCTACATGAACACCTTTATCAGATCACTCTGTCTCTATCTGCCTAATACATACTGATAATACTGAGCACTATAGGGTACTTTATTAAAGAAGTAAATGCCAACTGGGACATAACTGTCTGCCGTGCAACAACACAGAGACTGGTTTGGTGGGTAGGAATAATTACAGCCTGATGATGACAAAGCTGAATCTTTTGTCCATACTTTGAACATGAGAATACAAAAGTTCCCCTGAGCCAAAACACAAGAGGAATGTACAAAAACCGATAGTCTTTTCATGAGTGTTGTCTCTGGGCTTTGTCTTTCTCTTCTACTTGCAGCTTTCATGTGCTCTTCAATTTACTCGTGATCACACTTATTTGTCTTTCTCGGTATCATCTGATCCTAGTTAGCCCCTCTTATTCCTGTAAATCAATAATCCACCTGAATGCCATCATGTCAACAGAAGGGAATGCAGAGGTCAGTGAAACCTGCAAATCATCCTTCCTGGTGGGTGTGCTGCCAACAGGTACTAATAATGTACTTTCAAATACAAGCATGAACACAAACACACAGTGACATATACTGTAGAGGAACATGGAAACACACAAACACACACACCTGCCCTCTGCATGTAGAGCTTGCTCCCTTCTGCGGAGAGAGTCTGGACAGGGGGGCTCTGCGTTTCGGGATCGGACACTACTTACTGCAGCATCTTCACACTGTACACATACATACAGATACACATGGTACACAGAAACAGAAATTCATTACAGTATAAAAAATAAAAAAGTGCAATACACAAGAAAGGATTAAATCAGGTAAAATAATCAGCCACAAAATATACTGACTGATAAAAAGCAGACCTACTGTTTTTTTTAAATATATTTTTCTTTGGGCTTTTATTGACTTTAATTGATAGTGACAGGAAAGAGGGGAGAGATAGGGGATGATACGCAGCAAAGGGCCACAGGTCGGATTTGAGCCCAGCGCCACTGCAGCAAGGAATCAGCCTTGGTATATGGGGCACCGGTCTTATTCTATTTGTCAACATATCCCACAAAGAAACTAAAAACAACAATGTGACACATCCCCAAACCCATTGGTTCCTACTGCCAACATAAATCTTTAAAAACAGGTTGCTAATATATAGTTTATTTTAAAAAAAAGAAGCCAAGCCTATTCTAACAGTAGTAAAGAGTGAGTTTGTGAGGGACTACTTTCAGCGCCGTTGAGTATTAAACAGTAGTGACAGTAAATGTAGGAATGACTCAAACTAAACTACGATGCCTATGTTCATCATAATAAAGAAACACATCACCCAGTGCAATGCGGTGGCACATTTGTGTGCTGTTGTTTTTTGAAACATTTCTTTGGGCTTTTATTGACTTTAATTGATAGTGACAGCTGAAGAGGGACACCCCTAGATTTCTAATAGTTTTGGGGTGTTAATGGAGCTCTATGGTACAGAGGAATACCATATACAAGGCTTAGGACACACAGACAATACTTCTTGGTAAGATAAGTTCATTGGTGGTTTTGGTTTTCATGGTCTTTGTTGACAATAAGAAAACTACAAACTATTGCCAGCCTTATTCGTTAACACAAGCAGCTGTATAAGTACTAATAAAAGACATGAGTGATGATTTAGGATCGGGAAATATTTGAAGAATCAGACCAAACATTTGATGCCAATGTTTGATACTTGATGCTTGTTCAGTGCTCAAAAAGTATCCAATATCCAGTGCCTAATAAAATATGATGACACACTCACCTCTGAATTGAAGGAACTGAGATGGGACATAGGATTGACAGCATCCATGCGGCGAAGTCTACGTCGGGTTGGGAGTGGGTCTTCTTCAGAGCTGGACCTAGGGCTCCCCCAGTCCTCCACCCTCTCCTTTGACAGAGACACAGAGCACTTCATTAACATTACCATCATATTATCATTAGCTCTGTATGTGTTGTGTTTATGTACGCATGAGAAATTACATCATCAGAACTCTGCAGTTGTTTTCTAGAGCTGCGATTGGCCTGCAGGCTGAAGACCCGCTCTTGGAACTCCACCAGCTGACACCTCAGGGTGTCCTTCTCAGCCAGGACGCGGGCGATCATGGCCTGGGCCTCATCTCTGGACAGATACGCCTAGAAGCACAGGAAGAGATCATATTTATTTTAATACTTGAAGTATGCAGAATCGACTGCACACAAGCACACCTTGTGTCTTAATCATGCAGAGACACTATCAGAGAGCATGACAACCACAATGGCTGTACGTCTTAGTACGTCTTTGTCTTAAGTATTAATGTATGTGCTAGCTTCACTGCCAACAGAGGTGTGGTATGCAGGATGTTGTCAATGTGGCGTCTATGGCTGGCAGCTGTTTTATCTTTTGACACATTCTCGTTAACCCACAACTCAGAAACAATGCATGATAGAAACTTGAGTTGCAACAGTGTTTGAGTCATATGCCTCTCATTGTTTATAATGCCTGACAGAAAAACTGCTGCATTTATTTTGTAAGGAAAAACGGTAGCGTTAGCTTGCAGTGGCTATTTCGATCCTAATTCAGGGTTTCTGCAGGTTCCAACAGGTTAAATTTAATACTTTTTAAGACTCAAGATTCAAGATTATTAATGCAATTAAGACTTATTTTATGTCTCTACCCGCAGAAAAGTACAAAGAATATGAAGGAAAACTGGTATTGGGTCCATGTGGGTTTTGGTTTTGTAGTTGTTACAGTACGATCAATATCAACTGTTCCCACTGCCACGTTAAGTCACATTAACTTTGTTGATTCAAACAATTTTTAAGACCTGTCAAATTCATATAAGACATAAGACATTTTAAGGCCTAAAATTCTATTTTATTATTTATTTTATCATGATTCCTTAATCCCAGCCTGATGAATATAGTAGAACATCGGGCAGTTCAAGTGTTGGTTCTGTTGTTTTAAAATTCAGGAAGATGGATTTTCTGCCAGCCTTTTTTTAAATGAAAGAGCAAAGTATGCCAACACCATAGTCACGTTCATGCAGCTCCTGTGTGTCACACATCATATAGCAAGCATGAGCCACAAATTACATCCAGGAGCTGTCAAGTATTATTACTGTACAGTCATGTATTGTTGGTTACAATGCAGCTCCAGCGGAGCAGCTGGCAGCTGCAGAATGTGAGTTGCTTCTGGCTGCCTGACAGTTGTTAGGATGTGGGTGGATTGTTCATTTCATTCTTTTCAGAGGACAAGCCTCAGTGATGTTGAGAGGAGCATTTGGAAGATAAACTAGAAACTGTTACGGCATGGCATCGACAGGTGAAATGTAGCAATACACAATGTTTTTGTAAAAGTTGTGTAATTTTACTGCTCACTGACAGAGCGGAATAATAGTATTTCCAGTGGTGTAGTGCAGGGTATACGCAGTTGTGCCGAGTATACCCATGGCACTCTGATGCACGTCATTCAGTAGTGTTCTGCGAGCTGATATTTTCCCCTAGGATGGTGAAGGCATGACATAGTTGTTCAATTTTCTTGAGTGGAAGGAGTAGGGAAAAGGGAATACTTCACTCAAAATGCATAATTTTGCACCTGTCTTTGGGCCAGTATTGATTGTGAAATCTGTACCTCTTGTGGCTAATGCTAATTGCACAATGATCCTCAGCCCTGAAGTCAAGCAGCTGAAGTTAAGTTGCTACTGGCACATTTTTGGGAGACTCAATATGCAAGAGTGGGGTGTTTATCCTTTGCTGGATGGGTCACGCAAAAAAACATTTGTGCCATAAATGAAGAGTATACCCACTTCTTCAGGCAGACCACTGAGTATTTCCACTAGAGGAGAGTTTAAACAGTGTCCCTTATCAAAGAGACACAGATAACAACACACCCACACACACACACACAACAGGGAGTTAAAGACAGTGAGAGCCAACAGAGCTGATTGATATTCCATACTCTGCACAACAGCACTGCTGAGACCTGACTGCTTGACATTTGAACAGGATAAACAAACAGCATGATGTGACGCAGGATACGTTCCAGGCAAAACACATAAATAAAATCTAAGACAGAAAATACTGCTTTGGAAACCTGCATTAATGTTTTAAGATGGCAGTGTTTGAGTGATGGATTGTTCCTTACTTGGTCTCTCTCTGCCTGCAGCTCTCTTATCTGGTTCTGGATCACGGTGTTCTTCTGCTGGTGCATGTTACAGTCCAAGGTCAGCTGCTGCGCCTGGAGGCTGAGGCACTCCTTCTGTTCCAATAGCTGAATGCAAATACACACACATACACACAAGTGTTACACCAATGTGGCCTCAAGTGTTTAAGGGGTATAATACAGATGTACAGGATGTGATGAGCAAGTCAATGCACTGCTAAGCCATGGAGGAGGAAACTCTCTAACATACGTTTTATTGTATTTCACACTGCATGTTCAGAAAGTAGCTTAAATTTGAAATTCTCCCCTTTTGCATGTCATGGCACTGTGTAGCAATGGGATGATTATAATATAATAATATTACCTGTTCCAGGAAAAACACAGAAAAATACAAACACACCCCTTGTTTATCTGCGAGCAGCTTTTCATTCTCCTCTCTGTAACACCTGAGCTGCTCTGCAAGCTCCACCTGGCTGTCTATGGCCTCAGCCAGGTCCTGGGCCAGGATGTCCTGACGAGCCTGACAGAGACACAATAGTGACAGCAGGTGAGACACAAACATGAATACACAGGTGGCTACTGACTCTTTCACTGTCTAAAGATTATGAATGAAAGCTGTCCCTATTCCAGATAAATCAGCGAATAAACACAGAATGACTATGTGATTATTCTCACCGGGTCCAGTTTTTCCACCTTCACCAGCTGGCAGCGCAGACTCCTGACTTCCTCTTGCAGTTGTGGCGTCTCAGCATGCGGGGCACACCTGAGCGAACGTCGCTTCTGGAACTCGTTCTCCATTTGTACCTTCTGCAGCTCAGTCTGCAGCTGATACACCTGCCAACACAAAACAACATGCTGATGGGGCTACAATTATCTGTGTTTTCCCAATTAATTGTGTGTAATGTAACCAACAACCCCACAGTCCACACAGGTATTCAATTTACAGTTATCTAGGGGAGAAAAGCAACAAATTGCATTTGAGAAGCTGGAGCTAGCAAAGACACTGGAACCTGCACACTTCCCATAATGCAACTTAGTGGCATCTTTCATTAGACATTAGATATACAAATCTTTCAAACTCTGTGTCCGAGGATTGAACTGAAACACTAGGCCTTCTGCTAAAAACGTGCAGTCTCCAAGACCAAGCCAAGATTACTTGGAGTGATGTCACTTTCTCAGGCAAAGCCCTTCCAGAGCCACAAAAGACATTATATAACTATGTTCACACGCTGTGTTCACAGTCCCTCCCTATGCACATGTAGCATAATCTTCTAAATCTGCATCAAGCTACAATTCTCAGATTTCAGTTCTTTAACCCTGACCTTTTGGGGACTTTCCCCTGAGATCACAGCTTTGTGTTTCAGGGAGGAGAAACTCATTCTATATAGAGGTAAGAGTTAGTGACGATCACTGACCTGCAGGTTGAGGTCATGAAGGCGCATGTTCACAGCAGATCTGTCCTCAATGGCGGCTGTGTAGCGCATATACAAGTCACACTTCTCATCCTTCAACTTAGTGACTTCATGCTGCAGAGAACACAAGTGTCTCCGCATGCGTTCATTTTCAGACTGAAGGCATCTTGACTTCTCCTCCTGCTCCATTATCTGCCTGATCTCTGACTCCAGGGAGACACAGCGCGCACTCATTCTGCTAGCCTCACACCGCGCCTCCTGGAGCTCCTTCTGCATTCCCGTCACTGCTCTGACCAGATACTCTGTCAGCTCTGAGTACTTTATCAGGCCTGCAAGGAGAGCAAGTCATACATACAGCAAGTGATAGAAAAAGACAAATATCCCCTTAAAATGCAGGGAGACATAAAGACACTGACCACTGAATCTAGAGGGCTCAGTGCTGGGTTTGCGTCCAGTAACTTGGGTGTACAGGGTCGGGTAGTGGATCATCAGGCTGTCCAACAAGGCCACAGCACCATTCCTCCCCTGGGTCCTCAGCAGGTCCAGCATGTAGCCTGGAAACAGTAGAGGACAATATAATACTAATCTACTATAATCTACTAACCACCCAATAAGTGGTTGACCTGCAAATTAAATGACAAAATAGGATCAGGACTCTATTTGGGTCTACACTTTCCAGCAGTGGCGGCTATGGCTCAGAGGCAGAGCGGGTTGTTGCTTAATCGGAACGTTGTGGGTTCAATCCCCGGCTCCTGGTGCCACATGTCAAAGTATCCTTGAGCAAGATACTGAACCCCAAATTGCTCCCAATGCCGTGTGTGAATGTGTATGAATGAGTTAGTTTCTGTTCTATGGACTTTGCCATCATTGAGTGAATGTGTGTGAAAGGGTGAATGTGGCACGTAGTGTAAAAGCGCTTTGAGTGGTTGGAAGACTAGAAAGGCGCTATACAAGTACAGGTCCATTTACCAGTGCGCCATCCTTTTTCTCAGTGGGGTTTTAGTTTCTTACAGTTAGGTTGTGAATTTTTGTGCCTTAGAGACCATCTCCGTATCTGACCCATCCTAACATTTGACTCAACAGATTTAATCTAAAGATAACCAACAGGGAAACATTTCTTAGAGAAAGCAGACAATAGTTCCCTACAGTAATCAAGATCAACAATTAGAAGAATGTGTTCATAAGCAGCACAATGAACACTCAAAACTCTACCAGGCTGCATAACATGCTGGCTTTACTACCTAATACTTGTTCTCAGTGCTGAAGAGTTGCTGGAATTTAAAAAACAGAATGCACTAGTAGTCTACAAACTGAGGCAGACTACTGTTTCTCTACAATCCAAGAAGTAAAGTGATAAATCTCACTGGTTCTCATGCTGCGGTTGGTGAGGTTGTGGCAGGAGAGGATCTCATCCTCGTCCATCTCTGTGAGCACCCTGGCCTGCCTCAGGTACGGGATCAAGGTGCATGGCCGCACCCCCAAGGAGATCCGGTGGCGGTTGTCATTAATCATTTCCCACAGTTCCTCCTCGCCCATCTCTCTCAGGTCTGGACCCTCAGGAACACACTCCCCTGCCATCCTGAGCGTGTGTGATAGCGAGACGGTGCTGAGTCGATGGGCACAGCTGGGGCAAACGGAGCGAACAATATAGTCACGTTGTCATTACTGGAGGTAGACGTTGACTGGAAGAGGGAGAGAAGCACAATAAAAGGGCCAGGCTCTTTCCACGCCCCTGAGTGTTTGTGTCAAAGCATTTGTGTGTGTTTATGTGTGGGCGTGAAGGAAAACCGGTAAGACAAGACCACTGTGAAGCTGAGCAACAAGGGACTGACTCTGTGAATGCTGGCACAAACACAGGCTCTTACACACAATCACATTTCAGACACACACACGCACACACACACTCACTCAAAAACCATTAGTCAAGTGAACCACACATATTTCCCCACCATTCATGCTTTTTGTAACATTTGTTTGCTTTACACAGCTAATTCAATATCTAATCACATCATAAACCTCTGCCGCTTTCTATTAAGGACTGCAGTCAGATTTGTTTGTTGAACGGAGTCTAGTCATGGCCTGTGGCAGGAATGAACAAAGCCCCTCTCTAACACAGAAACATTCGACGACATGAGACTTCGCCTTAATAATTCCTAATCACAGTAAAGCAAACACACATACCACACCGCTGACAGGAGCAAACACTGAGCTATGAAGTGCAAAGTCCTCTGTTAAAGAAGGAAATAAGGTTGGGGGGCGTAGCTGGCGGGAGTCAGCGCAAGGTCAAACAGCTTCCCATACTGTTCTCTAACTTACCACCTTTGTGTGTCAACTTACTGTTTACTGTACTGCAGAGGGTTTATGCAAACAAATGAAGCCTACTGTAAATGATATACTGGCATAAGGGGGAAATGGAAATCTAGTGAACTTACCAGCTATAGGAAGCATGGAAATTTAAATAGCTAAAAGACTTTATCTTTTAACTGTAAAATGAAAGAAAATAACAGATTTTCTTTCATTAAATTCAAATTTCAGACGTTTTCAAATCATGTATGTAGAGCTTGAGCAAAGGACACAAAAAAACACACACAGCTATTTATGTATTTCCAATTAATAATGTTAATTAATTAAAGGTACGTGTGCCAGTAAATTGCAACACTGAAAACTGTGAGTCAGTGAATATGATAGGGTAGCACCCTGACAAATGACAGTAACACTCTTCTGCTCAACAACAAGGAGTAACAAAATATTATCTTGTCGCCCCCGCATCGTGTACACGATCCAGTATTCTATAACCTGACCAGCCTCTGTCAACAGCACAAAGCTTGCTTATCTCCATCTTTTTCATTTCATATGGTGTGGGCAACTGAACGCTACTGGGGATTTCCCCATACAACATGTATGATAATATACAAGAAAAGCAGTAAAAAAGGAACTGGTCAACATAACTTCCTGAAAAACAGTTCCCACATACTTCACTGCAGAACAAGTGTGGAATTGGAAATTGGTAATTAGACTAAAAGGTTATCCACCACAACTCTCTATACATACTATACTTGATAGTTAACTTTGACTTTGGAGTTTGACGGAGAGGGATGGAAGGAAAACATTACCGCCTAAGAATTTCAATCAGTTAAGTCTTGAAGGCCTGTTTTCAAGAGGAGCACAGACACTTTGTAAGCATAAAATACATTTTAAAACTAACAGCAAAAGCTTAACAAGCAGTTGCGGTCTATATACAGATGCAGGTTTTCTGCATAGAGTGGAGAATGTTCTCATTGTCTTAGCTCCTTAAAGTGAGACTATGGGTGCATTACGATCGGCTAGTAGTTCTCTGGACTGCACAGCGTATTCAGCCATGTTAAGTTAGATCCTTAACTGTATGGAGCAAACAATGCTCAGTTCAAAAGTACCTGTGAACTGTGAAAGGAAGAACAACGGGTCATTGCTTTGCTGGAAGGGAAGCAAGCATTATAATAACAGTAGCCTATAAAATAATCTGTAAACAATCTGCATGATAGAAATCTGACACCATAAATCTTGTAAATGAATCAAATCACATTTGTTCACAAGTTATGTACATTTCAGTGGACGTTGTGTCATGGTATTTGTTTTTGTTTCGATATATATTCAATATTTTACTTATTATTATATTTTACTTACACTAGTCGTGTAAAATTTCCACAGTAGTGGCAACAGAATAATAAGGAAGTGACTTAGTGACTTGCAAGTGTTCTGAATGGAGGTATCTTATCAAGGGAAGTTCCCTTAACCGACATTCCCTCAACAAGGAGTAGGGAGTTCTGTTTATGTGCGCTATGGAATGGAACAAAGCTTATGTAACTTTTATTAAATGGCAGCCATTGTAGCCAGAACAAAATAATGTATTAAGTACTGTAACAGTAATACAAGCAAAGAATAATCATAAAGTCAGTGAATTGACACAGTAATGTCAGATATACAGCAGCATCTATTTATTGTATTCAACTGAGCAAAGGCATATGTTATTGTTTACGAACTCTAAATTTAATAAGAGAAAGAGTGTTATATTTCTTCTTTCAAAGTTGTATTATTTACACTTTATGGTCACATAATTAGGTCAGACTAAAAGCATGCACACACTGCACAAGTGTCATAACCCTGCAGGTTACTGGGAAAGGACTTTCTAATGATGGTATTAATCCAATAATCACGACCGAACCCTGCTCTGGGCTGGACCTGGTCTGTATCCAACAAGCAGTTCACATGATTGGGAGTTGGTTTGGCATAATTATTTCACTAAACAGGTCTCAGATGATAAAGAAGTTGACAGATAAAACAGCACAGGCTAACAACTCAATATTTGTATTACAAAATATACGCTAGTTTCAAATTAGCATATATTGAAATGATGAAAAATCTATCTTCACTTTCTTTAAAACTTTAAGGAAGTGCAAGCTATCTATAATGATGTATGAAACTATTGATGGGAGACCAATGCTTAAGGTGCAATTTAAAGAGTACATTAAAGATATCTATATGGGTTTGGTGTTTCAGAGTTTAGATCTAGGATAGATATTAAGGCCAGAGGAGTGTGAGAAGGAGTTTGAGTAAGAGAAGACTGGGTTCTTTGTATTCACTGCTTGCTCCAGGGCCTATGCATGCATGCTGCTAGTTCTAGCGACAGTCTGCAGGGTGCCCCCGGCGTGCTGTGGAAAGTCCAAACAGTGAGAGAGAACACGCAATCTGAGGAGCCAGTTCCACAGCATTGCACGAGGCTCAGTGGCCACCCATGCAGGAGCTTTAGATTTGTAAGTGTTTAAATCACATCATGTCGCTGCTGCATAGCCTACAGCAGATGTGCTGCCATCAAGGACAGCCTGCAGCTACTTGGGTCAGCTCTTTAAAGCCGCCAGATATTGGACACGTGCCATATGTTGTTGATTTGAATGCAGACATGGAGTGAAACGCATTGCCACAGTGCTGCTACTGTGAACAGGCTTAACTATGTATGTGAGTAACATCTCCACCTATGGTGATGGCAGGTGCTTTGTTTTATTATGCACTCCCACACAGATGAATGAACACTATATTACTGTAATAATTAAAACATATTTCAGATTCCAGCTTTAATTGCTCCCCGATAATTAAATACAGTAATATTGCCTACCTACTCAGCTAAAGCTACTGTATGTTCGAGATCCACAAGATGTCCTAAAACAGAACTACCCCAGCTGAACATGTTTGCTACAATTCACTGCAAATGGCGGAGTTGACCCAACAATAACAATGAACGCAAGAGCCCTGCGCCGCGGCACGTGACAGTAATAAATGTAATGGAGCCTTGACACAGTGCAGAGCAGCACAGTAGCTCCACACATTCCTTTTTGTATATTGTTGTTGGTGGAGGCCAGTTACATTCACTTAACACTATTTCTTTTTATTTATTCTTTATTTAGACAACCAGGTGCGGTTTGTATATTTCATGTAAAAAGGGATTTGTTTTCTAAAACAAGACTGCATTTCCAGTTGTTGTGTTGTTGTTGTGAATGTTTTGTGCACATAAATTAATCTAAATGAGGACCTTTACCTAAAATTAAGATGATGCAAAAAGTAGACAAAGGGAAAATAAGTAAGTTATGCGATGGATGTCACTAAACACTGTTGAAATAGTTATTAAAAACGCATGAGGCGGTGAAGAGAATTAAGCATCTATGAAATATGAGCATAATGACCTAACACAGGATATAAAGAGCTTAAATGTGCGGCTGTTTCGCCTTGTTTCAGTAACTAAACACATAACAGGTGTATGAGCTCGATGCATGATTGTACTGAATGGTTTCAGGTATCCAGTTAGATTTTATGTCATTGCTGCATTAATGGTTGACACAATGTCACTAGCAACTCCTATTGTATTTACTAACCTTTCATTGTTTAAAAGCTCCCATACTGGCAACTGGACTGAAAAAGCCAAACGCTATGAAGGATTCAGTTATTTGTATTACTGTTTAATAAATCTTTATTTTATTACATTCCAAGCATAAGAAGAATGCAAACATTAAAACAAATCACCTCTCACTCTTCTCAGGTCATCACTTAGCTAATCTTTCCTTCTAATCTTTGCCTCATTTTTACTCCCTTTCCATCCTCTGCACTCCCTCTCCTGTACTCACTGCCATGTCTATCTTCCCCTCACTCTCAGGACTTGGGCTACAGGGCCTGTGTGTGTGCTGCCAGTGCTAGCGACAGCCTGCGGAGCGCCCCCTGGTGCTGGGGGAACTCCTCACACACGCGGTGCAAGATGCTGCTGGCAGCGTGCACACGCTCCTTCTGGCTCTGCAGAGCGGCGTCGACAGATTCGCTGGTGGACGAGGCTTTGTAGCTGCCCTCATGCACCCCCTGCAGCTTCTTGGTCCGGTTCTGTAGAGTCACTAGGTGGGATAAGTTCTAGAAGGAGGGAAGGATAAAGAATGAGAGTGGATAAGTTTTGTGCTTTCACTTGTTAGAAATGGTACAACACTGAGCACAGAAGGTGGAAAAACAATGAGTACTTATTTCTGGTATTGTTCGTGTGTGGGAGTGGTTTCTGTGTGTGGAAACTGTGATGCTTAAGTCAGTAATGCAATCCCCTGTTTACATGACCTGAATGGAGACTTGATTGACGCAAACCAGTTCCAATGTATTACTTTGGTAGCTTAAACAATGAAGAGGGTGCACTTGTATTACATCACAAGACAGTGAAGAGTCAGACACACACACAGCAGGTAAAAACCAGCATAGTATACAAATATCTACTGGCAACACACAACATTTTACAGCAGATTTGCAGTATATTTACATGGTATTAATGTGCTGTAATGCAGTACACATGTGCTTCTCACCCTGTCTTTGGTGTCCTGGAGATTTACAAAATCGGGGTCAAGGGTGTAGCTGGTGCTGCAGAGTTCTATCAGCTGCTGCTTCTGCTGCGCAAGCCCGTCGCTTAGACTCACCTGGCTCTCCTGTAGCTCCCTGATCACTTGCTCACACTCTACCACATGCTGAAGACATACATATTGCGTATAAGATAATTGTTCAACGTACTTTAGACACATACAGAAGCAGGACCTCCTACCTTGTGTGTGTCCTGGATCTTGCGCTGCAGGCCCTGTATGATGCGGCTCAGCTCGCCCTTTGTGGTCTGTTTGTGGGAGCTGTGGGAGCTGTGGATCATGGCTTCCCTGCGCAGGACGATGGTCTCCCTCCTCGCCACTGTTGCTTCACTCTCCCTCAGAAGCTGCTCCTGCTGCTTCATCAGCTGGTTGAGTCGCACCTGCACAGACACACGTTTTGAATGGAGTGCACACATATTAAATAATTGATAAAAACATAAATACAAGCATGCAAACCATTACTAGGGCATGGTGCTTTATTGACTTACCTTTTAAAATGACTTTACAGGCCCAGACATATATTTTTGCTTGCTCTAAATGTTTGCTTCACCCAAACCACAAACTATCATAGTCTTTTTTTAAAATGGACTATTACAAAGATACTAGCATATGATTCACATAAAAAGGTGAATTCTAATTGCATAACTTTCTTATTTTATTGAGGTAATAACACTCAGTGACTCCTCACTCCATACATAACCCCAACAAGAGGAGACTGATCCCATCCATAAGATTTCTTCTTAAGTAGGTCATCATTAGTGTAACTAACTAGCAAAGATGAATAGATTTTGAGAGCTTTTTGGAAGTAAAGGAGATAAAGAAAATAGCCTTTTTTTCAAGTCAAGATCTGTTGGTGAGTCTGCAAACACCATATATTTTATAATGTTTCACATTGCAAAAAAGGATAGAAACCCCATATATATATATATATATACTGTGATTTAAAGTGTTCTAATGTTGTGGAACTGGCTCCTCAAGTCTGTTCAGAATGGTGTTAGTGGTGTACTCTGTATTCACCACATGCTCTTCAATGTTTACTGGCTCAGTGTACATACACAAGTGCACATACAAAAGGCAAACAGCTGGATGAAAACTCAAGATTACCGTTTATTGTCTAATAAAGTATGATCCTGTTGCATGCGGTGTGTTTACCTCCATGCGGTGTATTTCAGCCTTCATCATCTTCATTTCTCCCTGGCCCACCTCGGAGTCGACAGCTGAACGAGTTTCTTTTACAAGCTGGATCTTCTTCTCCCACAGCATGATCTGTCGCCTGTTGGCCACTCACACAGATGAAACACACACACACAACAAAGGACACATGTAAAAACTAGTACCCAATGTATGAGGTATGAGCTCTTACAGGGAAAATTATGTATTAGAAAAAGAAACCTTGATATTAAATTAGTATATTAAATATCTCAAACACCCAGGAGGTTACTATACACCACCATAAATAGTTTGTATAAATCCAGCAAAGATTCATAAAAGTAGGAATGTTTTAAATAAGTTATCAGTGAATCAGATTCTTTTAAGAAATATAAATTCATATGGAACAAGCATAAAATGAATATGTGACTGACTCAGCCTCCACCAGAGTGTTGAGGAGTCTCTCTTTTTCCTCCTGGGTCTTCTCGTGCTTCATCTGCATCTCAATAGACTCCCACTCTGCTTCCTAAACACATGATATCTTGTTTAATAACCAATTCACTATTAAAACTGCTAAAAGTTCAACTAAAGAATTGTGCTGTGCCTTGAGTCTGTGAATGAAGTCTGTCTCCATCAGTGTGTTCTCCTGCTCCAGTGCCAGGCTGAGCTGTCCGTTCTTGCTCAGCAGGGTGTTGAGCTTCAGCAGGTCTCCTTTCAGCATCTTTGCATTCTTCTCCAGCTCCCTCTCCTCACGGTGCTCCACTTCAATCTGACCTGGTGGGGTCGGAGTTGGTTTAATGGTAGCTCATCTGGGAGTGCTGATGTTGTTAAACACTTAAAATGTCACAAATAATAATAATAACATTCTCAGACTTGCTGTTTAGCTCATGATCACTGGTAACCTGCTTATAACTTACTGACAAGTGACCTGTGTACCTATTTATGCATATGTGTGCTTCTTTAGAACTGTGTTACATACTCTCCAAGCGTATTTTCTTCTGCTGCATGACAGTGTACTCTGTTTGCAGTTTGAGCATGTCCTTGCTGTTGGCCTCTATCTCCTGGGTCAGTCCTACTAGAGTCTCTTGTCGTTTCACCCAGAGCTTCAGGTCACTGTGGATATTCGCTGCCAGCTCCTCAATCTTAGCCATCAATGTCTCTATCTTGATATCTAGAGGACTCAGGTCCTCATGCTGGGAATGGAAGCACACAAAGGCAGCATGTTTTTATTTTTATATCCGATCGTAAAGATCGTCTAATAAATGTATATGGACAGACAGACAACCACGCATTACTGCCTCTCCAGAATCTCTTACCCCAGTGCTGGCTGCAATTTCACTGATTTTTTTGGTATAGCTGCTGATGGTGGACTGATTCTGCCTGATTTGCATAACAAAGGAAGAAATCTTAGCCTGGTTGGATGTCAGCAAGTTGTTGTACTTTTCGATCTCCTTGTCTAGGGCCTCCTGGGTGTGGGCCAGGCTGTCCAGATGTTGGCTGAGCTTGCTGCTCTCCAGTCCCACCACCACTACACAGTTCTCCAGCTGCCACAACTGAGAAACCTAAAGAGGAGAGAGAGAGAGAGAGAGAGAGAGAGAGAGAGAGAGAGAGAGAGGCGATGAGCAGGACAAAAACGCAATATCTTTATGTATTTTTATCCTTAGCATATTATACATGTGCTGTTTTTGTGTTCTAACTCCAGCACATTATATCTTTGCCACTGAATCACATTACATAATTATGTGTTAAAAGGGCAATCCTCAGATTTTCACACATGAAGTTCAGTTTACTCATCTTAAGGAGTACTCCAGCGGGCTGTGAAACAGTTGTATATTGCACAACGTGTACTTGTGTATGTAGTGCATGGAGAAATTAAAACTCACCGTAAAGAAAACAAGAATGCTTTAATTCCTGTTTAGAACATGGGGTAGTGTTGCACTTCAGCCTTGTGTGGTTGAAATTAGGTAGTATTACAACAACACTGTTTTCTCATAATGTTTTCACAGATGAAACAAAAGCAAAAACTTTGAAAGATGATTGTATGAAAAAACAAAGGATTCTGTATGTTTGACCCATACTAGGGACTAAAGTCAGGACATCTTGGCTTCAATTTTCAATTTAAAAATAAAAAATAAAACTTTTTTTTGCAAGTTGCAAGTGTATTAATAAATCTCTGGAGCACTCCTTTAAATAAGACAAGCCCAGTTTGAAACTGGGGGTCTAAAAATATACTGTATATTAAATAATAGATAATGTTACTGAAAAAACTATTACTTACATGTATATGGAAGGACTCTTTACTACACTTTACCTTCTCCTTCTTGAGTGATGCTATCTTGCTGGTGAGCCTTTGGGAGTACTTGACAGCTTTGTTGTGGGTGAGCTTCTGCTGCATGTGGGTCATGATCTGGTCCTCCAACTCCAGACGCACAGAACTCTCTTTCTCCAGCTGCCTCCTCTGATCGTTCAGTTCAGTCTGGTGGGCGCTGGTTTCCTACAACAATGAAGGTAAAGAATTGGAAAGTAGAGCGGTTATAGAGGGAAAGAGAAGGCAGAAAGATACTGTAACAGAACACCTCTCTGAAACATTGGGTGCAGAGCTGTCAAAACTGGCTACCTTAGTGAGCCTGGCGAGGGTGCGCTCTGTCTCCCTAAGAGTACGGAGGCAGGTGCTGTAGTGGGCCTGCAGAGCCTCTTGTTTAGCCTGCTTCTGACTGATCAGCTTTTTGGAGGTGGCACAGTCCATCTGGGACCAGTTCAGCTGCATAGTTAGTGTCTCATTTTGCTCCTGCTCTTCAGCGGTGGATTTCTTGTAGCCTTCAATCTCTCTGTCCAGCAAGATCACCTGGTGATCAACAGCGCTGAGGTAGACAAGCACAGCAGTAAAGAATGAATAGGTGCATATTTTCATATGATGATTTCATTAAATTTTCTCTTTCTGCTTTCAAAAGCAGAAGAAACCAACAATCCATCACAGCAGAGAGAGACCAAGATGCTGTTCATCCGGCAGGTACCTACACGTACATTTGGTATGCATTAGCACATTTAGAGGGGATCAGTAGCATATTAATATTCAGCCTTCCCTTGCCCTCATTCTCACCACACAGCTTCCTGCATGGCGCTGAAGGCCTCATCTCGTCTCCTCATTCCCACTAGGCTACCGCTCCACTGCTGCAGCAGCTGTTTACGCGCCATTGCCAGAGATGCCATTTCCATCTCAGCCTGCACACAGACACAAAGATTAGAGGACATGTGTTAGGATAGACGCTGTATAGATACTTCACCAGCACTCAGAGAATATGCAAAGTATATTAGAGGCATTTGGTTCAATTATCAACCCTTTTAGCATCCTTTAGCTAATTGTTTTGGTTTTCTAGCCTGCTTTTTCAGTAAAAAAAGACCTGTTAGACTGTCAGTCTAACGCTACCTGGCCAGCAGCAAACAAAGGTAATGACAAACGTGCAGAATTTAGCAGCTAATGAGCTAGATATTTATCTCAGGAGCTGAGCTAAAAAGAGAGAGAATATTGGACTTAATGTTGCTTTGTATCCACTGGATGTGTAAATGGACAACTGTTTCCTAACACCTTAGCCATAACAATAAGGTGAATTTATAGTACTTGCTTGGTGATTAAAAAGCACTTTCAACGTACAGGTACACAGTCTTATGCCATAGTACAGTTACCTCAGAGAGAGCTGCTTTGGCTGCCTGTGTCTCCTCTGCTTGAGCCTTGGCCTGAACTTCATACATGGCTATTTGCTCCGTCAGGCTCTCCATGTCCTTTGTTAGACGCTCTACATACAAATCCTGAAGACACAGGAGTATTTTCAATCAACAACAGTACATTTAATCAATGACGACATTTAATACAGCCAAACATCGAACAATCTGATGTTTTTGATTCAGCCTGTCCACCTGCTTCAATTTCTGCTCCTTGGCCTGGTTTTTCTCCGCTCCCGCCTTGCTTTTGACATTCTTCATGGCTTTGACATTAGAGCGCAAATCGTCACTGACTCCTTGCGTGAAGACGAGATGCAGCATCAGGTTGTCTATCTCCGCCTGTAGCTGGGACACTATGAAGATACACAGGAGAATCAGAAATCAGAATCAGAATCAGAAATACTTTAATAATCCCAGGGGGAAATTACTTTCGTTACAACTCCAGATATACATACTACATATATACATATATTAAGAACATATATATATAAGAACATATATATATAAATATATATATATATATATATATGTATGTAAGGTAAAATGTACAGTTTGAAATGTCCAAAAAGTGCAGAAATGGTTGTCCGTGTTTGAGGTTAGATTACAGAGAGGGGGTGTCTGACTCTCTGAGGGAGGTGTTGTAAAGTTTGATGACAACAAGCAGGAATGATTTCCTGTGGCGCTCTGTGGTGCATCTGGGTGAGAGGAGTCTGCTGAAGGTGCTCCTCTGCTGTGCCAGTGTGTCGTAGAGAGGGTGTGAGACATTATCCAAGATAGACTAAAGCCTGGACAGCATCCTCCTCTCTGCCACGGTCGTCAGGGTGTCCAGCTCCTCCCCCACGACATCACGGGCCCTCCTGATCAGTTTGTTTAGTCTGTAGGTGTCTGCGACCTTCAGCCCAGTGCCCCAGCATGTGACAGCGAAGAAGATCACACTGGCCACAACAGACTCATAGAACATCCTCAGCATCGTCCGGCAGATGTTAAAGGACCTCAGCCTCCTCTGGAAGAGGCGGCTTTGGCCCTTCTTGTAGACTGCCTCTGTGTTTCTGGTCCAGTCCAACTATTAACTGTTAACTGTTTACATTAACACCATGACTCAAGTCTGTCTTTGGGAAACGTGGACACTGGGGCTGTCTTGCTGTTGCTAAAACAGTACTGTATATCCACTGGAAACAACAAACTGCTTTTAATACAAAACCTATTGTGTAGTAACAAGGATGAAGTTTCACATCAGTTTAAATTTAGGTTTAACAAACATTCAAACCTTACTTAATTAAAGACTAGTAATTGCTAGTTCAATTATATGTTGCACCAAAATCTGGACTTGTGTGTTTCAATCCACATGGCTTCCAAAAACATTTCTAAAGCTGTATTACTTTTGAGTACTTTCACTCAAACTCCAAACAATAATATTGTATACTCTTGAGTGGGTCTATTTCTTTGCCTGGATATGACTGCACAGAAATTACAGACCAAGCCTAACTTCATTAATATTTTGCTCATATTTTCAAAAATGAGAATCATCATGGATTAACTCAATAATCCTAGATTTGTTAATTACAGTTTAAAGTAAAATATGCAACTCAGAAGGAAATAAGATCCTGGATCAGCACAAAGTCAAGACCACCAAACACAAGTCAGTCTCACCATTGGCTTTGGCTTTTCTGTCCTGGTTGGTATTACTGGAAAACTGGCTCTTCATTGCCTTCAGCTGATCCAGTGCCTGCAGACGTTTGGCCTCAGCCTCCGCCTTGGTATGTTGACGGTCCTCCAGCTTGGTCTGGAGTCTGGCCAGCTGCTCTTGAACCCCGAATATCTCAATATGTAAGTTCTGCATGTGGTTAGCATCTGCCTTCTCCATTGCGAGCTGGGGCAGTGGGAGAGAGAGCACAGACAAGATTCAGAAAACAAATCATCTGTCTAGGATTATATAAAACTCTCCCTGTTCGACTTTGGTTACGGTTACAGTATAGATGTTTGGTGACTTAATCATGTTTCTTTAAATCATTTTTATGCTGGGTATTAAATGTAAATGATGAACAAAGGGAAGAATATCAGAACACAGAGGTGAACAATACATTTTTATACAGCTCAACAGCTCCATCTTCTGGACATATTCAGACCCTATAGATGCAAAGCTAGGGAGGTTACTCACATGTTGTTTGTTTCTGCATGTGCATATCTGTCTATGTGAATATTAACAGAGCAAAGACGGAAAAAGAAGCAGAAAAAAAGATTTGTTGTTGTTGCTGATAGTAAAGTAGCCTACCTTTTCCTTCAGTTCCATGTTGATCCTCTCTAGCTGCTTGCTGAGCTGACTGTTCAGAGCAGCTTGCTGCCTTCTGACCAGCGGCTGCCAAGAAATCAAACATGGCATCAATGACATGACAATGGACTAGATATGTAGTATAATAGTTATGAACTCACTACACATGTCTGTGACTAGAAGCAAATTCATCTGTGCAGCATTAACATAGCTTGGAGCCTTTAGGTAAGTGTTACCAATGCACCTAATAAACACACTAGCATTATTCTCTTTGAAGAGAAGTCAGACAAAATCTATTCATTTAAGACTGATCGCATAAATATTGAAAGAGAAGCTACAGACATGTTCAGAGTCGAGAACAATGAACTCCTCCTCCTCCTCCTCCTCCTCCGGCAGTGGCTCCTGATCCTCCATGTCTTCTGATGTGTTAAGGTTTGAGAGGTGAGGTATTAACTGAGCAACATTTTCTTGCACTGAAAACAGAAAATAAAAGAGATTCTTTAACCAATCAACAGATTCAAATGTGTGTTCATGTTTTGTCTGTCTTTGACTGTGTTTTGGATGGATATATTTGTGTTTTTCTCCATATACTGACCTATGCTCTTGTTGCCATGCTATTCTTTTTGTTACATAAAGTTTAAGTTGATGAAGGTGCTGTAATCTTAGGCACAGTA
Organism: Dicentrarchus labrax; assembly: GCF_905237075.1. Lineage (NCBI taxonomy): Eukaryota > Metazoa > Chordata > Actinopteri > Moronidae > Dicentrarchus > Dicentrarchus labrax. The sequence goes on from NW_026136721.1 coordinate 10,410,605, forward strand.
GCCTTTTTTTCCTAGGACAATGAAGTTTCCTGTATTGTAACTAATAAATGGTAGTAATGGACCTTTGAACTAAGGGATCCTAAGCAAACCAGCCTAAATGGCCTGTTTTACCATATTTATTGTATGTAGTTTGAACTGATTTCTGTGCTACCAATTTAATTTCCACAGGATCATAAATGATATAGTACTGAGCTTTAAAGGGGGACTAACCCTGCCCTGTCTTAAGAGCTATTATCAGGCAGCACAACTAAAAACTATGTGCAACTTGTGTAATCCTGCCTTCAGGGCGAGATGGAAAGACATTGAAGGCCACACATCAACCACTATTCCAATACAGGCTATAATAAATGATAGAAAAAATGAGAAAACATGACAAATGAGGAGCTAAATCCATGGCTGGCTAACATTTGGTTTGAGATTATATCAAAGAATAGCCTTACAGAGCAGATTAGGTTACTGCAGTGGATTGCACATGATTCAGATTTTACACCTAATACAATAGATGGGAGCTTCAGTAGATGGGGCAGGGGACCAACAATATTCTGGGAGCTCTTTAAGATGAAGAAAATTAAAAGTTTTCAAGACCTAAAGAATCAATTTGGTTTAAAAAATCAGGATTTATACAGATATTTACAGATGAGGTATTATATGGAGCAAACTATAAAAATGTCCAGTTTAGATGAGGTAGAGTCTGGAATTATTAAATTATTTATTTTAGCGTATGAATCAGATCTGGGCAAGAAATTAATCTCAAAATTATATAAAGAAGTGGAAAATGTAAAAGGTCCTAACACAGCATACATAAAAGAAAAGTGGGAGAAGGAGGTGGGAAGGGTGTTGTCAAAGGAGGAATGGGAAGAGATCAATGAACAACAATGGAAGACAACATGCTCCCTCTCATGGAGAGAATATGGTTGGCAGAACATAGTGAGATATTTTATTGCACCAGCACAACAGAAATCTCAGGATACAAGATGTTGGAGACTATGTGGAGGAAGTAAAGCCAATCATTTTCATATCTTTTGGGAATGCCCCTCTATTATACCTTATTGGCTCGAATTAAAGAAATGCATGAAGAAAATTTTGAAACTGGAACTTCCATTTTCATTTTTTGTTTTGTACTTGGGAAAAGGGAAAAGGGAACCAGAGAATAACAAATTCAGGGGACAAATATTTATTCAGAATAATGTTAGGGGCAGGTAAAAAAGCCATCACCAGGAAGTGGCTGAAAACGGAGGTACCTAAAATGGAGGACCGGGTCGAAGTAATGCATAACATTTACATGATGGAAAAGTTGACTTTCTCAGTTAGACTAGAATCAGATAGATTTTAGAATTTCTGGAATAATTGGGTTGAGTTTGTAACACCATTGAGAACAGACTTTATTTGGTAAAAACAATGTATCTTATGGATCCCCTTGGTTCTTGCTACACATTTTAAATGTTCAATGTTCATAAGATTGTGTTCGGCATTATCTTTCACCAGGTGAGAAAGGTCTTTACAAGAGGGGAATGAAAATGTGGATCGAAGTGAAAAATTTACTAATTTCTAGTCTACTTTAATTGTTAATTTTTGTCTATTGTGTTATGTTTTTTGATCCCTGGTGTGAAGTATTTGTATGCTCTATATACATGGAAAACATATGTGTGACATGGGACAATGCTGAATGGAATCAATAAAAAGTTAATTAAAAAATACTCAGTTTTAGGGTTAGTGTGTTACTCAGGGTTAGTGTGTGGCTGACCTGAATTTGTGGCTGCAGGGGAGTATTCATCCCCTTCACTGTGGTCCGGGGGAAGCTGGGGGGTCGGTTCATCAGGCTCTGGTCCTGACTGATCCAGTGAGCCATACTGGGACACAGACAGAGAGTACGAATAACTAATACTGATTATGATTTAACGTTAGTCATGGTGTTGTGTTAGACATTACATATCCACTTTATAGACTTTTTTTGGCATTAACTTTGCACTGTTGTCCCATAGGACTAACACTGTATGCAACAGTACTAGAATAGGCTCAAACCCCTTGTTAACCTGTATTATGGGCACCCAACAGCAAAGACTACAAGTGAAACATCAAAGCACCTGGACAAAAGGTAATATAAACATTTGCATGTCTCCATAAGGTGTTGGTGAAAGATAAAGAAGTTTCACACTAAAGCAAAAACGTTGCTTAACTCTTCTTCTTCTTCTCTCATATAACATACCTCTGCCGCTCTGTCACTTCCATCCTGCAGATGGCCGTCTCTCTCTTCTTGGCTGGAGCTTTCCTCCCTCCCCTCCTCCCCGCCTCCTTCACCCTCAGCGCTCTGCATTGGACCTTTGATGGAGTACCAGTGGTTTTATGTTAACTTAGCATACTTTTTAACAGGTAGAGTTAGTTTTCTCTTCTCTAGCTACCTGTTACAGCCACGTAACAATTACATAAACACACTGCACTTCTATTAACCTACGTTATTTTGGAGTTTTTCCATTTGAACACTGTAGCAAACTAACTTTCCGTATGTGGTCGGTACAAAATACGCGAAACTCGCAAAGACAGCATTAACGCCAAGCTAACGGAAGCTTAGCGCTGAATTGTTAGCCGTGGACAAGCATTAGCGAACAGTTAACGTTAATGGAGGTCGGACAGAGGTTGAGGAAAACCTAAAGGCACAGTTACAATAGCAGACAACTAACATTAGCTATTGAACAAATACAATAAATACAGCTTGTAACTGTAGAAAATATCATAAATAATTACCTTTAATTTTGACAACACTCAGCTAAAGCCGTAATTACTCAGCTCCGTACTGTCAGTGACAAACTAGCGCACTGACGTTGCTAGGCAACCGTAAACTTCCGTTGGAGGAGGTGCAGCGCTCTTCGTGCCAGACCGTCTGATGTGAGCCCTCATTTTCTACGGATTGGGTAATGATCATCATTGGTAACAACTGGGATTACCCTACTATTTCATGTCAAAATGGCTGCTGTGACAAAAGTCTATTCTGAATAAAAAATTTGAAGCAAAAAACAAAAAGGCTTTCATTGACAGAGATTTATTTTGCTCTATAAATAAGGCAGATACACACAATCACTGAATTTGGCCTTAAAATTACATTATAATTTTAAAAAGTAATTAATTCACAGATACAAATCATGGCATATCTTCATATATCCTCAAAAATCTCATTTCATTCTGTTTATTCCAAAGAAGTAGACAAAAATACAACCATAACCCACTTCATGTAGTCATTCAAAGACAAATACTTAACATAAACGCATAAAGGGAAAGACAATCATACAGAAAATCTATTTTGTGTTACAGTGCTTTAGTATCCTAAGCTTAGAATTCCTGTAAACAATGTTAATGCAGGTACTGTAGCACAACTGTAAATATTACCTCACAATGCTATATCAATACAGGATGTGTACCTTTGTGCAGAAAGAAAGATCCGGCACTAATAGGCCTATTCAAAGGACTTTGGTTAACATTAGAAATATGACATGGTTAAAAATGTATTTCTCAGAAAGGGAACCTGTAGATAAGGCTATACATTCTTGGCAATAGATGCTCTACTATACAGTACGTACCTTAACTTCATCCAATTGTGTACATACAGTATGGCGACTAGAGTCTTTTTAAAGCACTGCGACATATCAAAGTTGGTCATTTAAATTCACTTCCAACAATACTCATCATCGTCATCAACATTAACACCATTAATGAATGATGTATAGATAAACACACCACCTGGCACTCCATAAACATAAGGATTGAATGACACATCTGGAAAATGAGATCAACATGAGATAGTGTTTATCATGAGATAACAAAAAGAAAACTTTCACTTGTATTTGTGCAATAATTTGCATACCACAGTCAAAATGTGACGGGGTGACAACTGTTGTCATACATAACAACAGGAACCAAATACTATGCATACATACATTCAATAAACGTGTTAGAGGCCACGTACTTCTCATCAGACATACACTTTTATATAATATCTATACAAGGTCATACTATAACCTACATAGCGTTTCTATCATTGCACGTATTGTGTTTGTCATTAGTGCGGCATTTACAAAGTGAATGACAGAGATAATGTATGTCTGCTCATAAGCATTATTTCCATACAGACATGGATAAGGGCATCATTGGCATTTTAAAAAAAAAAAGGTCTTGGCAAATGAAGGGAGGTGTTCATGGTGTGGTCACAGCACAAATGAATACTGTTAACTGTTAACACCTGATCAAAAGCCGCTGACATAAAGCCACTTAAAGGTTTAATGTTTCATATAGTAAATGAACCTAACATCAAGTATCTGAGCTTTTCCAGTACACTGTCTTTTAACCTGTTTACAATTTAGTCACTCCACAATGGCAATGACAACTCTCCATCACACACGACTCATTCACTATGAAACACTTCTAATTTCAACATACTATCATATTGTAAATCTCTACTTACTGTATTTCTATAATAAAGGGGCTACCATGCTCTATCTCACTCTCTAGCCTTAGCAGGAAGGAACTGCAAGCTGTAAGGTATCTGGTGAATGCTTTCACATCAACGGACATTATGTACTTATGTATCCCCCCTGTATTCCCCTGATTAACTTAAACCCAATTTTGAGCCAAACGTGACTCTCTTCACAGATCAGTCCCTATTCCATAGGTCCTTATATAAATCCTTCAAAGACGATCACCTTTTTCTCTGGCAAGATAAATACTACTGAACAGAGCAGCAAGCAACAGTTTGTCTTTAGTGTTTCCTTGTTTGACTCTACCTTGTTCCTTTAAAATTCATAGCGTCTCATCTACGGTAAGTGAAAAACCCACCCACTTTGGGAATGTATTTGTATTACAGTAGTGTCTGACTTGTCAACTTTGGCTCCAGTTCCCACTTTGAGACTTCATAAGCTCTAGGAAATACTGTAAACAATCTTCATGGCGGGCTGGTGCTGTCCCTCTCTGGCTGGGAAGGCTCTGGGTCCACTGCGGGGCCGACTAAGGGTCCGCCGGCTGTGCGTGGGTCCATGGCAGAATGCATGATAGTCAGCCACACATCATCCATGTTTGGCATTACAAAGATTTTCTGAAAGATGAGAGAGAATTATGGATGGACAGTGAGTGATCGATCACTTTTTAGTATTCTTGACACATTTTAACACATCACATAGTGTTTCCCCTATAAAAGCACAGGTCTGGCAGGCCACCAGGCCAATGGGAACCCGGCAAAGAGTATGCAAGTTTGTTTATGGCTCATGTAGTTTGTCAATCCATTTTAAAAACAAACAAAAACAAAAAACAGCTTCGGTGAACTTTCTGGTGTGGCCGGGCACTTTGTCTCTGAATTACAGAAACTAAAATGAATAAAAAGAAAATGTGGTGTTTATCAATACCTGGAATTCCTGGTCCAGTTTTTTCTCTATCCAGTCTGTAACGTGAGCCAGAGTGACTTCTCTTTCACCCAGTTTAGGTCGTGCCTTCAGTTCCAGGTGAGGCGGTGTCCTAAAGCCATACCTGCAACAGACAAGGTCAAAACAATCAATGATTTACTTACAACACTACCTAACAAATGGACACATTGTGGCAACACAGACTGTGGTCACCACCAGCAGGGGGCAGTGATGTATTGAACAAAGTGCTATATGCAGCTGCAGGCTAGAATGAATATAGATATCCTTATTTTGTTATGTTTCATGTGAATTACTCTTGTAACTAAGAAAATGTTGACACAAGACAGGAAACTGGCTTCTTAAGAGTCAACTTACAAAAGAGATCATTTGTCACTCTGACAGACATGGAAAGTCACTTTGCACAGCATTCCACAAATTACATAGCAGAGAAACAATGCTTCCTTCGCGTACCATATCCTGTCTGTGGGTGGAGGGGGTATGTTGACAGCCAGCGTTCCCTGGAGTTCTTGTACCTCCACTGTGAGCAGAAGGGGTGTGTTAGACACTTCCTCCATCTTCTTTTTGATGAACTCTGTTTCTGTGGCCTTCTGGAAGTATTTGGACTTGGTGATCTTGTCCACAAAGCGCATGATCTTGCTGGGTTTGTGGCCTCCAGCCCAACTTTATTCAATACAAGGAGGATTAGGGTTAAAGTCACATACTAAATTTAGTGTAGCTGTAGTTACAAGAAATCTCATGATATCATTTTTATCTGACAAATAAATAGATTATGTTATCCAAACAGGGCAGTGATTCAATTATGAATTCCTAGCCATGTCTGCCATCATATTATTGGCATACAGTAAAGTCTTCTGTATTCATTACAATAATAAGTACTTCACTACCGGAAACAAAAAAAAGCAAATAATCTTGTGATGATGGAAATTGATTCATTAAGCCCAGAGAATATATATATAAACTCATTCTCACCCCTCTGCTCCAGCGCAGTCATTTGAGAGCTCTGAGGAGTCTTCCTCATCTGATGAGCCTGCGCTGGACGACTCTTCATCACTATCAGCCAGGCAGTAAGTCCGTGGCCTGTATCTGGACACACATAAACACAGATGGATCAAGGTGAGCACAAAATAACATACACGGACGCACACGCACTAACACACGTACAAGGTTCTGCTGTGTTTCACTGCACTTGAATTCTACAGTAATCTACCAACGAAACAACGCACAAATGATGAATGGCAACAGCAGGAGAGATATGAGTGTGCATGCAAAAAAGATGAACCTCTGGAAACATCACTGTTTCGAGACTGCTGATCAGTCTGTCTTCTGCAGCGTTTCTACCGTTTTGAACTTTCACATGTTGTTATCTGATGTGAAAGTGAATCTAAGGTGTTTTCCTTGTGTTGACTGGCATTAGCTCACTTCTCATTAACTGGAAACAATCTAGCCCTGAGAGGTACATACTTTACATGCACACTGTATTTTCATGGATCACTAATTTAATACAGTGAATTGGTACAGACTCTGACCATATTAAGCGGGTCAGGTATCGGTACAGTTTCTTCGTCAATGCCATTATGAATTCAGTGTTTCAGATATCATTATCATTTTAGTGCCACAGTACTATTCAGTAACATAACATACTCTGATGTATTGGTATCAGCATCATACTGTATGAACATGTTCTGTTCCTCTTCAGTTCTGAGAATGGATTTGGGGGCATGTAAACCAGAAACACTGATGAAGGCACTACGAATGAATACTTAATGAGATGAAGCATTGGGTGGTAACATTAAACAAGACAACCCCAAAACTATAGGCGTACGGAACTAGAAGAGAATGAAAGTGGAGCACAAGAGATCATTGTTGGAAGTCAAGCAGCACTCACCAAGAGCAGAAATACATCCGATTACCAGCCGCATAAAAGGTAGAATCCAGAGGGCGGAGAGGGAATAGCAGAGAAAAGAAAGGAGAATATATAAAAGACAGCAAAGATAAAGAACACTGAGTGAGAGCCCAACACCCGACAGAGATATGTGCACTTTTAAGTGTCAAGTAGTGGAGGAAAAGGTGTCAAATGCAAACCAGAAACATGTAGAGGATTTTTTAAAATGTGTGTGAGGTATGAGGGAGTTTGACTGTCTCACCCATCTTTGCCAAATTCCCCTACGCGGACGCTCTCTCCCTCCTTGCCCAGGCGGATGAGGTTCATCTTGGTTTCCAGGGTCATCAGGAAGGAACCACTGTAGGAAATCTCCAGGTCAAACCACAGACCTACAGAGAGACATGGTGGTTATAAGAAATGTTGATCTGAGAGAAAATAAAAGAAGTGAAACTGCAAAGGGGAATATTTTGGGGATATGAGCTACATATGCAATAAAATAGGTCCTGTCATGTCACTAAATCTACACACAATAAGCACAGCCAGGACACAGTACCGCTTGACAAAACTGTACTATCTCATCTTAAATATCACCGTAACCCAATTTACGAGCGATAGTTGAAAGAGGCAGAGTTGAATCAAGGTGGCTTTGAGATTCAAGGTCAATTTCCTCGACACAGAGAGCACTGCAGGCCGCGGTCCATCTCCCTGCCTATTAAATCTCTATCTTTCTCTCACTCCGTTTCCCCACTTCTTCCCTCTCCATCGTGCCCTTTCTTTGGCACCGCTCTTTGGCCCAATCATCACAGAAGAGGGGACCCCAACAGATTTTATTTTCTTGATCTCTCCTTAGACGAGAAAGCAAAAAGACTCAGGGAAGGGAGGGGAAAGAGAGTAGGAGAGATCACAAGGTCCTTTGAACAGAGGAGAAACAGTTGGAGGGCGCACAATCTCCCCCCCCCCCTTGCCCCCGTTTGATATCAGCAGGGGGGGGACTGGCTGCATAAACAGGGCTCTCCCTCTCTGCCTCAGCTCTGCTCTACCAAACCTGCTGTAGTCTGGATTATACAGACTCCTCAAAAGCCTCCATCGAAAGCCTTACTTACATGGGGTGGGCAACGTGCACACTTTCTTTTTATTTTTTTTCTCCCTTTACAACACAGGATCACATGTTCTAGTGTACAAAGAGCCGTCTAACCACAAATTGGGTGTGGTTTCTCTTTACAACACTAGGAGGCAGCAAAGAACGACGGATGATGCAGGAAAGATGACAGAAAGCTGAAAGCCAGAAACTAAGATGCATGTGCACCATAAAAATAAATAATAAATAAAGTGTGTACAAATACATGAAGCGTGGATTTAGCGCGCAGTACTCATAGTTATTTAGATTGATTTACTAACAACTGCACACAGGGCACAGGTGCATGGATGGAAAAAGTAAGAAAGTTAATCAGATAAGATGAAGAAATGTGGTACAGGAAGGAAAAAAATACACCCCACAAGGACAAACAGCACTGAGACTGGGTGCTCGCTCCCCACCGCTCTGTTGAGGCCCGAACACCAGCTGGTTGTGCTAAATGACGTGATAATGCAATAAGCCTGCTGTGCCAGAGAGAAAACACAATCAGATAGTGAGAGTGGGTCCGAAAGAAACAAAGTGAGAGAGGAATGAAAAAACTTAAAGCCAAAAGAAGAACAGAAGATTAGAAAGTCAGAGAGTTTGAAGTAAAAACTAACTGCTAAGGAGTCAGACAGAGACACAGGGTAAACGTACAGTGGGCTTTGCTTTACCCGCCTGTCCTTCTGGCTGGGTTGGGGGGGGGGTTGTGCCTGGCTGGGTTGGGGTTTATGCGGGGCACTAAAGTTTGTTAGTTTGGGGAGAAGAAAAAAAGAGAAGAGCCTTAGTGCAAGCAAGGACAGTGCTTCCTTAATTGTGGTAAAGCCGCACGCTGAGTCAGGAGTGTGTGTCGCACATACTGCAAAGAACTGCTGTCACACAGGGCGACTGCATGTATGCATCCATTGATGGACTGAAGCATGTGTGAGATGGAGTGGAGTGTATGCAAAAAAATATGTACAAGCATGCAGAGACAATACCTTAGGCACACACAGAGACACACACACAGAGACAGAGACACACACAGAGACAGAGACACACACACACACACACACGTTCATCGATCCATTGCACTTAGCATGCTTGTTCCAGGAAGGAGCGGGGTGAGACAAGGCAAAGGCAAAACTTGAGATGCCTAGAGGATACAGCTACTAACACCAGTGGAAAACTTGACTGACCGTTTCTATTCAAAGTTTTCTAACTACCACTTAAAGATAAAGGGCAATTAATCATGGAAACACACAGCAGAAAAGAGGAATGAAACATCCTGAAACATGCACAGGACTCCGTTAAAGCCTGTATTTATCTTTAGCCAAGTGGATAATAAGTCTTTGGGGCATGTACCTATTTCCTGCTTCCTCCTTCCTTTCACTTCCAAGAAATAGGTTTAAAAATGAGGCACCTCGCTGTTTTAGATTTACAATAGGTGATCTGAATCAGTTCACCTGTAATCTGTCAGAAAAGAAATCAAACATTTGGCAACATATTGCAAAGCGGACAATCTATACACACTATCACCAAAATAGTGGCCTACGTACACTGATTTTGTTTGGAGTAGCTGTCGGGGTGCGTTTTTCCTGGAACTGTTCCAATAAATGCCGTTGCCATCTCAGTTGGAGATGCAATCAATTCCTGCACTGATTATAGGGTTATGTGAGTGCAGCAGTGATAAAAACGAGGCAGTGACTCATAGCACAGGAGGGAGGAAGAGAGATACTGAGACTAAAGAGTGAGTAAGGACACAAAGAGGAAGATGAAATGAAAGGGAATGCAAGAGGAAGAGAGAACTAGGAAGACAGTTGGAGACTGTACATGTGAAACAGATGAAGAGACAGCTCTGTCACAGAATGTGAGGGAGAATGAGAAAAGCAATGTGATACAGAGGGAAAGACTCAACGTTGATGCATGTATGAATGATCATAGAAGGATTCCTCTAAAAAAATCACATAAAAAGCCCTGTCTGATTAAAAGTAGAACACAGAGCCAACATAGTTTTGCAACTTCAGCAAGCAAACATACGGCCCCTCACAAAGCTAAGACCTCCCATAGCTAAGCCTCGATTTATCCGATCCACAGATAACCGTAAGACCTGCTAAAGTGCTTAGGGCCTGACTGTATTCCACTCAGCTAAGAGCGCACTAACCAAGCAAATTCTGTTACACTTCTGTAAACAAAGCGTTTGGTAATGAAGTGTTTTCCAGCATCTATAGTACATTTGGTGAAGGAGATTACTTCATATTAATCAAGCATTCATGCCTTTTTGCAACACTTAACAAGTAAACAACCATACCCTGATGAACTCTGAGCAGTGTTCCTGTTGGTTAGACAGGCTGGGAGCAGCAGTAGAGGAAGGGAAAGGTCGCACTTTATTTAGCCAGCCAAGAGCCTAAAAGTAACAAGCAGGTCTCTCTAACCTCGAGGCCATCATTGCCTGACTAGGTTAGTGGGTGTAAGTGTATGTTACACTCCAGTGTGATGCACACTAGACTTCCTTATGACATTTGTTAATACTGGCTATAGTTCAACTGTTGCTCACTTATTGGCACTAATAAAGCACAGGTTCTTGGCTTTGCTATTGCTGTATTATTTGTTTTTTTGTGTACATTGTGCATTACATGCATCTCCATTTGTTGTATTTTGAAAATAAAAATGCAGTTACATAATGTTGAAGTTGATAGTGATTTACAAGCACATGAAAGTCTTACCACAAGCAGTGAATCAGAGATGATGATGCCCTTACTGACCCTTACTGCTGTGTTGTTTAATTATCAGCATGTTAACTGGTTTCTTAGGGATGTATGATGGTTAATATTGTAAGCATCTCAGTCTGGACAGTGTTGCTTTCGCCATCGCTGCTTTTTTTTTTTTCTGAGAGTGTCATCTAGACACAGCCTCAGCACTGAGATCTTATTAGTCACAGTGAGAAGACTAGAGAAGGAATGGGAGCAGTGGCTGATCATGAGACAAAATGTCACTTCTGTCCACATGTGTATATATGCAGTGAATTCCAATAGCATTCACCTCATTTGACATTTTACACTACTTGTCCTAATATATCCAAAAGTTCAAATCATTTCCCAAAAGTCAGGGGATTTAATGAATTTGAACTCCAGATGTCACAAAAAACAATACTTTTGCTCCAAGTTGATGCCAAAATTTGGAAAATGTGACACTACTCCGAGGGTGCAAAACTTAGCAGCTCCACTAAGCAATTTCCTAAGTGAAACCCTAACACTGTAACTACTTAATATGCAAAACTCTAGAGCAAATGTATCTTGATAAATAACTAGCTAGCATTACCACCTGTTCATCTTTCTTATCTCTAATATGGACATAGCTAACTGAATGGCAGATGATCCGTGTAGGGGTGTTGAACTTTCAAAACATAGGGACACTGACTGGAGACTTTCCAGAATACAGTGCACAGAGCTCAGTGTACCACACAGTTGGCATTACAGGCCAGACATGCTGGTATCTCTTTACAGAAACCACTGAGTGTATGTGTGTTTGAAATAGATTTTTCTCTTGCCTTGGTAGTCAACAGAGGGTTTCGATGCCCCAAGGATTCTGGGAGTGGCTGAGCCCATGTCCAGTTCTGTCAGGGTTAGCTCATTCATGAAGTAAGGCAACTGAAAAGACAAAAGCATACAACTGAGCTGAGCACACTGTACATGAATTATTCATTTATAGATTATGACATAACCGAATTGGAAAAAGGAACTGTAGTTCACAACCGTATATATTTCCAAATGTATACAGAATGCCAGCTTGAAAAAAATTTTGGAAAAAAGGACACAGAAACCATGAAATAAATACAGGCACACTTATGCACATACACACATAGATGACACACTCTGCCATCAACCACACCTTATAATCAACTGTCTCTACAAATCAGTCCCCTGTGGATTGAACTGTGCACTTTTTCTACCATCTAATGAGACTACAACATTACCTACAGTCTCACAGACCAAAACACATTATACAATAATGCAAAATAGGAGTGAAGGATTAGGTGTTTTTGAATTTCTCCCTCAGCTTCTTAACCTACTGTGGGGCCTTTAAAGAGCAGCACAGATATAAAATGACATTTTGAGAGTTATCTGTGTGTGTGTGTGTGTGTGTGCGCGCTTCATCACATCTTGTTTTCTGCAGGAAGGTGAGCATGACTCCTTCTTTAAGTTTTTCTCTCTGTCTGTTCAAATTTTAAACCACTTTTAGAGTGAAAGGTTGTTAGGTGCCTTGCTCCACTCACCCGTATCTTGCTGAGCTTCATCTGAATCTTCTTGGAGACCAGTTCAGCCCAGTAAGGCTCACCCAGGAAATCCCAGAAGACCCGGCCGAGAGCTGCATTCACCCAGGCAACATTTTCCTCCTCTTCCTCCTCCTCCCCACTGGGCTGCACCTGAGCTGAAGTGGTGCTCTGAAGCTAAAGATGTAGCAGGCAAGTTAACATTAACATCAGGAGACACACAGGATTCTAAAATGTTTAACCCCCCACAATACAAATGATTTTACCCCTCTATAGCTCTTACAAGGATAAGACACAATATCGGCTTCTTGTTGTTTGTAATAGTAATTGTATGCGCTACCTTTTTATCAGCCCCAGGGCTGCTCTGAGGACTCAGGAGAGCAGGGCTGGCAGCTGAAGGGCTGACTGCTACCTGTTTTGGCAGTATGGAGGCCATGTATACACTGTAGTCCAACAGTGGCTTGGTTTTGGCACTGCCTGCTGCTGCTGCTGCTGCTGATGATGCTGCTGCTGCTGTTGTTGTTGTTGTTGTTGAGGAGGCTGAGGTGTCCTTTAACCTGGGCTGTGATGCCAGTGCCTCATCCAGACTGCCACGGCTGCTGCTGCGACTGTGAGAGCTCAGAGCTGTGGGCCACAGTAAACATCAGAAAAAGGTGACGAATTAGATACTGGACTCACCGTTTTAGCTGCCTCTTAACGACTAAAACCTTAGATTGGAAGTGTCATTTCTCCAGCTATACAGTGTATGAATTCTTAGGAAAAAAATAGACAATTTTAGCCTTTAAAAATTACAACAAATGAAGAAAAGAATCTCACCATTCTTAGTTCCAGCAACACTTGAAGCTTTCTTCAAGTCTGCCTTGAGCTTGGAAGCTGATAGAAACCGCTGGAACCACTCCTCCTTCTCCCTCCCAGTCCTTCCAAACAGATAGAGGGTCAGGTCTTTACTGGATGAAGATGACCCTCGCTCCTGTGCTCCTCCCGTCCCCTCTCCTCTGTCCCTTGTGTTGGCGATCTCACTGGCCTCCCACCTATCACCCTCAGCCTTTGACATGAAGTCATCCTGTTTTCCAAGTTCAATGCAGATGGGGTATTTTTTGTTCCATATACGCTTCCTGGCCAGGCTCTGAGGCAGTAAATATACCTGAGGGAGGATTATGGAAGACAGACCTGAGTCACACAAAGTTGGATTTCAACAGATTTAATGCATTTTTAAAGACTGTTTGAAGACACAGAGGATAATTTCCATACTGTCATTATCTATGTTAAAAACTACATTGTTTGGTGAATAACATATTCTGATCAACTAGCCTTTGACAAGACTTATATAGACTTACATGTCTGTAAACTTGTTTTATATACAATACAACTTAACGTACTTTGCTGTTGGTGAGGTCATAGATCTTCTGACTGATGTAGGTGACATCGGGTTTTGGTTCATTGTGTGTAGCACGGCGGGCGATGTTGTGGTTGGGTTTAGACATACGAATGATGGAGCCCTCCAACCGGACGAACACAGACTGTGTCAAGGTGGCATGGTATGTCTCTGGGTCATAGTTTGATATCTCATTCATCCAGCTCTGGAAGGAAGACAATCATTTTACATTCATGTAAAAATAAAATCATAAAAGAGAACCGTTTTCATTGTATGAACCACTTTTCAGCATCTGAAGAGAAAAGAAATGCATTTAAACAACTACAAACATAAAAAGATAATAAAAAACTGGGCTCAAAACAAATGTTTTTGTTTCAGTAACTCGCATCATCTTGTTGAGTCACTCTGGTCCACCACAGAAGTTCTGCTACTTGTTCCCTGCACTTGAATCTGAACAATAAAACTGAAATCATCCTATGTGTTTGGCCACAATCAGTTTTCATTATTCTCTTAGTCATTGGTTACAGGTTCTTGTTTATTTCCAGCTGTTTGATCAATAAACTGCAGTGCAAATGCAAACCTGTTTCTGATTGGTATACAGAGATTTAAATTCATAACCACACACTTTGAACATAATTATTATTTAGCCTTTATCTCATATTCAAAATAAAAAGGTAAAAAAAAAATAGGGAGGGAACTATTATTATACTGACTGCCTGCACATGGCACAAGAAGAGAGGGAGAGACCCCAGTGCTGTTGGCAGAAGACACGTGGACTGTGATCACTCCGAATGAATTACAATAAAATATAATTAGAGTTGCATATTTTCTGACTGTCTGAGTAAGTGCTAAATTTGTTGCTAGTCACTTTTTAGAAATAAAATCGCTAAGAGTGAGTGTCTGAAAAGTCTCTAAATCTAGTCAGAAAGTCAGCAATTTGGCAACTGGTCTTTCTATGGCTCATTTTGTGTGTGTTTTTGTGTCCCAGGTGCTATTTTTATTGTCTCCGGGACAATAAAACTTAAATTACCTGAAACTTTGCTTGGAAAATGAGGACACTGCAAATATTTACTCACAGTAGGTTGTCGTCATAATGCATCATGTTTCTACAGTGATAGAAAAGGTTACCTGTCTCTGCGAACTTCACACTGATGAAAGAGCAACCACTGTCCTTTCAAGTGGAGAAAAACTGTTTGTTGTTGTCATTTGCTTTCTCTAGTTGACTTTGAAGTTCTTCTGGCTAAATTCTGCCCAGGATCCACATCTACTTTATTTGCTGTGCTGTTACTTCAATGCAAAAGCTGTCGCAGAAATATGCATCTGATAGTACATGTTTGCATTTTTCACAGCAGTCCATTCCATACAGCTGGACGCAGCGCCATGATGAGGTAGAAATCTCTTTTGTTATATTTATATATATAATTTTTCATAATTTAAAGAAAACATCACAATTCTGTGGTATGTTGCTTTAATGTATGCATTTGGTGTGGCACAGTGGTGCATAGTTTAGCACTGTATTTAAATGTATTTCTAAATTTTAGATAGATGTGAAGGTAACTATAAATACTTGCTTGTCTATAGTGCATTTATTAGCCCTGTGATAGACTGGTGACCTATCCAGGATGCACCCCAACTCTGAGTGCTATGGTAATCCCCAGCCCACTATGATCTCAGTGGATGGATGGATTGATTGATGGATGTATGTTCTATCAAACATGGTTTGTGACAAAATGGAGGATATTTTACAGGGCTCTACATTCAGAATTAGCCATGAACTGTTTTCCATGTAATGCTCATGCAGCAGGGTGTGTGTGCAGAGATGCCATAACGTGATCTCTTATGTAATGCAGTTAAAAAATATTGTTTTGGCATATCAACACTTTAGAAGTCCAAAAGTAACCAACAAGCAAGATTCTTTAAGCTGTTAAAGGCCTTCAAAGGATGGCAAAATAAATTAATTCACTGACCTTATAGATGTCTGGTTCCTTAATGTCCAACTTGGTCACATTCCACTGCTTCCTGCTGTGTCTGGAATGTCTAAAACTACTACCAGAAGGTTTTGGTCCTGTCAGCCACACAACACCAATAGCTAAAAGGAATCCCAGCCCGATCCCAAGCAGAATTCCTCCTACATAACTGGGCAGGGGTAATACAAAATACCCATAGACCAGCCCAGTAAGGATGATGAGAGTATAGTGTGGAACACTAGGTGCCAGCTCAATACTTTCAGATTCATCTTCACTGCATGGTTCAGTACTACCACTTAGTGGCACTTTAGCTTGACTCCCAGTTCCAGTATCATCAGTTCTATCGCCGCCATCACCTTCTGTGTCAGTACAAGTCTCAAAGTCCTCACTGTTCAGGATGCAATAGTCGTCATCTTCTTGTTTGGCAAGAGTGGACATAGAGCACTTGTTCAATGACATGGACAGTAGAGACGATTTGTTGGGGCTCTTAGTGTCAACGAAGAGGGTAACAGGTGATTCAGCTGGACCAGAAGCCTCGCTGTTGGGGCTCTCATCCTCCCAGTCACCTCCTTCTTCCTCCTTAATGCAGTAATTGTTGTTGCTTTCCAGGTGACCGTTGATAGCAGTAATATTAGAGAGTTCTGTGGCACTGGCAGAGAGGGCCTTGGGCCGGTAAAGGCTGCTGCCAACTAAGCTGCCACTTTTTTCATCCATGATCTTACTCAGCAATTGGAGCGGTTCGGAGATAGCCTCAGAGAGACGGCGCTTAGTGTCTTCAAATTTTGCCTCGACTTCTGAGACTTTGAAGAAGCTGCGGTTATCTGGTGAGGTTAATGGCGACGAAGGGGCAGTTTTAGAGTCACCAGCTGACGACTTGGTAGCAGATGGCATCCGGGATTGTGTGAATTGCTTGAAGAGCTGCAGGTTAAGGCGGGGTTCTGGAAGACGGTAGGGTGCGGAGGAGGAGGAGTCCTGGGATGTATCTGATGATAAAGATTTGACGAGAGTCTTCATCAGGTGCCTATGCCTTACTGTAGGAGCAGCAGCAGAAGGGATCCCGTGAGACTCTACGTCAGACGAGAAAGACTTCACTAAGCTGAGGAAGGGTTTGTCACTGGAGGGAAAGCTTGAAGATTTAGTAGGAGAGGAATGGGAAGTTGAGCCTTTTTGCTCAGCAATACGTGATGACGGAGTTTGTGTGGGAGAACTGTTAGTGTGATGTCTAGAAACTGGAGAAAGTCTGGATGATTCAGGAATGACAGCAACCTCGGCTGCAGAGTCCAACGGCACCCCTTCGAACATCTCTTCACTGGCTTCTAAGGCTGTCACAATGTTTGAGTCATCCTGAGCGGCTGAGGTAGTGGAGACAGTTGTCATGCACAGCTCTTCTTCCTCCTCCTCTTCCTCCTTCCCAAAAGCTGAGAAGTGGATGGTGATGGTCTCCATTGACGGGGATCGCTGCACATGGAGCTTGGGGGACACAGCAGGTGGCTGTTTCTTTGTGGAGTGAGGACTCTCTGCATGGCTAGGATGCCGGCTAGTCATTGCAGTACGCCCACTGAGTCGCAGTCTGCAAAGAGGGAAAGAGATGAAACTAAATTAGGGCTATGATGATTAGTCGATCGACAGAAAAGTAAATTGCCAACTATTGATAGCTGCATTATCATCATCGTCATTTTCCAAACAAATGTGCAGAAGATGAAAAGGCTTCAGCAACTCAAATATAAGCATTTGCTGCTTTTCTTCATCACAAGTGATACTAAATTGAAAATATTAGGTTTTGGACTTTGAAGATGTCACCTTGGGCTCTGAGACATTATACTGGTTACTTAGTATATTCAGTATATCTGAAATCAACATTGAATATAGTCTCCTAAAACTGTTAAAGCTTTTAAACATGATGTGAAGAACATGATTAGTTGAAAATACTACAAATGCTTTTGTAGCATTTTCCAAATGTAAGCAAAACATTCATTACTTAAATTAATTAAGTACACAGAAAAAGGGAAGTTTAATTGTTTTGAGGAAGAAGAAGGTAGAAAGTAATCAACAGGCAGCTAGCCAACAGTTTTGGTTACAGTTTTGGACTGTGAGATGCTGTTGAAAGCTTTGAAAAGCTAGTAAGTAGTATTTTGTTACATGCAACAACAACAAAAAAGTTTTTCAGTAAAAAGGCTATGTTGGCTGTCCATGGGGAGTTTTGTGTACAAGCTTGTTACTATACTGCAGTTTTGCAAATTAACAACAGCTATCTAAGCAAATGTTGAAAATGTTTTGACTGTTGGTTAAGGAAGTCATCTCTCCACATCACTTTGTGATCAGCCATCCCTTGGCCCTAAAATCTGCCATTTAAATTGGTAAAAACAGTTGCTATTGTTGATTTTGGGTCATTGGTAATTCTTTGAGTTTTGTAACCTATAGACTCAAAAATGCCCGAAACTGCTACTATTTCCGCTTATAGAATTTGCTGAGCTGATAATAAACCACACAAACCTATGAGTATATATATATATATATATATATATATATATATATGAGTCAATGTGTAAATCTACGGAAGCGTATTGCATTCACTTGAAAAAAACAAATAACTCTTTGTAAAATAATAAAAATAATTTTTTCTGAGTAATTTATTCCCCTGTTTTGCTGAGTAATTCTTTTCCTGTTTATCTGAGTAATTTTTTCTGTTTTTCTGAGTAATTTTTTTTCTGAATTATCGAGATACTTCGAACTCCCACGAGAACCTCCAACCTGCAAGTGACTCCTATGGACCGATGGTGACTCCTGCCCGCACATAATGCCCCATCTCCAACTATCTACCATACCGGGTCAATTTTGCTATGTATATATTGCTATGTCTAGCAGATCTGAATGGGCTTTCCTTCTGAACAACCGCAAAGTCCTCAGGTGCCAGCGTAGAGTCGACAAACTACTGATAATACCATCTATATGACTTAAAGACAGGACTATCTCCCAGTGTCTGAAACCCAGATCAAAGTATAACTTTACTGAACTAAACAAGCCGGTTATGTTTGTTTCCGTTAAATCGAGCTCTCAATAAAGGAATGAATGAGTCTATTGTTTCAAATGCTCTCTAAACTCAGAAAAAAACATTGTCAGAAAAACAGAAAAAAAAATTATTCAGAAAATCAGAAAGAAATTACTCCGAAAAACCAAAACATAAATAAAAATTACTCAGAAAAACACAAATAATTACTCAGAAGAACAAACCAAAAAATAGTGAATGCAATACGCTTCCATATAAATTCATCACAGATTGCAAGAAAAATTCAAAGGGGCACACACAAACAGAGGTGGCAATATAAAAATTCCAAAATATAGAAAGGGAAAATTCTAAATCATACTATCAAAAGACAAGCTTTAATGCCAATAAATTACTGAGTCACTACATTATCTCTTACTATATTATGTTAAATATGCTATGTGCAGACAAAATGCAAAATGTGCATTTGCATGTGTGCACATCTGGGTGCTGACAAACGCAGTGTTGTATCTCTCAACCAGTTGGGTTGTATCAGACTTCAGTTCAGCAGCAATCAGGCATCTTAAAACACCACCCACCCAAAATACTGCCCATCGTCAGACACATAAAATTAGCTGCAAGCTCTAGCTGTTGCATATTACTTACTTGTCTTGTAACCGTGAAACCTATTTTAAACCTTTGCCAACAAACATCCAACAATTGCCACAATGTTTGCACAGTATTGACTGTGTTTATAACATAATTATACTGTGTGGCATTACAACACAGTCTTCAATGGCCCATTTCCAGAGACAACAGACATCAGCCAAAGTCCAGATAACAAACTGATGTTGGAATGATGTAACAGTGCATAATGATGCTGTTTGTAAGGTGCCACAACAAGATGCTTGAAGTACCCTGACTGTATTTGTATGGGTCAAAGGATCCAACCTTACAAAGGGTACATTAATAAAGTAGCCGATAGAAAAGCTTGATGCCATTATGGAAACGCCCACCCAATTATTAAGGGGGACTTTTCACATCAAAGTCTGTTTACAGGTCTTGGCATGTTAAGAAGAGTTGTATACAGCCTTTTAGAAATCTGAGAGCCTCAAATTATGTCACAGCGAGTGTCACTAGTGTAACAGCTTTAGACCGTTACGCTGCTATGATAGTTTACAACCAAACCATTTGGAGACATCATATTATGGCTTACTATAATGATTTTTCTGAAACAAAAAGCTTTCAGAAAAAGACATTTTTAAGGTTGTTTTTGGTAAAAGATCAGTTCAGCCCCAGTAAAGTACAAGGAAGCAAGTGCACCATTCGTAGTCTCTGTGCAAAAATAAGAACGTGTGTGTTCAGACTTGCAGATCTCTGAATTTGGATGCATTCCACCTATAGCTATGAATTGTGTCTCCAAATAAGCCGCCCAATGTAACGCAGAACAATGTGCTTATGATGGAAAGGAATTCCTTCTTAAGCTAAAACACTTCCCCATTCCCATTCAAAACACAGTATGTGGCTTTTTGCCACAGCCAAAAGACATCTTTGGCATAAACAACACACAATTATTGTTTGGTTTATTTTATTAAGTTACATTTTCTGTACTGTTGGAAAAATTATGCCAGGACGTACAGTATCTGGCAACACAACGTGATTTAACTGTTCGCATCTATGTGACATCCTCTGGTAGTGAAAATAGAGTTATGGTAATGTCTTGGTGACATTTGGCAATGGCATGCTTGTGCCTTGTCTGGACAACAGAGGTGACATGAGGTCATGCTGGCTCACTCATATACAGACTCAACTTGGCCACTCATTGTCACATGGGTCACGAGTGAGCTTGTTACCCAGCCAGGCAGTCTGCCAGCCACCTCTGTCCCTAGCTAGCCAGCCTTCAGTCAGCAGCAACACAATGAGGCCACTCTAGTGGATCATCAGTTGGACATTTGATTTCATTTCATTTTAACATACAAGACTCAAAGGACCTAGCAGTATTTGCTACCAGCAGCACATTAGGATTAGTGATAAAGTAGGGAAAGTATGTGTGAGAGGTCTGTAAGCTAATTCTATCTCCCAATTTACACTATGGAAATGGAACAAACAAACAGAGCAAAAGACTGGGCATGTTCAATGGCATGTTCATGCATTTGGCATCCAAGTTTGTGTATGTGCACACTGACAATGAAATCCCTGTTCGCCTCGTGTCCCCACTGCCTTTCCCTGAGCCACTGAACAGAGTGGACAGTGCAGAATGAAATCTTGCCATTGATGCTGATGAAGCTAATTACAGAAGCAAGCCAGCCTCATTAAGCCTAATGTTTTGCACTCATTAGAGACATGTTCACAGCTCACTTCTTCTGTATCAAGCAGCACACACTGCTAGTGAGAAGAGACTCACAGAGCTATTACACATACTGACAATATCCATGCACATGAACTGAGTAGCTATACATGGCTTTGTGTGTTTAGCAATTTAATGTATTGTTCAAGGGAGGTGAGGTGAAGAGAGCAGTTGTAATTAAAAACTGTCATTTAATAGAAAAGTTATTTTAGGGTGTCTTGTAAAGTGGAGTAGCATAAAATAGATTCATCTAATGTCTGAAGGGGTAAGTTGAATCTCTAAATGTATTCGTTCATGCATTTATGAATCAAATGTGCGTGGAATATGAAGTGGTGTTTCAGTAGAAAAACAAGGTTGAGTAAAATTAAGGTGCAATTTATCACAAGATCTACAGGAAAGGGATGACACAGTTTTCGATAATACACACGAAAAGACCCTCCCACTAAAATCTCTGTACATATAATAGTATCGATTTTAGTGGAACAGCTCAAATGTGTTACTCACCAAAATGCATCACATTGCTTCCTCATAAAATATTTGAAAACCCATTAGCATTTTGATTCCAGCACGGTTTGTATCCGTGTTTACTTGCTAGCAGTCAAAAAATTCACTCATTAGAGAGTAAAAAACAGGGTGGGAAATTCACGTTTGAAAATATACCAGCCACTTAATAGTAAATCAGTATTTTGTGTCTGAAATCTATCAGCCATTTTCACATTTTACAAGCATATGACTGGTGGCTGGTGCTAATTTCCCACCCTGGTAGGAAAATAAGACAAATGTAGCATCCTTATTTGGGTTAATATAAAGTGTTTATACAAGAATTAAAAAAAATTCAAAACGGCAAAATTAAAACTGCACAGTGTGGACAACAGATTGTGGGTTAGAATCTTTATAATCAAGGCAATTTTCTGAACCAATAGTCATTCTTGGCTTCCCAACAGTGATGCTGCAACTAATGACTTGCTTTGAGAGCGGGCTGACAGCCTGTTGACCCTTTGTTCTCTCAGTATCATTTTCCGAGAACATGCCCCCTGACCTCTGTTGTCCAGTCAACAAAACTCTCAGAATGTGCACACAAGTTACAATTAGTTATTAGTCCGAGACTGCAGTGTCAACTGTATTGGGTTTTTTTTCCAACCAGAATATCTGTTAAAGTTAAGAGATGATGAATACCCTGATTACACAAACACTGAACATGGAATTAGGAAAATTAGATAACTGACAATGTGTAGTTAAATAAAAAATCCAGGCTTTTAAAAAATAAAAGGCAGGCATTTATGCTCCTGTATTCTCCATTTGTTGTTTAGATGTGTAATTTTGCTATTCTTCCCTATATCTGGCCCAAAATAAATACCTAAAGCACACAGAAATTTAAAAAAGTACAACATCCACAATAATCATTATGTATGGTAAACTTGGTCCTAGTGTCATATTCTATCTACTCAGTGAAAGAGAAGGGTCAGGTATCATAAAATGTAGTTTAATGCAATGAAACCAAAAAGCTGGATAAGCTACCTAACATGCTTTAATTTTAAAAGCAGTATGAGGAAAATTTATCATAATTCAACAATGCTGGGGGAAATTTTGGCAATGCCACAGTAGACAACAACTCATGTAGCCACAGGACATGATGACCCATCAGTGAGTAGTACATGTGTCAATTTCTCTTGACTAGATGACCTGCTCCTGTATCTCTACAGTTCTCTCCACCAATGACCACTGAGTTCAATGAAAGTCCACAGCCATTCTCTAGGGATTTCACAATGTCATAAGAGGAAATGTGGGAAGTCCCTAACTGAAGCAAAAATAGCTAAATGAAGTCAGATGAGGAAAAGTGGGTCCAACAAAAGAATTTACAACATAGCTAAATGGAAAACCTTAACCATCACTGACTGATGTTATAACACTGGAGGTGCACACAAGGGAGGATCCTTCCTTCAACTAATATTTTCTGGGAATTAATGCTGGGTTGTGTCATGTTTGAGAAACTTTGGTTAAATAACCACATTTCTACATGACCCAGTGTCTCATCATGCAACCGCCTCCTGCATGACCTCACTGCCAATCTGTCCTTCAGGCCGTTCATCTTCTCATTCCAACACTTTAGCAAAGAGCAAAGAATGAAGAATAGAGAAGAGCTCACTAGTCCATAAGTGAGCAAAAGGAGGGGCTATAACATTAAACCTACACAGAACCTAGCAAAAGTAGAGGCTAGGACCACCTTCTGCTGTGCGTTTATCCTGATTAGAAACCCCACAGAACAGAGTCCAGAGGCCTTTTTCTGGTAACACTAGTGGACTTCATGCCTATTAACAATATTTTATTTGTATTGCCCCCCAGCATTTTAAAAGATACTTCAGTGACCCACATGTTGAGCATCAACAGCTCTGCATGCCCATAGCACAAGTGGAATCTGCTCAGGCATACACCACAGTGTCTCACGCAAGCATAAACGAAGCTTAAGGGGTCAGTGAGCAGACCCACTTCATGCAGCAATTGGAAAGCTGTGAGAAGGTAAAAACCTGGGATAAACCCATTATTGGCAGATAGAGTGCCAATCTGAGTTAAAATATATTTTCATTTTTAAAATAATTTAGTGGTATCCATGTGAATCTGCTATGTAACAACTAAAATTATTAAATAAATGTAGTGGAGTAAAAAGTATAATATTTCCCTGGTTATTCTAAATTTTGACACTTTGATATATTTTTGATATTTAATTATACTGCAAATCTATATTGGTTCCAAATATCAGTTATCAGGTTCCTTGATTACCAATAATCGGTATCTGTAACAGCCCTGAAAAAACATATTGGTTGATCCTTAGTGGAAATGTAGGCAGATTTGAAGCTCTTTTTTTAAAACCGTAACACGTCCTGCCTCACAAGGACTTGTGACATTGTGGAATGTACTTTATTACAAAAAAACAACCTTTTTAAAGCTAAAAAAAAAAAAAAAGATCTTCAACAATCCAGTGGGAAGCAGCTTCATGAAAAGCTTCCTCATATGATGATTTGTCTAAGACACAAACAATTGGTCACTTTTCCTAAGCCCCTTAATTCTGTCTAACTAAATCCACT
Organism: Dicentrarchus labrax; assembly: GCF_905237075.1. Lineage (NCBI taxonomy): Eukaryota > Metazoa > Chordata > Actinopteri > Moronidae > Dicentrarchus > Dicentrarchus labrax. The sequence goes on from NW_026136721.1 coordinate 10,435,013, forward strand.
CTGAATGACAAAGTACCCAAGAGACTTGGATCAGTAAGGAAGCAAATAGGAGTCAACAACTCTTTGCAGCTCACTTAGGAGTGAGTCTGAATCATAATAAACAGAATTGTTAAGGAAATTGCTGCTATGTGACTATGGGAAAAGGCATGTCACCTGGAGAACACTACCAGCCTTCACAGTCTACAACAATAGACAATGATCAAGTGTTTCTATGTAGAGACTGGACAGTATGCCTTCTTATCCTTTCCGATTCCTGGTTTCATTGGGTAAATGTTTACATAATAAAATATAGGCATGAATTTTGACATCAACCTCCCCACATTACTGTCCCTATCTCCTAAATGCATATGGGCCTAAAATATCAGTGGAACTGGCTCACAGCGTTTCCGTTTTTTGCAGCTCAGTAAACACACACTGTGAGGGTATTTTTGCAAGTCATCCTGCCCGTTGTTTTCTGCCAATACCACACCACATGCCAGCCCAGCTCAGAGCATCTCAAATGTCATACACCACTGTTTCAGATGACATTAGTGGCATATAGAAGATGATTAAGGGACAGAGATTAAACTGCAAGAGAAAAGAAAAAAAAACACTTGCAAACATGCATCATAAATTCCCCCATGGAAGACAATTAAATCCCAGACCACTACCTTATCTAGGTTGCCTAGGAAGGGACTAGACTTTAAATCCTGCTGTTTATTTGCAGTAGTAATGGCTTTCCCTGTGCTTACACTGACAGTTTAGCTAATGACTTGCAAAGTGTCTCACAGCCCAGTGCTCACTTTAATGCTACTGCCAACAACAGCAGCTACAGTAACGGCCCTGAAGCCAATGACAATATATAAATATCTAATATCTGCACAAGGATTATATGCCCCATTGTTCGAGGGTGAGAAAGGTTAACAAGACAAAAGGCATTTCAGTAGAATTTCTCTTTGGTTGTATTGGAGCTTTCTCACATTATGTGAAAACTTCAAGGCTCCTTATGGACTTTAACTGGATGATAAATATAAAAGAGAATCGTCATCACTTATGTGAATGCAAGACTGGTATGTAATGTTCCCTCATGTTTCCCATTCTAATTGTAATTCTAATTGTAGAAATAAATACCGTGTGGATGATTAAGCAGAGCAGTATGGTAGTTATCAACATGGCCAACTGTATTAGCTGAGACAAAGGTAGGTGTGTGTGTGTGTGTGTGTGTGTGTGTATGTGTGTGTGTTTGAGTGACTTTGTGACTGACAGGCTGTGGTAAACTGGCAAATGTATTGAGTCCTTTCAGATTGTAGGTTCTGGAGACAAATAAACAATAGATGCAAACAGAATCGAAACTGTTCTCAAGAATGCTGATAAACTGGTGGGACGGGTGGGGACTGAAATGTTACCCGGTGAGATCATTCCTCTGCCAAACAGAGCATACTTTCCCACTGAAACAAGACAACCAACATGGTGTATTGACAAAATATGATTATGTTATTGCTCTTGGAAGGTCAGTGCTTCACTGTTATCCTGTGCAGCCACAGTTAAAAACACACACTAGCAGTATGATTATCACTGCTGTTAAACCTTAAGGCACCTCTTGTGCCGCTGCTTCTTCCTTGAATTGAAATGAGTGAGCCCATGGCCCTTGGGTTCATTAAAACTAATAAACCGATGTGCAGCCTAGAGAAATAACTTTTTAGTAATACAAGGTGTCTGTCCCATGATGGTGCTGTGATTTGAAAATAAAAAAGGAAAACAATGGCAATTACAGACAATAAAATCTCTCAAAAACTCACATAAACAGTCAGATCTCAATAGGCAATTTTGTTTGAATGTAACATTTACTATCCAAAAAATATGCCTACTGTTTACAAATGTCCACATAAGAATGAATTCATGATATAATGCATGTATACACTGTACCTAGTCTACAGTCAATACATTGGGACAGATGCAAATATTGTTAACATGTGACGCGTTAAAGGAGACCTATTGTGCTTTTCCTGTCTGTCATATATATACAATTTTACAACGTTGAATATTGATATTAAACATCGAAGTGTCAAATAATGAGGTAGACATATGTTAAAGTAATCCATGTAAGCAAAAAGCTCAGAATTCAGATTGCTCTAAACGTTTCCAAGAAATTAATAAATACAAATAAGTATTGAATTCAAGCTTTTTATTCTTTTTGCAAATACATTGATAACAAGGCTGTTAAGTCAGATTTGGAAGGGTTAACACATTCTCAAATGGCCATCAGAAAATCTGGATTGCTCAATTATTGCCTGCAATGGCTCAGCTGTTGTGGACCACAACAATGAGAACACACTGGCTCGTGGAGAGCATGTGACAGAGCGTACACCGAGGCAAGGCAGTAAAAAAAAAAATCTCGTATTAAAAAACAGAGGGAGAAAGAAGGGCAAAGAGACTGGTACAGTAGGCTTTCATAGCACAGTGAGCCTTGCGTTACACAACCACAACTACCCAGACCATACACTACTACTTGCTTTTACTTACAAAGAACATAAAGAAGCCTTGTGTTTCTGAATGCAGTTAATACTCTCTGTAAGGTCCGGCCTATTTCAAACCATGTCAGTTCACTGACCCAGACGTTGTTCATGTTAAATAATGTACTCCTCACTTAACTGCTTAACCCCATCAACAAGCCCTCATTACTTTTGAATGAATACCTTGGCTGCAGTGGTGACAAAACTGTGACAAAACCGTGACATGGATCAAGTGCACACAGATCTGTCGCACTGCTCCAGTTTCTGATACTGACTTATTCACTGACTGGCTCCCACAGAAGACACATCTCTTTAAAATTTAAATTAAATAATTCTTTTTGAACAGCAGTTTAACCAGTTTTCAAAGCAGACATTTGAGCTTTTGTTGTTCTTTTTTTATTATATTTTTAGTTTATATTCTCTTAATTTGAAAGAAGTTCTTCCATTTTGGCTTCACTTCAATTACTATTCAATAACCCTGTGGCAGCTAGTCACAGTACAGTTCTTAAAAACAAGTCAGTCATTAAAAACAAGGTAATAAGAACAATAAAAGAGTCAAGATCACTGCTTTTATTGACTCCAAAGAGGTCAGCCATGTAATCATGTTTTGCACATGGGCTATCAAGAAAAAGCAGGCCTCTTTTCATAAGGCCATGGCCTAGTGCTTCGTTTAGTTATGGTTTATTTCTACAAGAGCTAATGGAGAAATGTTGGGTCAGACAGTCAATAGCTACACTGTATTTCATCAGCACAAGTTTGAATTGTTAAAAACCAACAACAACAACAACAACAACAGCAGCCTAACAGGCTTATAGGTAACAAAAGATTTATCCAAAAATAAGTCATAGTGAAACTAAGCTTTTAAGTCAACACAGGAACATGGGAATGGTGTAGTAAGCCAAGCCACAGTCTGCATCCAGGCCTTGGGGCAGCCATCTGTGCAGCTTGCCACATCTGGTAGAACCCAGGAGAGGACTGGACCAATGTCCTGCTTTGTCTCCACAAAGACTGTTCTGTTTCTCAAAACAGTTCACAGTACATGCCGAATGTCAACACACTACATTCATCAATTTCCACAAATACCGAATGAAAAACAGACAATGACATAAACCACCACAGTTAATGAGATCCTCTCAAAGCAGACCGAACCTTTTCTCTGTAGAGTTGGACCTGTGGATATCTCCTGTTTCTGAGGACATTCACCACACCTGTACCTGGCTGCCTTCTCTGTCTGGAGTAATTACATTTTCACGCCACCCGATACAGTTTCATGACAGAAGAACACTGATGAGAATAACAGATTGCACATTTAATCATTAGTTTATGTATAAAACTGATGATTTTACATCACTGAAAGATTTCATTTACATCATCTGATGTAGTTAAAATTAAATGTAAAGCATTGTTTAAATGAATTTGTTCCTCTTACAATCAGAATTTCTCAATCGTATCTCTCAAAATAATGAAGACTCTCACTTAGCAATAATTGTACACTCCTGGCCAACAATAAATGAAACAGAAACATAGCTAAGAGTGAAATGCAGTAATCGTACACTTATTGTTATCAGTGTTGGACAAACTGAAAAGAACTGGAGAAAGCATTTCTCGACCAGACGGTAAAGACAAAAGACTACATTGTTATCAAGTGTGAGAACAGCTCATGGGAGAGCGAAATGGTCTGCTTTATGTCTGTAGATCATGGTGAATGACTGCTTGAAATTCTAAAGGAGTGGCTTTAATCTTATAAAAAGACAGCTGCACTATTCCTCCGGGCTCAAATTAACACAGCAAATGAATTCACTGATGCTCACACATCTCTGTTTTTTTCTGCAATTTTGCTCTCACACAAAATGCCGTGTGCGAATGTACTGTAGCTTTGTGAATAATGTCTCAGTTTCAAGTGAGAAACTCTGAAGTAATATTTATAGGCAGGCTATATTTATACATCTTCCCACCTCCCACCTCACCTCTGTCTCTTTCCTCTCTGGTAGTGGTTATTATGACGATAGCGAGATGAATGGTACTGTCAGTGCACAGTGGAGACAGCACCTGAAACAGGCCTGTTAAACGTAGCTGGCTGGCAGGCTGACATTATTCTCCTGATGTCTCAGTTATGGTCATTATTTCAGTGGCTGGATAGTTGAGTGAGCAGCACCTGTCAGCTGTCAACAACACTGAGGTTTCCTGGCACCTGCATAAATGAGTACAAGTATCTTTGACTGGCAGATCTTACTTTCCCTTATTGTAGACAAAGAAAACAGATAATGTCACAGTTTCAGATCTAGAGTGGCTTACCAGCAAAAAAACAAACATATATACACAGCTTAGCTTTGTTGCATTGTTGCAGTATCTTACTGACAGACATCACAATTGTCTATAGAGATCTACAAGGATTTCAGTAGAAATCAACAAAGACACACCACTTTGTGGGATTCTAGAAAAATCACATGTCCAACAAAGTCCTGGACATTGCTCCAATAAAGTTCCTACCTCCACAAGCACATACTCATGTGACAATATGCTTGGCTCATTGCCTTTGCATTGTTGTCAGGATTGCTAACTGCGTCACGCTGTGCCAGCATTTATGGACAATATAAGACATTCACCTGTGTAGACTTTCTATCACTTCAGTAAAACAAAATGAAGGATGAATAGTCTTAATGACACAACTCTGTATAAATGTAGACTAGTAGGAAACTGGTCTAAGGGAGCGTGACAACATGGTTGAATAAGCAGTGAGCGAGTAACCCTGAAGCAAGGCACTAACCACCCCTTATTAATTAAATCAAAAGGCGGTGTTGTATTCTTTTTAATCCAAAAAATGCTCGAGTCAGGAGCCTGAAAACCGTGACATGTTTAAAAGCCAAAAGCCAAAAGCCAATAAGGTTAGCATATGACAGAAGAAAAGACTTAACACTTATCACACCTAAATTTCTCATCTTGTAAGTCTGGATCAGAAGTAAGAACAGATCACAGTGGGAACATATTGTATAATTGTTAAGCAATATCTAATCTAACATCTAAAACTCTTTTTTTTTATCTCAGCTGGTCAATACTTTGACTGAGCCTTGAGCAAAAGAAGAAAATTTCAGTTTTATAAAAATAGGTTGGACCCGGTGAGAACTTGGAAGGTGAGTCAAAGCTATGAACAGGTGTACAGTCAACAGGGGTGTAGTCCAGTTCCTACACAGAGTATGATAAGCAGCATGTTCCTTGTTTCAGTGTGAAAGATTATATGACACACAATTTGAGGAAAATAACACTGGTGAAAGGTCACTGCACCTGCTGCTCCCTAACCTCCTTCTGGTGTTAAAATCCTGATTTTGTTTGTCCTTTCTCTAACAAACAGAAACCTTTCTCTGTCACTCACCCTTTCTACCATGACGGCTAAGCACACACTGTGTACTGGTCCTGTTTCTTATCTGTGACAGATGTCAGGTAAATGATTATTTTATCTTTTTATTATCAACAAATGCTATGAATTTGTCCTTCATCAACAAAAAACAATACATTTATCCCAGCAACAAGTGGCGTGTGGGTGGAAGCCTAATGCAGCTTATAGATAGATATACTTTATTGATCCCAAGCTGGGAAATTTATATGTAAGTTATTGTGTTGTGTAAGTTACTGTGTTAAAGAAAATGTCCCGTATGGACACTAGTGTATTCAAATGACACAAGATCTAGTTACTCATATTTTATACAAATCAAGATCTAAGTCAAATCACCATATACTGTACATCTTTGACTAAATGGTTTTCTTAACTAAGATTGCAAAGAGAATACTGTATAAGTACAATGTTTAGGCCATAATAGTGTAGCAATATACTTGAGACCTGCAGATGATCATGTGATAAATTATTACAGGGGAAGGAGGGAAACAAAGGGAATTTCAGAAACCCAAAAGCACTAAAAAGGGGTAGGGGTTAAGATCCCTTCAGCAGATTTTGTGATCAATAAATCATCGTAACAACTTGGCCCCAAGCTATCTTGGATGTGTCTTCGATGTTTTTCTATACAAGATCAACAGCTACATGCTAACAACGAAAAGAGGAAAAACTAAAGCAACCACTGTTGGAAGTACACAAGTTAAATGGGATGAGGCCAAACAAACCCTGCAGATCAAGTTATTTAACATTTTAAACATATCTTGAGGTCCATGTGTGCAAAGAAACCTGTAGAGCAGTTGTTGCTATTGACTTAAATCCTCCATTTCCTCCTTTATTTGTTGGCCCTGAAGTGTAACTGTAGGCCCACGCTGCACAGGGAAGCCTTGGCCTTCATATAGCCTATAAACTGTTTGAATAAAAAACAAGTCTCTCATCTAGCACAAGCTCTTTAAGTCTGTGGCGTTTCTAAAAGCTGTTGGACAGTCAGTCATCTGGAGGCCAGGTTTGTTGAGAGCTCATCGACCCAATCCATTCTCAAATGTTTTATGGGCCAGCATGACAGCAGGTGACTGACAAAGATAGCAATCCTGCTTTTTACATCATTCCCATGTGATAAGACAAACACAGTATTTTTTTTAAGTTTCCCACACATCTCTCTGTGTTCCTCCAGGTTAGCAACATGAGTTGATATGGACTTGCTATTTCCCTAAAGGCTTGTGTAGATGGATTTTAGGACCCGTACTCTGATTCACTTGTTTCCTGAGCTTTGTTTGTTCGTCCTCTCTCCCTTCTCTCTCTGTCCATCTAGACTTTGCCCTCACTGAGGTCGTTTGTAGCTCAGGAAACGGATCAATAATGAGTTCAAATTTACTGGCAAAGTGCTTACCTTGTATCCTCAGTGCCATTCAATCCAGCCTGGGACTTGCATCTGCCTACTGGAGGGTCAGGTTTCACATGTTCATGGTGCTCAGTGGGGCTTCAGAGAATCACAAGCAAGGGAAATACAAAGTCATTACAGATGTAAAAACACAAACATACAGACAGATAATCAGGGTTTCAAAGTTGACTTTTTTTGTCCACCAGCCACATGGCTAGTAAATATTCAAATTGTACCAGCCACTCAGATACAGATCACCATTGTTTTTTTGGCTGGTGAGTGAAAGAAATCGACGAGCCACCTGCAGGGCTGGTGCTAATCATGTGTCCTGCTGACAATATAAAAAGGGAGAGTATCTGCTTCTTAGAGAGCAGCTCATAAGTAACATTGGTAGTCTTTGTGTACAGTGTTTGTGTACTGTGACCTAACCATATGGCAAACAATCAGAAGTGTCTCCAGTGTGTGTTATGTTGTCGGAAGGTGTTACAGCGGCTATTTAACATGCTAACGTTGTCTAAATGGAGACGTGTAACAACAACTAGTGAAAGCAGCCTGTCGGAGGCAGGTGAGACAACAAGCTAACAACGTTAACTGCTTTTATTAGCTTAAATGTGACTTTCATCTTAAACTGAGTGACAGAAAAGAAAAACTAGCTTGCTACAAACTGAATCAGCAGTTTGTTTGTAAGTCCCTGCTGGCCGAGGTCCTCTCACCAACTCGCAGAATGTTTCAAAAAGAGACAAGTCAACGATAGCTTACCATGTCCAGGGGACTTCATTATTTGACTGGATACACCGAACAAAACGGAACTTCCAAAACGAGTGAAAAAGCTTTTGTCAACACGGTAAGGTTACGTCTGTGTTATGAGTTCCACGTACCAAGTTGAATCGACGGCTCGTTTTCTCGCTCAGCCTGTTGACAACTGACTAACTGGATTCAGTTCCTTAAAGAAAAAAAACGTAGCAGTGGATCAAGGCCAGAGTAATCGATACCGAGCAGCGGCATAACTGGTTTGCGGTGTTGTCGAGGGTTGACGATCGATTTTTCGATAGATCTTCTTTGAAGGCCTAGAGAGCAGACGAGGCAGATGTGAGAAGATAAACAGTGTAAAGTGTAAATAAGTTGTTACAATTTTGCCCACTGTTTTCTGCCTATCAAGGCAGCAAACAAGAACAAGACAAAAAGAGGAAAATATTGTCAGATCTGCAGTCTTTAATTTGAATTAAACGAGATAATGAGCACATATGAAATCAAACACTTTCTCCTTCCTTTTTCTGTTTTTTTAAATAAAGTAATATTTTTAAGTGTGTAGCATACAGTAGTAGATGTAATGTAATGCAGCTTGTCCATGTGAACTGAAAGAACAGTCTTAATTAACCACTACTGTTAAAGATTGTGATTTATCTGATTAAAAACCTTCACAATAAAACATTGTTGAGACCAATGTATTTCCTGCTGCGGGAAAACACTTATATACCTAATATTCTAAAATTAAAGTCCAGTCGTGTGATTTTAAACAGATGCACATGTTAATTTGCAGGCTTTAAAGCAGCACTCTCACCTCACCTCACCTCATAGGAGGGCCACTTCAACATTCAAATACTACTTAAAAAATGGCACTTTCTATACATTTTCATGTTATAGCCTATTATCTTTGTTGTTCACAGCCAAAAAACAAATGAAGGCCCAAAACATGGTCTCTCCTTACATAGCCTACAGATCCCAGCTTTAAAGTGTATAATCTAAAAGAAAACACTAGACTTGAAATGTTTTTTAGTGATAAGACAGAAATTATTTTATTATCAGCATGTACCATTTGGTGCCAGGTTTCCTCATTTTTGTACGCTCAACATCAGGGATATCAAACTGCCAGTCATACCCCTTCTTCCGGCTCGTAAGGCAAAAATATAATATAGCCTAATCTGACCTGCAAGATTATTGTTTTTTTAAAACCCTTTTCATATCCATTTAAACAACACATCCATATACAATTAAAATGTTTGTTTATCGCAAAATAAAGGTCAAACGTGGTTACAAATATGTGCAAAGGGTTGATTAGAAAAGAGCATGTGTGAATAACTTGTTTCGATCTTATAAGTTTGCAATTCAGAGGTCTAGACAGATCATTTGATTACACAGCAATTGTTAACAGCAGAGATATCCATTCAGTTTGACTTTTACACACTTGATGATGGTGATGATGATGAGATGTGATTTCCTCCTAAATCTTCATGGCTATAGATGATAAACTTCACATGCAATATATTTTATGTGTTACTTCATGTGTGGCTCCTGTCACACAACTGTTTAATGGAGAAGGCAAGGTCCACTGTATAAGCTAACAGTGTAATACTGGAAACCACTGTTTCCATGATGACCCGTTCTCTTTTGTCATCATTTTGTCTGGGGTCTTTCAGCTGCAGTATCTTGGTAAAACAAATCACTGTGGCCACCATGTAGAGCAACACCCCAATCAGACTGAAGCCAGCCAAAAATCTGTCGAAAGGTAAAAGGCATCGGCCAGCAAAGTCTCCTAATATTACCACCAGTGTGACTACAGACATGAGGACACACACACTGTATGACATGCCTGAGACCCACAGCTGCCAAGGGTGTATTCCAGTCAGTTCACGAACTGCCACCACAGCCAGGGGTATCATCTGACAGCCTCCCCAGAGTTGGAGTATCTTGAGGAGACCAGGCATGCTGCCCATATAGCCTCTTTGCTCATGGGCCTGGGTGCAAAGAACATATGACTCTGAGGAGTAGGCCAGGAAGGTCAGACAGGAGAACACAGCAGCTGCCACAGGGTACGCCGACACGCTTTTGTGATCCATGATGATCCAAGGGAAAACCACAGAGGCACTTAAACACATCAGTGCACCTAAGACTGCCACTGTCACCGTCAAGTTCTTCCAGGATATTGGGATGAGGCTGTGAAACTGGATGACACTGAGAATGTGAATGAAGAGTGTAAGGATGAAGAAGAAGCACCAGGTAAACATGCAGAAGATCCTGAATGTGCTGAGGTGTTCGATGTCCGATTGATTTTTCTGTGCAGCCACAAGACTGAAGGTGGTAAGGCCAGATAAGACTTCCCATGTCCGCACCAAAGAAAGGGGATTAGTGAAGTCTCTGGCCTCTAGTACAATCACAGGCATTGTCACAATGTTGAATTTAAGTGATCCAATATCCAAGAAGACAGAATATCCAAATTTCAGTCTCGGTTGCTCTAGGTGTTGTCTCACAGGTGTTTAAATCCTGTAATTCAGAGCTTCGTCAGCCAGCTAGTATTGTTACCAGAATATCTGCCTAATGTTGACTTCTGAAGGTTAGTCCAGTACAGTCCATCAAAAAAATCTTCTTTTGAATGTTCTGGATTTTTATCAAAAACACATGCCTTCTCTCTGTTCTGTTCACCAGTGCTTCATCCTGTTTACACTAAAACTTCAAAATAATATCTCTTGGAATATATTTTGCAGCACAGTCGTTGTCAAAATAGGCCTCGCCTACTTCCTTTTTGAGGTTGCAGCCGTGCTTTCAGTCTCACTAGAGGTACGTAGGTGCAAATGACCACAATAAAGCATATGCAAACAAGACTACCTTCCCCCCACCCTTGGTTCTCATGAAAAGGCTGTTCCTTTTTTTCTGGGGCAATAAACTACTGTGGGTAGTTGGGCACTGTTGGAGGCATAAAATATGGTCACAGGTAATTGTCTGAATAGCTGTTTACATGATATATGAAGCTGTCTGTGGAGCATTTGTGTTAGGACAAGATCTGTTGATTTGTTGAGTGCACTAGATCATTTGAGTCAAGTGCTGCAGAGGATCTGGTTGTGGGTGTGGATCTGCTCTACCCTCAGGGGAGAAGAAGCTGATATTGTGAAGAGCATCCTGTCTCCCTTTTCATTTGACAGCACTTGGAAATGTGTTGTCAAAATGAGTGCTTGGATAGAAATGAGTGAATCTTTTATTGTCTGAATGTATGCATGCATACACAGCACAGAAAAAGAAATACCATTGTATACATATGTGCTTGCATGCATGTGCCTATACTGTAAAAAGGTTTCCTTTGTAGGATCAATGTATGTGCACATGAATGTTCGTGTGCATGAATGTTTTCATAGGGGAGATGCAAGTATGTTCCGTGTGTGTGTGTGTGTGTGTGTGTGTGTGTGTGTGTGTGTGTGTGTGTGTGTGTGTGTGTGTGTGTGTGTGTTTGTGTGTGTGTGTGTGTGTGTGTGTATTTACAAAAGCACAGAGTCCTCAGAGGATCCCAACCAATCACTTTGCCTCTGTGTATCGGCACACCTGCTCTCTGTGTTATAAATAGATGGTGGATACATCAATTCCCTCGTGTCACGAAGCTCAAATTCAAAAACAGACAGAAGGGAGAAGACACGCTCCACAAAGACAGACGATAGCTGATAAACAGTGGTAACCTGCTACTACACAGCAGTGATGGCTGTGAGGTGTATATTTGGGGCTTGTATCCACAAAAGTTAAGATGTAACCAGGCAATTGATGATGGTGTGGACTAACATGGAGTGTAACTGTGGGCAAGGTCATGTCTGCGTAACTGTGACCTCCTCGTTCTTTGTGTGTTTGTGAAACACTTTGTAACTTCCAGCCTGAGGCCCTTTGCTGCATGTCATCCCCCTCTCTCCCCCCTGCCCTTCCTGTCTCTCCCCAGCTATCGCTGTCACAAATACAGCAGAAATGTCAAAAACAGCAACCCTGTCACTTAATTGGTTGATTTTTTCCCCAAACATATTTATATAAATATTGATAATGATTTCATAATTCTTTCCCAAAGAAACACAGTTTCTATATCACTAGCTTAGATATTAGCTGGAACTAAATATTTATGTGAAATAGCTGTTATGACATGCTTACATTTCTAGATAATTGGGCATGAAACTAGTGCACCTCTGTGGTAACCATATGATTTGCAACTTGTCAGAGTTCCCAGCAGGCTGGCCCTAACCAATTTGGCGCCCTAGGCAAGATTTTAGGGGGCGTCCCCCTTACATCGCAGTAAATTCTACTGCCAGTTATATACATACATATACTCACGAAAGAAACCGAATAGCTTGTCTTTGACATTTTATTTTATTTTTTAGAGAAACAAGTTGCTCAATCAAAACAGTTAACAAGAAAATAATAAATTAAACTTAATAATACAAGAAATGACAGGACAGGAGGATCACTTGATACTGTTGAAGTGGCGATGACTGTAGATGGCCCACGATTTGCAGGAGGTGGATTTAGATATTTCAACAGCGCATCTGAAGAGAGAAGAGGAGTAAGTGACACCGTTGGGTGTTACAGTCTAATAATAAAAGAAATGATTCCAAGAATAAAATTAAATAATAAAATGGAAAAACCTAAGAGATACACTGTAGTGTACATGAATGATATACACTGCAATTTTTTCGGATATGCAAATTAGATTAGATTTAATCTTATTGTCATTACAGTGAAATGCTGATGAGCAGAATGCAAAGAAGCAGTAAATTGCAGTATAATATAACATATGGGAATGTATTAACATTAATGATGTGCACTTTAACATGGATGTAAAGTTTAACACTATAAACACACTTTAGACAATACTGAACTATAACACAACAAACAATAAGGCTTACAACTCTAATATATAAAGGTGTGTGAAAGGAATTGCATTTGACTGACTGTTACAAGCAGAGCAAACGTTAGCTGACCGATAATAAATACAAATAAAAATGTAGACAAAAGGAAACACCTGCTGAATAGATCTAATCTTTACAACTACTGCCTATGCCACGGGCTGACACTGGTTCCCAGAAAATTTAAGCAGAGATGGAGGGCTGCTTGTAGTACTGGTTGGGCAGCAGCAGAGGGTGGACATCTTCATGTTATGAACACAGATGCAGGGAAGGAAACCTTTGACTGTACTAATTACTAGCACCTCTTTACTCATAGCATATAAAGTACCCACCAGCTTCCAATACTGACAAAGATCTTCATCATAATGTAGACAAATACACATTCTCTGTGACTAGTTTGTGTAATATGTATATTACACATATAACTGCTGCCTGTTAACAATTGTAGTAGCTATCATTTTGGAATACCTAAAAGATTTTTATCCAAGGGTGTTTTAATGGGGAAATCATTTGAGAATATTTCCTTAATGAAACTTTATTTTAACTTTGTTTGTTGCTGTGGTGATCACTAACACTAGGCCTGAAATAATCTGATCGTATGTTTTTTTTAAATAATCTCTCACAGTAAAGTACTTAGGATGATATTTACATATACTTCAGTAAAATGTCCTCCATTAATGATGATTTCTTTTGGAGTGATGTTTATGCCAAACTTGCATTGTGCTCCCAGAAGGGAGATTTTCCTGTAGTGAAAGTTTTGTGCCAAGCTTGGGGGAGAAGACAGAATATTTAGTTTAAGGTCAAGTTGTATAATAATCTATAATCTGTAATTTTGTGATGCCATCAAATGTTAGATCACTGCAACTGTATTTTATTTTTCAAATCAGTCAATCAAAAATCAACTGCCAGTAGCTGTTAATGTAATTTCAGCCCACTGGAGCATAAACCAATGTCAGCCTGTGATGGCTACTAAATGTCTAGTCAGGTCTTATATATACATACACATTCACAGACATCAAAAACTTAACTCTTAACTTCATTACATTTATTTGGCAGACACAGTTGTCCGAAGTTATTCACAATCAGTGCATTAAAATTCAAAACTCACTAGGAATACAGGCTAGATGTCTTTTTACAATTGCATTAAAACTTCCTGTGTTAAAAGAGCTGCTATAGTTCTTAGGGTTTTAACACATTTACTTATTTTTCTTTGAATACTTAGTTGCTCTCTGTATTATATTGTGTAACCTTTCATAATTACTAACGTTATAAAAGTGAATAATAATACCAACAGATGTATAATGCAATAAAATACAGCAGTCAAATGATCAATTTCACAAATGGAATAAAAAAATGTAATTGCAATAAAGGAACTTTGACAGAAATACCAATGAAGCACATGCAGTTTGATCTTTGCAAAGAAACTGATGAGTCTAACCTTGACACATAAAGGTTTGCAGTCATTTTTTCCACTCATTTATTTTCTAAGACTGCCCTTGTATTATTTGTCAGCCTCTCATTGTTACTTAAGGGGGCCTGATTTATTACAAAGTTTGTCTATTAAAAAGTACTTTAAGTGGATTTATTAATATGCCACTGAAAGCAAGTTACATAATTAAAGCTTTTAACCTTCATAACAATAATAATAATTGTAGTTTTAATCGAGTTAAAGTTCAGAGTGTTGCTTAGCCACAGCAAGTAAATGACAAACAAATAAAACATTAACTGGAAAATTACACTTCCTCATTTCAGTGAAAGAGTTCGACCACACATGACAAAGTGTGAAACACATCAGATGAGAGCGATAAAAGACCAAATGTGTGACATTTTGGTTAATGTGTTTTAGCAGGACATTCATTTGTAAATGGAGGATTTATTTCTTATCATGCTGCCAGAATGCTATGATTAATCTGATATGAAGCAACTGTACATATGTGATTTTTTTGGGTGTGATTATTCCACACATCAGTCAATATATACTTTTTAGAGAGTGTTCTGTTGTGTTTTGAGGTGGGATGCATCTGCAAACTTGCAGCACTGACATACAGTTCCATCATGTGAAACAGGAAGTCTTGTGTGCATCTCTTAAGATGACTGTCACTGTTCTGAATTCACAGTTGTAATACATCCATATTCACCCCACAATCCCACATGTACATCATTAATGGTGTAGTCTCTTAAACTCACGCATCCACTGGAACTGAGTTATTTAAATACATACATGGCATTTAATATATTGTGCAACTTTTCTTCTTACTTCAAGCTTAAATTCCATATAACAATGACACAAATCAAAAGGAGACACATGCGAAATGGCCTTGGGGATAAAAGTGTATCAGTGCAAAATGTTTTTAACTGGAAAGGACAAGATGATGGAATTTATAAAGCTTTTCAGAGTCCCATTATTGTGTGTTGCTCAAAGGATCCTGATTGGAAACATAAAGTTGGTTGAATGCGTTTGACTATTATGCCTTAAGTTAAATTCCTAATATGCCAGTCATAATACTAACTAACAATAATGTATTTTAATACTGTGGAGTGATACTTAATTAAAATGAATCTAGCAAACCAAAGCTTCCTCATTAAAGAAAATGAGCTTGACCACATGAGACACAGTGAGAAATACGTCAGAAGAACAAAACTAAACAATGACCAAATGTGACATTTTGGGTGGTGTGGTAGGGGAAAAGGCAAGCCTCATCCCTCCGTAAAAATAAAGAATGTGTACTCAGTCTTCTTATTGTGTTCAAATGTCATAATTGATGCAGATTTTCAGTATAACTAACTTAATAAATTTTGCTTCTTAGAGATAGAGATTGTTTTGCAGTGTTTTAAGGTGGGATGCATCTGCAAACTTGCAGCACTAACAGAGAGCACAGTGTATGGTGTGACACAGGAAGTCTTGTATGCATATTAGTTGTTGCTGCTGTGCATCCCCCCATACGCAAATGAAAAGAATGCACTGTAGAATTATTTCCTGGTTATATACATGCATGTATCTCTTTATATGAATATTTATTATCTATCTGTTACTCTATAAATTGGATTATCTTTTTATATGTGTATAGCATGAAGGAACTACTGAATGAACTGTTGTTTTACAGCCTTGTGTTGCACTGTATTAGCCAGATCTACTGTAGCCCATTACGGTACCTAGAAAAGAGAGGAGATATTGGAGAGGTACCCACATAAGTAAATGAGGGAAGGAGGATGAGAGGAGGGTAGAGAGTATGAATCAATGTGTAGAAGGTCTGTTCAGGGAATGGATGAGTGAGGAAGACCTATTAGATAATGAGAGTAGGCCTGACAGGTGAATCAAGGCATGGCTGAGACGTGGCATTTGCTCCCCAACCTGACAATATATCTTTACCAGCCGTGACAGCAGGGCTGTGTGCACATGTGTCAAAATATGGTGCTGGCAGTTTTGAGTACTCTGGCTCGTGTTTATATGTCTGTGGACAGGTTTTGTCAACTCAATAGCGTCACAACGGTGCAAAATGCCATCACAAAACTCTACAGGTGTGTAGTTGAGATAAAAATGAAGGCTGAGTTTGAAGATGGGTGTGGTCCATGCAAGGGTGCTTGAAAAGGGGGGATAGGGAGTAGGAAAGGGCCCACGTTTGTTTTGCATCCTGAATCACTGTATCCCAAGACATCAGGTCAATTTTTACCTTGTGAGTCTGTGTGTGTGTATGGCAAAATGTGGTCTTGGAGGTAACTACTTTAGCAGGATATTTTAAATCAATTTCGAATTACATTTTATTCATAGAGCACCGCATCATAACAGAAATTATTTTTTTTTTAACTTTTTATTTAAAGCAGGACATCTCACACAAAAACAAAAATGTCAACTTCCTGGTGGCACTGGAGGAACAGTCATAAGGATTCATCTTCTGTGGAAATTTTATGGCATTCTTTTTCATAGAGATTTTTAACAGGTACCTAAGTTGTGGTCTAAGCGACTGTGAGACATTGCAATGTAGAGTCTATTGCTAAAATGGCTAAAAATCCCCTCAAAATGGTAAAATATCAACTTATTCCACTGTCAGTTAACTTTGCCTCTCCTACTATCACAGGAAGGCTGCAGATAATAGCAATAGCAGCATCCTTAAATAAAACAACTGGATGGAAAGCGTAGTAATTTGAAGACGACTGACCTCCGATCTCATATGATATGTTCACATAGAGATATTGGTGAGGGATGTGCAAATACCTTAAACCCCCCAAAACCACACAGGCTGGAGCCTGACACTACTGGTGGATGGATCTTCTATGTGCGGGCCTCAGCACCAGCTCTCGTGTGGCCCTTCCCTATGAGCACCTCTTGTCATTTTGCATTTTGAGTGATTTCCTTCTACTTTCATATTATTTTATACACTTGAATCATGTATTTTCTTTTCTTTTCTTTATCTGAACTTAAACTATGCTTGTGCCTTGTAAGTTTATTTTTAACTTTTCTTCTCTAGCTATATTTGTACTTGTTAACATAATTTCACAAAACACCAGTTTTGCTATGTGGCCATTTAAGTTTTATCTCTCTCTCTCCTCTTAATAAACATTAAACATTAACAGTGAGCACCTCAGGCCATGAGGGAATATACTACTTAATGAAACAAGGACCTCATAATATTAATAATAATAATAATACATTTAATTTATAGAGCGCTTTTCAAGAAACTCAAAGACACTTCACAGAAGTTAAAAAGTAAAAGAAAAAGGTAATAAAAACAACACACATAAAAATCATAGCTATATCTACAACACTTAACAATGAATCAATCATCGAAAGCTGTTCTGAAAAGGTGGGTTTTGAAGTTGGATGGATCAGTACAGTCTTGGTTCAATGTTCATGCAACAACATTTGACATATAAGCAAACACATAAATACTCTAAACCCAGCAACCACCTGACATGCAAATATATAATTAGGCAGCAGATACAAATATTTAAATGCATTAAGGGGAGCAGGAGCTCATGAGCTTTTGCACGCTTAAGATTTCCTTCTTGTGGAGCCTGACATAGCGTCAGTAGGCAGAGGATGACTAGTGACGTAGACTGACCTATAGTGGTCTACACCTGCTCTATTTGAAAAGTGTCCTGAGATAACTTTTGTTATGAATTGGTGCTATACAAGTTTAGTGTTGATAGGCAGATGGAGAGCTGCCAATTCTTAGGGAGTGAATGGAATGGTGTCATCAGAGAAGGGGAGAACATGCTGAGGATTAAACATGAGAGATCTAGATGTATATTCACCACAACCTTTGCTTAACCTTAACACCAATTTATTATGAACCAGTGAAAGAAGAAGTCTTTTAGCATTGTCTGGACACACTATGATATAGTTTTGATACTTTGCATTTGAAGATAGTGGGATTAAAAAAATAATACATTTCACTTTTGGCAAAGCCAGGTCTCATGTAATTGGAGGCAAAAGATCCTGCAGGGGCCTGGACATGCTTAATCGGGAGTCATCTGACTGAATGGAGGGCATGGCATGTTGGAGGGCTGGGACTGGGGGAACATGGGTTTGAGCTCTTGAAAGCATGCAGTATCTCTAGGAAGCACTTTTCAACACATTCACAACAGCATACCACAACAATTGACATGGGAATATATCAGATTTGGAAGGTACATTACAATCAAATGCTTTTACAGAAATAACTTAAAAATGAAAAAAATCCACTCAAATCTCTGTAAAACAATGTGCTTTTTAAACATTGTTTGTAGCTGATTTTGGCGAAAATGTATCTATACATCAATATCTTAACAATGTTTTTTATTAACTTTCTGCAACATGTTAAGATGTTACCACAACATGCCAGTTTCCCCATGTGGCTATTTAAGTTGAATCTTATCTCTCACCTAAATAGGGTGTAAGGGAAGTACAAAATGTATGAGTTTTTATTTGACTCTTAACTAAATGTATGTGGTCAGTTCACTGAGAAATGCAATGCAGTAATTACTCTGTATACTTCTGTGCTTCACAGGTACAGACTGGCAACAGAACCTCCACTGAGTCATAAGTTTGAATCAGCTGTGAACTCCCTTCCTTCTGATTCCCAAAAAGCAGAGCAATTATATCACAGTCTGGTCGACACATACGGTACACATTACATCACACAGGTCTCTCTGGGAGGAGAAATAAAAACAATCACTTCAATCAAGACCTGCCAGGCATCTATGAATGGACTGTCAGCAACAGAGGTCAGTGACTGTTTGTCAGTCGAGGCCTCTGCTAGCTTTGCAAGTACTGCCAGCATTAAGGCCATGTATGAACACTGTCAGGCAAAGAAGAAGAAGTTAGGCTCCAACCAAAGTTTCAGCAGTGCATTTAATGAGCGTAGCACAGAGGTAATTGGTGGTAATATCAACAACGCTGATATCCTCTTTGAAGGGCAATCAGACCCCTCCGTCTATAACATCTGGCTTGACTCACTGAAAAACATACCCGATGTGGTCCGATACGACATAAAGCCCCTGCACACCATACTGCCAAGTGGTCACCCTGCCAGCGCCGGACTGAAGCAAGAGGTGGAGAAGTACATCAAGAAAAATGCAGTGTTGACAAAATGCTCAGAAAGCTGTAAGATTGGACACAGATCCAACAGAAGGGATCCTTGTGCTTGTGTTTGCAACAGTAATCAGAACATCAAGTCCAACTGCTGTCCTGCTGGGAAAGGTCTTGCAACGTTAAAGGTCTTCAACCTGTATGCAAAGGGTCTGTATGGTGACCGGTGGGATAAGACAGATGGCTCAGTTGAGGTGACATATGGTGATCAGAATAAGCGCACTGCCATTATATCAGACAATGACAATCCTAGTTGGCCGGAGATATTTGAATTTGGATCCATAACCATCAACATGAAAAACAAACTTACGTTCAGGGTTTATGATGAGGATTCTTACTGGAACAGTGATCTACTTGGCCAGTGTTCATTTGCTCTGCATAGTGGGATGGTGACAGACAGTTGCATGTTTGATTACGGTACCTTTTTCTTCTCCTACATAGTGGAGTGTGCACCGAGTCTTGGTGGTAACCAGTGTCAGGAGTACATACCAACCCCCATGAGTCCTTCTTTGGCCAAGGTCTTCTACACCAGAAATGGGGTCCTTCTTGGAGAGTATGAGCAATCAATCAGTCAGTCAGGTTCAGTCCAGCTAGAATAAGGATATGATTTCATGATAATCTTGCTTGTAGTTATTGCCATCTTCCACACTGTTACTCTCATCTTTCTTTGTTTGACTTTTGTTTCCAAAAATAATTTGAATTTGTTATTCTCAATTTCTCAAATTTGATCCGGATGTGTTTGTGAGAAATTTGCCTTTTTTCTGCTTCTATCTTGTGTGCTTATTTGAAACGTTCCACTACTGTGCAAGCAGGTGTCTCTCCTCTGTTTTTATTACAGTCAGAGCATGTGAATGCAGCTCCCGCTGTCCAGCAATATAACGCACTGTAACTCTGAGGTAACTATGGTTACCCAGTAGTCTCCAGTGAGAGCAACAGTTGGTGCATGTTGTAACGCGGTCGCTTGTAGTCCTCTCCTTTTCATACAAGTGGTGCATTCTTCTTGTGATGGTGCGTCTTGAGGGAGGCTCATACGTGCCGTCCTTCATTCTATAGATTCTATTTTCCAAAATACTAATCGGCCTGCAGTTTGAAGCTATCCACTTCGCTGTGGCATTTGTTAGCTTGTCTTGCTTTTGTTTATCTTTACTTCTCCCACACGCTGCATCCAACTTAGTCTGCCAAAGCCTCCCTCCATTCCCCTCCTGTGACCCATGGTTTGTCTGTATGTGTATACAGAGCCAGTGAGCAACAGACTTTCAAAATAATAATCATAGTAAAAAAACTGTGTTAATGCGAGGTAAAATAATTGTCGGCGTTAATTAATTAATGCGTTAAGGTGATAATAACGTGTTAACTTGCCTAGCCCTAATATATTTATATGTACACACACACACACACACACACACACACACACACACACGACACACACACACACACACACACACACACACACACACACACACACACACACACACACACACACACTACATTTGCACCAATAAAGGGAAGTTGTACAAAGTGAACACTATTAAACCTGATAGAAATCTGTTGCTGCCTGACCACAGTTCTTCTTTTTCTTCGTTTTTCTTAGGCTCTAGTCTTGGCTGAACCCATGCTTGTTGCCTCAGCCCAGTTTTGTATGCACAGTTTGTATTCTATTCTCTGTGTTTTACCAATACTAAGCAAGCATTTAGACTAAAATCAGCCCAGAGTTAAAACAATGCAGGGGGCTGCATGCCTGGGGGTGTGCTGTACACAGTCCCACTGTTTTCTTAATCTTGCTTCTGCTTGCTCCCAGTGGATTTCTGACTATTACCGCCTGCTCCCGCTATGTCTGTGTTCCGCTCCTGTCCACACTCGCAAACATTCTCACCATTACTATCTGCACAATAAAGATTTTCTGTCTTCCTGACCACATTTCTTGACCATCAACAGTCAGATTAGTATATCAGCTTGCCGGCCTTTGGGGTTATGCTCTCCCAACTCCCAAAACCTTGATGATTTGTAGATGTACTGATGGCTACCTAGCCTGCATGTAAGTAAGACAAATGCTGAGTTACTCTTGTCCTCCTCTTATGTTCGAGGCTGGCTGGCTCAGTTTTGTGAATCTAACTTTAGTCCACAAAAGATCAGTTTTGTTGACCTTCACAGTCGCTCTTTAGAGTCTTGTGTTTGACTTGTTTTGGCTTACATTTCTGCTCTAATGCACACCTATTCATGGACATTTTGTTTCAGTTTGTAGATTCGGGGTCTTGTTTTAAATTTATTTTAATTGCTAACCCACATTTCTCTATACCGAGTTCACTTTTTCAAAACTCTTCTAACGCTTCTCTTTGCCAACATTTCTCCACATCATCGGGGTACTTTGTTGGCAGTCTGTCACATAGTGCAGCTTGGAGGAGCTCCTGTGGTGTCTCTGCTATTTAGAAATGCTTTCTCTTCCCTCTTCTTTTCGGCATTAGTCTGATAGCCGTAGTTGAGCAGATTTGACGATGGTCTGTCCACCATCCGTCTGTACTGGTCATTGCCCTCGTTAGATGTACATCAAGCCTGTCTCTGGCTTGGACAATGACTGGGTGATTAGCCCCTGTAATGAGGAATATAACAAAATTAACTAGGTTGAACTATAGCAGCAAATATACACTACAAAATAATTTAAATATACATGCATATATTTTGTATGAGTCTCCCTCATCTCAGAGTTTTCACTAAACCTGCTGTCTGGAATTCTGTTGCTGTGTTTTGGAGTGGCATTCGTCTTTGGAATGCAAGAGAGGGTAACGTGAAGGGGCGTAACAGCGTGAGAGTGTGACACTGAAGGTGATGTGGTACGTTCAAGCACAATAAATTAGTGTTAGTTAGATAGTTTCATCAACAACCTTTAGAGATAGTGTAAAACAAGAAAAGTATTTTTTATAAAAAAAAATTTTATAAGTAATTTTCCCCTTTAAAAAACACTGAAAACATTTTCCACGTAGGCCTTGTTTCCGAGCAAATTGAAAAGATGCACTGCAAAATTATTTCCTGGGTGTATACGTGTATATAAAGAGCTGTATATATTGTTTTATTTCATTTTATTCTACTATAAATTATATTATCTTATGTGTTGATGAAGATGAAGAGACAGCAAACTTTAATTTTGTTGAACAATCTTGTGTTGCATAATGATTAAGCCATTTCCTTGATTCCTTGATATATTCGGGTGTACACTGTTGATAGCTGACAGTACCATGTCACTCTTACATTTACTATTCTTTGCTGACTTTTTTGCTACTAATCATCCCATTATTTCACTTTGCTTGAGATGGTGTTGCACCATGTTTTGAGTTTTACAAATGTCACACATTTTTACAGTGTGTATAACACAATGACTTAAATGCAGATGGTTAAATATAAAACGTGAGAATCACAGAGGCAATAAAGACTCCACCTCCATATCAACACTATAACATGGGTCAGATATTGTAAGTTACTGAACAGAAGCTGCTGTCAACAGTCACGGTAAGACCCCTTACTTATCTTAGGGTTGTCTATCTGAAACTAATTGTTTGAGTTGAGTAATCTTTTTTTTGGCATAAGATTTTTTTTTACATTTTACATTCAAAGTTTGCATAGACACATGGCAAGGACACACTGATTGTGTGTCCATGCCATTTCTCATTCTCTTGTTGTTTAACAATTTCATACAGATGGCAAGGCTGTGGCAGCTCATGCTCCTGTGTTGGGCATGGAGTCCTCTGTGTCTGCCATCCAGTGTGAGCTTCATTGGTACACCGCAGGAGTGTGCAAAGGCCCACTTTGTCCCTGGTTACAATCTGGGTGGAGAGGGATTCGACATCGTCACAATGGAGCGGAAAGGTGCCTATGTCATCGACACTGAAACATGGAAGCTTGGCAATGACACTTGCAGGCTGTACAGAAACCGCTACATGAATGGAGAGAGCCAGAAAGTCCCAGTTGCTGTGGTGGACTGGAGAATCCTCCCCAAGTGCAGTTTAAAGGTCTCCAGTACAGTCTACGATTCTGTCGAAACTCTTGTCAATGACTCCACATCATCTGTGTCCAACAATTGGAAAATCGGCCTTGAAATCCCTGTAGACCCTTCTGTCACTGTTGGGGTTGGCTTAGGAGGTTCCCACTCCAGAGATTCTACCTTTGGCATGCAAAAGTCAAAACAAGACCGCTACAACTTCTTTCGACATTCTATCTTCTGTAGCTTCTACCGGTGAGTATGTGGAGAAATATTTGTCTTTCTTTTCCTAAATTTGGATAATTATTTATTTGGTCGGTTCACTGAAAAATGCTTTGGTTGACAGTGTTGGCAAATAATGACAGCAGTTATGATAAAAAAAAACAACACATACAGTAACATGTGAATAAAATGTGAATGTGATAGACAGTAATTTATCTGTATACTTCTGTGCTTCACAGCTACAGGCTGGCCACAAGACCTCCACTGAGTCATGAGTTTGAATCAGCTGTGAACTCCCTTCCTTCCTATTCCCAAAAAACAGAGCAATTATATCGCAGTCTGGTCGACACATATGGTACACATTACATCACACAGGTCTCTCTGGGAGGAGAAATAAAAGCAATCACTTCAATCAAGACCTGCCAGGCATCTATGAATGGACTGTCGGCAACAGAGGTCAGTGACTGTTTGTCAGTCGAGGCCTCTGCTAGCTTTGCAAGTACTGCCAGCATTAAGGCCGAGTATGAACACTGTCAGGCAAAGAAGAAGAAGTTAGGCTCCAACCAAAGTTTCAGCAGTACATTTAATGAGCGTAGCACAGAGGTAATTGGTGGTAATATCAACGGCGCTGATATCCTCTTTAAAGGGCAATCAGACCCCTCCGTCTATAACATCTGGCTTGACTCACTGAAAAACATACCCGATGTGGTCCGATACAACATAAAGCCCTTGCACACCATACTGCCAAGTGGTCACCCTGCCAGCGCCGGACTGAAGCAAGAGGTGGAGAAGTACATCAAGAAAAATGCAGTGTTGACAAAATGCTCAGAAAGCTGTAAGATTGGACACAGATCCAACAGAAGGGATCCTTGTGCTTGTGTTTGCAACAGTAATCAGAACATCAAGTCCAACTGCTGTCCTGCTGGGAAAGGTCTTGCAACGTTAAAGGTCTACAAGCTGTATGCAAAGGGTCTGTATGGTGATAAGTGGGGTCGCACAGATGGTTCAGTTGAGGTGACATATGGTGATCAGAATAAGCGCACTATTATCATTAGTAACAATGACAATCCTAGATGGGGGAGACATTTGAATTTGGATCCATAACCATCAACATGAAAAACAAACTTAGGTTCAGGGTTTATGATGAGGATTCTTACTGGAACAGTGATCTACTTGGCCAGTGTTCATTTTCTCTGCGTAGTGGGAAGGTGACAGACAGTTGCATGTTTGATTACGGTACCTTTTTCTTCTCCTACATAGTAGAGTGCGCACCGAGTCTTGGTGGTAACCAGTGTCAGGAGTACATACCAACCCCCATGAGTCCTTCTTTGGCCAAGGTCTTCTACACCAGAAATGGGGTCCTTCTTGGAGAGTATGAGCAATCAATCAGTCAGTCAGGTTCACTCCAGCTAGAATAAGGATATGATTTCATGATAATCTTGCTTTTAGTTATTGCCATCTTTCACACTGTTACTCTCGTCTTCCTTTTTTGACTTGTTCTCAATTTCTCAAAATGTATTTGTAAGAAATTCACCTTTTTTTCTGCTTCAATGTTGTTAGTTACAGAATCTGCCAATAAAGCATCAACAAAGACAACACAGGTTTCTGTCTGAGTTCATGTATTGTGTACAGTGTATTTTGGCGGCTTACATGTAAAAGTGAAATGCATACGCACCTTTTTCAAATATATATATTAAAAAATACTGTGTATTTTGGGGATAATATTGAAATACATAATTATAGATGCACTTCAGTCAGACAACTCATGTTTGAAATGTTTATTACAGCAGTATAGCATATTTAGATTTTGGCTTCTAGGCTCCTACCTCATCACTCCCCGCAGATATGTTTACGTAGAGATATTGGGGAGTGATGAGCAAATACCTTAAACCCCCAGTCGGAGCCTACAGGTGGATGCTGGGGTGGTGTTGGGGCTTACAGCGCAGCAGGCAGCAATAGTTTACAGCGCAGCAGGCTGCAATACTGATGCAGGGCAGCAGCGGCATTGATAGAGCAGAGGGAGAGCTGTGTAATTTTGCAGCTTAAATAGACCGCAAGATTGGAAGGGTGTGCTTGATTAATAATTAGAGAATGTGAGGCATGTCGTGTGTATAGCAGTGCAGCTTGAGTTGACTGCCTGAACTAGCTTGCAGGCTTCGCTCCATTTTAAGACTGCCCAAACCTTTGATGAGAGCCTGCTCAAGTTCGTTAAATTTATTAACCAATTCAAATAAAAAAAATGCATTCTAGTCAACACATTATCATGGTGACATTGCTGTATCTAAAAGAAATGCATGTGACAACTGCCGGACTCATAAAATAAGTGTGAGGAACTGAAACCTCAAATAAGGGAAGAGAAACACATTTTAATAAAAGGGGGGTTTAAAGAGTCGGGCTGATACATGGACAAGGGCGGACAATTTCTTTGTTTTTGCATGTGTGTGTCATAAAAGTGGTGATCAGAGCTGTTGTCACAGTTGTAGCATGCAACAAGCAAGTGGTTATTGTGAACATTGCGGATAGGCACCAACCAAAAGCATTTCGAGTATGACATTAGTATAGTTGCTGTGATACTGTGACAACTGTTCACAGTATCACAGAGAAAGCAAGCCAGGCTAGCCAGTTACCTTAACACTAAGTGAGGCTAATTACTGAATTAACATCAATTAGACAGTGCATCATCATCAAATACAAAGAGAGAATGGAGTTATTGTGCTGCATCAACCTATAGCAGTAATATCACAATTTAAATTGCAGTGACTTTGTGTCTTTTAATCTTCATTGGTAACTATATTTCTGCAATGCAGCAGGGTAGAAACAAAGCAGAGGATGAGCCGTGAAAGCTCATGGGAAGATGTCATAAATTATCATGAAACTAAACACTGCTTATAATTAGGTTTTAAGAAAATATCCCAAAACACTTGATTTATTGTTTAGACCCCCAAATGCTATTTAGCAGTGTTGTTTATGTAAATTGAGGGCTATGACACTGGATCTTACAGGAAGTGTGGTAGATACAGATGCAGATCACACTAAAATTATAATTACAGAAAAAAATGCAATATATCTCCTTGCTTAAAGTATCATGATATATTACAATATATTGAACGGGAACCCCTGCGTCATAATATGTACCATATCGCCAGATTCTTGCCAATACAAAGCCCTACTTATAATATAGTCAAAGAAAAGCTACATTTGACTAAATTTAAGCCGCAGATCCCCCTTATGAAACAGAATGGACTAAATGTTGTGTGTTTATAAATTACCACTGTGTATAGGAACTGACTCAGCTTCTCCTGTATAGCAACAATGAGATCATACATCAGCAAATGTGTTGATGATGTGGTGATCATAAAGACAATAAAATAATTCCCAAAAATTGCAAACATTCCACCAATTGCAAATTGAAAAGATGCACTGCAGAATGATTTCCTGGATGTATATGTGTATATAAAGAACTGTATATATTGTTTTAATTTACTTTATTCAACTAAATTGTATTATCTTTTGTGTGTAGCACTAAGGGACTGCAAACTTTATTGATACATACATTTCCTTGCTCATTAATATATGTATTTGTGTACACTGTTATAGCTGACAGTACCATATTACTCTTACATTTACTATTCTTTGCTGACTTTTCTATTACTAATAATACCACTATGTCAATTTGCCTGAGATGGTGTTGCACTATTAGCTCAAGTACAACACTAGTTGTGGATACTCTATTATTAAGGCTATTGCCTTTAATTTTGCGTTTTGAGTCCAACTGTTCTGAATAGTTTTTGTTTTTTTGCAAGTTAAGATATACACCTAATCATGTATTTTTATTATTCTTATTTATTTCTACTGAAGCTATCCTTGTGCCTTGTAAGTTTGTTTTTTTTTTACTTTCATTCTATATTTTAAATTATTTTTATTTTCTTTCTGTAACTATTTAAGATGATACCACAAAATACCAGTTTTGCCATGTGGCCATTTAAGTTCCATCTCTTTCTCATCTTAGCAAGGTGTGAAAGTACAAATGTCACACATTTTTACAGTATGTATAACACAATGGCTTAAATGCAGATGGTTAAATATAAAACGTGGGAATCACAGAGGCAAGAAAGACTCCACCTCCATATCAACACTATAACATGGGTCAGATATTGTAAGTTACTGAACAGAAGCTGCTGTCAACAGTCACGGTAATACCCCTTACTTATCTTAGGGTTGTCTATCTGAAACTAATTGTTTGAGTTGAGTAATCTTTTTTTTGGCATAAGATTTTTTTTTACATTTTACATTCAAAGTCTGCATAGTTTAACTGATTGTGTGTCCATGCCATTTCTCATTCTCTTGTTGTTTAACAATTTCATGCAGATGGCAAGGCTGTGGCAGCTCATGCTCCTGTGTTGGGCATGGAGTCCTCAGTGTCTGCCATCCAGTGTGAGCTTCATTGGTACACCTCAGGAGTGTGCAAAGGCCCACTTTGTCCCTGGTTACAATCTGGGTGGAGAGGGATTCGACATCGTCACAATGGAGCGGAAAGGTGCCTATGTCATCGACACTGAAACATGGAAGCTTGGCAATGACACTTGCAGGCTGTACAGAAACCGCTACATGAATGGAGAGAGCCAGAAAGTCCCAGTTGCTGTGGTGGACTGGAGAATCCTCCCCAAGTGCAGTTTAAAGGTCTCCAGTACAGTCTACGATTCTGTTGAAACTCTTGTCAATGACTCCACATCATCTGTGTCCAACAATTGGAAAATCGGCCTTGAAATCCCTGTAGACCCTTCTGTCACTGTTGGGGTTGGCTTAGGAGGTTCCCACTCCAGAGATTCTACCTTTGGCATGCAAAAGTCAAAACAAGACCGCTACAACTTCTTTCGACATTCTGTCTTCTGTAGCTTCTACCGGTGAGTATGTGGACAGATACTTGTCTTTCTTTTCTTAAATTTGGATGAATTATTTATTTGGTCTGTTCACTGAAAAATGCTTTGGTTGACAGTGTTGGCAAATAATGACAGCAGTTATGATAAAAAAAAAAACAACACATACAGTAACATGTGAATAAAATGTGAATGTGATAGACAGTAATTTATCTGTATACTTCTGTGCTTCACAGCTATAGGCTGGCCACAAGACCTCCACTGAGTCATGAGTTTGCATCAGCTGTGAACTCCCTTCCTTCCTATTCCCAAAAAGCAGAGCAATTATATCGCAGTCTGGTCGACACATATGGTACACATTACATCACACAGGTCTCTCTGGGAGGAGAAATAAAAGCAATCACTTCAATCAAGACCTGCCAGGCATCTATGAATGGACTGTCGGCAACAGAGGTCAGTGACTGTTTGTCAGTCGAGGCTTCTGCTAGCTTTGCAAGTACTGCCAGCATTAATGCCACATATAAACACTGTCAGGAACAGAAGAAGAAGTTAGACTCCAACCAAAGTTTCAGCAGTGCATTTAATGAGCGTAGTACAGAGGTAATTGGTGGTAATATCAACGGCGCTGATATCCTCTTTGAAGGGCAATCAGATCCCTCCGTCTATAACATCTGGCTTGACTCACTGAAAAACATACCCGATGTGGTCCGATACAACCTAAAGCCCCTGCACACCATACTGCCAAGTGGTCACCCTGCCAGCGCCGGACTGAAGCAAGAGGTGGAGAAGTACATCAAGAAAAATGCAGTGTTGACAAAATGCTCAGAAAGCTGTAAGATTGGACACAGATCCAACAGAAGGGATCCTTGTGCTTGTGTTTGCAACAGTAATCAGAACATCAAGTCCAACTGCTGTCCTGCTGGGAGAGGTCTTGCAACGTTAAAGGTCTACAAGCTGTATGCAGAGGGTCTGTATGGTGATAAGTGGACTCAGACAGATGGCTCAGTTGAGGTGACATATGGTGATCAGAATAAGCGCACTGCCATTATATCAGACAATGACAATCCTAGTTGGCCGGAGACATTTGAATTTGGATCCATAACCATCAACATGAAAAACAGACTTACGTTCAGGGTTTATGATGAGGATTCTTACTGGAACAGTGATCTACTTGGCCAGTGTTCATTTGCTCTGCGTAGTGGGAAGGTGACAGACAGTTGCATGTTTGATTACGGTACCTTTTTCTTCTCCTACATAGTGGAGTGCGCACCGAGTCTTGGTGGTAACCAGTGTCAGGAATACATACCAACCCCCATGAGTCCCTCTTTGGCCAAAGTCTTCCACACCAGAAATGGGGTCCTTCTTGGAGAGTATGAGCAATCAATCAGTCAGTCAGGTTCACTCCAGCTAGAATAAGGATATGATTTCATGATAATCTTGCTTGTAGTTATTGCCATCTTTCACACTGTTACTGTCATCTTTCTTTTTTGACTTGTTCTCAATTTCTCAAAATGTGTTTGTAAGAAATTCACCCCTTTTTCTGCTTCTATCTTGTTAGTTACAAAATCAGCCAATAAAGCATCAACAAAGACAACACAGGTTTCTGTCTGAGTTCATATATTTAAGAATACAGTGTATTCTGGGGGCTTACATGTAAAATTGAAATGCATACGCACCTGTAGACTGTTTTAAGAGAGTGTGCTCAAGTTTGTCAAATATATGAATCAATTAAACTACTTCAATTAAATAATAACTTGTATGCCATTTACCTCCAAATGAAGTGATATTGAGTTTACTGATTTTATATATTGTAACCTGAACTGTGAGGGTATTCCCTGCTGTAGGCTCATATGTAGAGGGGTGGCTTTAATACAGAGAGAACTCACATATCCAAGTGTAAAGTAACTACTTGAACTTTACCCATGCTCACTAATAACTCTTAAATTAAACATTCAAACTCACAACCGCTATGAGAAAACAAGTTTGCACTATGTGGATTTTTTAATTTCATCCTCCATTATTGCAATTGAAATAAAATGGACTACAACTGATCTTAGTCAGCAGTGTAATGCAATAAAAAAATACATGTCTTCTAATCAACACATGATCGTGGTGACAGTGAAAAATACCACAATGCCATGATGACTGAGCAAAACCCAGAACAAGAGGCAGCCTCCAGCGACAATCCCTGGTCCCATCTGGCCACACTTTTTATACAATAATCTAAAAAAGACAACAGCTGCATGAATCGCTTGCTGTGACTCCTGAAAAACATTGAGATGACCACTTTTAAAAAGTCTGCATATTGAAGGAACTGGCACACACTGTAGGTCAAAATGTAGCAATATTAATTTTTCAGGTGTAACGTTAATCTTTGATGTAATGACATTAACTTAATTTATCTGTGGGTAACTGGTCGTAACTAGAAACAGTTTTTAGGGCTCTACCCACCACTGTTCTAAAATCATTATAAGATATAATATAAGGTCTGCCATTATTTTCATTTACTATGAGTGCACAAACACTTTGTTCTTTAGTTCTTGTCACTTTACTGTGAATGTAAAGTGACAAAGTATTTTGTGCGCTTGCCAATAATTATCAGTCAATAAACCATGGGACCAGCACCCTACTGAAATAGGTGAATTACCACAGATAAATTGTATATATAAAACAATGTTGTTTTTTGCAGCCGGTCAGTTGTGCAGCAGGTTTGCATAGCCACAGACAGTTAGAGTATCATGGTTCTGCCTAGTCTTTGACAGAACAGCACTCTGCAGCAGTCAAGTGTTTGTGAACTTGTAAGGGAGAAGTGAAAATATTGAACTTGTTTCCTATCAATTACAATAATGCGTATGACATTCTTACTGACTGACTGTGAGGAGCTCACTATTCAGCTGCAGCTTTACAATATGCATAAACACAGTTCATCAATTTTTTTCACTTTTGTTTATCTTCATCATAGTCAAAGAAGTCTGTCCCAGTATGCATTGGATGTGAAGGGTTGTACACACACTGCACAGTCAAAATCTGTCACAGTAAAACACATTCAAGTAAAAAATTTCCAGTTCCCTTAACTTGTCTTTGGACTATGAGAGGACAACCCCAGTAGGGAGCTGGGCAATCTTATGAAGCCGAATAGTTTATTTCTGCAAGATCACGATTAATTTCATTTGCAAATACAGAAGGCCCACAAGACATCTTACATGTGTATATGTTCTATTCATAAGAAGTCTAGGTTGAGTAAGAAATTCTTGAATTTGTACATGACCCATGGTTCTGATGCCAGTATCAGTGGCTAATAATAGCTAATAATTTGTACAATTTAGTCTGAGTCATTAAGGCACAGTGTACAGAGTTGCAATAATCAGTATCAGTTACCTCAGTGCTGCTGACTTTCAACAAGACAAGATAAGTTTAATGCACAGGGGTTGCAAGAGGAACAAGGTATTAGTACTAATGGCTAGCTACACACATATAAGACAAATGTTTAGTTACTGTTTTCCTCTTATGGCAGAGGCTGGCAGGCTGACAGTGTAGCAGTTGTGTGACTAATGTTAGTCGACACAGGATCAGTTCTGTTGTCCTCTACAGTCTCTCTTAAGGTCCTCGTGTGGAGTCTTGTGTTTGACTCTGCATATCTGCTATAATGCACACTTTGTTATGTGATTCAGTTATGAAGTTTGGGGTCTGGTTTCATGTATCTGAGAATTAAGATCAGATTCAAGTTCTGTATTCGAGTCAATGGCACCATCTTGTGGATATACTGGGAGTCCATAGTTTACAGGGGTTTTTAAATTGCTAACCTGCATTTCTCTATACTAAGTATAAAACTATTCTCACAGTTGTCATTACTGACATGCAGCACAACAGTTAATTTCACATCCAAAATGCTCTAATGGCACCAAAACACTTGACAGACAAAATGAAGAATCAACTTGTGTACCCGAACACTGACAACATACATTTATTAATTTGCCATAAACCAAGATTCCAGTACAGCAAAAAGAAGGTCCATTCTTTATTTCTTAGATGCTGCTACCTTACACATGTCACAGAATTTATTGTAATGAGTGAAAGAGCTATAGGTTCCCGGATTTGAGATACTGTGCATACAAGAATGCTTCTCTTGGCATCTCACTCAAAATATTCTGTGGTCTGATGACATCAAAATCAGGTGTTTTTCACAATAGACTAGTGGCATGGTTTGTGTTTGGTTTAATGCAAACACTGTATGTCTGCAGAAATACACCATCCTCACCCTGCTGGTTGTTTCCCTTCAGCATGCCCTGTGGCCAAGTCAAATTCAGCACTACAAACCAATCCAGTAGTGGCAGTACTTCACGCTTGCTGTTAACTCATGGTACCAATGCAACACACAGCCTGAGAGGTTTTTCAAATTAAAATGGTGGAAATGTTTAAAAGAGATACAGACTCAAGGTTGACACAGTTGCATAAGGTGCTCCACTCAATTTGACTTTTTTTTTTGTTTGACATACATTTCTATTTAATTTATCCACATTTTGATCAGAAGTTCTTTGACTTTGACAATGAGTGTCTTTGTGTTGGTCAGTATCAAAGACTGACTATTTCCAATGTAATTCATTGTTGAAAAACAAGAAAATGTCCAATCTCCTGGACTTTCAATTACACACTAATGCAATATTAAAATTTTTAATTTTCAATATTTAATTTTTTTTCCTAACACACTTTTACAGCTGTGCAACACATTTGTGGGGCTTCACACTTTTATTCACCAACAGGAAGACGCTCTGTGATCATACACGTGTACATAGGGCGTTTATGAACTTGTGAGGGCGAGCTGTGAAGGGTTGGTGTGAACTCTCACCCTTACTTTTACCTCATTTCTATATTTCTTACATAATATTACTTCTAAACACACAGTTAGCGGATAGGACGTATCAGATTACATTGTCTTCCCATCGATTTAATTGTTCTCAGTGCATCCTCACTAATACATTAAAAGCTCTCTATTCTGCTGCAACCTATTATCAGGCTCAAACACTGTTCATCCATCCATCCATTCATTTGTGTGTGTCCTGTTTATCCTGTATTACTGTTGGAGGAGGTGGGGGCCTGCAGAGGATGAGAGAGAGGGGGTTGTGGGAGTAACTAAGCAGTAAGTAAGTAGCTAACCTACAGGCAATAGCGAAGTACCTACTCCTCCTAACTTTAATTTCTTTGTACATTTAGGAGGAAAACCAGAGCACTCAGAGGAAACCCACTATAATACAACAAATGGGGCAATCCAGTTGAGCAATTTTGTCTAATTTTTGTTTAGTGTTGGTCT
Source organism: Dicentrarchus labrax (assembly GCF_905237075.1). Taxonomy (NCBI): domain Eukaryota; kingdom Metazoa; phylum Chordata; class Actinopteri; family Moronidae; genus Dicentrarchus; species Dicentrarchus labrax. The sequence goes on from NW_026136721.1 coordinate 10,468,864, forward strand.
ATTTGTAAAAGGCTGCAAAAGCATGGATTTTCTTATCAAAGGAGTTCCCAGAATAGACAGACATATGTTTTTACTGATAAAAACTGAGTCAGAAACAATGCTTTCAATTGACTTTACTTCTCTTTGTTCCATTTGCGCTCAAGAATGAAGTTGGGCGGAATAAACTCAATTCATTGTTGAAAACTCTAATTGGGCACCTTCTTTTATTATTCAAACAGAAAATAGTGTGAGCTTCCCATTTTTGAAAAGACGTCTGTTTTTGTGCACCTTCAAAATGGTATTAAAGTTTTCTTTTTTTTCACTGCATAATTTTAGTCCAACACTTCTTTTCCGGTCTGAATCAACGAGAAAAAGATCTATCTCTGTACTGCAGCAGTTCAATTTCTTCCAGTTGCTAACTTTATCTGTCATTTGGTGCTTTGCAGGTGGTGTACAATGGGTTTATTAAAGCTTCTTATGTAAATAAAAACTGATTAATGTACTCTTCAGTAAAATGTCCTCCAAAATGTCCCAAATATCTGCAGATTTTCCTCCTCTTTGTGGAATCTTTCAGTTTTGTGTAATAATTGATGTCCTTTTATTTGACACATGTTCCACCACCCAAGTGACACGTCAAAACAAAACAAATGTTTAATGATGATCAAGTGTTTTTGGCGTTCAATATAGACTACTGGAATGATTTGTGTTTGGTTTAATTCAACTATTGTATGTCTGCAGAAATACACCATCCTCACCCTGCTGGTGGCATCAACATTCTGTGGGGTTGCTTCCCTGTAGCAGGCCCTATTTGTGAAAGCAGATGGTCAAATGAATACAGCGAAATGGATATAGAGTTATGCTGGAAAAAACAACAACCATAGGCCAAGTCGAATTCAAGATCACAAACCAATCTAATAGTGGCTACATCCACTGTGCATCAATTTCACGCGTTAACATTTTTTGCAACAACTTTTCAGCTATGCAACAAATTTTTAGGACATCAACATTTCTAATTGTCAACGAAAAAGCACTCTGTGATCATACATAGGGCGTTTAGGAACTTGTGAGGGCGAGCTGTAAAGTGTTGGTGTGAACTCTCAAACTTACTTTTACCTCATTTCTCTTTTTCTTACTTAGACTTTTTTTGTTTTTCCTTTCAATTGTGCTCAGTGCATCCTCACTATCGATAGCAGCTACTAGCATAACACACCTGAATCTCTGACTAAACTTTCAGTGGTCTAGTTCCATTGTTGGTTTGACAAGGAAAAAATTAGATTTTAATCCTTTTTTTCAACCATCCATTGAGAGTCCGACAATGTTAAAGGATTGCAAGTCTAAACCAGTGGGGTACTCTTTGGAGCAGTGGTCCATGCTCCCATTGAAAGCTCCAAATACTGCAAGAAAAAACTGTCAAAAATTTGAATGGACCAGTGCGTTGCACTAGAAGTGCAGTGTGAAGTCGACCTGTGAAGTGAAGTGTGTAGGAGAAACTACGGTGACTGCGTAACACACGAAAAATGCAAAAGGCCCTATCTACGCTGTATGGTTTGTCAGCTCTGGGCTACTGTAGAAACATGACGGTTCAACATGGTGGACTCTATGGAACCCCCAGCATAGATAAAAACCTGCAGAAATTTAAAAAAGCTAGCAGAAATGTGTGTAAAAACACAAAAATATTTTCATATATCATTCATATACATGGGGTGTACAAATTAAACACTGTTCTCAGTGCAACACATTACAAGTCAACTATGACCTCCAAAATCACCATTAAATTGAATCTGCGCAAACTAAACATTACAACCTTCATGCTGGTATAGGATTTGTTGCAACTCTATTTGTTGCAAGTCTTATTTAGCTACAGTGCAGTCAGTGTACCTATTATTAGGATTTAAATTTAACATTACATACATTACATTTACATTTTAATGCAATGATTTCATTCAGATTTGAAATTCATGCTAAAATGTTTGATTGATTTGATTTAAATTTAATATTATCTTCTCAATTTAAATTCTTAGTTACATGTAGATATTTGGATTTAGCTTACGTTACATTTCGTCATTTGATAAAAGGTAAGAAGAAACTACTTATTAGTCTACTATATTAGTCTAAACTTTGTGTAGAGTAATATTGTCAAATGCTGCAAAATGGAGTTGTTGAAACTTTAGACCGCTTACTGTATATTTAAATATCAGTATATTAATTTTGAAATGTATGTGCCAGATATTAGCCTGTAATTACTTCTCCAACTGGATTTTGTTCACCCCTTTCTGTCAGTGCTGTGAACCCTATATTGTGGTATATTTATTTTCACAATGTTTGATTATTTTTATTACAATTGTTACATGTTTCTTAACTGGCCCTTTTTTCTAAATTTATCATATATCCCCTTGGTTCTTTGCTCAGTGTTAATATGTTATTGTAAAAGCCCTGTTTCCCCTTTTAAGGGCATAATATTTCATATTATCTTAAATGTAGGGTGTGGAGTACTAAAAATGTGTGAATGAAGTTGGACAAATATAAAACTTGTTAAAATCTAACATATGACATTACATAAGACTCCGCCTCCTGGACATCAGTACTTCACGTTAGACTTTGTGAACCACTGAACAGAGCTTGCTGTTCACACTCAAAGTACGGTAAGAGACCTGAGACCTTCCTCCTATGATACTGAAGCTGTACATTCAAAGTCTGCATAGTTTAACTGATTGTCCATGCCATTTCTCATTCTCTCATTGTTTAATACTTTCATACAGATGGCAAGGCTGTGGCAGCTCATGCTCCTGTGTTGGGCATGGAGTCCTCTGTGTCTGCCATCCAGTGTGAGCTTCATTGGTACACCGCAGGAGTGTGCAAAGGCTCACTTAGTCCCTGGTTACAATTTGGGTGGAGAAGGATTCAACATCGTCACAATGGAGCGGAAAGGTGCCTATGTCATCGACACTGAAACATGGAAGCTTGGCAATGGCACTTGTAAGCTGTACAGAAACAGCTACATGAATGGAGAGAGCCAGAAAGTCCCAGTTGCTGTGGTGGACTGGAGAACCCTCCCCAAGTGCAGTTTAAAGGTCTCCAGTACAGTCTACGATTCTGTTGAAACTCTTGTCAATGACTCCACATCATCTGTGTCCAACAATTGGAAAATCGGCCTTGATATCCCTGTAGTCCCTTCTGTCGGTGTTGGCTTAGGAGGTTCCCACTCCAGAGATTCTACCTTTGGAATGCAAAAGTCAAAACAAGACCGCTATACTTTCCTTCACCATTCTGTCTACTGTCGCTTCTACCGGTGAGTATGTGGACAGATCTTGGTGCTCTTGTCATTTAAGCTCGAAACATGAGTGTTATTGGCTGCAACTAACTTATTTGTACCTTTCTGCTTCACAGATACAGACTGGCAACAAGACCTCCACTAAGTCACGAGTTTCAATTGGCCGTGAACTCCCTTCCTTCTTATTCCCAAAAAGCAGAGCAATTATATCGCAGTCTGATCGACACATATGGTACACATTACATCACACAAGTGTATCTGGGAGGAGAAGTGAAGGCAGTCACTGCCATCAAGACCTGCGAGGCATCTATTAATGGACTGTCGGCAACAGAAGTCAGTGACTGTTTGTCAGTCGAGGCCTCTGCTGGATTTGCAAATAGTGCCAGCATTAAGGCCATGTACAAACACTGTCAGGCAAAGAAGAAGAAGTTAGGCTCCAGCCAAAGTTTCAGCAGTGCATTTAATGAGCGTAGCACAGAGGTAATTGGTGGTAATATCAACAGCGCTGATATCCTCTTTGAATCAAACCCCTCCGTCTATAAAAGCTGGCTTGACTCACTGAAAAACATACCCGATGTGGTCCGATACAACATAAAGCCCCTGCACACCATACTGCCAAGTGGTCACCCTGCCAGTGCTGGACTGAAGCAAGAGGTGGAGAAGTACATCAAGAAAAATGCAGTGTTGAGAAAATGCTCAGAAAGCTGTAAGATTGGACACAGATCCAACAGAAGGGATCCTTGTGCTTGTGTTTGCAACAGTAATCAGAACATCAAGTCCAACTGCTGTCCTGCTGGGAAAGGTCTTGCAACGTTAAAGGTCTACAAGCTGTATGCAAAGGGTCTGTATGGTGATAAGTGGGGTTACACAGATGGTTCAGTTGAGGTTAAATATGGCAACCTGATAAAGCGCACTGCCATTATATCAGACAATGACGATCCTAGATGGCCGGAGACATTTGAATTTGGACCAATCTCTATAAACATGAAAAACAAACTTAGGTTCAGGGTTTATGATGAGGATTCTTACTGGAACAGTGATCTACTTGGCCAGTGTTCATTTGCTCTGCGTAGTGGGAAGGTGACAGACAGTTGCATGTTTGATTACGGTACCTTTTTCTTCTCCTACATAGTAAAGTGCGCACCGAGTCTTGGTGGTAACCAGTGTCAGGAATACATACCAACCCCCATGAGTCCCTCTTTGGCCAAGGTCTTCTACACCAGAAATGGGGTCCTTCTTGGAGACTGGTGAGCAGTGTGTTAATTCGGTATGTTAGTCAGATTGAGGCCAGCTGGTGATGTGAGACACAATGAGACGGATAGATTAAACTTTACAATAGATAAGATGCAGGTAGATGATAAAGCCTGTTTTGTTTTAAAATGTTGCTTTTTACTTTTGTTTAACTGTTCATCCATAATTTCCTAATTGCTTAATTTCTCAAATACGTTTATAAATATGTTTGTAAAATGTTTAGAATCCAGGTTTTATGTTTTGTTCTGTATGACATGCATGTTACGAAATCTGCTAATAAAGCATTTACAGAAACACTTGCTTCTGATTGTATGTTCTAAAAAACTGTAATCAAAGTACTGTTTATTTCTTTCTAGCATGAATAGATTTCCCAAAAATTTGAGTCTACTTAAGTGAGAGAGCTAGAACACCACATATATCATAAATGAATTACTTCAACTATACTCATTGCCAGTTATATCTCTTGTTAATATACTGAAAACATTAAGGCTCAGAGAAAATCATGTTATCATTTGACATGTGCTACATAATCTCATGCCTGCCCTTTAATTGAAAAATGTGGGGTGCAGGTGTCCATTTATTGTTTTCAGGGTTTACTACTTAGATTTCAATCCTTCCACAAATTAGTATAGGTATGAAAGAAGTCACTGAAAATAATCCACTGAAGAGAAAGCACACAAACACCAAGGGAGTTTTTATGTGGACTAGAGATGAAGGAACTGAAGCCCGAACAAAATAGGAGATGGTCTCTCTTGATTAATTAAGAGAGGAGAAAGAAAGAACTGTGACTCCCATCAAATACAAATGGATAGGAAAGGGCAACATGGGATATATGTATGAGATGAGAGTTTCCTCATCGGAAAAACAATAGCAATGGCCATTTGAAGAGGTTTGCCAGGTAAAGAGCGAGATGAGAATGTGAGACAGTTGGCAGCTAGTCCATCCGCTCTGAAAACCATTTGTTTCAGGTCAACCACGCTTGAAAATGTGCCTCAACTTATAGCTCAGCACAGTAAACCACATGCAGACAGTGACTCTATAAAGGAGTACCTCACTAAAGCAGAACCAGTGGCTTGCACTTACCAACTCTGTGCATCCACTGAGGCCAAGACACCACACAGAATACCACACCACACAAAATAAGTCTGAGTACAAAATAATCTCTCACCTTTTTCCTTGGACAGAGACACATATCTCACTCTACAAGAAAAACAATCTGGTATCCCACCAAAAGCCCACAAGCAACCCCAAAGCCCAAAAACAAATAAAAAAGATTTGACACTGCATGTTATGTATATGTAAAACCAAATTGTAGTGCTGTTGCTGTCAAGCAGGTCTACTTCCTTTTTGAGGTTGCAGCAGTGCATTTTGTCTCACTGGAGCTATGTAGGTGCAAATGACCACAATAAAAAGCGTTTGCAAACAATGCTACCTTCCTCTCACCCTTGATTCTTATGAAATGCTGTCACTATTTTCCTGAAATACCAGTAATAAACTACTGTTCTTCTGACTTGACAGGCGCTACTTTGCCACCACCTGCCTGCCCTTTCTCAACCACTTTGACCTCACTGTTGGAGGCATAAAATATGGCCACAGGTAATTGTCTGAATAGCTGTTTACATGATATATGAAGCTGTCTGTGGAGCATTTGTGTTAGGACAAGATCTGTTGATTTGTTGAGTGCACTAGATCATTTGAGTCAAGTGCTGCAGAGGATCTGGTTGTGGGTGTGGATCTGCTCTACCCTCAGGGGAGAAGAAGCTGATATTGTGAAGAGCATCCTGTCTCCCTTTTCATTTGACAGCACTTGGAAATGTGTTGTCAAAATGAGTGCTTGGATAGAAATGAGTGTTTGTACATTTGTGTGGATGCTAGCAGCAAGCTGTGAATCTTTTATTGTCTGAATGTATGCATGCATGGGGATGCTTTTTTTCTTGTATACATATGTGCTTGCATGCATGTGCCTATACTGTAAAAAGGTTTCCTTTGTAGGATCAACGTATGTGTGCATGAATGTTTTCATAGGGGAGATGCAAGTATGTTCTGTGTGTGTGTGTGTGTGTGTGTGTGTGTGTGTGTGTGTGTGTGTGTGTGTGTGTGTGTATTTACACAAGCACAGAATCCTCAGAGGATCCCAACCAATCACTTTGCCTCTGTGTATCGGCACACCTGCTCTCTGTGTTATAAATAGATGGTGGATACATCAATTCCCTCGTGTCACAAAGCTCAAATTCAAAAACTTCTGTTTTGACAGAAGGGAGAAGACACACTCCACAAAGACAGACGATAGCTGATAAACAGTTGTAACCTGCTACTACACAGCAGTGATAGCTGTGAAATGTGTAATGGTGGCTTGTATTAATTTCCCAATTGCTCATTAAGTCATAGTAAAGGCTTGCTTTTGAAATCGGCATATTTTTCAGCCATCTCATTTAAATATAATAATTTTCCCTTAGAAACTAAGGGAAATACAATTCCTTTGTAAATGTCTAAACTCCTAGTTTTGATCTGAGCTGATCTTATTTCTCAAAAAAAGGGCTGATGTAAAACAGCTGTTCTGAATAGATCACATTTCTAGTAATTTTTGCATGGAACTAGTGCCCCTCTGTGGTAACAATATGAATTACAACTTTTCAGAGGTCCCAGAGTATTGAAGTAAAGGCTGCCTGTAGTGCTGGATGAGCAGCAGCAGAGGCTGAACATCTTCATGTTATGAATTCAGATGCAAGTACAAAGAAACCCCACTTTATGTGGATTTCCCCTTTAAACCTGACAAAGCTCTGCATAATGTAAATGAATAGCGCACATACAGTATAACCTATGTGTATAAAGATATATTATTACTGGTTCATTAACATGTAACAAGCAGAATTTCACCATTATAGCTGGTTAAGGTTGAGCTAATTGAACACACCTTATACACATTTTGGTAGTTTTATCTATAAAATGCATTGTATTTTACAAATTGATCATTTATTTTGAATGTAAAACCCTAATCTGTAAAATAACGTAACTGCTTGCTTAAAAAGTACAATATTTCCCTCTTAAATGTAAAGAAGTAAAAAGTAGCATGAAGTGAAAAGTAGTAGGCCTACCTCCTAATTGTACTTAAATACAGTAGTTCCATGAATGTATTTATTTGTTTTTCACCACCATTTGTACTACTTACACTATGTTAGAAACACATCTGATTTAAGTTATTTTAACAAATCTTTGCAGTGACTAGAAAATCTTGTTATTACAGTTTTGTTGAGTTAATGTTGTGATTGTCAAAATTGTTTTAGTTACAGTTACTTACAGTTTCATTTGTAATTCATTGCTGATGGCAGTTAATAAGTTAATACGCTAACACTTACACATACCTGTTACTGGCACATACAGAAGTTGAGTCTTATACAGACGTAGTTATAGACACAAATATAGATCACATTATACTGCTGCCTTAGATCAATTGAAAAAAAACCTGAAAAGAAAACTTGCTTTCCTCAACTGGCTTAAATAATTCAAACATCTACATGGCATGACAAAAATAAAAAGGAAGTATATGCAGAGTGGTCTTGTGGGCAGAAGTCTTAAAATGAAACTAGCACCAATAATACAAGGCAACACACACACACACACACACACCACACACACACACACACACACACACACACACACACACACACACACTTTGCAGTAAAACGTTTTACTAATTTCTTAGTAACTACTCAACAACAATTTTGTGTTCCGAATTGTACAGTGTTACTTTATAAAGTTGCTTTACTGTGTGTTGCCTCATGGAGCCAGAAAATGTGGGTTTTGTTGCAAAGAATTCTTAATATGCAACTGAATGCAAGCTACACAAACAAGTCTCATGGTGTTAATAACAATAATAATAATAATTGTAATAATCAGGGTGTGAAATTTAATTATTATCAGTCTATTGAAAAATTATGGCAGAACAGAACCCTTTGTGAAACGTCTCAGATCAGCAAGAATGAACAAACCTGTGCCTTTGTGCTTCTTGTGTTGTGTTGTATGGTGTACTCTGATGGGGCGCTACTGCAAGTCCAGCAAATTTATAGTTAGCAAACTTCTTGCAATTAACTTTTTAAACAATTAAAATCATCGTTCAGCATTTCACCCATCATTCATTGCACTTGCAGCACCAACAGAGAGCAGTTTCTCTATACGTCAAAGGAAGTCTGATGATGATTATCATTTATTTTACTGGCAATTCACAATTTAAATTCTTACCGTATGTGTTGGTAAATGCTGAGTGCTGTCATCAAGTGCGACAGTTGTTAAACCACAGGGCACTGTAAAGTATTTTTTCATGTTTGATTGTTATACACTGAATCCCAGTGTATATAAATACATTGTTTATGAATTGCACACACTAATAATAATAATAATAATAATAATAATAATAATAATATGCACAAAAGTCACATTCTAATTTTTATGACAAGTGATGTGCAGCAGCCCAACAGCTGGTTTGTTAGTTTGCTATCAACTGATGATTAAAGTTTTAATGAGTTTTAAAGAAGTAAAGTTAGTAATTACGCTGAGTGGACATCAGGACATGTGTTTGCTGCTCAGGACCTAGTTTTTTTTAAAAATCATTCCAGTAGGTTTATTTGCATGTCTGTGAGACTAACACCTGTTTTCCCTGTTTACACCTGCATTACCTACCCGTCTCAAGCCCGCCAGCTCCCATCCCGGGAATTTCCTCTGCCAAGCTCCCACATGGATTCTTTCCCCCTCATTTTAACCCCAAACTACAGCCAACAAGACAATAAACCCAAACTGTTCAGTTGCACTGGAATGGCTTGATTACTAATATCAAAGACTTATATAGCTATAACTTCTGCACCAGGGGCGCCTAGGGGGGAAAAGTTAGGACAATTCCAAGGGCCCATGACTGACAGTGGACCCAAAAAATAGGTAAAAACTAATATAGAATTATTAAACCATCATCATTCAGTATATATATTTCAAATATAATAATAAAATTAATGATCTCTTTGTTTTTACTTGTTTTTGGTAGTAAAAGTTAAATATCCACATTGACCAAAAAGCAAACATCCATATTGACCGACCACCCCCCTGTATCTGCATGAAATGGTTTGGTCCTGCCTTAGCTCACTTATCAGTGTTTATTGCAGTCAGTAGATGAGCCAGAACTACAGTGATCACAATGTTAACTAGTAAATCAAAATCTGGTTTTCAAAAAAGTAAAGAGAGGAAAGAGAGAGAGGAAAGACAAAGGAAAGGATGTCAATCTGTAACCCAGTGTTTCACCAAGAAAGGAGCCTATAGTCTGTGAGTGGTATTAACCTGTTGGCTTAATGTCCATAGGGAAATAAGATAGCCAGCTACAGACTAGTGTTAGCCTACATTTATCCACCATTTAATCAGTTCAGGGAAACGTTTACCAAGATATTCATATTAAATCATTGTCCCTGCCCCTTTTAACAGACTTAACAACAGATGAGTCAGCAGCACCCCAGTCACCCCATCACTGTACCCCTCCCTGTCCCAGTGAAGAAGCTGAGCAACGTTGTGTTCAATGACAGGCCAGTTAGCATCATTGCAGGAAGTCTGTGGGGATTTCTCTCTTGCTCTTTTTACCATTACAAAAAAGAAAATGAAATATTTATTAATGACAGAAATTCAAACACATTAATAGCAATTATTTTCTCACATAATGATCAATATGAAATAAAATAAAAAAAACAACCTACTGTCTGTACTGGATGCTGGACAGTTGGAAACAGTGAGTAGTTTACCTGAGCCTGCATGTAAGATACAGACAATATTCACCAGCAGTAAATATTGTGCTAGTACTACTATTGAACTACAAGAAGCAAGACAGTTGCAAGCCTTTAATTAGAATTATGTAAAGCTTTTGATGGGACAGTTAGGTCCTAGAGATGTGGTGACAACAGCTGCGCAGAGGGGGCCCAATTAGATTTTTTTGTTAAGGGGCCCAAAATTCCTGGTGGCGCCCCTGTTCTGCACGTTACATTTACTAAATTTTTATTAAAGGATGGGAATACTACTTTTGTTTCATATTTGTATAGAGATCTGTTTACACTTTGACATGCCAAAAACACCTTTACAAAAACACAATGAAAAAAAAGTCCAGGTCGATACTTTAAAGATAATATAAATATATATGCTGAATATCTTCAGTTGAGCTTACTTGCTTTCATCAGCCTTTTGGGATTCCTGCATGTTGGCATTCTGCGACCTGTAAAAGTCTGCTGATAAACTGTGTTAATGATCTATCAACAGATGGTCAGCTGTGCAACAAGTTTGTAGAGCCATATTTCTATCTAACCATCAACAGAACAGCACTCTGTGATCATAAACAGGGTGTTGGTGAACTTGTGAGGGTGAGACGAGTGTTGTTTGTGCGAACTCTTTTATCGTATCACTTGCTCATTTGTATAGTCATTGCCAAACAAACAGTGAAAATGTTTTTTTTTTTTTTCAGACATTCATTTCTTGTTTGTCATCATTTATGATAGTGCACAACGTATTGTCACTGAGAGCTTTAACTGTCGGAAACTTAGTTCCTCCATCCATTATCCATTATTCACTTATGGAGCGAAGCCTGCGAGCTAGTTCAGGCAGTCAACCCGAGCTGCGTGGATATATACACACGACACACCTCACTCCATCCGTCCACTAATCGGAAGGTAGTTGGTTCGATCCCTGGCTCCACCCGCCAGGTGTCGGAAGTATCTTTGAGCAAGATACTGAACCCAAAATTGCTTTTCACAGCATCGGTGTGTGAATATGAATGAATGCGTTTGAAGTTCCTGTTCAATGTGCTTTGCCATCACTGAGTGAATGTGTGTGAAAGGGTGAATGTGGCATGTAGTGTAAAAGCGCTTTAAGTGGTTGGACGACTAGAAAGGTGCTATACAAGTACTGGTCCATTTATTATTTTAATAATAATGGTTAAATTTGGTAAACAGAGGAAGAGATGTCCTGACTTTTAGTTCCTAGTAATTAAGCTAAAAAACACTGGATCCCTAATTTTCCACAATGCAACTTGACAGTGTCTTCTGTCACTGCTTGGTAAATACATGTCTTTCAAACTCATTCCCCCAGTTTTTGGCCTTTTTTTTTTATTGCATTTATTGTATAGTGACAGCCGAAGATAGACAGGAAAGGGGGGCATGGCCATTTTCAAAGGGATCCCTTGACCTCTGACCTCAAGATATCTGAATGAAAATGGCTTCTATGAGTACTTAGGTGTCCCCTCTGCAGACATGCCCACTTTATGCTAATCCCTTGTGGTTATTGGCAAAAACCATGCAGTTCTTTGCATGTGGTATTAATGTGTTATTTTTACCTAATGTATTTGAATATTTCTGCATATTGGGGTACAGTGGGCTGAAATATTGGAATTGCAGACATTGGGAATGACTGGAATATAATACACAATATATAATGCCATCCCTGCATAAGTAGGTGCCCCACTTGTGCCACACCCAGTCAAAAATTCTGGACAAATCACTGGATGGGATGTCATTAATTCTTCAGGTATTTGGTCATAAACCAAAGTTTTGGACGAACTGATGATCTGATGATGGTGCTAGATGAAAAGTCCTTGAGCAAGATACTGAACCCCAAATTGCTCCCGATGCTGTGCATTGGTGTGTGAATGTGTATGAATGAGTTAGTTTCTGTTCTGTTCTGTTCGATGGACTTTGCCATCACTGAGTGAATGTGTGTGAAAGGGCGAATGTGGCACTTAGTGTAAAAGCGCTTTGAGTGGTCGGAAGACTAGAAAGGCACTATACAAGTACAGGTCCATTTACCATTTACCATTTAAAGTGATCACAATACATCCTGAGGGGAACATGAATGTGTGAACCAAATTTAATATCAATACACAGACTATAGTTCACTGAAGCATTTCACTGAAAACCACAAGTTATACCTCATCAGGAAATATCAGGGTATGAATGTTCATTGGTATGTTTCCATTAGTGTACAATCACATAAATTACCTTAGAATGAGACATTTATATCTATGCAGTAGGTCGTCTTTTACACAACCATGTTGAGCAAACACAACACTTTCATGTTTATTGCAAGTTTGGCAGCCACCGTAGTTTTTCCTGCACGCTGTAAGACTAAGCTGTATTTAAATGGTTGCAACTTTACCACTAGTTGCCACCAAATCCTTCACACTGGTCCTTCAATCCCTTAATAGATCCTCATTTCAATATTATAGTTTACACTGACTGGCTTGGACCAGGATAAATCTAAAACAGAAAAAAGTCTGATTGCTTTTGTCTATTACTACAGAGAGATGAACATGATGAAAAGTAAATTATATGTTTTGTTGGACAATAGTATGTGGACTACTTTTAGTTACATTTTCAGTAATATACTCTTTCTTTCTTATACACAATTAATATTTCACTGAAAAACATTTTGCATCTTAATATGGTGTGAAATAAGGGAAAATGTGTGAATGCAGTGGGTTAAATATAAAACTTGTTAATAGACCTGATAGATTAGATTGGCAGAAAAAACTCCCCCTTCAGGACAAGAATACAATATAAGCCAGACTTGGAAATACACTGACCAGACTTTGCTGTCAAGGTAAGGTAAGAGTCCTTTCTTCTCTGTATTCAGTGGCTTACATTGAGAATCTTTTTCGTATTCTTCAGGGTCAATGGCAATTTGTACCATAACAGTAAATCTGAAGTTTGCATTTTGTGTCCATGCCATTTCTCATTCTCTCATTGTTTAATCCTTTCATGCAGATGGCAAGGCTGTGGCAGCTCATGCTCCTGTGTTGGGCATGGAGTCCTCTGTGTCTGCCATCCAGTGTGAGCTTCATTAGTGCTCCGGAGGAGTGTGCGAAGGCTCACTTTGTCCCTGGTTACAATCTGGGTGGAGAAGGATTCAACATCGTCAAAATGGAGCGGAAAGGTGCCTATGTCATCGACACTGAAACATGGAATCTTGGCAATGGCGCTTGTAGGCTGTACAAAAACAGCTACATGAATGGAGAGAGCCAGAAGGTCCCAGTTGCTGTGGTGGACTGGAGAATCCTCCCCAAGTGCAGTTTAAAGGTCTCCAGTACAGACTACGATTCTGTTGAAGCTCTTGTCAATGACTCCACATCATCTGTGTCCAACAATTGGAAAATCGGCCTTGATTTACCTGTAGACCCTTCTGTGACTGTTGGGGTTGGCTTAGGAGGTTCCCACTCCAGAGATTCTACCTTTGGCATGCAAAAGTCAAAACAAGACCGCTACAACTTCTTTCGTCATTCTGTCTTGTGCAGCTACTACCAGTAAGTATGTGGACAGATATTTGTCTTCCTTCCATTTCCTCTGAATTTATTTGTTTACTTAATTAAGTATAATTTAGTTTAAGTGTTGATTATCCCATACCACAGTACTTAAGTTATTTTTAATAAGCGTATTTAATATATACATAAAAATAAACATGAACGGCACTGTAACACCTGTATTAAACAACACTGTTATTAGCTGCAACTAACTTATTTGTACCTTTGTGCTTCACAGGTACAGACTGGCAACAAAACCTCCACTGAGTCAAGAGTTTGAATCAGCTGTGAACTCCCTTCCTTCTTATTCAAAACAAACCGAGCAATTATATCTCAGTCTGATCGACACATATGGCACACATTACATCACACAAGTGTATCTGGGAGGGGAAATGAAGGCAGTCACTGCCATCAAGACCTGCGAGGCAACTATGAATGGACTGTCTGCAACAGAAGTCAGTGACTGTTTGTCAGTCGAGGCCTCTGCTAGCTTTAATGCTCCTGAGAGTGTTAAGTCAATGATGCAACACTGTCAGGCAAAGAAGAATAAACTCTCCATCCCAAGTTTCAGCAGCAGGTTTAATGAGCGTAGCACAGAGGTAATTGGTGGTAATATCAACGGCGCTGATATCCTCTTTAAAGGGCAATCAAACCCCTCCGTCTTTCAAAGCTGGCTTGACTCACTGAAAAACATACCCGATGTGGTCCGATACGACATAAAGCCCTTGCACACCATACTGCCAAGTGGTCATCCTGCCAGCGCCGGACTGAAGCAAGAGGTGGAGAAGTACATCAAGAAAAATGCAGTGTTGACAAAATGCTCAGAAAGCTGTAAGATTGGACACAGATCCAACCGAAGGGATCCTTGTGCTTGTGTTTGCAACAGTAATCAGAACATCAAGTCCAACTGCTGTCCTGCTGGGAGAGGTCTTGCAACGTTAAAGGTCTTCAACCTGTATGCAAAGGGTCTGTATGGTGACAGGTGGGGTTACACAGATGGTTCAGTTGAGGTTAAATATGGCAACCTGATAAAGCGCACTGCCATTATATCAAACAATGACAATCCTAGATGGCCGGGGACATTTGAATTTGGACCAATCACTATGAACATGAAAAACAAACTTACGTTCACTGTTTATGATGAGGATTCTTACTGGAACAGGGAACTACTTGGCCAGTGTTCATTTGCTCTGCGTAGTGGGAAGGTGACAGACAGTTGCATGTTTGATCACGGTACCTTTTTCTTCTCCTACATAGTGGAGTGTGCGCCGAGTCTTGGTGGTAACCAGTGTCAGGAGTACATACCAACCCCCATGAGTCCCTCTTTGGCCAAGGTCTTCTACACCAGAAATGGGGTCCTTCTTGGAGAGAATGAGCAATCAATCAGTCAGTCAGTCAGTTTGAAAATTTAATGATGAAATGGGAAGATTTGATTTTACAGTAATTATTTTGCAGTAGTTGCTATTATCTATTTCGCCTTTACATTTTTCTTTGGCTTTCTTTGACTTGATTGCAAAAGTAGTTTGTCTTTATAATCGCTCAAATATTAAAATTTGAAATTTGTGAAAAACATTCTTCACTGTAATGTCGCAAAACCTGCCAGTAAAGATTCAGCAAAGACTCTGTGTCATTTTATGATTTAACACATTATGTAGTTTATATCCAAGTCTCGGACATATTGACACTTTCACAAGCATGCATACATTGTCCCAGTGTTTGAGAGATGTGTAAAGACTTAACCTGTTAAGCCCTAGCCATATTTTCAGAAAAAACGCCTAAAAAGACATACCCAAAGTAAATGAAGAATTGCTTCACAATTATAAGGTTCATATGCATTTCACATTTTGACGATAAAATGCTAAATTTTGCTGCGTCTTTGCTACGGGGCTGACATGAGCTGGTTAGGTCCGATTATGTTTTGCTTGGTATCAGCAGAAAGATGAGCTTCTCTAGTTTAATTTGACACCTAACATGACTGAGTCGAACTATATGTGTACTGCTGCGTTTCATTTTGACTGTCCCTTATATTCATAGAGCTGTTATTTTTTAGTTAATTGTTTAAACTATTGCCAAACACATTGTGTTTGAGAAAAATACACTTGGACTGTTGTTTTGATAGAGTTGAAGCCTCGTCTTTTGGAAACATTTGGAGAAAAAAAACCACCACAGCGTTTTATTAACTTTTTACAGGCAGTAAAGGGTCTGGCGGGTCTAACAGGTTAACTGAACTTCCCATGGCCCATGATTAACTTAACTCAAAGCTGCTGAGAAAAGACCATGTTGATCACTAGACATGTAGCAAATAATTTCCAAATCATTTGCCCCTAAATCAGCATATTCTGTATGGATGCTCATCCTCACAGCAACTACTCAAATTAAGGATAAGTGAAACTGATCTTGGTTAGCAGTGAGAAATTAATTTGATTCAAAGAGATCTGGCAAAGAGAAACGGGAGATACAAAAAAGGCCCCCTGCTTCTCCCTTTTCATGTAATGATTTTACATTTATGCTTCGCGTTTTTTAAACAAGCCCTCATTACATTACATTACATTCTGTTATTTTTATTTTCATTCTCACTAAGTAACAAGTAAGAATGTGTGAATGCAATTGGTTAAATATAACAAATACAATTATATTGGCAGACACCTCATGTCATTAACACATATCAACAGCCATAGCACGTAAGGAGTTATCATGTTTGTATGGAACATGTTAAGTGTTACCAAATTAGTAAATAACAACATGCCTATCATCCAAGAAAAACATTTTCTGTCAGTTTGGCCCATAGCAAATCATTTCAATGATGGGAACACTGCCTATCTTTACTGTAAGCGGTTGCAGTTTAATATTGTGATACAGTTATACACTCCAATGTGTCCTAAGTCCAGTATAGATAGATACTGGATAGATCTTGATGCACAGTAAAGGAGAGCATAAGGAGCTACATCAAAGTATTGACATCCACCCTTTTATCCTTACTTTCCTCCTGCCTGATATCAGACAATGACCCCTTTACCAGCACCCATTATTCAGACTCACCCGCTCTTCCAAAACAGACCATCTTAGTTCTTCAACTTGACAATCTCCTGCTGGCCTGGCTTATCCACACCCCATTCCTTTCTCCTTCCCTTGCTCCTAGAAGAAAAGAGACAGAGACAAGGGGATTTGCCTCACGGTAGGTAGCTGTTTTATGTGAAGCATATGAGAAAAGAGAGAAGAAAGGAGAGAGGTTTTTTGGTGAGGCTTGGCAAAGAGAGCCAGCAGCCCACTTGAGGAGCAGTGGGTCTTAGAGCTGGATGATTTGTTTGGAGAAGCCCTCTCCAGCCAAAAGGAGGATTAGCTGCACACAGGTTCCCATGGATCCAAGGCGAGGTGCAGAGGGCTTTTAGAGGTTACCACACCCCTACATGACTGCATATGCATGCAGGCATGTAGACACACATTCACAAAAACATGTACATAAAACACATAAACTGCAACACACACATACAAGAATATGCACCTGTCCTCAGAGTACATCACCATGGGCACAGAAACAGTAAGACTACAGTAGGTAGGCTTAGCTAGATTAGTTTGCACAACCAAGTGCCTGAATACTCTATTTAACCAACAATACTTTCAACTACAATATGCACATAGTTGGATGTATGGCAAAGACGAGGTATAAAGTTAAAGGTCCATTCTGTAACATTTAGGAGGATCTATTGGAAAACGATTATAATATTCATAAATATGTTTTCATTAGTGTAGAATCACCTGAAAATAAGAATCGTAATGTTTTTGTTACCTTAGAATGAGCCTTTTATGTCTACAGATATTAATATAGTTTTATTATGTGACTCAGATTTAAAGTATAACTATTACACCTGTAGTAGAAACACACAGGGAAATAATAACCTTTTTTTATGGCCCTGCATTATTTGTGGTACTGCTGAATTGTATTAAATTATATTGACAGCTGTTTCTATTATTTTGTCCGCCCCATTTATAGTAACAAGGGTAGGCTAAATAGCAGAAGCACATGTCTGTATAATGCGGTCAGGGCATTATGTCACATCAACAACCTCTGCTGAGTGGGCCATGCCTTTCATCATCTGATGGTTCATTAGCTGTGGCTGCTGCCATCTGCTGGACCAGCAGAAGAATTGTATTTTGGTGAGTGAGAATGGTCCTAATTAGAGCATTGACCATGAGTTGAAGTTTCCTGTCTCATGTCACAAAAAACATGTATGTGTTTTGTCATGTACCAAAAGTAAATGATAAGACATACTGAATGTTTCCTAATATGTCAATACTCTTTGCCATTTTTGATAGTATATGTTTTAACAGAATTTGAGAATTGTTCTGATTGTTAGTGTCTTCTTTTCAAATATCCCCTATAATGTTTGGTAGGTGTGAGGTCTTGTGACTTTGAAGAAAATAATAAAAGTGCTCTCCCTCTCTCTCCTTTGTCTTGCCTCTATCAGGTAAAGTGCATCTTTAGGGTGATCCTGCTGGAAAATGAAGTCTCTTCCACACAACTTAAGGCCAGAAGGAATGACAGGCTTCTGCCGGACAAAGTTGTGCCCCATCTTTGCTCTTTGGGAAGCAGATCATGTACAAGTGGCCAAATGGGAAATCTGCACAACATCCCCACAGCTAAGTATTTTATATTCCCCTGTTCATGATTGACTGTCTTGTGTAAGCGTTGTTTTTTAACCCTAACATGTGTCGGTCTCAAACATGAAAACTTCAAATTTTGATTCAGATTGTCTTCTAATCTTTCACAGAGTTTTCTGTACCTTTTGGTCCCAGATTTACATTTAGATTTGGGTAAAAAGTGGTTTGAGTACTCTTACTCCACCATTAATGCTACCCTTTGCTTATCTGCAAAACAATTTTAAACTTTAAGGAGCATAGTCAGTACGTGATTTACTTGTTAATATAACAATTTAGATTATATTAGGAAAATGCATATGTTATTAAACCATGTTTCTCAAAAATATATATATAATAATATAATATAATATATATATATATATATATATATATATATATCATAATATAATATTCAGATATATAAGAAAAGGATGGGACTTACTGTAACACACAAACTCTCCCATCCTAAAATACTGTCTATGTGGGTATATGACTGTAACAGTGTAGCTTGCATGTCCAGTGCTGGTGGACCCCCATGGTGACATCGCCATCTCAGCAGCTGCCGTGACTACTGCCCCTCCCACCATTGACGCACCCAGTTGCTGTGGCTGTCCACGGCAACCTGGGGAAATCTTTGGTCCCTTTCATCTCCCAGTACCACCCCAGTGGAGGATTGAACAACTGGTAGCACTACTGTCAACACCTCCCTGTACATGCCACAGACTGCTCAGCTTAGCCTTGCAGCAAACATAGCGCAGATTAGCATGCCAGCAGTTCTCTTCCCAAACATCTCTGACAGCATTAGCACATGCTAAGTCAAGGGCGTACGTGAGAGCCAGCTGTCAAGTGGAGGGAATTCCTGGTGCTTCACTCAAGGTCGCTCCCACCATTCAAAGCAATGGTGCTCTGTCATGGCTCCCACGCTAGGTGTTAACTCGGTATCGCTAACAGTTTAGTTTGGATGTCCTGGCGCGTTTGAAAGAGGGTCTTAACTGGTGCTTTACGTTCACACAGCAGGGCAACAGTGTGTGATCATCACCTGTCACACAACACAGAGTGTCTTATGAGGAGGTCACAGGAAGGGGAGTTGGGGGCATATTGTTTGAAAAATACACATGTTCTAAGTTTTAGACCCAGATGGCCTCAGTTCTGATTATGGCAGTATGAACCAACCTGATACAAAGGAGGGGACAAAGAAAACTATAAGTACAGTTTTAAGTTCTTGATCAGGGAAACATCATTTTGACATGCTGATACACAAATAAGCACTTCTAAGGAAAAAACTGAATATGGTTTTATAAATTAATTGTTTGCCACATTTTAAGACTGTAGTAGGTAACTTTTATAAAACATTATTATAACTATATTCTGACAGTAGTACATGAGACAGATAATCTGGCTCCTCCTAGTACTCCTAATGGCATTTTCAAGAATCAATCTTCAATCAATCTGAGACTTATCCTTAAAAACTAATATTCCGGTCTGAATTTGGGGGAAAAGATGCAGCTATTTTGATTTAGAATAATCATATACCTTCAATGAAGAGCTGAAGCTAGCTGTGTATGTTATTGTCATAGTGGAATAAGACACAAACACACAGTCTACCACAGCAGGGACCGCAGAACCAGAAAGGCCAGAGCCCTACCTACCTTTCAACATCAAAATTGTAAAAACAAATGAAATAAAATTCTTCCATAGCCGCTTTTTAAAGTATTGTATTAGTCTATGGTGGCCACATATATCATACTCTGAATGAATTCTGCTATCCAAAAATGTATTGGCTAATTGTGTCATGTGACATAAATCAAACTTCTCCCATTCAAATGCTGGCTGCGTGGTGCTGCCCTTCTCTGCCACTTTGTTAGCTTTGAAGTTTTACAGAAAATGAAATGCTGAAAAATAACCGTTTTTTTAATAGTGATACTGCGGTGCTGATGGCCCCAACCAGTTTGGAATGCGTTCCACGGCCCATGCACCACAGTGAATTATACAGTCAGTGCTCAATACAAAACCCACAGTTCAACTAACATGAATGAGTCCTCATTTTAACAAAAATATGGAGGATCCATGGAGTAGAAAAAGGATGGAGTTGGAGAATAATCCAATTCTGCAGAAAAGGCAAACTGTGAAATACTGACTATTTGGCTCTTTGGCAAGCTAATCGATCACTTACATTGTGGACTGGGCCTCTTCCACTGGTGAGCAGACGTGCCCTTTTTGGTTTAAAATGCTGGTGCTGCTGGTTGATGTAAAACAAATCAATACTGGTGCTGTGAGGTACTGATGTATTTATCTGGTGGTGATAGGCTTAATCAGCATTGAGTGAACTTATTTGGCAAGGGCTGGAATGTAATGGATGTTCATTTACATGTAAAAGTTGTTTCAGTTGCATGTTTCAGGGTGAAGATTTGATCTATTTGGAACATCATGAAAAGTCACGTGAGTGTTATGAACTATACACATCTACAGGTGCACTCACATCTTCATGCTTTCACATGCATGAGCATACAACACACAGAGTCACACATAGATAGGGACTATCTCAGGCCTCTTACATTGTATTCAAGGGGAAGTTCGTGTCTGGATTTCATCCTCCATCGATCTCACTTCTTTCAAATTCTCATCTTTCTCCCTTTACGTCTGTATTATATGTGTATATATGTATTCTCCAATATGTGTAAAATGAAGGTATTTAAACGGTCAGCTTCAGTATTCACAAAGGTGACATTTATCACTCTACATGCAAGTCCAAGCACAAAGCTTGTGCAGTAGGCCTGAATAGAATGGGTTGGCTTTAGACAAATTCAACAATTCATGCTGATTTTAATTACAGCCAACAGGGCAGTGCATGCAACATTAAAGACACAAAACACACAGGGCTACGTTTCAGACAAGTCGTCCTCTCTCTTCCTCCTTTGTCACTCTTTCTAGTCCTCCCACCCTCGGTTGCCCCCTCCTTCACTTTAATCCAGTGGCGGAATTTCACTCGACAAGTGATCAAAGACCAGTCGCACGATGCCAGGTGCGGCTGCAGCTTCAACCGTTGACAACCACCTAGCAATTTTTCCCCCCTTCCTTTTCTCTTCTCTGAAAAAAAAAAACTGAGAAAACCTAAACAAAGCTGGGCGAACTGCTGTGTGTGTTTGAGTCTGTGAAAAACAGTTTCTTTCCCCACCTCCATTATTTTTTAAGACTTTCTTCTTTTTTTCCAGAGGGGGAAGTAGGAATGTTTTTTCCTTCTTTTTGACACTGATCTGTGTTACCTAGTCTCCCGTCCCCCTCAGCGCACTGTGTGGTGGCCGGTTTGAGGAGTTCTGTGACAGTAAATTACGGCACTCTTGAGACAGACGACCAGCAGGAGTTGTGGAACAGAGAGAGGATGCACGGCAGGGATTAGGCTTTATTAAGACTCAGCCACCGCAGATGGGCACAACAACACAGCATGCGGGTGTGTGTGAGTGAATAAGTGAAGGATACGGCACAAAGTATCTTTCTCAACCTATAGGTGGTCCCCCAGTGAAGTAAGATACACATCAGCTCTAATAGGTATCTTATGTCTAAAAGTGTCGCTTTACTTGTTTAGAGAATGTCACCACACATTATATATATACAGCACAGATTGTACAAATAAAGTATATGCTGGTGATGGCTAGATGCTGTGTATAGATGTGTATGGGACCAGGCATCCATCAGGCTGAGATCATTGTAGATTTTTATTGTTTGTGAGTGATTTCTAGATTGTTTTTTTGTTCATTTTTTTGAAGTCACACATAATGCTCTACACCTTTGATACAATACGTCTCGGGTTCTCAACAGAACAGAATACAAAAAAGTTGTTTGTACAGAACTGAAAATGTTATCTAACAGACACCTCAGTGCGCGTCACATCATTCACTTCAGAACAGGCCGACGACAGAACAAAACAATGTACACAAGTACATCTTTTCTGACAGGACACAGAATGGAAGGGGTGGAAATAAAAAAGTTGATATATTGCTGTATTTCAGTCGGGGTTTAGGAGGCTCGGTGTACTTGGAATAATGCTGCCTTCATGTCATATGGGATGGATGACAGAGATGAGAAAGATTACTGTGTTCAATTAGAAGCAGGTCTCCCTTACTAGCCTGATGTGGCTACACATTTGACAAATAAACACAGGTCTCAATTAGAGGGCTGGTCTGGACTTCATAGAAATTATCTGGTTGTATAAAACCTCTTAAAGCCCACCGGGTCATATGCCTGAGCAAGTTCTAATGTGCTACACATCGTTTTTATACAATTAATATTCATACTGGTTTAAATTAACAATTTGATAGTATTTCCCATCTTTGCTGAGCAAGAGTTTTGTGCAAAAGAAACTAAAGACCTGTACCATATAGAGGCCTGCTCCAAATAAAGGCAGGTTGAGTTCAGTGATTGACACAAATAAAGCCTGCGCTATTCATTCATCACCTTCCATGGAGGCCACCATGTTTCTACAGCAGCCCAGAATGGACAAACCAAACACTGGATTTAGCTAGGACCTCATGTTTCTTGTGAGTTTCACAGCTAACATAGTGAATTCCGTGTGCCAAGTCACACATATATTGTAACGTTTCACAATTTGGAAGTTGAAGTGAATCCTGTTTTATAAAAGTAGAGCATTTTATAATTACTCATATTCATGATAACTCCAATATGACATGGACGCATCAGCAGCTTTAAGTTTCCCTGTGCTCTGCTTAATCCATGCGCATGTATGTGAGTGAGTGAACTTTGCATATATCTTCATATTAAACTTGTATTTTGTTCATGTGTGTGGGTTGGAGGGCATGGGGGGGATTACTGACAGGTGGGTAAGCAAGTGAAGCGCGCTCGGCCTCCAGCTGTCGTGAGCCCCCTTCCAAACACTCTTTAAGACTCCCACGTGAAACTCACCAAACCCCCCCTTTGGCTCTGCCTTAACTATCCTCTCTCTTCTAACCACTGCTGTGTCCAGCTGGGAGCTTTGAACCAGTCCAAACACACACATATACACACAAATCCCTGGGTCAGAGAGAGTTGAATAAGTAGAGATCACTTCATATTGATGGTTTAAAAGAGTAACTAAAAGAACATTTGTTTAATTTATATTTTCACAGCTATTAGACTTTTTATTTATTTATTTACTTTTTTTGAGGCTGATGTTGATCATCCATAATTCAGTTACAATTTTCGAGTGACACTTCTATCCACAGTGGCACACACTGACTGTACAGGCAGTGACTGCTGGCATACGTACTTTACCATCCCTGTTGTAAGAGCTGTTACCTGGTTCATGTCATTTGGGAATTATTGTAATTACTAGTTTCATGAATACTGTTCACATCAACATCTAAGTCATAATAATTAATAGGAAACTAAAGGTAGCAGATTTCATGGATAGGAAGTGTTTTATTCACTATACATAGTATTTTTTGAGGGGGGGCTTTTTTTCCCCCTTTATTAGATTACAGGACGGCTTGAAAGATGGACAGAAAATGGGCCAAGAGACAGGGAATGACATGCAGCAAAGGGCCAACTTAGGTAAGAACTCAGCCTTGGTACATGGGGCCGCGGCTGTACCAGGTGAGCTGCCCGGGCACCCCTATACACAACATTTTAATGGTGTGATCACTCGTAAGATGTAAACACTTCCCCATGGCTACCTTCCATTTGTGTGAAGGAAACTGTGCCTTCAACCACTGAGACCGCAGAGAGGATTTGGAGGCGAGATCGCGGCGCTGCAATAAAGGCATAACGGGAGTGAAGGAAGGCCATGAGCATGGGAAACATCCATCTCAGTTTGTGGCTGACCTGCTTAAAGAGGCTCTGAATCTCGAGAAGCCTTCGACCATAGACCGGGCACACCGCACCCTCCGCAATAAGCCGACGCAAGACAACCTCCCACCTCGGGCGTTTGTGGTTAAGTGCCACTATTTCTCCGAAAAAGAGTCGCTTCTGAAGAAAGCCATGGAGATGAAGTCAGTGACTACCGCAGACGGCAACCATATCCGAATCCTGGAAAAAGAACCATCTCGTGCTACAGCAAGGACAATATGTATCTGGATGAATGGGTCAATTTTTTGTTTTGTTTACATTGTGCATTATCAGCATATTCAGCTTTAATAGATACATTGTAAGAGATAAGAGATTTATTGCGTTCTACATTTGTTCCTGTGTGGAGCTCACATGGTAAGCAGTTTAGGAGAAGAGGTTGACTGGAAGAGCAGGCATCTCCATGCCAGAGATGAACGATGCTGTGTTCATGGTCATGCTTTTGTTTGTAATGTTTAAGATAGTTAGGGTTACATGTTATGTTGTTATGTAACGTTTTTGAATGTGTATTCAGGTATTCACATGATTTAATACTGGGGGGAGATTTGAACTGTGTCCTGGATCCGAAGCAGGACCGTTCCAGTACAAAGGTCACTTCACTTAGCAAATTGGCACGATGCATCAATACTTTTCTTCAAGCCTATGGAGTCATTGACCCCTGGAGATTCAAGTATCCAACATCCAAACAGTTCTCTTTCTTCTCCCCAGTACATCAATCTGACTCTAGAATTATTTTTGAATAGACCAAAAATTTCTACCCATGATCTCTCAAGTAGAATACAACAGTATAGTCATTTCGGACCGTTGCCCAGTACTTTTAATGCTTCGGTTTCCAGAAAACATACAGGATTAAACTGGTGGACCAACTACACTCAACATAACCCTCTGATAACTTATGCAGAGAGAGAATTTCGCTTCAGACAGAATTCAATTCTTGGGTGCCCGGTTAGCTCAGTCGGTACAGCTGGCGAAACATGTATAAAGTTGCTGCAGCGGCCCAGGGTTTGAATCCGACCTGCGGCGCTTTGCTGCGTGTCATCCCCTCTCTCTCTGCCCCCCATTCCCTGTCTATCTTCAGCTATCACTATCAATAAAGGCAATAAAAGGCCAAAAAAATAACTTTAATAAAGAAGACAGAATTATATTCTCTGACAAATGACAATGCTATAGATCTTTATCTAAAAGCACGTCATAATCTCTATGAATACGGGGAGCGCGTCAGTAAGCTCTTGAGCCATCAACTCAAACAGTCAGCGACAGCTGGTTTTGTATCTGCGATAAAGGATGGGGAAGGCAATATAGTTATGGATCAAAGGGACATTAATGCTCAATTTAACTCTTTTTATGAAAATCTGTAAACCTCAGAAGCAGGTGACAGGGAGTTGGTGGAGAATTTCTTCAGTAAACTGGAAATGCCCTCCTTAGACAAATTAGACAAATAAGAATTGGAAAGGAATATAACCCTAACAAAGATTAATAACGCAATTAAAAAAATTAAACCCGGAAAGGCACCAGGCCCTGATGGGTTTCCAATAGAATTTTTAAAACATTTGGTCCTAAATTAATACCATGCCTATTGAAGGTATTTGAAGAGGTCCTGGGTAAAAAAAAAGTCCCCGACTATGACACAGGCTTCCATCTCTCTCTCTTAAAATTCTTTATACGGCGCCTCAAGCTCAGGACTTTCCTTTCTCTGTTAGTGAGGATAGCTTTACTTACTTGGGTGTTTGTGTCACTTACAAGTACAGGGATCTGTTTGACAGCAGTTTCAAAACGGTGTTTAACAAGGCCAAACAGGACATGGAGAGATGGTCAACCCTCCCATTGTCACTTGCCGGAAGGATCAACTCAGTAAAAATGACTTTTATGCCCAGATTTTTATTTCTGTTCCAAGCAATACCAGTCTTTATCCATAAATAATTTTTTAAGGACTTAAATAAGTTCATATCTACTTTTATCTGGAATAAAAAAGTACCCCGAATACGGAAGGAATATTTGGAAAGACAAAAACGAGAGGGCGGTCTGTCTCTACCCAATTCTTTGTATTATTACTGGGCGGCCAACATCCACAAACTGATGTTCTGGGTCTCTGATGTGTCAGATGAGGAATCTCCGGTCTGGTGCCAAATGGAACAGTATTCAAGTAATTCTGTTCCACTTAGCTCTTTAATTTGTTCCCGACTACCCCTAAGTAAACGTTGTTGGACAAACAACCCAATCATTTCTGGCTGTCTGAAGATATGGTCGCAGTTTAGGATTCATTTTAAGCATAAACAAGCTCTTATCACCACCCCTATTCTAGTAAACATCAATTTTGCCCCATCTCTCACAGACCCATCTTTTCAATTGTGGCATAGGAGAGGGATTAAATGTGTGAAGGACCTTTTTAAGGAAGGGCACTTCATGTCTTTTGAACAGTTGAAGAAAGACTTCAGTATCCCTCAATCAGATTTCTTTAGATACCTGCAGGTACGGAGTTATGTAAAAACACACTTCTCTTTAACAACCCCTCAAAGTACATGGATAGATGAATGTTTGAACATGGATCCAGTTGACAGAGTTCTGGTGTCTGTGTTATATGATAATATCCAGAGAATTGCCGTCATACCACTTAATCGTCCAGCAAGGTTATGGGAGGAAGAATTAAGAACCACCATATCAGATGTAAACTGGCAGGCAGCAATTACATTGGTACACTCCTAATCAATATGTATTCGACATGGGTTGCTGCAGTTTAAGGTTCTGCACAGATTACATTTATCTGCAAGTAAGCTAGCCAAACTCTACCCTTGGTTATGCCTGGAACTGACTCTATTTTGGACAGGTATATATGATACATTTTCATATATGTGTGTAATAAAGTTATTAGTCCCAACCCATTAACTGCATTATTTGGGATCGTCCCTCAGGAGACACCAATAACAAGACACCAGGCTGAGGCTGAGAGAACAACTCAAGTACTCTGCCCGGGGCACTACCCATAGATACTATGAAGTTTGGCAACCATTGCTATCCTATTTCGAGGATGAACTCCCTTCCCTCAATACTCAATATAGTGTAGCCTAAATCTAACCCCCCCATACATATAAATGTGTGTATATGTGTATGTATAGCTACCTTGTGTATACTGAGTCATTTCTGTTTAATTTCCTGATTTCTGTTTTTTTTCTCTTTTTTTCTGGCGTAGGCGTTGCTGATATAAGACTATTCTGCAGAACCCTGGATTATGACCAATGACGTTTCTTACTGGATAAATATTTTAAAATACATTTCAGTCATTTGCAGGAGTGAATATGATCAAATTGCTGTTTTTCTGGGTCAAGATTTCGCCAGTGTGTTTACATAGAAAACTCAGAGTTCACTCAGTAGGGTGCAGATCTCAGTCAGGCAACAGATGGTGAAGCACCAACTGCAATGCCACCACAACTGCCAAAAGCGAAAAAGGGTTTAATATCCAGAATATAATTTTTTTTATAAAGTCATGATATCACACACTTTGGTACAGTAGGTGACAGCATGCACCTTAAATGTTGGTTTGTAGTCCTCTAGTAAAACCAAAGGTGAAGGCTCCTTTACATTAAAATAGTGGCAAAGATAACAAAAACTGGGATTTATTCATCTCGCTTTGTGCCTAACTAACTGGTGGATCACAACCTTGCAGACCAAACTTTTTTATTGTCAGTTTTTAAGGCATGACAATGACCAAAATGTGGCCTCCAACAGAATGGGTAAGCCTAGCAGTTGTTGATCATGTCAGCAGGCAATATGAAACAGAGCAGTCAGTAAAATATGTTTTTCAAATATGACATGTGAGTCACCACAACCACAAGAGGTCCTTGAACAAAAAATATGAGGCTTTTGGGTCCAGTAGTATGTGAGATTAACAGCGGACATATACACACAGACACATACATGACCAAACGCATGATCCCATACAGGCTTACACACAGTTCACATTGCCTACCTGAGCAGTGCATGACGGCCGCCTCGCTGAGCTGCTGCGGCTCTCACCCCTGAGGTGATCACATCGAGAGCTTTTCTGCTGCGTGGCCAGCACTATCTGTCTATACTAAGTCTGCCTTTCATAAATACCATACAATAAAAGCCCTGTTAACATATGAATTGATTCTGTCCAAAGAAACGTGAGGGCTTTTTATCTTGAACGGATACAGGAGGTGTTGAGTCTAGCTGGGAACTGCTTGTGGAAAAAATAAGTGAGACCTCGACTCTCTAGTGAAGGGTGGCTGCAGCCGCAGCTTGAACGCATGATTCATGCGGGAGTGTGGCTGCTCTAGTTTGTTAAAACGGGCACCGAAATAAAAAACAAGACATTCTGCTACTCACACGTGTTGCAGAAGCAGGCAGTGTGAACTGGGCTTTACACCTGGTGGAGATAACAACAGGTCTTGTGTTCTCATGCGCATTGTATGCTGTTGGCATCCCATAGAAACTGAATATGGGTGCACTGTGGGTCGCCGCTGTTTCAACTCACTATGCACACAGTAGATCCATTGCAGCAACAGCAACAGTTAAAATAACAGCAACTAAAAGTAGTTTTCATCACAAACATGAGGCTCTACACGAATCACACAGGTGCTATATTTTTCATTTAAAATGGAGAATATCGCTGAAAGGTGACAACGTCCACAGATTAACTTGCTACAAAGGCATTGGTACCTTGGTATTGGATATAAATCATGAGGTGCAGCATCATCCAATATTTACATTCTTAAATCCTCGGGATACTGGGATGATGAGGATTTACCACAAGACAGACATAACAGTGACCCTCACATTGTCATTTTATTTTCATACCTTGCCTGATTGACAGTTTAATGGAGACCATCTATGCTGACCCAGTAAAAACACTAATCTGGAGCTGCCAATGTGTTAAAAGAAACACCAAAAATTATTTTCAAATGCTTTTGACCCAGGAGTTTAGAGTAGTTAAAGGGTACATGTGCCAGAAATTAAAGGAAAGGTTAAAACAGCCAGTTTAAAGTCAGAGAAAAGGCTATGCACAAAGACTGCAGATGTTGTTGTCCTTTTGAGAAATTGCTTGTTTTCCCCCGTTTGAAGTATTGGTTATGAGAGTAAATCTGACAGAAAATTACCTTACTAAAAGAATATAACTCCAACACGTTGAGCGACTGAAACAGTGATGATCACATTAAAGGAAATCAAGCAAAAATATTCAGCCAATTCCTTTCAAGTTGATATGAAAATGGATTGTTGCGAAAAAGAAAAAAGGGGGCCAAAGAAGTCTTTTCTGGCTGTTAAATTGGATGTGCATATGACAAATTTCAAAGGCTGTCAAAATAAAAAAAAGGGGGGGAGAAGAAGAAAGGGTTGGAAAAAATACATTTACATCATAAATGCACAGGTTCCCTTTCAATAGGCCTCTTCAAAACTCTGTCAGGCTTTTAATGGTAGGCAAGTTCAAAGTGGCACTAGACTCCCACTGCTTCCAGAGATAGAAGTAGAACAGCTGTGTGTGTGTGTGTGTGTGTGTGTGTGTGTGTGTGTGTGTGTGCATCCGAATGTGGTCACACACACACACACACACAGTAGCACATGAACTAATACCTCTCCCCTCCTGTCCCAGACCCTCACACCACACCCCCTCTTGCTACTTGTGCTATTGTGTGTGTACATTTGTGTCATTGTACGTGTGTGTATCTGACTGAATACAGAGAACTGATAGCAGGCACTTCTTTGTCGCTCTCATTGTTCCCTTTCTCCGCCACTGTGATCACTCTTCTTTTAACCCCCCTCTACCCTTTCCTTATCCACTCTGTACCACTTTCTCCGGTCCCATTCACTTTAATTTTCTGTACGTGATTTCTCCGACTCTGCTTCTCTTCCGCTTCTATCCCTCCTTCCTCCGAGTTTGTCCTGGACTGATGGCGAGGGATTGCTCGAAATGGTGTCTTGGGGAACGTTGCAAACATTCTGAAAGCGCTCCGGATCCCAGTACCAGCCAGCACCAGCCAACCAGCCATGCCCCACGGTTATATCCCTGCATCAAAGCCACAAATCTTCCCCTTTTTCTTTGCCTCCCTCCCCTTTCTCTGTCTCTTTTTCCACGGTGGCACTTCCAGCGGCTCCGAATGTTTAAACTTCATATATCAGCCTCATTACGGAGCCTCAAAGCCTTCCATCGATTCTAAAGGCGCTCATTTGAATTTTTAATCACACGTATGTACGAGTGCTGCGCTCAGCAACTATCCGACGCAAGCGTGCACACACACACCCTGGCGTTCTCATCTCCGCTCCTTCAGCTCTTTCAAAGTGCTCTGCCTCTGAAGTTTTGGAGTTCAAACTTCCACTTAGAAAAAGTCTCTAATATTGCTCCGATGAGTTTGAATTTGGACTGATAAGCGCGGGCACACAGTTCAGACTCCATTGTGTGCACAGTGGCATTGCTTGTGGGCGGCAGAGTGCTTGGCTCGAGTTAACAGTAGCATTTGATTGCCTAGCCGAGGTGTTACTTTAGTGTTACTGTTCTCTTTGATGTCAAATATGTAGTTTGAGCGTAAAAAATATTATATATAAAATATACACTTACACATCACTCAGTCCCCTTGGTAGATGTACTGTAGCTATGTAGGGCCTACTCACGCTCAGTTACCATGTGCATACAAAGTCCTGGCTAAGCTACAGAGAGACTTTGTCACTCAAGCAATAACAGGGAGAGGGAGAAAGAATCCTTTAGATCTTCCTGCAAGAAGTACACCTTTGAATCTGAATTTCCTTGCAAAAAAAAAAAAGCGCTTTGAAAATCTAATGCATAAACATTATCTTCTTTCCCCCACCCTTCTACTTCTTGCTCCCTCCATTCCCTCCCTTCACCTAAAGCGCACAAGCTTCTGAGCGACTTTGGAAGAACTTCCCTTTTTTAGAGTGCTCAGTAACTTAAATAAGAGGCGGTCGGGGATTTGGATATTGTTATGTCTCATCAAAGGCAGAGATCCTCAGCTATCCTCCCTTGCCTGTTCTCTTGCTGTCTGTCAACGCCCAGTCTTCAAGAAAGATGCTTCTGCTCAAGACTGATGTACTGTAATTTGATATATCCCCCACTCCATCTCCCCTACTCTGGGGTTTTTTGAAAAATCTTTGTTAGGGCACAAGCTAGCTCAGGGGAGTGCAGGCGAAGATGTTAGCACTGGTTCAGTCAGTTACTTATCCTATTTTACCACGTAATAAAACACAGTAACCAATGAAAAAGGTTGCCCTTGGTTACTCTGCGTACAGTTCATGTGAAAATACATATTTTTCATGAAAACACAAGAACCACGTTGTTTTAATGTGAAATGTATGGCTTTCTTTACATGATTTTTTTTTTCTCCAGAATCACTGAATATTGTACTTGCAGAATTGCCAGCAGAAAGGAGAAAGCAAGCAGAACTGCCGTGGCCATATGGATCACATATTTCAAGTAGCAGGAAAGAATTATAGCTGGCATTTGCTGCACTCATCTCTCGACCCGGTCAAAAGGTTTATGTGTGTTTGCAACCGACAGCCACTCGCTGCTGTCGAGCGGCAGACAGTTAAGTGTGTTCCTTCCTGCCGTTGTCAGTGTTGGCTTTACTGCCTCTTGCAGTTCAGAGCGTCACCAGAGCTCCTAAGTTCAATAGATCATAATGAAAAGCTTCATGGTAGTGCAAAATCAAACGGGGATTCCATTTATTGAAACCCATGCAGGGACTCCATCTCATTGGCTTATAGTCACTGAGTTTGATTCAGTGAATTCTACCCATATGTTATCCCCCCCCTTGCATGCTCTCTTTCTCCTTTCCACAAAACCGCTCGTACACCCCTCACCCCCAACCCCCCTTCCCTTTGCACCTGCTGCTGTGAACAGCAGGATCCCAGTGTGTGTTTCTGTTCATCCCTCGCTTTTCTCCCCGCTCTCACCACTCCATCCCTCCATCCCTTTCTTTCATGTGTGCTCTGCTGTCAAGCCCAGCTGGATCAGGCCTGCCAGTCTAGTCACATGCAGTCTTTGTTGGTGTGGAAACAAGCAGCGCTAAACTACTGATAGTAAACCGGCAAAGCCTGTATCTCATCCAAGGCCTCTTATTTCTGTGTAAGACGTTAGCATTTATGTTGAATTATGAAAAAGTGCATAGTGACTTAGTTTCATAGTTAATTTTTTGTTGCCATTGTGCTGCAGTTACAGTAATGTTCTACATTTTTATGTATGTACAACCTTCATGGCACATAACATGGTTTATATAGAAAAGAAATGTAGTCTAATTTTGCCTCTCTCCCAGTACCTCTCCCATACCAGTACCAGACAGGTCAGAAATCTGGGCATAAGAGGCTTCTTGTCTCAGGCTGATACCGAAAAACTCTCCTGTTGGTTGGGCTATTGCAGTGTCCTCCCTTGTTGGTCTGCCTAAAAATTTGTTTTGTTTTGCTGATACAAAATGCTGCAGCGAGAGTTCTAACAAGGAAGAACAAATTACATCAGTTTCAGAATGTATTAAAAAACATTACTTCTATAAAGCCTACACAGTCAACTCCACAGCTTGTCCACAACACCTCTCTGACCTCTTAGCTCGTCTGGCTCAGGCATTCTGGATTTTTCCTAAAACTGAAGTTGATGAAACAGCTTTGCCTGATTGCATTAGATGTGCTCCAACACTAATACGGTCCACAAGCAGACTGAAAACATTCTTTCTCTCTGGTGCATTTGAGTATTTTGATTGTTGTTTTTGTGTTTAAACTGTATTTCACTGTTACAGTTATTTGGCATTTGTCTACATGTATATATACATACATATAACATACATAATGACATACATACATGACATTGTGACGTGGAGTGGGTTGATGGGAGTTGTTGTCTTCATTGTTAAAGAAATTACAGACTTCTCTTTTGAACATTGTTGGAAATATTTGGGATAACGTAAGTACACAACAAAACATATAACATAGGTGTAGTCGCTTTTAGACATTCACATAATTTGGAAATGTTGCATATTATATCTTTAAGCAGTTTTTTTAAAATCAATTTATTGTTCAACGCTACATATCAAGTCACACCAGTGAAAAAAGAGTCACATGAAAAAGTCATAAACTGTGTGAGAAATGAAAAATGTGAAAAAAAGTCAGCCAACATCACCAGCTGCGTGATGCTGCACTCAAAACTGACACTAAAACATACACGTTTTAGTTCACTGGGGGTCTGAGGGGTGTGTTAGCACCCAAGTCAGGCCTTGCAGAGTACAACAATACAATGTAATAAAGGATGACATCATTATGGGCTAAGATCAAACAGCAAGCACTGATCCAAATCACACACTCATCAACAGGTGCATGCTGTGTCTAGCTAACATCCATCCCTCCATTATTTATAACAGCTGACACTGGGCGAAAGGCAGGGTACGCCCAGTTCATCACAGGGCTGATACATAGAGACAAACAACCATTCATGCTCACATTCTTATCAATTACCTATTAACCTGCATGTCTTTGGACTGTGGAAGGCAGCCAGAGCACCCAGGGCAGCAATGCTGTAGTCAGGACCACCTTTGTCAAGTCTGAGGCTAGGACTAGTCGAGTTCAAGTCCAAATGAGAGAGAGAAAGTGTTTTCCATTGCCAGTGAGATGGGTTTTGGCAGCCAGACAATCAATGGATTTTTTAATTAAACCAATACCTGTTGTCTGAACAAGCACCCTGCATCAATGGTTTTGTTTTTAAGGACGCAGTTACTTCAGAAAAAACATATTGCTGGGCTCGGTCGAGACCAACTCCAATATTTGGTCAGACCGATGGCCAATCTGAGACAAGTTCAAGTGTAAGTACCAACGAGTCAAAGACAGGACAATAGAAAAAACATCTCAAGTCTGGGCTCGGTGCTACAGCACTGACAGGGAGAGCATGCTTTTATGCCTTTGCAGTGTGGTTCTCATGTTACAGATAAAACTGACAAATATTTTAGGGGTAAAATCAAAAATCTCTAACAATCCCTCACTGTACAGGGCAAAAAAGCGTGCACAGCTACAGCAGTATGAGCTGAACCTAGAGCTCTGTCTATAAACTGACCATTTGCCTTCGTTTTTTCCTAACCAGTATGTTTGGAGGTTTGTTTTACAACCTGCACTGCTCGTGGTTCTCACCTTGTCTGACCTATTTCTAGTGGTGACATGGGGTCAACTATCTGTTGCTGCCACTTTAACACACAGGTCTTTTTATGTTCCCACACCTCATTCAGGAGAATCATGCCCACTGACACACGCAGACTTTCAAACTTCATCCTAATTCCTTGCAAAACATCTGCCACTTTCTTGATGTTTCATTTACATTCGCAGAAAAAAGAGAAAAACATCAAACACTTCAACAATCAGCTATCACTCAATTAGTGCTCGACAATTTTTCTCTCATGCACTCCGCAAGGAATGTGTGGAGGGTGTTGAAGAGGAGCGGCAAAGTCTTTGAAAAATCATACTTTTCCCTTTATCGCTTCATCTCATAGCAAAACAATTTCTTCCTATTATCCTCACAGCAGGGGGTCCACTGTCCTGTAAAGGTGTACCGTAACACTTTATAGGCAGAGAGGAGAAGGCTCTTTTATTCTTTGCACCTTGTACCCCGGATACATTAAACAGAATCAAAGACGACATTTACATACCATTTGCGTTTCATGTTTGAGGAGTTGAGACAGAAACAGCGTTCATCCTATGTGAAAGTAGGGATGCTTTGACTTTCTGAACTTTTGCAGAGAGAGAGAGAGAGAGAGAGAGAGAGAGGAGGGAGGGATGATTGAAGGATGGGGAGGGAGAGAGAGAGGGAGGGACTAATAATAATTACTCTCAAAGTTTTTTAATGCATTTTTTTGTCATCTTTGTCACCACTTCTCCTTCTTATCCAACTTTACCGTGAACATGTCATAAATTAGTGACAAAAAGCCTTTGAATGAGATTCCCCCTTTTTTCTGTAATCGTTGTCTATAATCCATCTAAACATTCCTCGTGTCTGGAGTACTTCATTATATACTCGACAGGCGGCGCGACACATTAGCATTTCTCTTTGCTTGACTAATGTATGAGATTATCTAAAAGAGAACGTGACTCCTACAAAATGAGATCATCATGCAGAATTGATGACTTTTTGTTTCACTTGGTGAACATCTCTGCCTGTCTTGGTGTAAAACATGTTCATTGTTATTATCACTACATATCAATAACCCCATAACAAGGTTTGGCTACTCATGAAGCACTTTCTAGGATTCCATATGATCAAATACAGCTACACATCTGACAGCAGATGTCCATGTCTCCTCGTAGATCGTGAATTTGTGTCTTCTGATACGATCACGTATTGCTCCCCAGCGGCCTTGGTGTTATTTTAAAGCCTGTCATTTATGAGCTGGTGCTCTACATTTTCCATACGGAGTGTGCCGTTATGTTTACATCCCTCCAGCTGTTTGTGGATGGACGTTCAACATCAGACGGTTGCACAGGATTTCCCTTCAGTCCTGCATTTACCTTATATAAATACAGCATTTGAGAAGGCGGTGTGTCTCTTCTTTAAACTTTCACTGGATAGATGAGGTGGTGGGATTCATTCACGCTGTTACTACATGTGTTTCATATGATTTCACTCAGGCTATAATATACTGTAGACATACTGTACTGATTCAAAGAAGTAGTGGATTATAGAGACTGTTCTTTGGGATAAGCTGCACAGTCAGCTTTTAAATTTCATCCCACACAGTCTATGCCTTCGATTTGATAATACTCCATTTTTCAGCTTTTGAAAATAATATATATATGTTTTCTTTTATTTAACTCTAACACTGACTAACACAACTTTTTTTGGCAACTATACTCCTATATGATTGAATGCAATCCAGTACAATAGCCCTGCCACATATTCTTCCTTTATACTGGTCAATTTCTGTTAAATTAAACTATATGTTTATAATTTCTCATATTAAAATGTGTTTCTAGTATTCTTCCCCCTTCGTGTTTGTAAATGGGGTGGCCAAAACAAGAGAGACACCTCT
Source organism: Dicentrarchus labrax (assembly GCF_905237075.1). NCBI lineage: Eukaryota > Metazoa > Chordata > Actinopteri > Moronidae > Dicentrarchus > Dicentrarchus labrax. Next base: position 10,505,165 of record NW_026136721.1, read on the forward strand.
CAGTATAATGCAGTCCAGTTCAACCCCACTGCAAACTACATACTCAATGATCAAATTAATACATTCACTACTACTACTCTCACACTTTCAATCAAAACTATTCTATTGGAGTGCATGTTACTATGAATGAATGGATAAATCAACAGAGACTTGACACCGGCCCACAATATGTAGCTAGTTGATTTTGTGAAGATATTTGGTGGTTATACTTTTGAAAGCACAGATTTGTTTGACCAAGTTTTGCCAAGATGAATGGTGCATTGATGCACTGATGTATAAACTGGGAAAACAAACTCCCCACTGGAAGGTAGAAATACATATTTTCAGAATAATTTTAATTATCATTCTTCATTTTAATGTTTATTGTTTATTGCTTATCGTCTATGATTGAAGTCCCATCAACACAGACTGTGAACACCACATGCTTTGAGCTGCTCTGAAGCCTCTGATGCCACAAGACTCAAGTCAAGTTGCTGTTCAAACTGCAAGCAAAAATGATAATGTAACTTTGGCATTAATTAATAAAAATGATGTTCACTGTAATGGCTCACCTACAGTAAAACACATTTCAAGTCTCTGCGGATTTATTGTAATAAACCTTTCTCACAGCAGATATTCTGACTTGTCAAAGCAGGAAAAGTGCAGGTGTAACTACAGTGAAGTTAAACTAAGTGGAATGCTGATGTTATTAACTGCACCTGTGTTTTCCTGCTATGACTTGTCAAAATGTCTGTACAGGTCTACAGTCAAATAAAATGGACTGAAACCAATGGCTGCCTGCATAATAGCAAAAATGGTTCCCACCCCAAACCTGTTGATGTTAGATAATACTGTGCTGCACTGTGGCTTCCCACTGCTCCTGAACAGTTGAGATAAGTCAGATGTGCAGGAGTATCATAGTATTACTTATAACAAACTTTCAATTTGGAACGGCCATTTTCTCTCCCAATGCAGTACCTGTTGCTGGGTATGGAAGCCCAAAAGGTTCAATATTAAATAAATTCAAATTTTGGACTATTGGGAAAAAAAGCCATTTTGAATTAAAGGATTATTTAAAAGGGGGTATTTTGAAGTTTTGGTGGTAAAATTGTATTACAGTATACCATTTAGAAATCCTTAAGGTTTGATTTAAATACTGTCAAAAACACAGACTCTCCTCTTTCTGGTGGATCGATCATACTGGTTCTAATATTGTTTCTTTTACATGCTCTCAGTTTGGATTGAGTATGTCTGTCTTTTGTGGATCTTTTTCCGCTGGCAACTTCTCTTTTTTAGAGCACACAATGTGAAATTACTTTTCTTTTTCTTTCTCTGACTCTCATCTCATCTCCCCTGTGTGTGTATTTCACTCACTGAGTCAAGTTGCAGTGCTTATCGGAACGCACAGATTGGCTGCGTAGCATCACGTGAGATTAACACATGCAATTGGCCTGTGAGTCTTCTGGGCTGCTAAAGCAGTACCGTGACGGTCAAAACAGAAACACTCTTCAGAGCGGTGTTTTTCCCATTGTGCCATAGGGTCCGCCAGCAAGAATCTATGGAAGATTCTATCTTTTGATTATTCTGTGGGTCATAAGTATATAAAAAAAAATAAAAGATAAAAAAAAAAAGCTCTGAAAACCCACTGAATGCAACCTGTTAATCACCAAACAGCGGACTGTTGTAGAAGAGCGTTTAGCAGGGAGCTACTTATTATTCTCAGGAGTTGGTGGAGAGTGAATATTAGATGAAGATTTTTCAGGATGCTGAAATTCTGTTAATTCTATCTGTAAATACCTGTATACAGTGATTATACTGATAATATATCAAATGTTGTGTTGCCTCCCGGTGGCCAAAAACTCATGATAACTGCTGTTGCCTGCGCTGTCATCTGAACATCTGAGGGTTACTGAGGGTATAGTTTGTGTCACCACCTATCCCATCATGCCATGCACATAGGGCATGCTTCTTGTAGACAATAAATGGAAGAAAACATGCTTGCCATTGTGAAAGTGCACCTGCTTTGCAACCACAGTAACCTTGACTCCTCTGTCCTCATACACTAACATTCGTTTTCATTCAACATTCAGCTGAGACTTTAACCCTCCACCCTCCGTTTCCACTTTCCTCACCCGCCCCCTACTCCTCCTGATATTTAGCCCCTCCGTCTCTCCCTCCATGTTCCTCTCTCCTTCCTTCCCTCCCTCCCTCCACGTTCCTGCACCTTTTTATCTCTCCCTCACCTCCCTCCATCCCTCCGTTGCCCCCCTCAGGTTTAATGAAGTCTGCTCTTGTGTAATCTTCCTGCGATCTGGCCCTCTCACCTCCCCTCTCTGACTCAGGTGTGTCCTCCAACAGAGAGCCATTGTTCTCCGGATCCTCCGCTGAAGCCTGCCTGGCACAAGCACACACCTGCAACCAACAATGATACCTTTATTCACCTTACACACACGAACACACACACACACATGAACTCTCACACGACACGCCGACACGCAGGGGAACGAGCTCTCCGGCGACATCTGAATACAGAGGGTCTGAAATCACCTATCGTTATCTCCAGTGGAGGAATGAAAAAAGAAAAAGTAGCTGGATGAGGGAGGAAAAGGAGGGAGTGGGGGGAGGGAAATGGCACAGATAACATGGCCAAGTTGTTGTTTGCACAAGCTCGTGTCATATTTGATTATGTTGGACAGAGGATCAGCTGGGCTGGTGCACAAGAGGAGCTATTACACCGCCGGCGACGCACAGTTAATGTTTAGTACATATCAGTGACAGAGACATAACTGTTTGCATTCCCTGGCTCACAGTTTGCTTTCACGTGCTCTCAGGCGATGCGTCTCAAAAATCAAAGGTGAACTCCACTGCACAAAAGCAAGACAGGGGGATTTCCAATACACCTGCTGCAGTTTATGTTTAGCGAAATGGTCAACTAATCCTCATTTTCCTGTGTCTACCACTGAAACCTGAAGTCACTGTGTACCTTAGGGGACAGAATGAGGGGAAAAGGCTAAAAAGAGGGGGGAGGAACAAGGCAGAAGAGCTGAGACATGATAAAGGAAAAAATAAGGGGTAATAGAAGAAGAGAAAGGAGAGCAAAGGAAGGGGCTCTGTCTCTTGTAGCTGAGATGTCACATCGGCATCACCTGTTAACGGGTGCAGGCCTGCAGGCAGGCTTTTCAAGGTCTCAGATATCAGTGTAGGTGTGTGTGTGTGTGTGTGTGTGTGTGTGTGAGAGAGAGAGAGAGAGAGAGAGAGAGAGAGAGAAAGACAGAGTCAGCTCCCCGTTGTGATAGGATTTCACCTTACCGTATACAGTAAACACACCATATTGCCGGAGGATGACATGCAGACACCAGGTAGAATCTCTCCACCCATCCCTTAGGTTAGATGGTGAGTGTGTGAGGTGTATTTTTCAACTTATAGCTGCACTGTTCTTCATATATTTACCATAACAGACTCAAAGGTGGTGGTGGGGGTTCAAGACAAGGCAAAAAAAAGGCAGATTAGACTGTTAACATGTGTACAAGGTGTGTGGCACAGTGTAACTACAGTATGCAGGAGGGTTATCGTTTTCTGAATATGGGAGTTGACTGGGATTAAATTAGGAGATCCGCTTGTTGCTTCAAACCACAAGAAGTTCACAACCTCAGCTTTCCAGTTCCAGCTCTTTGCCTGAACTCCAATTTGTGGTGGGAACACTGTAAAGTTGTGAAGTATTTTGAGAATAATCTAAGTGGGTTATATGCCTCTCTGACGTTGGAACATGGGGAAAAGGGGTGGGATACGAGTGAAGAGGAGGGGTATGGGTGGGGGGGTGTGGTGGGGGGTATAGGAGGCCTTTTGTAATTCTACATGTGACAGGAGCGAAGCGAGGGATGGAAATAGAACAATGGAAGAAATGCTGAGCTTCTGAGGAGGCCCTCAAAGACTTCCAACTCAGAGGCTGATAAAAGCCCTTCTACTTCATATCCCAGCACCCCCTCTTCTGTCTCTCAGACACACACATACACACACACACACACACCCATACACGCAGCTCTCTGAAGAGAATATCTTCAAGCTTTGTGCGCGTGCAGCTGAGCGACAGATCGCCAGGGTGTGACAACGATGATGGTTTCAAGCTGAGGAGACGTCTTGAAACAGAGTCACGGCAGTGTCACATCCTGATCGTGGCGTGATGAAAGTAGAGTAAACATGGTAAACATGCCAGGAAATTTTGGTCAAAACTCTGAGAGTGAGCAATACAATAGGAGGATGCGAGTGTCTGAAAAGTGAAGCAGTCTCTATCCACAGTTGGGTTGACAGTGGACTAACTGTACACTGTCTCTAAGGCACAGTTTGTGGGTGAATGGGAGTATGATTCCTTTACAATGCAATGTAAGGTGAAAGAAAAAATTTACTGTAATTAGTGCAAAAAAAGAAGTATATATATATATACACATATATAGTATATATAAGAAAAACTGAAGAAAAAAATCTCATAGGAAATCCTTTTTTATACCACGTAAGGGATATGTGGTGAAGACACAATTATAAAAAGGCAGTGAGTTCATATTTAACTAATGTCTGGTGTCGTGAAATGTTGTGTACACGTTTTTAACCCTAATAACATGTAATATTGTGTCAGTGTAGCTCTGTAGTTTGCAGCTATGAGCTCTGAATTCAAGTGCGTACTTTTTATTGTCACAAATGCGATTAAAATTGTTTTGTTTCATTTTGCCTGCATTTTCACTAATTGATTTTCATGTACAGCACAATATTTACCAGTGTTAAGCATGTTACTTAAACATTACACTTACATTATTTGTAACATTCCTTAGAATAGAAAACAAGTCAATGAGTTTTAACAAGCAGTGAGCATAAGTTTCTGAGGATGGTCTTTAAATCTGTGCACCCTTGTATACTTGACAGAAGTTTTTTTGGTGGGCTTCCACACCAGCCACTAATAGTCTCACAAGGTCAGCAACAAAGGATTTGGAGACGTCCACATCTCTTGGAAATCCCTGCAGTCAAAAATGTTGCTTTCAAGAGCAGCCGGCCGTATTATGATGCTGCTATCTGGATTTAGCTGGATTGGTCTACAAGGGAACGAACCAGTCTACAGGCTTGAACTATAATCCAGACACCAGTGCACTCAACAGGCTGTACACACTGTTTGGTACCCAGGACTCCCCGGAAAGCAGTACTGATACTGGGTGGATTATCCTGATGAAATAAAGTGAAGTAAACATTATTAGTAAACAGTAACATTCAGGGACATTTACTGACCGTGAACAGAGAGCCCCTGTGTCTGCACACAACTCTGCATCCTCTGAACCCCACCCAGGTGATTCCTGAATGTGGGCTTACAGAAGCTACAGTGGCTAGCTAGCAACCTAAGAAGACACAACATGTAAATGAGACAATTCGAGATTTACCAGGAGGTGTATTTCTTCTGTTTCAGCAGAGGCTGGCCGCATCCCCAGTCTAAAATGTCCATCAAACTCAACAAAAGATTTTCACAGCATCTCCCGTTCTTCCTAAAATGTGTGATAGTGGGATGTGTTACTTGTTAGCGTGTTTCATGTGTCTGCTGCCTGAGAGTGTATTTAGTGCCTGCACTTCATGCTGTTGCTGAGGAACTTTCTCTCTTCACTTCTTTCTTGGTTTCTTCCTTCTGAACCATGTTGAGAGAGGGAAGCTAATTAGAGTTGTGCAGCCTTGGAAGTTGAGGAGTAGGGGGGATAGTTAGCTGGCGGACTCATGGCGGCTCCCTGTGACATGATTGATTTGGACTGTCACAGCGCTCAGCTGGGTGTCATTGCATGGCGACAAATAAAGGATTACATCGTCTCACGGTAACGCCCCCCCACCAACGCCGCCACCATTGTTCATCCAACATCAAAGCACAAAGGAGGCACATTAGCATTTTTAATCAGAGGCGAGGCCGGGCGCTGTGCAGGCACCCAGCGCTGGATTGTTTCTTTAATCTCTGGGCGCCCCCAATTCTCCCCTTAAAATGATCTCACCCAAAACACTGGGTGCACACACATGCACACAGTCCATCACTACTCACACATTTAGACAAACACACACATTCACTCATATAAAGGGCCATGCTGGGGGTTACAGTGTGACCCAGTGGTGGAAAATTAACGAGACCCATCTGCAGTCAGACTTCAATTAGCACTTGAGAGTTTGCCCTCATTTCACTGGACAAAAGTCTGCGCTTTTTTTTCTAAATCTTTTTTTTCAGCTCTACAAACGAGGGCCAGCAGAAGGGCCAGAATGCATTTGTCCTCCTCTGCCTTGTGTATGGCCTCCCTTGGAACATGCAGATGGATAATTAGGGCTATACTCCTGGTGAGAGGACAAAGATGATGCTAATTCCATTCATAAAGGGGTCTTCCGCTAATTACACACGGAGTTGCTCTCTCTACTGAGTGAACAATTGCACAGATGAGTGGTTAAGGTTAAAGGGAGCAGCGTTCATGTTTGGAATCAAACGAGATTAGCTCTGATTGGTGTGTCCCTTCAGCCCTCTCAGGAATAATTTGCCTAATAAAGTACCTGAACTACGTCTTTCTTTGGAGTCAGCCTGAAAGGGAAAAAATAAAGCAAAACTCTCTGTTGACAATTAAGATGTTCAGGCACAATATCTATTTTCCAATCCTAGATTTAAGCAAAATAGCACAAAGTGAGGGATTTTATTTTTAATTTGGTGGAAATTAAATGGCTCACAGTCTTTCTTTTGTCAGTGTATGGACCTAAATAACGAGTGACTCATTAATCAGGAGATTGAGGAATAAAAGGGAGGAACACAGAGCAAAAGAGAGATTGGAGACAAAAGAGGGAGTGAGAAAAGAAATGTTCTGAGGCAGTTTAAACAATCTTTCTCTCTATTTAATTAATTATATTAATGCAGGACACATCATTGGTTTCTGGACTGATATCCTGCCATAGAGGGGCACCCATCCATTAATTTCACTATACTGTGAAAATGTACTTGCAAAGACAACTCGCATAGAGAAATATATAAATAATCATATATATATATATAACAAATATATATCACATACTACTGTTGTGTGATAATATGACATAAACATACTATTTTAAAATACTTCTTGGTGATGCATTCAAGGACACTCTGACATCCAAGAATTGCTAGTCTCCTGGTACAAGCCCTGCATTCCTGAGTGATTTTGTCAAGAAATCAAAGGCAACAATAAGCAAACATGGAAGCTGTCAAAAGTATACAAAGAATTTGAACGTTTATTGCAGTATCCAGGTTGCTGTTTGTTTTTGAAGGCAATGACAAGCTGAAACTTTTCAAAACAGTCCCAGTTTGCAACTGAATTACACAGTATAACAAAAAATAAATGAGACGAATGCAACACATTTTATTTCATCTTTATTTAACCAAGAGGCCTCTTGAGATAAATTATCTCTTTTACGTGTGAGATGTGACCAAATTGGAAACATGAAATAAAACACACAGTCACATGACAACACACATGGGCAATTTTTAACATTTACATTTAGCACAATAGGACCGCAAAATAGGACCTGAAAGGAATTAAATAAATGCTCTCCTTTGTCTATTTGAAACAATTCCTCATGAAACATTTTTTGAATATGCTGTTTGGATGTGTGATACAAAGGCAGCATTTCCAAATGAAGTAGATTATTCCCAGTGTGCGTAATATAAAAAGGCAGCTTTGCTAAGTACTAAATAGACTCTGGGGGGACATACAATATTATCCATCTAGATCAACTGGTATGAAAGCTGTTAAAAAAAACCACATGCTTCATTGGTAAACAGTGACTGATTACTTGTCTTAAGCCAGTTTCAAATGCCTGTCAGAGTATTTGATTATCTTATAAAAAGGATGAGAAACCAGTGGCTGGAAAGAAATCTTTGTTGGAAAATCATCATATAAACATAAATATATGTGATTTGCAGTGTAAAATATTCAGATAAATAATATTTCAAGAAATAGTGTGTAGGATTTAGTGACATCTAGTGGTGAAAGTTGCACATTGCATCCAACTGAATACCACTAGCCTCTCAAGCATGCAGAAGAAAGTATGGTGGCTGTGAAACTTGAAAAAAAGTGAAAAGGCCCTATTTTGAGCCAGTGTTTAGTTTGTCCATTCTGGGCTACTGTAGAAACATGGCGGTTCAATACGGCGGCCTCTGTAGAAGAAGACCTGCTCCCTCTGTAGATAAAAACAGCTCATACCAAGGTTACGAAAACACAATGATTCTAGAGTTGTGACGTTCATGAACGAACCGAATCTATTGAACGGCTCCTTAACATGAACGATGGGAACCGAGTGGCAGTTGAGAACCGTTCTTTTTCTTTTTTTCATTCTTTTTTTTGTAATCGCTGTCACGCACACAGCATGCACACACAAGCTCCTCCTTTGCTACTCCACTGAGACAGAGAGCATGCACAACAAGGGGAGGAGTGCAGCAGAGTACACGTGGGGTGCTAATTTGATATGCAAATTTCGCATGACGTCATCTGAGTTGTCCGACACAGTGCCTTCACGTGAGTGCGGAGTGTCAGTACTGCAGCTACAATGAGCCAAAAAAAGCGCAGGAGCATTTGGATGCACTTTTCGGAAGAAAAACACGGCAAACCAAAGTGTAACATCTGTCAAAATAATATGTCAAATGAAATCAATATTTCAAAATAATTCAAACTCAGATTGGTGGCATGTCTAAGTTTGAATGATTCTGATCCAAACCTTACCCTATTATTCCTCCCAGTGATTATTTCCCAGATAAAATGGGTTACCCCCAGGCTAGCTTCTTAAAGGACAATTCTGGCGCAAAATGAACCTAGGGGTTAATAACACGTGTACCGAGTTCGTCCGTTTTCTGGGATATGCGAATCGAACGTGACCAGTTTTAGCACAAACCACTAATTACCTTATAACGCTAGTCAACGGGGCACAGAGTAAAGTGAAAAGAAATCGCTATTTCTATACCACTAACAAGACTTTTTATTAAAAAGATAGTTCAGAACAACAGTAGCGTTCATGTATACAGGCGGGCGCCATCTTGGGAAAACAGTCACGCGACCAGTCGAACTCTCTGAGATGTGAAGTGAATCTTTAGCAACAGCAAGCAAATAAAGTTTAGTGTTGCACCTCCCCCACCTAGTTTCTACAAACGAACAGCGAGTTTATAGAATTACGGTCTAGTAGATCTATGACCAAACAAATTCACACATTACCTCATCCAGATTATCCGCAACAGGTCTCTCGGCTCTCGGTACAGCACTTTTCTTGAGGTGATTTTTTCTGGCAGGGTTGGAGGCTTTTCTGGGTATGATGAAGTCGTCCTTGTCGAAATGGTTACTGCAGACGCAGTAGTCCATCTCTCGCAGCGTTTCTACCGGTGTTTCGACATCGACTTGTAATACGACCAGCCACTGCTTCAATGTATCGCTGTCCTGCAGAGGAAGTCTGTGAAAACTTTCCGGATTGTAGCATTTCATTTTCTGATCGCAGGCGGGAAAAGCACAAACACAAACCATTTTCTTCTCTTCTCTTCTCTTCACTATGCACACGTACTGTTCTCCTCACACCTTCTGATTCATTCACATCTCACGTGTACAACGCCTCTTCCGGCAACAACGTTTCACGCGAGATTCACTTCACATCTCAGAGAGTTCCACTGGTCGCGTGACTGTTTTCCCAAGAAGGCGTTCTAAACTATCTTTTTGATAAACTGTCCGTACACTCACAAAGTTCTCAATGCTTCGGTTTACAGGTAGGGGCCCTCATTATGCTACCGTGTAAGTGTGGTGCTATTTTGAGCCTTGTTAGTGGCATAGAAATAGCTTTCTTTTCACTTTACTCTGTGCCCCATTGACTAGTGTTATAAGGTAATTAGCGGTTTGTGCTAAAACTGGTCACGTTCGATTAGCATGAAAACATATACCAGAGAACGGACGAACTCGGTACACATGTGTTATTAACCCCTAGGTTCATTTTGTGGCGGAATTGTCCTTTAAAAATAAATAAATATAAAAATGATCCAATCTTTTGAATGGCTCTTTGAAAGGAACGGCTCCTCAAGATCCAGCTCCCTTCAAAGAGCCATAAATTCCATCTCTAATTGATTCTTATTTTCAGGTGATATTCAATTTCTGCCAATAGATCCACCTAAATGTTACACACTGGACCTTTGAGATCACAAATTAACAGTAAACTAATGCTTCTATCAGCACAGAGTCACATAAAAGACTGACAAACACATTAGGTGAGCTCTTCTCATTCGCAAGAAGCCAGACGACTGCTTACCTTGTGTATACACAGTTTTATTGCTACTTAATGACCTACAACGTCAACCTTCCTTTGGAAACATATCGTTCTTGAAAATTCACCACTTTGGCTCATAACAACACTTGCAAAAGAGGCAAAAATGAAGATCCCAAAACAATAAAAGCAAAGGAGTTTAGTGGGGCGGCTGGAAGAAACAGGACTAATCTGCATGATCATCACTATGGCACGCGCTAGTGATCAAATACGGAGGGGGCTAAATAATAGATCACAATGGGGCTGTCACTGCCTTTTGTTTTGATGTGTGCACTGTGATGAGGCAGAGAATGTGCCTTGCAGTTTAACTTACAGACTACTGCTCATCTACAGTAGTGTGGCACATTTGCCCTGTCACCCAGCGCACATGACTCGATTTGGGAAGAGAAAGGAGCGGGATAAGAGAGAGCTGTCATACCGAGAGACGATATGATCGCTACTAAAATTAGATAGTGATAACATTTTTCTGGAGAGAGACTGAATGAAAGTGAACAAACTGAGGCAAAGGTTGTCTCACCCCACCGCAACTGGTAAGACGACTTTGAGACAGCGACTATGATGTGAGCGGAAATGAAAGAGACAAAAATACAGGAGGGAGCAAACGGGTGCTGATTACAATGTTGAGGAAGAAAGAGAGAAGAGGGGAGGGGAGAAAACAAACTCGAGTCATCATCGCTAATCGTGTTATCATACTTTGATGTGTCAGTGGCGTACACAATGTATTTCTATCATTTATGACTTTTAGTGAACACATGATGGCAGAGGATTACATTTGTCAGTAGGGGAGGGGGCTTTGAAAGAGATATGCTAATTTAGCCAAGGAGCAAAAGAACAACATCAAATATGTACCAGTGAATAGCCAAGGGACTTTCAAGTCTTAATATCCTTCAGAAGTGCTTTATCTTCGCACCACAACCTGCATTTACAGCACAAACAGGAAAAGAGCCAGTTGTAGCTTCAAAGCACCGCTGGTCCACGAGTTTAATTCCAGATCAGGCTCAATAAAGGTTATCAGCTGGACCACTAATGAAACAAAGGCGAGTGCACATATGCAAACGGTGAAAGCATGTTTCGCACCGCCCCCTCTTTCTCTTCTCCTCTGCCTCTCTCTTCTCCTCTTCCTCTCTCCTTCTTTCATGGCAGACGTTTGATTTTGGATTTTTTTTTTCTGTGCCAGCGTTTTAAGTTCTGCATCAAAGTGACTGGAAACAATACGCGACCCGCCTGACTCTGACTCTCTTCTTGCTCTCCCGCAGTCAGCGTTTGGAATCATAGCAGGGTGGTGCTTGTTTGATAGCTTGATAGTCATTTGTTTTGATCTGCGACTCCTTTGTCTCTGTTTGGGTCTGAAACAATAAGAGATTAGAACCCTAGACTGAGGGTGCAAGCGCACAGAAAGAACAAATGCTTTCTTTGTTGTTTTCCTTTCAAGTTTGCTTCTTTTTCGCCACAAATCTTGCAATCTTTTTTTCGCCTCCGAGTGACTTTCTGTGCTCTTAAAGTCCCCCAAAAAGCCTCTCTCAGAGGGTTTGGTATGAGTTTGAGCAATAATGATTTTGAGCTGTTGCATACGCAAAAGGTTGCCTCGCTAACTTTCTAGCACACACTGACAACAGGCAAAATTGGTTCCTGTGGTTCAGTGATGGTATCCCAATTATGAAACCATGAACACAGGGAGAAGGGATGCATGATGTGAGCATCACAGTGAGGAGAGTGGTAATCGAATGGGGACCATATTAAAGATCTTTTTCTCCGTCTTCACCATCAAACATCAAGGCAAGAGACAAAGGAGAACAGGAAGAGAGAAAGTGCAGTCTACCAGTAGAGGCCTTGACTGAAGATGAAAGCTTTCTAGGAATCAAAGAAGCCCCATCACTCATTATACCTTGGTGGGATGCCTCAATCCCCATTCTCCACAGTCACAGCACAGGATGCCACACGAGAGGTGGACAGAGGATTCAAGGTGAAGGTCAAAACTAATCGCAATCCTTTCTTGGAATGACAGTAGTAGAATTTCAAATATTTTGGTTTTTCCAGGTTAGAATACCGGGAATTCCATCCTCACTGGGATGGGAATGATCAAAATGAGAATCACAATGTCCTAGAGAGTGACTAGAATGGCTGAAAGCATTTGGTCAATAGACAGTACGGCTGAGACTGGTGGCTGCAGAAAGGCTGAAGCAGCACCTTCCACTCATATGAAAGAATTCAGACACAGATATCTCTGTCTCTTTACTCAGAGAGCCCAAAGATAAGGCTGCACAGAGAGACAGAGAGCTCCAGTGAGGAGAGCAGGAGTTATGGCAGGGTTGGCAGGGAGGTCAGCGATTTTAATAAGCAGGACACACAATCTGATAAGGATGTGACTCCACATTGACACACTTTGTCTCTCCGGCAATGTGAGGCTCGTCCCGGACAGTCACCTACCCTGCCTCATTTCCTCCCATCATGCCTTCTCCCCCTTCCCCACCTCCCCCCGGTTGTCCCCTCCCATCCCTCTGTTGTTTCGTTTTATCTCTGCGAAAAATAATGAAAGCAAGCACTTGCAACCGCGTCTCCATTGATGTTCGAATACACAACCAGCAGATTCAAAAACACATTCTGGGATCAAAGTAAAAAGGGGAGGGAGGGGTTGGTGGGGGGGGGGTCTTCTTCTTTCCAATGAAATTATGAGCGCAGAGGAGTCTCGGGTGCAGAGCTCATTTGCTAAGACTGTGAGGCAAATAGTCGTTAAAGAATGGCCCATAAGTAGGCATTAAATGGAAATGCCTGCGATTCCTGTGGATTAGCATAAGAACCTTTTCTTGCCAGGCCAGCTAATAATATTCATTTAAAATAAATACATGAGAAACGAATCTGTTTGAAAAGCGGGGCGATTGCACATATTTACTGAAGGGGCCGTCGAAATGAAAGAATGGAGATTCATGGAGTGCTTGGAGGGATGTGGACTTGCGAATCGTCAGTTCTTTGAAGTTCCAGAGACTGGAAAATTAAAGTCTTTACAAAAAATTAGAGGAGGAGAAAGGTTTTATGATTCAGTAGACTTGCGAGGGAACACAAGGCTAAAGATGTCAAGTACTTACAGTTACGTTAAAGGAATGTATTAATCTTGTTTGTCATGATTGTGCCACACTGCAGATGGTAACCTTTGATCTTGACTATACTGCCGTGAGTTTTTGTCCCTGATTCAGCATGTAACTCTATCAATAGATGTGAAACTTTTATTTTGTTAGCAAAGTCTTAAATCTTTGACATGAAAGAGTGAGTTCTCAGTAGTCCAAACACATCAGGCCTCTGTTGCTCATAGGTTCTCTGTTGGTCGTAAGTTCGTAGGCCAAGCCAATTAAAATGACCCCCCTACCCCCCGAAAAACAAACACACCCGCACATACACACTTCCGCAGGGCCTTGTTTATATACCCCGTGTCAGCAAATGTGTCAATGTGTGTCCTGTCTGCGCCGGCTTCTAATGATGCTGGCCCATCATGATGGCCCAGTCAGACACTGACAGCCAAGCGCTAAAGTGGAGGAACTCCAGCCGTTTCTATAGCTACTGTGGAGTTCAAAGGCGGCCATCTTTTTCTGAGCATAACAAGAGAAGAAAGAGGCCATCACAGAGCAAGAGACCAAAGACGACCTCCAGGGTTACACGTCAAACCTGGCCCCCGCGACCCGCAGCCCCTCGCAGCCCCTCGCAGCCCCCCTTACCCCATGGTGTGAAGGCATGGTCCCAGGATCTGTGGCTGGACTGTCAGAAGCCTCAGACGAGGTCAACAGAGCCAGGTAAAGATTCTCCTATCAGTATTATATTAGCCCACTTTCTTAAAGTCAAGGCTTTGAAGTGACACCAAAGTCTGTTGCAAGTATCTCTCATCTTATGTCCTTTTTTCTAAAACACTGCAGTGTCGACATTTCAAGCATCTTTCAGCGTTTAATGTTGAGCCTTTGATTTTTTTTAAGACACTAATTTTAACATCTTCAAGGGAGAAGTGAAGTCTCTGCATTTGGGTTCTTTTGTCTGCTGTCTTCTGCCCTTTCTCTCTTTACGATATGAAAAGATCTTAAAAGGAGAACTTGTTAAAAGGCGGATCTCCATCAAAAGTAATGCAGAATGTGCTTTTTGGTGACATTTTTGCTACTTGGCCATTTTAACACGATGCCTGTCATCCTAGGGCTACTTCTACTGCTCTCACAAAGACATTTTACAAAGCACACAGACAAAGTCTGCATTTCAAGAGGCAAACAAACTTAGATTGGGAAACCTTTGATATATTATCATACAAAGTCGAACAGCAACCAGCAGCCAAAAAAACTCAGTTGTGTTGTGAAATTTGGGGTATTCAGCATTGAGTGCTGAGGCATCTGCTACACATCTGGTAAAGAAATCATCTCAGTGTCTGCGGGGTGAAACTGAATACATATGGATTTACAAATGGTTATTGACGAGGGAGAGGGATAGAGGAGTGAATGTTGAAAGAGAGAAAAACTTTTATAGTTAAGTTTCTATCACTATATCCAATTGTAATGTGAAGACTGGGTAATTAAAGGATCTGTTCTCATTTTTTTAGGGTTGTCTTATTAGAATAGACATGTGTCAGTGACACTATGATAATTCCTCCTGCTCATATGGGCTGTGGAAAGATCCTTACTAATTCATTTACAATTTATCATGTTTGTGTTGTGCTTGTCTATCGCTTGAGTCATTTGTTTTTATAGTTTAGTCAAAAAGAATGCCTTGTCTTTTACTGCAAACCAAATCTACCTATGGGTACAAAGAAAGTAACCTTGAACCATGAGCCTTTAAAAAATGTGTGGAGTGAATTTTACACGTGACATGATAACATAAAAAGTCAACGTAAAGACGTTACCAGATGCAAATTTTGCGCTACACGGCACAAATTGAGCCAAAGATGTGTCTGCACAAGTTGAAAATGACAAGTGGAAAAGACAATGGGTTGAGAGTTCAAGTGAGATCCCATACACAGTGTGTGTGATGCTAGCTAACTGCAGCTAACATGTGCAGTGAAGACAAATAAAGACTGCTTTCTGTCTATATCTATTTCCTGTTTATCCCACAGTATATACTATTCATTGTACATATTATACCCATTACTCTATGCTTCACTGCTTTTTGCACTTCTGCTTAGATGCTACATTTCATTATCCCAGTTCTAAAGTAGGGACCAAGTTGAGTGAATCGACCAAAGCTAAATCAGGCTTCAGGAGGTTCCAGAAGCTTCGTTCAGACTGTCTTTAGTTCAATTTCAATTCATTAAAAAAAGTTAAACTTGGCTCCACTTTTGCCACAATGCGAGGCAAAAGTGGAGCCAAGTTTAACTTTTTTTTTAAAGGAGCTGTGGTGGCCAATAAATTACATGCAAATGCACATTCCTGGTGGATTACTTTGTAATATTTCTACTTTTTACCTCAAAATCTTCGCAACAAAAGATAATGTAACTGCCACTGTGATACCTTCCCAGAGTTCTTTATCAGAATATTATGAACCACTCTACAGTGTTTTTGCATCTGACAAGCCTTTACACTAATGGATCTGTTACTCAAACTGGACTTCCTGTATCGTATTTCATTGTCTCACCAGTATACGAAAAACATGCCCCCACCACCTCTGTGTTGTTTTAACACAGGGCTGTTTTTGGTCTGACACAAATTCTAAGACAGATCATTCCTCGAGGTATCTTCCAGAGTTATTGTCTTATTAGTTTGAAAGTCTCATATTCATGAGGACTGTGAATTTCTTACAGTGTAGTCACATTAGCAAAGGATCAATTCAAGGCCTGCATGGAAAAAGGAACTAATAACTGCGACCAACTCTTTCAACATGCGTATATCATGTAAGTGTTGTATTAAGACTCAGAAAGAATCAAAACCTTCCTTTAAAACTCGTTTGCCTCAACCTCAACTACACACTCTGTAACAGGTGTGATGTCAGTCTTGCCCCTTTCCCATCCTCCCTTCCCCTCTCTGCTCTGTTTCTCACTCTTTTCCAGCCAAGGATACCAGTTTGTATCTATGTATGGAATCATCAAACAAAAGTGAGCTTCACATCACATCAGGTAAAGAAGGCATGCCCGGGCACTTCTAACAGCCTCCCAAAGATGCCTGTTTTAAGTCCTCACAAGAAGGCTGCCTCTCATTGAAGTTCAAATGGATAGCTCTCGGGCACAAGCTTTCCAGGGGGGAGGGAGGGAGGCTTGCTCACCTCTATACCAAACTCACACATCCTAGTAGGGAGCTACGTGAGGGGGAAAAAAAGAAAAGAAAAGTGCAGCTCATGGGCAAAGCAACTGATTCCTTCTTTTCTGTCTCTCAAGTAGCCCCCCCATCCCCTTTTATCACCCAGCCGCACGTCGCTGCCCCCATCCCCTCGAGCCACTACTGCAATGTCAACAAAATTGGGTCTGGGAATGTGGCCGTCTGATGAAAATCAGCTTGCTCAATGGGATCCTCACATGAAAAGAACGGCGCCTCAGCACAGATTTCCGTATCTATCCTTATGAGCCCCATCTATAGTGAAAATGAACTAATTGTCTAGTTATTGGTGCCTTGTTATCCACAGTACGCCCCAGCTGAATGGTCTTTCGCCACAAGGACCTGCCATTGAATAAAGACAATTAAACTACAAAGGGCTCGATTACAACTCTGCCACTTTGATGAGGGAACAATAATTCCGCCAATACCAATCCTTATGAGTTCCTCAGGGTTAAACATTTTGGGGGAAACAGTGTTAAGCTGTATCAAATTAAGTCAGAAGGGGGAAGTTCATTTAATAGCTTAGAACTCCAGATCTCAGTCTAAATATCTTTTCCCATGAGCCTTTGCCTGCTCTGCCCCTCCTCCTTCCCTGCAGAGAGGCCTAATTTTCCTGTTTTCACCGAGGAAGATTTCACGGTTCACAAGATCAAAAGCTTGCATAAGCTCTGCGTTTGTTTACATCAGCCTACACCCAGACAAATAAAGCAATGCTGACTATCTTTCTCTTTCGCTTTCCTGGCTTTCACTCGTCCGCCATCACACATGACCTCCCACCTCCGCTCACTGCACACGCTCTGCCTTTCTTCTCCCTCCAACAGTCCCAGGTGGACAGGGTTGAGAAACCCATTCCTCTGCCTAACTTGGTCCATATTCATGAGGGGATTCCAAAGAGTTTACAGCTGAAGCTAACGCTAAACTTGGACTCTCTGAAACTGCCGTCTCAGTCTGTGAGAGCAGTGACAACTTCCTCCCAGTCTCCATGTGGTGCATTTTGACACAGCCCAAATGAGGTCCTTTGACATTTGAAATGGAAGTGTGACAAGAGGGACAAAAACAACCACCAAATCAACACATGAATAAATAATCTGTTTGCTTTTTCACTGTCCCATTTTGACAAACCACAAGCCATCCTTCCTGAAAGATATCTGTGACTCATTTAGCACTGAACTGTTTTGAATGAACACGTCTCTTTGATGTTTGGCTGAGGTTTGACATGTCTTTATAGTTCTATTGTTTTATAATTTTCCACTGATTGGAGTCCCTTAAACTATAAAAATCAGATATCATGCCAGCAAACATTGTGAACAAACTGCTTGAATATTACATATTGCAATAATTAGTGTGTTTAAAATCTGTAACTTTTACGCACATTATCGCCCTCTGATGGCCGAGGGGTTGTTTTATGTAAATGAAAGATATGAAGTCGCAGAGAAGGGTTAGGCCACATCAGTTGTCAAATTTGATTGTGCAAACAAAACAAATACATAGAATCGAGGCAGGCAATGGCCCAGACTGCAGTAAATGTAACGTGCTCACACAACCTAATTTACAGTCAAGTATGACTCAAGACATTCTCAAGAACTTCCTGAGTTTTAAAAGGATCCCTCATTCCTGGTTGCAAATAAAGTGTAAAAATTGCATTTTATTGGCCTTGCAACATTTCATTTGTCACCAGGCCAATATATTACTCACAAAGTGTTGGCTTCAAAATACTCCTAACATGAAGAAAATTATTTTTTATTTTTTTTATATATTAAATTAAACACATTCAATCCAAATTCAAAGAGCATTGGTGAGGTCACATATTGTCAGAGGGAAAGTCAGGATTCTCATTTTTTACAACTGTTGGTATCACATCTGTTAGATATGTGCATCTGTCATCACTCAGTGTGGTTCCTTCCCCTAGCTATCATCCATATGAATATTAAGCATTATCAGATGCCCCAAACCAAATATTCATACAAAAACTCAGTCAGGGGCACATTTCAAAAAAGTGATTTTCTAGCATTGCTTGCACACAGACACAAAGTGGCTGATACACACAAATTGCAGATATAAATAATGTTTGTTTTGATTTGTGAAATGTATTAAAATGATTTCACTTTCTAGAAAAAACACTGAAACTATGGCATGTGGAAACTGTTAGTAATGTAATTATTGATCCTGTACAAAGGGATACTGTAATTATGGTACAGCTGGCAACAGTATATTGCTAATTAGCATTGGCCCTACACCAGCAACACCTCCCACATTAACTGATATCAGAAACAGGCTGAATTAATGAATCAAAAAACCTTTCACGGAAATAATGTTGGGTAATGACTAGGAAGACACGGTGTGACAGGGACGAATGCCATACATAGTGTGTGTCTGTGTGTCTGTCTCTCTGTCTTGTGTGTGTGTGTGTGTGTGTGTGTGTGTGTGTGTGTGTGTGTGTGTGTGTGTGGAAGGCTGTTTTCAACGCCATGCAAAACTTGTGAAAGTTTGGTGCTTCCATATGTGAAAATACACACATATGCAGCTCTTGTAAGCTCTCTTTTGAACAGTCTTTACTGACACTGTCAACAAGGACAGGTGGGACCCGACAAGCCAGGACTAGCCGTTCAGTATTTCTCTCTAGAGCACAACTGAGTGTCCAGAAACAGTAAATGTGCCACACTGTGTGTTCTTTCACCACACAGAAGACTGTATTAATGCTTTGTTTGTAAGTATAAACACTTTTTTTGCATCCCTGCCAATATATTTCCACTTCATCTACAAGCAACTTGGATAACTGCAAGCTTTTCAGACATCAGAACCATCTGCAGTGAAATTATTTGGTGTCAGTCCCTCAAATCAAGAACAAGTGCTTCTTTTTGACCTTGTGATTTGTGCTTTGATGTTTAACAATCACGAAGGGAGAAATCAATTCAAATGTCATAATGGGAGATATTGATTTTGATAAACAACAATGCAAAACAGCTACAAGAGAGGTTACATTTTAGCTAAGAGGTTTGGTTAAAGGGCCTTAAACTTAAATCATTAACCAAAGTGCTGCAGATAAAGTACAGTAGGTGGAGAGAAAGTGGCTACGCCATAAAAGGTAAACCACACAACCTCTAAAATGCTGTTACATCACAACATAACACCTGGAAGTACTGATTGATGATATTTTACAGTGTAAAAGTATCTAAGGGTGGAATTCCTTCGATATAAAACCAGGCCAACAGGTCCAGTAAATTCACACAAAACCTTTACCTCCCACAATCTGTGGAAATTACGAGGATCTCAGACAAGAATACTTCCCACAGAGTACGTAAAGTCTGGTCTTGAGCAGATTACAAGCCAGAGGTGTGCACAGGAGAATGGAATGCCCCCCTAACTCCCACTCCCACCCCTACAATGCAATTGGACAATATCATGTGGGTAGGGGGGTGGCACATCTCAGAGATAGAAGAGGAAGAAGGGGGAGCAAAGTACCTGGTTCTGGTTCTCATGAAGGCTTTATAACGGCAAGACCAGTGCCAGCAGTTGAGGTGCCCAAGGCGTACAGAGTAAAAGAGTTACAGCAGGGGAGTGTGCACCACTGAGCCTCAGCCAGAGAGAGAAACAGAGCATGTGAAAGAGAGAGTTTGAATTACTTTTTAATAAGCAAAGATGTTCACTTTACAAAACCTTCAGTCAAACTGTCCTTCAAAAGACCAAAACTACAACGTTTCGGCATCAAACAAGAGAAAGCAGTGCTTGTTTAAATGCACAGTATATTTGGAAACAATGTACTGTGTATTGTGTATATATTTATGTAAATATCTTATTTCAAGGAAAAGCCTAACCACTGCCTAGGGAGAAGTCAAACTTGAAGATGATTACGAGAACGTATTTCCCCTGCTCATCGCAGGAAACAAACAGTCCGACTCTGAATTTAACTCAACAAACAAGAACCATATGCTTGTCTTTCCTCTCCCGTCATCCCCTTCCACCACCCTCTTTTCCATGAGAAACATGTAAATACAAAGACCCAGAAACACATGTGGTTAGTCATAAAGCTGCAAATGTAACCCCCCCCCCATCGTTTTTCTTCTTCTCTCTGTTCCGCCCCCAGCCTCGACCTCCTCACCCGAGAAACAAACCCGCAAGAAGGAGGGAAAGAGGGAGAAAAGCTAAGGAACAGGAAAACAACAAAAAACAAGAACAAAGAATGTTGGAGGGGATCACAGCATTGGGAAACTGACTTAATTGCCTGTGTGTGAAAAGCAAAGGAGAAGAGGGACAAGCTGGCGACAGGGAGCCAGGAGGAGAAAAAAAAAAAGACAGAGCTGCTGTGGGCTCCTGCCGACTGCAGAGGCATTTCCTCACAATGGTGGCCTCTTGTCGTGCCAGGGGGTGCATGTTGGCCCATCAGTAAGTGGCATGTGAGATGAAGAACACAAACAAGGAAAGACAGGGCCACTACAGTCCTCATTAAGAGACGACTGGATTGCGCGGCTGTCCGTTAGCTTGTTTGGAGACGGACAGATTCCCTCAGAGGCTGCCATTTTGCGCCCGCAACTTTCTACCTTCTCATCCAACTTAGTCCCTTCCCATCATCAAGGCCGATTAGCCTAATCGTTTGTGCTTAAGGGGTAGTTATCTTCTTGGGTGTTAGATGAAAATGGCTTGCAGCTGGGTTGTGTACAGCTCAATCTCTAACAGGTGCTGGGCTCTGTGGGTAAAGAGTAAACAATGGTGGCTAAGCCCCGAGCTTTGCCAGGCAGAGCGTCTACGATGGGAAACAGTCAGGCTTGAGGGCTCACACACCCACAACCCAGGTGGTTTTCAGAGGTTCATTTAGGCATGTGTAAACTCTTGGTGTGGTTTAACTTGTTTTGGATGGTGAAAATCTATGAAAAAAAAGAAAAAAGGGAAGGTTTAGATCATTTTAGCCACTAAATGATGATCTGGTTTCCATCGTAGCTGAAGGGGAAAAGACATGAGATAGAAGACAGTAGCTTTATGGAATCATTGAATAAGATACTGTGTATGACATATGCACAGTGAAATATTGATTGAGATGATGCAGATCCCCTGCTGCCCCTTTGCCTCTCCTCATCATAGGATACCAGTTCCGCGAGAATCACATGACTGCGTCACATGATGGAGGCTAGTTTTTATCCCTGTGGTGCCTGGGAGGCCTCCAAACCCAGAGTGGCCTCACCACATTTCCCACAGCCGTCTGGGGAATGGACTGCGGACCTGAAGGTATGTGTGAGGCACAACACTGAAGCACTAAGGCTGTCTCAGGATAAAAGCGCAGAGAAATTCCCCAGTTTCTAAATAAGAGCTCAGTTCAATATTGTCTGTGGCAGCCACACCCAAGCAAGACAACATGTATGGATGACAATGTCTGGTCGCTGCTGCAGGTTCTTTGCGGTTTATGTTGGGGTTTTGGAACATAAACAGTTTTTCGAATCGGCTTGAGCTGTAATTTGGGGCAAATTTTGTATATTTAAAATATTGCTTTATCAATACTCATTTTGTACTGGGCTATTTATTGATATATCCTGGTCATCTTCAGCTATCAAAGAAAACACAAATAGGGTAACATGTACATGTGCACAGTAAGAGCAATGCTGAAACAGTTTTAACGCTCAATTTGGTTTAAGCCGAGTTAAACTAAAGTGATAATATGACAATAATAAAATGAAATCACAGATTGGATAGCCAGCTCAAAGTTATTCATCCACACCCAACAAAAGAAAGGAACAACCACAACAGCAAAATGGTAACAAATCTTATTCTAGCAACAGCGTAATGACTTTTTCTTATTGACGCCTGAATGAGAACTGTGTTCTACCTTAATTCCAGCTTTCGTTTCAAATTAGCTTTTGCACTACTGACAGAAAAGTAACATTTTTAAAAGGAACTGCTTGGCCACTTGTAACAAAAAAGGAAACCCAAATCGCAGAAGCAGCCTTTATCTGTGATAGATTTCCCTCTCTTGTCTAGGCCACCAACTTATGACTGGACTTCCATGGCTTCAGTGTGGGGCTGGTTTATTGGTCTCATCTGTCCCAGATATAACTTTATGACAGGAGTATGTTTAGCTTCAAAGCCTTTTCTTACCCCAAACTCCAAACCAGTTCTCTGTTTTCATACCATGTTGCCCGCAATGTAATGTGGGCCAATGTGTTAACAAGACTCAAGGTTGCCATATCTTGACACATTAACATACTTTGTGTGTGCACAATGGCCCAAGGGGAGTTCGGTTCGAGCATTCATGTGAAAAACCACAACGCCTTAATCATTGTATTTTTAGAAATGCCGCTCCCAATATTCAGGATCGTACAAGAAAAGACAAGAGTCTGATGGATTCAAAATACACCACACACCCTCCAAACGGAGGCCACAGGCGAAGCCTTTCGAGGGACTGCATTCCGTTGGGTCACTGAGGAATGTGGACAAAGTTGCGTGCCACGACAAACTTGTGTTATCGGATCATTTGGCCCTTCTTAAGTTCTAAACAATGGCGGTCCGAGCGGTGGTCGGCATAGACCAACTTTGGGCCGCATGGCATAATTCTATCTCTGTTCCTCCTCTTGAGATCTGAGACAGATACCGTCCTGTGGTGTTTACTGACGAAAGAACACTGCTAAATGGAGCTGTGGTTCACCGATCTGTAAATATGGCCCTTGCCAGCCAAATTGTTCCCCTTGTTGACAGTGGTTTGGGCCCGAAGCTCTATCTTGCCCAAAGAACACAGGCTTCCCTTGGGGGTGGTTTGAGACCCGACAGGGGGTAGTTAGACAAAATAGATAATGCCTATCCACTGCTGACACAGAGTTGGCAGAGGTAGAGAGAAAGGGAAAACAGACGGATAGATGCTCCCAAAATAAATGAACAAAAGTTGTCCAAAAAGAGTGCTCTTAAATCGGAGCGGAGAGGGCCAGAAAGCTGCTATATGCCTTTTCTCCTTTGAGTTTGTGTGGGCAGTCGTACAGTTTCTGATTAGTGTAGACATAGAACTTCTATCCATGAGAGAATCAGTTATCCACAATTTCTCAAGACAGTGGGAAAGTTCACCCTTGATCTTGACAAAAAATGTAACAAAATCAGGGTTCACTTACTAGATCTTTTGAGAGCTGTCTGGAGATGCAAAAAAATCATCTTTAAACACACAGCAGTTGTATGACCCCCTCCTCATATAGTTCCTTACTCAGGTCACATGATGATAACTGAGGGACTTCCATTCACTGATGAAGAATGTCAGATATGGTTCAAAGCTTCAGAAAAAGCTGGCAAGTAGACCCAGAATATTTTTTTATACATTTATAATATACAATACATTTCTTTCATATTTTCTTATAACCACGGACCAACAGTTTAGATGCAGATGCACAACCTCTAGTCAGCCAAGTGAAACTCAGATCTGGCATCTCCAACTTGCTGACAGATTTCTTTAAGCCCTCTAGATTTTTCTGAAAATGTGAATATTTGCAATTGCATAATGGATAATCACTCAAAATATAGGTGTCGTTTGGCTATCGATTTACCATGCACACATTATGCAAAATAAGCAGCTTCCCATAACAAGTGCATATACATTTAAATTGTATTGACAGTGAAGACAAAGCCATTTTCTATCTCTATTTTTAACCTCATATCTCGTGCATATAATCTGCTAGGGTAAAGTCAGTTAAAGGAGCAGAGTTATGTACTTGCTCAACAGGCACAGATGCTAGTCAAGGTTATGTTGAATCTAGATGTTCCCTCCAGATAACAGATACCCCCACTACACCCTCACACCCACATACACATCACCCTTACAACAGAATGACAGAGAAACAAGATAGTTCAGGGAAGCTGGAAAGATAAGTAAACTTGACAACACAAGAGAATTGGAGAGTGGGTGAGTGAGACAGAGAGAGAGAGAGAGAGAGAGAGAGAGAGAGAGAGAAAGATAGAGAGATCTCCAGCAGTGCCAGCCGAAAGAGGATCAAGGTGGTTTTGGATGAGTTTCAGAGGTAAGCTGCAGTTAAAGCCCCTAGCTTGGACCGTTCACACGCAAATGCCAAGCCCCACCGCACACATCATGAAACACGAGACAACATTCAGGTGTTTGGTGACAGGAGAGAGGACAGCATCCACTGTTTGGGGTTCATTTCCAGAATACAAATGCCATATCATATCCAGGATCCTTCCATTCTGTGGAGGAAATATGCTCATATTGCATTTTGTGTCTTTTCCGTCTAGTTGATACTGACACTAGAAACTTACTCATGTGCATGTTAACAGATGATTTCCATTGCAGAAAGGTTCCATTTAGCTGCCCGTGGTGACAATATGTTCCTATATGATGAACACAATGGTTTAGTCCAAAATTTCATGTTTAACATGAAATTCATCTGAAGACTGGATTTTAAAAACAAACAGTGCAAACATTTGCTAACTCTAGTGCACAATCAACAGCTCATTTGGACTTTTTGATAATTATTCTCTTCACTTTTTAATAGAAGCATTTTCTAAACTGTCATCAGCATTGAAAATGCAGAAAATATAATAAATGTTGGAAGTATAGAGGCATAAAATCCTGGTAAAACTTATTTAAACCAATCTGTTCTGAATAGTTTTTGGTGAAAATTTTTGTTTCAGATTACCCTTAAAGGTCCAGTGTGTAACAGTTAAGATGACTATTGGGGAAACTTATAAAATAATATCCAGAGGTATGTTTTCATTACTGTATACAGGTAATCATCTTAAAATAAGAATTGTGTTTTTGTTACCTTTTTTTTTTAACTTGTGACACTGTGGGTCACAAGTTTGTCTCTTGTGCTTAGAAAGGGAGGGTTAAGTGAGTGAGTTATTGCAACTACACCGCTAAATGCCACTAAATCCCACACCATGGTCCTATAAAGCCGCTATAATCAATATTTGTATGACTAGGAATGTGAAAGTTGTTGCTCATAATAATGAGGCCTGCAACTCTGAAGTTCCCTTCTGATCTTCAGAGCGTTTTACCATCTTTCAGCTCATCGTTTTGGTTCTACGGCCAACGTCTTACTGCTGTTTTTTTTCACTCTCACTGCTCTCAACAGCCTCGTTTCTAGCAGCAGCAGGAGGATATTTTCAGTGGAAAAGCTCTGATCATTCAACAGTACACTACCTGCTCAGCACCAAACAGCAGGCAGACAAGTAGCTGGTGACCATAGTGGAGCATTTAGCAGCTAATGAACCCTATATTTCTCTCAGGGAATGGTGAAGACCTAAACAGGGGCTAATGGATAGTTAATATTGGACTACATTCATCAAGTGAACAGAAACACAATTCAAAATGAATGCTACTGATCTTCTGTGTCTGCTGGATGTGTGAATAGGCAGCTGTGTGCTAAAATGGTCACGATCAACTTCACACGATCAATATTTACAGTTTGTTGTACTGCCTGCAAGAGGCTAAAAGAAATCCATTCATTTAGGTTTCGGTATACAATACCTGTCAAACTGTCTTAATAAGACATCTGAATTTCAATCATTTTAGCAGCTTGCATTTTTATCATTTGACTATGATTATGATACATTATGGGATAACGTATCATATTATGGGATGCTATAAGTAAAATCTAGCAGTGTAACATCAGTTAAACTAAATGCTTTCTCTGACAATTCCCTGCATCTACAGTGTTGCTCTATCAGTACACGCTAATAGTTTTAGTTGTGATGATGACATATACAACCTTATGTATTGTTTTTTTCATGTCCTCGTGACTTCAGATCCATTAAAACACTGGATATTTGAATCTTCTGGTCTTTTAAGCTAAACGTTTAACATGGCGATAGCCTCCTAATCACTGCCAGCCTCCAATCAGGCCATTTGACCCGTCTCCTCTCTGTTTCTCGCCCTTCGGTCATTACAGGAAATGAAAGTGAACAATCCAACTAGCTTCTCTCACTCTCACTTTCTTTCGCTCTGTTCAAGCCCTCTATCTGGCACCGGGTTCCAGTGTTTATGCATTTACTGAGATTGCTGGCGGGATTGTCAGAGAAAAAGGAGGGTTTATATTTTTTTTCTTTTCTCTCTTTTTTTTTCCTGTGCAATCTCTTGCCTTCAGAAACCATTAATGCCCATTCAACATCAACATCAAGGCACAGCTTTGATGTCTATTCTGGCAACAGACCTCTTTCTTTCTCTGCTGCCTGCTGCTCTCTCTCTGTCTCTCTTCTTCTCTCTATCCCCCTTTATCCCTTCCTCTTCCCTTCGCTCACTCTTTACGGTTACTGTACAATCAAATAATTAAACGGATTGTCGACAAAATGATTTTACCTGGCAATTAAATATGCAAAGCGAGTCGGCAAGCGGTGTATGAGAAGGCGATTAAAAAGGGGCCCACTGCAAATCTACAAAGGCTTCACCAGCACAATAGGCAGCAGCCCCTGCCTGCCTCGCACACTAGCTTAGCCTGGGGAGTGACTGGTGCCTCTTTATACCAGTCTCACACAGCCATGTTTACAATAGCCTCAACCATGCTATGCCAATTACCACAATGCAAGGAGAAATGAATGCCAGTGTTTGGAGAAAAGACGGGGATGAAGGTAGCAGCGTTTGAGACATATGGGGTGTACAGGGTGGCGGGGAAAGAAAAGCGTATGCTGCCAATGAAATCAAAGTTACACCACAGAATTGTTCCCCATTGATGAAAGGA
This sequence comes from Dicentrarchus labrax, assembly GCF_905237075.1. Classification (NCBI taxonomy): domain Eukaryota; kingdom Metazoa; phylum Chordata; class Actinopteri; family Moronidae; genus Dicentrarchus; species Dicentrarchus labrax. Next base: position 10,532,385 of record NW_026136721.1, read on the forward strand.
TGCTGTGAAACAATCGTCTGCTTCAAATTCAAATTTAAGTTTAGGGAGCGAAAAGTCAAGTTTCCGTGAAGGCAGGAACTTCAGAACCGGTGTATAACCTGCGCTGCACCTCAACAAAGCACCTATTAGGACTGGAATGCCACAGAAAGGCTGAGAGAAGATAGCGGGGGGGGCAAGCTCCTGATGTGCAAGAGAGGGACTGCGACAGTCAATGTCCATCTATCAACGCTTCAGTGGGGAAAAATGCAAGCAATTTTCCTGGATAAGTTTCCCTTCAAAGCCGGAGCCCCAAGAGGCTGTAAAAATAGAGTTGGGGAGAGGCGAGGAGGGTGGGGGTAGAAGGGTGGAGGGTTACACCTGCCCCGTTCCGGACAGTTCAACAGAAACTAGCTGGTTCAGCCTGATTAAACCCTCCTCATTGTAAAGTTAAAACCATGGAGGGATTGATTTTAAGGTTTGGGGAGTATGTAATGCATTGATTATGTGTTGAAGTTTCCCCGCACTGTGCCTTTGATGAAAAGGGTCTGGAAAATTAATCTGCTATTTGCGGTGTTATTGCGGTAAAATATAAACTGTTCAGGGACGGCTGCAGTAAAAATATATTTTAAGGCAAAAAGGAGTGTATAAGAAAGAGAAAACCTACAGTATCTCATAGATGTGACAAGCATTCTCAGCTTGTCTGTTTTTCTTTCTTTTCTTTGCCATATTGCCAGGAACAGCTACCAGGGGAGAAAGAAATGAGAAAATCATTTTGTGGGAAGTGAAAGCTTGTCAGTAATGACTGTTGTTATCTTTGTTACGTGGCTACCTCTGCTTTTTTCCAATTGCAAGTCTCTCTTTATGTCAACAATTTGTATTGAGCTGTACAAGTGAGTGAGCCTGCATGCAGCAGACAGCCCGAGCTCCCCACCATTGAATTATTTCCTTGTATTAAATGATTTCTTCCCCCCACTGCTGAAATAAAGCCAGATAATTGAGGCAAACATGGCTTGGCCCTACGATAGGGGATGCAGGGTGCTTCATTAATGTTTGTGTTGACTGTCAGAGAGTAGCGCTGGTCCTCATTGCTCTTTAATAAGACCAATTAGCCCATGCCCCCATTTCCATGCTTAATGCCTCCCATTTAAGTGCTGAATACAGAACGCGCACATTTAACCACTGAGGGGCTGTAATGCATCAAAAGGTTACAGGCTTTTAGTGATTCCTGTTTACACTGTCAATTAACAGCTTGCATTCATGAATTTAAACTTCTTCTTTTTTCCAGTGGCGAGATGTGTTTTACAGGTTTTCATTCAAGCTGTTTGTCAAAGTACTGGTAATAATGGCCGTATGACGTGACTACAACAATGAATTTTGTTGATCATTTGGTTAGATAAGGGGTCAGCACTCCACCTTCACTCCGCACTGTGCCGTGATCACAGCACTGCGCTACTGCTCCTCTTTAATGGGGACGGCTGTAAGTTTTCATGTTCTTCCTTACTGATAGAGACATGAAGGTTATACAGAAGGCAGGTAACTGTCAAGAATAATTATTGGGAGTATTTAACAACAGGTTCCACAGACATGTCCGACATAGCCGATTCTGTCATTTTCAGTATGCGTCATTTCACTATAGCACAGTATGGAGTGTAATTTCCACTTCTCATTTAGTTAATGTGCTACATTTCTAATTGAGCAACTGATACTGATGCCTTTTAGTGGGTTTTAACAGCATTACATTGGCTTACATGGCTTTTACAGTATGCTTTAGAATTATAATATTATCAGGACCTAGTTTTTTGTTTTTTTGCCCAGTGTGAGGGTGTACAACATGCGACGAAGGTCTCTGCTCAGAATCATACCGGTTAATATGTTACGTGTCATAAACCACTCGGCTGATTGGACACCCTGACACTACTGAGGTTTGGTGTAAAACACTTGATTGGTTAAATAATAATCTAGATTTTCGCTTTTCTAGATTTACATGACTACAAGGATCTCCTGTATCTAACGCATACATATTTATCTAGTCCACTCTTGTCACGTCTAAATAACTGACATAATAGAAATGAACTCTTACTAATGTTGGGAAGTGTGCTGTGCAGTAAGAACTAGCCATGATATGGTAAGATATTAAGATGGCATTCAGAGGTGCTATAACATGTTATTCTGTACAATCATGAAAGAAGCAATTCCAGGCACAACAACTTTCATTTGAAAAATATAAAACTTTAATAAAGGCTACATCTCTCAATAATTACAATAATTATAGGTCCATGTAAATCTTTAAATGAAACTCTTTATATAATGTATAATTTACAGTTTAGATAGAATGAAACAAAACAAAACAAAATGCTGTGGTGTAAAAAAAAAAAAAAAAAAAACATGATTACAGGATATTATTAAAAGCATAAAAATATCTTTTCAACATAAAACCCTTCTGAAAACCAAGGGATATATATTAAAACCCTGAAACAGGGTAGCACATGGTATGGCATCCATGTAGGCACAGGTGCTGTACTCATAAAACACCAGCGATAGTGTGTGTGTACTGTTTGTGTGTGTGTACTGTTTGTGTGTGTGTGTGTACTCTACGTGTGCATCACATGTGTCAGTATCCATACTTCAGAATGCATAATTACAATGTATACAGGAGCTCTGCTATATACGATGTTACTGTAACAACATTCAAAGGATATCGGAGCCATAATTCTTCAATGTTCACTTTTTTTTTCTCTCTTTTTTGTGTTTTTTGACACGCTAGCTGACTTCCTCAAGAAGTCGTTCTCAGTGACCCAAACTGGTTCTTGTTAGCGCAAGTTATTTTGGTGTGCGGGCTGTAAACACTGCCATTATTAGATGGTACAACTTGTGCTCCAGGTCTCCTCTCTGTGTGTATCTGCAACTGTTTCCATTCCCCCCTGTGCAATGCCTGGTTTACAAACAAAGGCACAACAAAAAAGATTGAGCTCTGTCCCCGGACTGAGAGAAATAGAGAGGGAGGGGGAGAACGAACGAGGGAGTGTAAATACTAGTGTGACAAACTTAACATTACAAACTATCAGCAGCATATAAGACTGGGATTGACCATTAGAATAGTGGAGGGAGTGCGCCTCGGAAAAGACCACTGCTAAGGTTGTTAGTTTGGGTCAGACGGGGCTACAAGGCTATGGGAGGTGCTAGGCTAGTGTCACGTCCTTTGTGTAAAGTAAAAACAAACATAAACAAACACTAAACAATATCACCAAAGTTTTCTCCCAACATTCAAAGCAGCTTGCCCATTGGCTGGAAATAGGGAGGGGGAGGGGACACAGGTTTAAGAAGACTTAGAAGGGACAACAGGGAAAAGAGTGGGTTGTTTTTTTTTCAATAAATACTTAATAAAAACTTTCAACTCATGACAAAAAGCATCTATATATATAATACATGTATATATACATATATGCACGTATGTATATGCACATGTACAGACGTTTTTGTAACGATGTTGGAGTGTAACATTAAGAGCAGGTTGGTGGCACTGTATTCAGCGCCCGCTAGTCCATTGCACTCGGCCGGGGAAGCCGGCGTGAACGCACCATCAGTCTCTCATTACATCACAACAAAACAGTCATCTACATCTTCAGTGGTTATATTCAAGAAGAGGCGGGGTCTCCCCCCCACTGGCCTCCAATCATCATCATCAATATCATCCTTGTATTGGTCTTTTAAAGTCTCTCGTGTCATTCCCTTGTGTTTCTAAGGCTGATTGGTTGATAAAGTCAGGGAGGGGCGGCACCTCCTCTGGGTTCGGCATACTTCATTGGCTCGTCTTCCTTCAATCACTCCTCTTGTGCTGGATATATTAACTCTGTTTAGCTTAATATTAAGAAATAGAAAAAAAAAAATCAAAACAAAAAAGGAGTCCAGAGTGTTTGTTAATTACAAAGAGTCTCTCGCTCAAGTTTTTTTAGGGACAGTTTAGCTTTTGGTTGGGCGGGGAAGGGCATCGGTTGGTTGGCAACAAAGTGGCTTTTAGTCCATCCTCTCCACCTTGCCCAGGACCTTGCCCTCGTACATGGGCAACACGGTGGCATCCTCCCACACCTCCTCGAACACGGCACCACACTCAAACTCATCACTGGCTTTCTTGAAGTAGTACCTGAGGAGGAAAAACAAAAAGAGAGGTCCGTGATTAGAGAACGTTGAGCGTAGGTGTACGTGGAAAAAAACATAAAAAATTGAACTCAACAAAAACTGACAGAGTGGCAGCAGGAGTGCATCTGATACATTTCATCGTGTTTTAAAGCGCTTTGAGGCACCTACACGACTACTTCCATATACAGGCTCGCGCACAACTCCCTTTAGTCCAAATCAAACACAAACACACACACTCTGAGAGCCAGAAATGGATCCTGCTCAAAACAACTTAGTCATAGCCTTCAATGCCATCCCTGCACACTTCAAAGGCAGAGCCTGACTCCACATCACACCGCTGCACAAACAGAGTTGAACCCTCCGTTTAAACACTCCCTGTGATAATTCAAGCTGCTAGAAACAGCCTGTTTGTGTGTGTGCTCATCCATGTGTGCTTGTCTCCTCATCCACTTGTTCATCTTGACTGCTGGCCATTCTACAGATGCCTATCTGTCCTGCAAGGTCTTATTAAAGTTGAAGGGTTAATTAGAGGCTGTCTTAAGGCCCCCCCCCAGCAGTGCCCCCTCCCTTTCAGTGTCTCCATGGCTTCTAATTGGGCTGGCTGTCAAATGAAGGGCCTTTCTGTCACACAGGTTGACATTTCAGGTGCCTGAGAGTCTGCCTGTGACTGCAAAAGCACATTCGGTTGCTTGCACATAAACATGCACAAGCCCTATGTTTCTCTCTTACACAGCGCTCGCTATCACACACACACACACACACACACACACACACACACACACACACACACACACACACACACACACACTCACTCTTCGGGCAGCTTTCCGATCACCAGCAGAGAACAGAGGGGAAAAGAGAGAGCAGGAAGGGAAGAAAGCGGGGGGAAGCGGAGCACAGGCCTTCCCTGGCTCGGTGAGTGGGTGTGATAGATTGGATGTGGGCCGAGCCTGAGGGGCTTTACCCTGGGAGGGGGGAGGGTGGCGACCGCTCAGACGGTCTCCTGGAGGTCACAGGTCACCTAGCTAGCCCACTCTTCTTCTTCTCTCAAGCAGAGATAACTCCCGGGGTTAGCTTGGTCCCAGTGACTGTGAAGTCTCCTGGAGCTCCTAATGATTTCTCCTCTCTACTTTAAACCCAGCAAAAGATCAGCAGGAGGGGATTTAATGATAAGCTTTGTAATGGAAAAATGCCTCATTTTGCCCATGTGTGTCTGCGTTCAGGATACAAAAAAAAGCTCTGTGTTTTATGAGCAATCGCTCAGCTTAGAGTCATCCAAACATCACATGTAAGGAGGGGCGTACAAAAACGTACATATAGTTATATTTTCCTTGTTGATTGTAATAACACAAATGAAGGAGGAGGAGGCTGCGTTACCACAGCTGCAAGACTTTCTACTCGAATGTGCAGCATTGTGACAGAGGGGTGATGGCTTTATTTAATCATAAGGCATTTCAGCAAAGTTTTTCTCCGTTGTCAAAGCTTTGCTGCCCAGGATTTTGCCTTTTCATCTTCATTAGTAGAAACCAAATAAATGCATTGCCCTTCTAAATATAATTGGCAGATTTGTTTTCAGGAGAAAATGCTACATTTTCTCTCACAAATAGTTCAAAGTCATCACTTTGTTTCAGAGAGTGAGACTGAGAGAGACAGAAGGAGTCTTTCCATTGGAACATGTTTTATGTGGCAGGATTTTTCTCTCTTCGCAACATCTGGCACCAATATCGTCTGGCAGAGCCGCGGCGTACTGTTCTCCACTGTACCGCTGCCATGTCCAAATTAACCAACTCCACACATTCTGCTGCCATTGAAGCCAGACGCTTCATCCCCACCTCCCCCTCCTCTTTCGCTCGCTGAAGAGTTACGGGATAGCAGGGGTGCAATGACTTGTTTGCAGGCCTTCTTCTCTCTTGCCTAACAAGCAGATGTGGCTGTAAACTAATGTTGATGTCATGGCCATGCATGCTTTGTGTCTTTTCAGTGGCATACAACTTACGCAGTACTTGAACAGTTGCTTGAGCAAGTCTGGACTTCCTGATTTAAATGTCTTCAAACTGACTGGCCATTATATTTTAATTTTAATTTTTTAACTTTCATTGTTTAGGAACCCCCCCCATCATCTGACATCGACAGGAGGTATTTTTGCTGTGTTAACTGCTATCACTCATTAATAGGAGAAGGTGCTTGCGGCATTTGATTTTAATGCCTGATGCAATAGTGTGGAGGAGGAATTTGGGGGCCTTGCAATGGTCTTTGTGCGCAAAATAAAATGTCCCAGGCTTCAAAGCCATATTTATTAAGGCTGCCTTACCATGGAAATCAGTACCAGATGTGAGAAAAAAATTCACTCCAGAACCCCCTCCTCTACCCTCCCTCTGTAAGCCCTGAATACAGTGGGATCAGCCCATTTTTATTTCAACTATTGCACTCCAGTAATTCACACTCCCACTCAGCAGACGAGCATAAACAAGTACAATAACAAATGCACATACATACACAGATAAATAACCCTGCTACAGCATCAAGCCCATCCGAACAGGTGTGAATAAAACATCTATCCGTATACGTGCTAGTGTACTGTGATCTGTGTTAGTGGTTCATATTTACCGGTAGTTGCCTTTCTTGCTAAGCTGTTCCTTGAAGTGTCCCAGGGTGAGGCAGTGGGTCTTCATCATGCTGCGATAAGGGATCTCCTCACCACAGAAGAAGTAGGTGACCACTAGCTCCTTCGACCTGCAAATGCAAAATGAAAACTTGTTTTAAACGGCTGCACTTGTAGGAGAATGGGTCAGATTGTTGAATGTAGACAAAGAGTCTTTGGAGTATTGTTAATTAAGGATGCCAACAGACAGCTGGCCCGCCGAGGGTCAACCAATTAAAACTAAAAGAGGCCTCACAGTCAGGTGGCTGTAGCTTAACATCAAACACCACAACCCATTCAACAACAAATGTATGAAGGGGGCTGATTTGAGTTACCAGGGGCTACTTAAAACATCTTTGTTGGGTTCCAGTGGTGAATGTGTGTGTTGGGAGACGGGTGGGTAGTTAGGATTCCGTATTAAAGCATGTTTAATCTTAAATGATTAAAAAGCGAGAGAAGAGGAGTTCAAAGACATAGCTATGCTGACTCACAACATCTCTCTTTGAAGGCGAGAGCGAGAAAATCTGTGAGGAAGAGGGCGAAAACACAAGCTTGGAAAGAGAGGGAACGCTCAAATAAAGCGTCTATGTGTATGAGAAATGAAGCAGAAAGCTAGAAAGCAATTGAGAAACAAATTAAGAAAACTGAGCTAGAGAAACAAAGACAGGAATTTGTTACAGATTCAAAAGGAGAACAGTCAAATAAGTGTCCCGTACTCGTCTGTTTGGAGTCCGGGGCTGGCTAGAGGACTGCCTCCAGTGGGGAAGGTAGCTGCTGGATGGCTCCTGTCTCTCTGAAGGCTGCTGGCTGCTGTTGATTGCCTGTCAAAATCACAGAGATCAATGACTAATTAATACTCATGTCAATAAAACATGTAATCTGATGTGGGCAATCAAATGTCAAAGATGGGGAATATGTATGATTGGCAGTTTTTGTTCAATATGTTACGCTGAAAGTGTGCCCTGAATATGTCTGAGTTTGCCTACCTCTGTTTTGGCGGCTTGGAGACCTCTTCTAGTCTGCGGCAGGCCTCCTCCAGCTGTGCCAGGGTGTTAGGCGGGGGCAAGGGTGGCATGGCCGGGTCCTGGATGAATGGATGGCCTGGGTGGTGGCCACGGAGGTGAGCCCCACTGCCAATGCCACCACCACCCCAAGAGGAGTGAGTCCGACTGGACAGAGTCTTGGAGTCGAGCGGGTTGGACTTCTTTAGGCCTTGAGTGCTGTTAGGACAAAAAGGGTCAATATATAACACGAGCCGGGAACTCAAGCCACTAGTGTTCTCTGGTACAGATGATGATGAGACGGCTCCTGACGGACACTTACCTGTTTGGCTTGTGCTTGCCCTGCCTCTCACTCTCTAGGATCCACTGCCAAACATTCTGAGAGCGGTCGGTGGCATCTAGGGGAAGGCGCGGTGAAGACACGCCCTCATCGGTGGCCTTGACTGGCCGTCTGGACAAAGTGCTGCAGCGACTGGAGGAAGAAACAGAGGCAAGTTGAGACCAGAGTATGAGCAGCTTTATCACTGTAGGGCCAATGTACAATGCTGACTGACAACCGGTTTGAGTGCAGGTCAGATGTTACACTCACGCAGGGGTGAAGTCGGAATAATTGGCGCCCCCTGGAGGGCAGAGGCACTGCACACGCTGAGCCGCCTCGGCCTCGATCTGCTCCTTGGTCTTGGGCCCAGCGTGGTGATGGTGGATGTAGTGGTGGTGGATGTGCTTTGTGGATGGCCTGCCTGTCATCAGAACCTTAGCGGCCCCAGGATAAGCACCAAAGAAGGGCCCGTGGCCAGAGGACACCACTGCACCCGTCCGATCCGGGGAGCTAGAGCGCGGTGAGTGCCGAACCACACCTGGTGACTGGCAGCCAGGTGTCTTCAGGACACGGGATAGGTGCTCGTCCAGGATAGCCTGGGGGTCTTCCTCGCATTGGCTGCCAGACGGGAGCAAAGGGTGAGTCAAGGAGGTGCTGCTGGCAGGGTCGCCGCTCTCCTCCCGTTCCTCCTCCTGGACAGGGAAAGAAAAAAATTAAAGAGTTATGGCAATTGACAATGCATTCATACACAGTCACATGTGGGTAAGGCAGCAAACAGAGGAATTTATGTCTCAACTTACACCAACTTATATCTATCGTCCTCTGAAGTCAGTGAGAGCAAACGCCTGGATAACTTGATTTGAGTTTCCTTTTTGCCGCACTGTTATCTTCACTAACAGGCTTTGGGTGCACTTCATCTATAATGCAGAGTGTGCCTGTGCTTCACAAAGAGACTGGCACTACACATACTCAGCAAACGTGCCACTGGAGAGTAGCTAAGTGCTAACTATTTGAAGAAACTTCAAGTGTGCCTAGAAACATAAGTTTGAAAGTTCCTCCAGATGAAGTAGTGTAGGACAGAGAGGAAAAGGGAAGCAGTAGCTAAACCAAGACAGACTTTCAAATCCCTTGGTCTTTTCCCTGTTCTTCGACATGTTAAAGCTGGCATAAAGGCTTTTGTAGTGCAATATGGAAATCGTCCTGAGTTAACTTGGATGCAAGTTAGAATTTCCGAGTGACAGCCATGCTTAATGTTGGAAGTGTTGGAACAGGTTTATGTGCATCCATACCTCCTGAATCTGCTGGAGCCTCTCCTCCAAAGAGCTCATAGTGTCCTGCTCTCGCTTCAGCTTCTCCAGCCGGGCTATGAGCTGGGCAGCAAAGGCTGAGGGCTCAACGGGGGTCATCTCCTTAGGCAGCCGGTGTGTCCTCTGCAGGATAAACAACACAGGCGGAAGGACACTTTAGTGTGTGTGCGAGTGTAACTGCGTAGTGTTTCTGACGGATGCAATATGTTGCATTAATCCACTGCCCTTGCCCTAATCCTATCTTGTTCCAAAAAGCCTGCTACTATTCCAAAAGGCCTAATCCAGATGCCCTTGCCCTCGAGCTAACCTGAACCTTCTCCGCCACCCATCCCTCCCCAGATCTTCTCATGCCCAGTGCCCTTGGCAGTGCCAGGCTGCTGGGCGAGGGGGAGAGAAGGGGGTAGTGATGGCGGGGTAGCAGTTGGTCTCGCTCGGAGGGGAGGCCCCCTGCCTGCACCCTCTGTAGCCCGACCAAGCCATCAGCTAGGCAGCCTCTGAAGTCAGCACACTTCAAAGGGCCCTTGTCAAACATCAAACGCACACTAGGGGTGGGAGGGACACGCAGCTTTAAATCTCCGAATAAAAGCCAGATATCGACAGAGAAGAGAGAGTGAGGAGAGGAGAGGGGAAGAAAAAAGGGAGAGGGGGACAAAATTAACAGCATGAAAAAAGAGGAAGAGGATTGAGATGTGCGTTAGTGAAGTGGCAATGGTGGCAGAGAGAGAGAGAGACAGAGAAGGAGGGGAAAGAGGGAGGGAGAGGATAGAGGAGTCAAATACTGGGAAGATCTGAGGGGAAGTAGTAATTTATTTCCCGGCTGCATGCAGGGCAGCTCAGAGGTACTCTAGTCACATTATCCTCCCTTTTCTTTAACTATATGCGCCGGCTTCTCTCTCTCCCTTTCTTACTTTTTTGTTATTTGGCACACTGGCTTTCTTGATTTTGACTCTTTTTTTGTTGTTCCTCTCATCTCTTTGTAGACACGATGAAGGGAAGAAGAAGAAAGGCAAGCAGAGCTGCTGGCAAAGGAGCGCCAGCCCTGCACGGGGCCCCCGCTGCCTGGGGCTGGTGCATCATGGGAGACAGAGCCATCTCCAAATCAGGAGGGAGACATTAAAGGAGTGCAAGTGGGAAAGGAAAAGAGAGAGAGAGATTGAGAGAGAGAGAGAGAGAGAAGAGACAGAGAGGAAGAGAGAAAAAAGGGGGAGCAGGCAACACTATCAAATGCATGCACAAACACACATACACATACATACCTGTGTTTGGATATGAAGACAAAAGAATTTCACATTTCTTTTCTTGTCTCAAACAAATCCACCTCCTAACCTGTGTCAATCTGCTCTAGCCCCACCTCCCTAAACCTTCCCACAACAACTTCAGCAGGTCAACAGAATCTTGAATTCAAAGCTCATACACTGTATGACCCAAATACTAATGGGACCAGATATCAGTAGCTATGAGTAGAGGAAAGTGGAATTGAATGTGCCTCCTACTCATCTGCAGGGATGTAGTTTTGGTATTTATCCAGTTCAAAGAATAATCTTCATGTTGAATTGAATCATTACTATCAACACTGTTGTGATGTCTATTACCGATGCTATAGCCACAGCTGTCATCAATGCATAAAACATATAAAGCTAGGACACTCTGTGACATACTACAGTTACTGAGACAGAATACAAAAGGCACAAGTTTATATTTACAGCGCTACAGAAGCTGCTGGGATGGGGGAAGAAGGGGTGGGGTGGGCTTGAAACAGCAGAAGAAGTTGTGAAGTGGTATGCAAATCCTGCCTTTCATTTACCCCGACTTTTATATGAAAACGAGCAGGGGAATGAAATAGAGTATTCTGACACAACATGAGCTCTGAAAAAAAAAAAAAAAAATAAAGCACAACTCCTCGAGGGAATTAGGGCCCAGTTGTCTGTCAGTGTGTAAAAGTTTGAGTTCAGCAGATTACAAAAAAAAACAGGGAAGCACTGAGACAGGAAGTAGAACTTAAGGAAGTAGGACTTACAGGAAAGTGGGGTAGCGTTATCTGGCCATTGATCTTGACACTGCGATGCATCTCTCGCTGGAGCTGCTTCTTTGTGCCCAGTTTGTATGGAGGGATTCCATCTCTGCAAAGAACAAAGATATTACACGTTTACATTTTGGTTCCTTTTTTGAAGTTGATTTGGTCTGTTTGGTCTGTGTAACCAGCTTTGATCATTTACTGCCACTCATCATGCAGGTCACAATACCTCCACACCAACTGTTGGTGCATTAGCGCCATTAGCCAATCTTTGTGGAGAAAGAGCCCTTAGGAGGCAGTTCATCATTGAAGTGACCGACACAACGCCACCCAGTAACCACCCACTAGGCACATTACAGCTAAATCAAAAGGCCGGGGAGCCCTTGAAGCCAAGGCAACAAAAACACACATAACAAAACACACCAGGACAATGGGAGAGATATGCTAAACATCCCACTGTGGGCTTCAAAAGAAGAGCCCCACTGATAAGATTACATCAGTCCTTGTCAACTCTGACAGTGGTTGTTTAAAAAGCAGTAGAATAAGCGCTAACCTCAGTGGCTGGTTAGAGTCGGAAACTACAACACGCTAGCAAATGCTGCTCAAGTGCTCCTGGCTTTGTAGCTCTGATATATTAATATGAAAATAGAGATGTGGCTAGGAATACTAGTAGTCTCTGGACAATTAAGCATTTATTCTGGGAATCTTATTCTCCATTTTTCATTCTGTGTCTGCTAGCTTTTCCAGTCAGCTGCCACTTAAGCTGGGCCAATTATCTTGGCCGTTTTGGCTGCTCAGAAGTGTCTGACCTAGCCCAAACGCTACTTTTTCTGCTGCCTCTTTGAAATCTCACACTCATGCACATATGCACCCGCTGCCATCTTCGTTTGGCAAGCGCTGTGCTGTGAGCCTCTGATCTCAGCAACATCAAAAGGCTGGTTTGTAAGATAAGGTAATGTTTGAAGTTGGTGCAGCAGCATTCCCCAGCGTCCAAGTAAATCCATAAATAAGATATAAGCAAAAAGAGAAAAAAAATCCCCCCACCCCTTCTTCCACCCCCCCTTCCCAAATCCTCCTCTTCTTGTTCTTTATCTGGGAAATGAGATTCAAATTTGCAGTGTGCCTTTTAACCACTGTAAAAGGACACACTAATCAAATTGTTCCCCGAATGAGAGAGGAAGAAGCTGCGTTTTTTATTAAAATCAGTTAGAGGTGGCGAGAGAGCTGGGGACAAGGACAGCCGAGATCTCTGTGTCAAAGACCTTGGTGAGAACTATTAAAAGAATATGACTTTGACACATGATGCTGTTCAACAAAGACTCCATCTTCTTTATTCATCTAAACAAGTTCGGCAAGTGACATTTCAGAGTGACATTGTCAAGAAGAACAGATAATGGAGCCAAGCTGCCGATATCACCCGTGTTGCAGTAAGCTTCTTGTAAGCGGGGCCTACTACCAAAATCAATGCTTCACAAACTGTACCCTTGAGACTACAACCCATCATCCCTCAAGGCGCAGGAAGAAACACAGGAAACTCTTCAAAAGTAAAACTCAACAGCCCAGAGGAACTTGTGCGCTAACAAGCACCCAAAAGTTGCGCGGCAAAACATTATTCCCACACAAAGCTCGCCAACTTCCCAATCACTAACAATGTTTTTATCAATCCAAACTGTCCCCACCCTGGTGAACCATGTGATGGCTGGGTGCTTTGTCCAGGTTGGGGAAGAGAAAACAGCCTTGGACTCTTTCATGGTTTCATGGGCCCTTACTTTATGGGGATCTCCTATTCAGTTGTGCAAGTCATTTTCAAAGCAGCCAGCCACCCTCTTATCCCCCTAAGCTCCCCTCACCTAACAATAGGCTGAAAGCGATTCAGTTAAGCCCTTTATACTCCATGCACTTTATTTTCTCACTCCCTTGCACTTCGAGCCTAACCACTCCTGCTATTGGCTCTGGAGGGTGGAGGAAAGAAGCTATGGAGGGTTCGGGTGGGTGGAGGTGATTTTTTTTGGGGGTGCCCTAGTCTGGCCAGGGGGAGTTCCTCATGCCTCGTCCCAAGGTCTAGAAATGAGTAACCCCTGTGAAAGCCTCACAGACACATGATCTCAGCACGCCGCAGAGGCCAGTGGCAGGAAACCGACCCACCATGTGAGTAAGCCTCCTTTCATTTGGTGCCAACATTTTTCAATGAGTTTGTCTTGAGGCCCGAATGGCCATTTCCCTCCCCCTCTCCTCCAGCTCTTCAAAGGGAAAAAGCGATTAGATAATATGAAAAAAACAAGTCTGTTGTGGCAGAAGGGTGGGTGGGATGGATACATTTCAACTTTGAGGAAAATGAGGCAACGCCCCCACCCACATCAAGACGTTCTCATTTTTTTCTCCCTTCTCTCCAGCCTGTAACGCATCAGAATAAACTTCAAAAGGTCTTCAGACATAATGACTTTCCCAGAGTTATCTCCCCGGAGGCCACAGTAACAACTACACATTAATAGAGTTACCTGCAGTCAATCATAGACGATAATTAAAATACATTACAGACCATTATTTTGCAACAGTGCAGCCTGGCCCCAAGAAAAGCTGAGTCTGTTGAACGACAATGCCAAATATTTTTCTTCTCACCCCTAGACTTTTCCCTGGAAAGGTGTTGACTGAACTCTGGTCCAGGCACGTTTAGATACTATGGAAATAATAAAATTCACAGAGCTTTGGCCAGGATCAGCTGAATGGAAATGAGCCTTTTGAAGTTGCTACATTACCTCCAAAGCAAGGTGGACTGGAATGAAACTGACCTGCCAACTTTTTGATTTCAATAAGAACTAAAAACACTTACACGCTACTGTCTGTCATGGACATGGAATCATCTGTCGTGGCATCACTGGAGATCTCGCTGTCATTGGCACTGGTGGCAGGGGCAAAAATGTAGCCAGAGTTGACAAAGTAGGGACTGGCAGGGTCTCCTCGACGGTGGGACCTGCAAAACACCCAGGGAAACAGCCAAGTTTTAATGTGATATCTCTCTCAGTTGTGCTGTAAAGTGAAGACAGTGGAGAATAAAGTTTATTTTCTCCATGTTTCCGTTTGTTGTTCATTTGATCAGATTTTAAAATCAAACGTGACAGCTTGGAGTTTGTTTTGTTAACGTTCTGTGTCATTAGAGTCACTATCATGAGACTTTGGGGCCTGAGGAATGTGACAACAGTATTAGAAATGGAGGTATGGGTTCTCTTTTTCTTTCACTCTCTTTCATGTCCCTCCTCCCTAACGTACAGGGGTTGTGTGTTTGGGGGGTGATGGTTGCAGTGGGTGAAGTGAGCAGCCTTGCTGTGTGTGAATGAACAACAGCATTTCCCTTCGTTTTCTCTCCTTTGCTATATCTCCACCCTTTTGTTTGGCCCAGGCCCACACTCCTGCACTTTTCCACTCTGAAACTCCACTCTCTCTTTCCTTCAAGTGTTTTCTCCTCCATGCTCTCCCACTTCTATCTCTCCCTCTCTCTATCATCCAGTCTGGGGCCCCTCCTTTACCCACTCTCCCCTGCTTTCCTTTCTAAAGTCTCCCTCTCTGTCTTTCTACTCTCTCCTGCTGTGTTGCATTCCTGTTTCAGTAGTGAAGGGGGTGGACAAGGAAGAGGGAGGGAAGAAGAGGAAGGGGGAACTTGAGCTTTAGAGAGGGAGGGAGAGAGGGAAAGGGGGAAGGAGGGCCCCTTTCTTTATGAGAATGCCTTCTGCCGGGAGTGCTGAGAGGAGAACCCCAGCATGACTAAAGCCGTAGGCCCCAAGCACAAACCTGACCTTTGGAAGGTCCGCGCAAAGAGTCAGGTATTTAGCACAGCTGGGCTCTCTGCCCCCCCTCCTTTCTCCATCTCTTTTCTTTCTTTCATGATCCCCCCCTTCCTGTCTTTCCCCCTTCCCCTCCTCTTGTCTCTCCCTGTCTCCCTCCAAAGCATGCTTAGTCCCTGTCAGACAGATTTTTTTTTTTCAAAAAGGAGAGATAAAAGTGCTGGATAGAAAAGAAAGAGGAAGGAAAACACTGAGACACACACACACAATCTATGGCAAAGTGGGATCAGTGGTTGAGGCTGCGGAACTGAGCTGAGGATGTTTTGTTGTTGTGTTTTTCTATCACTTTGGAGTTGAGCATTGGAGGTTTCTCAAAAAGAGGGGAAAAAAGGAATCTGTGCAGTGGCAAAATTAGTTCCACATGTTTGAGATGGAAATTGGTTGACCTAAAGAGATGGTGAGGGGCAGGGGGAAAGGGGGAGAGAGCGGGTGACGGAAGGAAGAAAGAGAGGGCTCTCTCCCTCCCACTTTTCTTTTAGAAGAAAAACAAGAATGCAGGGGATCACACCAGGAAACCAGGAGATGCCCACATGTCAACAAACTCTGTGCTTATTGGTTCCTGATGCAACACGGCCAACTGTGCTATGATGTTATCTGACATCTGCTCACATGAAGGATAGAATCCTCAAGGGAGTGTTTAAGTTGAGTTATTAGACTTAATCAATTAGTCATTACACTGTTAAAAAAAAAAAAATCATGCTGGAGACAGTTTTGAATTTCTAGTTTGTTTAGCTAACTTGACAGGGAAAGTACGGATTATCTATAAATTGCACTTCTCCTACAAAACCAAAGTAAAAAGACACTGTCAAACCTCTAAGTAACAATTGCGTCCAGATGTGAGGACAAAGTAGTTGAAAGTTGAAAAACTTTTGAAGTGCCCTTTGATGCAGGCTCATGCATAAAATCCAGTTTTTGAAAATGTTCCTGGCTTGAAAAGATTTCAGCTGTTGGACAATGTGTGGGACGAGCTCTTAAGATAAAAGCCCAAATGCTTTCCACAAACAGTTTTGCTTTCATCTCTGACCAAGAGAACAATATCTCCGCTTGGCATAAGACTGACTGCACAAGTTCTTTTAACTCTGTATTAGCATTTGGTTGGGTTAGGGAGATTTTGTGACAGTGTACAATCTAACTATAAGGCTTAGTGAGTAGAAAAAAAAGGAAAATCCAGCATAACTTTACAATAGCATCATACTGTTTCATGTCGCTGTAACAGTCATGAGGCTTGGTGTCTGAATCCGTGCCTGAACCAGAGGAAGGGTTTCAAAGCACAGGAAACTTGAGCAAGCCAGCAGAGGGCTGCCTGCAAGACACCATTTACTTAAAAGGAAGGCTCAGATCCATTGATGTTTTGTACCCACCCCGCCCCTCCACCCCTCCAACCCCTTGACTAACTGCAAGGCAGGAGGGCACAAATATACAGGCATGTTCCTCTGAGAGCCTTTGATCAAGTGCCTTTATCTCTCTCTGAGGCATTTGTGAAATAACTGCCACACATTCACATTAGTTTCACTAATGAAGGAATGGTGATCACGAGGAGGGTGAGCAATACTAAAAAAATAATAATAATAATGGACATGCACTCACTAAGATGTACTAAGAGGGGCATGCATGCTCTAGGTGAGCTCTTACCTGCAACTGTTCTCCAGCACTTCAGCTGCTGTCCGGATGGTAGCAGTAGCCCTCAGGGTTTTCGCAGACAGTCCAACCACAGACCCTAATGCTTTTGCCTTCAGGTCATTACAACTCCACTCCTCTTCCTCCATGAGAGGAGGAAGGTATCCGCACATCAGCTTGAGGCTGCCGAGACTGCCGTGGTTCATGTACGCCGCGTTCTCGCAGCCCGTGCGCACATATTCGAGGTATATGTCAGAGGTCAAAAACATCTGGTATGCATTCTCTTCCATGTTGGACTGAATTTCCGTCTGCGCCTGGTCAAACATGGCAGAGTCTATTTGTTGTTTCTTAATACTATCCCTTATGAAGGTCTTGGTGGCGGGTTTCAGCTGCTTGGCGACAATGCTGTTGTTCTCGATGTACCGCTTGAAAATAACTTTGGCAACTCGCAACGTTTTGGTATCCTTTAAGTCCATTTGCCTGAAGCCGTTGCAGGCGAACCAAAAGTCCAAAGTGTCCACGCAATTCTCCCGCTCCAAGAAGGTCCTGAAGAGGTGAGCGCCGTCTTGGTCGCCCAGAAGAAAATGCAGAGACTTTGTCCACCGGACTAGGGGCGAGTCCGGGGACGCGCTGCCCTCTGGCTCCCCGAGACCATCCTCGTTCCTCCGCGGTGTGGAGCCGGGAGGCGCGGCGGCGGCGGGGGTATCTTTAACCTTGCTCTGGGCTCTCATTTTGGCAGATCTGCTGGGGTTGTAGCATGACGCCTCTCCCTCCTCCCCCGGTACCGGAGGACGAGGAGCATCTTCTCGGAAGCTACTGCTGATGTGCTCCGTAAGCGCCCTGCTCATGGCTCCAGCTCCGGTTGCCGTGTGAGAGTGCCGTCGTGCCTCCACTGAGCTCCAGCCTAATCCTCCTCACTCTCTAAAAGCAGCGGGGGAGCTTCTCAGCTCCTCTTCACTCTGAAACACAAAGTATTGATCTGATCAAAGCCAGATCCTGCTGAACTTCAAAGAAAGACATCAAGTAAACAGTCCCTTTCAAAAACCCTCGCCGGGTTCACAGAGAAAGGAAATATGAAAGGCTTTTCTCGTTTCATTTATCTATTTATAATCTAAATGAGAGATCAACTGCAGCCTACATTCTCAACGTGCATTCATCTGTCACATCAAAAACATTTAACAAGAATAATCACCTCGCACCGCCTCACTCTTCACCAAAACCATATTCTCACAACTGTGGCTTACACGTGTTTTCCTAACGAGTCCATGTCACAGGCTTCAACTCCAATTAATTCCCAATCTGTTTCGGACGACCGTACCCTACCCCTGTCTGCATCGCGCACACACACACACACACACACACACACACGTTTCCACTCGGAGCCCACACTTGTCCTCACCATCCCAGAAATGCACAGACGAGTGGGAATGCATCTGATCTGCACCACAATGACCTTAAACGCTGTAATGTACGAGGGGTAAAAAGCCCCGCGGGAAAAGCCAGCCGCTCATGCGTAAATGTAAGCGATCAATCGCCTTAATATCTGCCCAAGAAGGCTATTACAGCACATTATTAAAGCCAAAGCCCGGGCAACGTGTCTGAACTACCAACACGGCACAGAGACTTGACATATTTGGAGTAAAACCTCAGTCAGAAGCTGATTGCGATTTTAATCGGAGCCTCAGCGCCAAATCTAAAAGAGACAAGCAGCTAAAAACGGCATAAACCGGCAGCTACAAACGCTACATGATCATTCACACAGTCTCAACAGGCAGTGTAACACGACATCATAAAGTAACCGACTCTAAAATCCGACGGATGAGGGCTGAATAAACGTGCGTAAAAAAACACACACAACATACCATCGCAGAGCAGATCCAAACCAGAGTAAAAACCCGTGAAAAAGTTGAACAATTACTCCATTTACAGCCGAGCTAATGCGGTCCAAAACTCTCCAAACAGTAATCCAGCACAAAAAAAAGAGAGACGACTGGCTATGCGCCGTGCCACATGTGTCCTATCTCACTGCAAAACAAGCGCTGTAGTTCGCTGTACCCTGTCCCATTCAACAACTGACCTCAGAGCAGGCAGGCTCAGTCCCTATGTAGATCACTAGGGGTGTCAAAATCTGGAGGAGGTAAAAGAGGAGGTGGAGGGGGGCTCCGATTGAAGAATACATCCCACTTTTTTCCCAGCTAGAAGACGCACCACCCGACAAATATTCGGTTTTTATCTGTGCTCACACACACACACACACACACACACACACACACACACACATAAGCTTCTTATCTATCTCACCGTATTTCTCGCCCACAAACAAGAAACATAGCCCGCATTTCTCAACTTCAAAGCTCAGCAGCAGCACATCAAAGCGGCCAAGAGAGGGGGCCTGTGGAACAGCTTTCCTACAACTTACCATCCATGTACCCGAGTAGCCTCCCTTTCTGAAAACGTTCAAGTAAAGTAGTCCAACAACAGCCTGTGACTACAACCGCGCTGCTCTCTGCTCTGTCCCGTAATGTCCTGTCACATTGGGACAATGTTAAAGCAGCCGCGAATAAAAGAGAGAGAAGTATTCTCCCTTGGACTTTTCTCCCCAGGTAGTGCTTCAAGAAGCCATGGCAGGCGGTAGAAATCCTCCGGGCTTGTTTCTAAACCAACTGGGCTGAGGGTTTAACTGCGGACTTCAAAGTAGGGAACCGCTGGCCTGGTCCCGGAAGATACATAAAAACACAGCGTCTCATCTTCGCAACAACCGATGACATAAAACCAACTAGAATAAAGATAAAAGGAGGGAAACGGCTGAAAGTGAGCGCATAAATCCCGTTCGACAGCCTATCGTTCGCAAACCCGTCCGTTTAGACGGCCATTAACGTTCATTAAACTTTTCTAGAGAGGGTAAGGATTTACGTGTATGCCAGGACCTTATCAAAGACAGGCAATCTAGAGCCAACTCCCCGAGGCTTTAGAGCGTCAGAAGTAAGTGATCTACCGCGCCAATAGCATTATTCTTACAGTCCGCCTGTTACTACACAAAGTTTCAACAGAAACACAAAGCAAACAAAAGCGATACTTCTGTTGCCTGTGGCCTCTTCGAGTGACAGGAGCGAGTTTAGTGTGTCCACCTAGCTGAGGAGAAAGCCTTATGATAGGGGTTGCAGTCATTGTACAGTTCACTGTGGTATATATGTGTCTGTTGTTGTGCAGCATGATAGGTCTTCATTTTTTCTATATTGGTTCACAATGTATAGGGAGTTTGGGCACATTATCCCTGTGTAATTCCAGTAATATTACCTCAGAATGACCAGATTAAGGGCAGTGACAGTAAAGAATTTGTGGTTAAATATAATTAAAATCAACTATTTAAAACGTATTCTTTAAGTTATGGCCCTGATTTGATAATCCTATAGAGTGTAACTGTCAAATAATTTACATATTAGTCACAGGCTTTTACCCACAAAGATGTCAACCTAACACACTTGCCAGTTCCACATTCAGGGAAAATGGCACAGCATGACATTTTGATTGAAATTGGACAGAGAGCAAAGGCAAGAGCTGTTCTCTAGTCTTTTAATTCACATGACTCTCCTAATGTCATTGTGACAGAATCTTAAAGAGTGGGTTAGACAGTGATCCAATCCCATGGTACTTCAAAGGCTATATTGTCCCTTTGATGTTGGAAATCAACTTTAAAGGAGAATATAATTATATAAGTCAGAGGATTCAAATTCACAAAACTCTCCTGATGGTACAGGACAAGGGAACTAATGAAATCCAACTTCTGAGGTCCCCAAGTGGTGATTAATTCATGTTGCTTTATACATAGATAAATAAAGCCTGCTGTGCATCAGTTACCATGTGGATTTACAGTTGTGTCAGCATCTTTGTCCGTTTGTCCAAATCCTTAGACTCGGCCACATGGTTTAGGGCGACATGTAATCTCATCCAGTCTCATCCAGCCTGTATTGGCCCTGTTGTTAGCTGAGTATTCAGTGACCATAGGACCTTATTATTTTCAATTTACATGCTCAGTATTTTCTCACTGCTTCCTGCAGCCACACTGGATACAAGTTTCCAACTTGTACGTTTTAGTTCTGATACATGCTGCTCAGTAACGTTAACAAACTCTAGCTTTCTTCCACAGTGCGAGCCCTTCTTGTTTTCTTGGTAAAGCAGAGGAGTCCAGTTGATTACATTGACATCCTGCCAACCACTTCCTGCATGCTGTGAGCTTGTCTGATGATCGAGTCCAGCTTATTTCAAATGTAATCTTTGAAGACATTTTCAGTGCAAGGTGTTAAAGCCGTAAACAAAGCCGTATGATAACAGACGGTACAGTCCCTTTCTCTGTCTGTCTCTGTTTGTGTGCACCTAGTGTGTGTGTGTGTGTGTGTGTGTGTGTGTGTGTGTGTGTGTGCGTGACAGTGTGAATATGAAGTGGTCATTCATAGCCACTGTTTATACTGGAGGGCTCTGTAAAACAAACATTGCTGCCACAAATCCAAACAATCCAGCACCCAAAATGCACAAAAAGCCTCCAAGCCTTCGCAATGGGAAGTGCCCGCTGTCTGCGAGATGGAACCCGAAATCACAAAATGGGTCAGCAGCGTTGGCACTGTGACGTTCAAGGGGCATTTGACTGATCAGTGCGGCCCAAATTAAAGCAATGAATATGTAGCCATACTGTTATCTGCACACTAACTTCTTTAAAGCCCGCTTTGAAAGGAGAATTGAGATATAGAGGGGTTATAAAATGTAATTTTTGAAGTGCAGGACAATCTTAAAAGTGGGATATTCACATTCGGGATAAGATGTTATCTTCACTCAAATTAAATTAGGCCGCACATATCACTGAAAACGGAAAAAAAAAAAGTCCACAGACAGTTTAATTTTTGCTGACAGGCAGGAAGCTTCGCTCATGCTTTGCTCAGTCTGCTTTTAATAACATGTAAAGTTCGGGCTAGTCAACTATTCAGGATGTGTTTGTTTTAATGCAGTGATCACCAAAGATGCAGCCAAAATACAAGTTGCTGACTTTTTAAAATTCATTCTGGAAGTGTCATGAGACGCTCAACCCATGAGACCACACCTGTTGACCCTCGAATGCCCACTCTTGTGTTTAGCAGTGACAAAAGAGAGAGGGTGCTGTAAAGTAGCCATAAGAAGCTTTTTTTGATGTTGACCCTGCCCTGACCCCTTTGTTGGGGCCCTAACCATTTCACAGGAAGATCCAAACGCTTTAAAAGCACAATACAGGACGAGAGTGCCGCCACTGACTTGCTATGAAGCCCCAATAAAACGGGGTGACCTGGAGGCTAATTGAGAGCTTGTGGTTGGGAAGAAATTAAAGGCATCTGGTGCATCACCAAAGATTGGAAATGAAGCTCCTCTTTAATTAGAGCCTGCATTAAAGGAAAGTATGCATTTCACTGCTGTCAGTATAGGTGTCGCATCCGGAAACGTGGAAACAAACAGAGGTCTTTAATTATAGTAGTGTGTAGGAATGATTTGTTAGGAAAAAAAAACTTCTTTCTTTCTGTTAGTATTGTACTGCAGAAGTCTTTGATGGTGTATCATTAGTTGCATCAGTCAAACAGTAGGCCTGTGTTCTCCCCTTTTGTCGCTTTTTCATAAGAACTTTTGGATTTGCATCATATCGCAGCTCACAGTATATGTTCCCACAATGTGAACAATAAATTCTGTACAGCCCGTTTTATCGCCCTTCCCTCCGCTCAAATCCTACACTTGTGCTAAAATAGCACAGAAAAACAGAGGAGAGGGTGGCTAATTGCAAATAACCCAATATTTTGGAGTTCAAAGGCTGTGGTGGGTTTGAGTGATAATTTTGGCTGAAGCATCACCATAAACACTAATAAAATTAAGTGCGTCGGAGGGAGGAGGGGGCGTGGCCAGGCGTCCCTTTGAACAGACCCTGTGATCAGTTCCCCCTCTCAATTAGCGTATTGTCCACTTGTCCTTTCAGCTGGGAGGGAGGGGGCAGTCTCCCCCCTAGCTTCCCTTTGAAGTGATTATCCCTTTATCTCAAGCCTGAGCGAGGAATATCTTGGGGGACAATGGCAAATTAAAGCCCATATGGAGAGAAGCGTGAATGTCTGTTTGTAGGCTCAGAGAGAAATAGAAAAAAAAAGAGCGATAGAGAAATAAATAGAGTGGGGAGAGAGAGAGAGGAAAAGAGGGGAAAATAGCATCATTCTGTTTGCATGAGCTGAAGGGTGAGTGGTAGATGTCAACACTCATCCAAAAAAGTAATTTAGGGCTCGTGCCTGAGTTGACACTTGTAGCAGAGTGACTATAGAAGAGCTAAGGGAAAGAAGAACGGAGGGGGTGTATCTGTCATGACAGATGGAGAAAGACGGAGAGGGAGGAATGGAGAGATAGAAGGATGAGCATGAAGAAGAGAGAGGAGTGCAGTTGTCAGCAGAATCAGATGGCGGTCAGGCAGACAGGCTTGAAGAAGATACAATTAAAGTGTGGAGTTAAGACGGGCTTTGAAGTTGGACATGGTACATAACACCCTTAAAGTTTGAGAAGCCAGCCATTCATCCGCTTGTTATGGCTTGTTAAGACCATTCCTTTTAAAAGGGCCAATTTGAGAAAATAAACTTTAATTTCAACTTTTTGAAAAGTCTAAATAAAAGTGACAACAATCAGGTAAGGTTTTCAGCTAGGTTAAAAGAACAAAACAAAACCCAATGGTCATCTCTTAAAACTGGAGTGAGGGATTTGCTAAAGAAGGTGTGGGGGTGCGTGAGGATGAATAATTACTTTCTCTTCCCACTCTCCCTCTTTTTTCTTACAATCCTGTTTTTCGGTGGCTTAAAAGTTTAATAATGTATAGAAACAATGTCTGTGATGCTTGGCCTAATCCGTTTGGGCTTGGCAAACCTTTGTCGTAACCGAAACCCTGTCTGATGTGAACAAATGTTTGCCAAGCCAGCATGCACAGACAGACAGTGTGTGTCTCTTTCCTCGGTGCAAGATAACAAGTACAGCTGAAAAAATAATATAAAACAGCAACATTCTGCACATTACACTACATGACTGCACAAAATGCAAATAACAATAGAAAACTTAGTGTATCACAAATGATATTTATAGTGTAATGACCATTGTTAGCACACTATATACCCCAGCGCCCTGTATAACTGTGTCAGTTGTTCCTGCAGTAATTCCATTAAACAATTTCATGTGTAAGAATTGTTTGTCGACGCATCATGCTCAACAAATCAAATGATTATTCTGATTGTGAAAGCGAGAGAAATGTGTTCACTTTGAGCTCAGTTAGCCATCCTTAATGAGCATCAGACCAATTATGTAGAAAAATGCTTGATATGAAGCAGCAGTCAGGCCTATTAGAGGCTGAACAAAACTTGTTACAGACCAACGCTGGTTTAAACTGACAACGGCTAACTGGCCGAGACTCAGCCTGACAGCAAATCCATGCACTGATAAGGCAAACGAAATAGCCCCTAATGATCTAATGATTCAACTGTTTGACTCCTGGACAAGACGGCAGCGAGAGACAGCAGTGACACCATAAAAACAAACAGACGGTTGTGCCAGTGGTTCATTGTTTAATTTTCTTTGCAGGCAGCCATTGTGATATCAACATATCTGCATCCTGCCGTTTCAGACACGCTCCAGCAGAAAGGCCCGGGTGTCCACACACAGTGTCAGATTCTGTGGCGAAAACCAAACAGTTGAGTGTGTGGTTAGCACTAACCAGACATGTATTTCATCACCTGTGTGAATTGATGCACAGGATTTGTTGTCTTTATAAAAACCTGTTTTCTCTCCACATGTAGCCCTTCCCGCCTGGAGCTGCTTCCCACTGTTTGCCACAAAGCATTTCACAGGGCACAACAACAACACTCACAATCATAAGATTTGAGGTTGATGGGATAAATAAATACCAATAAATAAATAATAAATACCAAAGGGTGGACAAAATACTGCAACATTAAAAAGGTGGTTTGCACATGAAAAAGCAGAACTTTTAAGTAATTAGACCGCAATAACAAAGGCAGCTGCACTTTAAAAGACAACTGACACTTTTATATGTGATTTTTCAAAGCAGCTATCAGTTCCAAAGGGCCAAACTGTCTCTGGATTATAGATACAACTGTTAAAACAATAAAAATGTACAAAAAAGTGAAAGGCTGGAATAGTCTAAAAAATGAGATAATGATGGACGGTAGTCATAACAGAAATTCAAAGAACAGTGTGGATACGTAGGATTTAGTGGCATCTAGCGGTGAAGCTTCAGATTGCAGCAAACTGAATACTGCTCGCCTTCCAAGCATGTTGGAGAAACTACAGTGGCCATGAAAGTCGCGAAAAATGCTAAAGGCTCTTATGGTTTTTCTGTTGGGGGTTACTATAGAAACAAGGTGACCTCCGTAGAAGAGAACCCCTCTGTAGATAAAAATGTGTCATTCTACGGTAACAAAAACATAATTCTTATTTTCAGGTGATTTACCAGTAATAAAAACATACCTATCAATATTATATTCTATTTCTGCCAATAGATCCTCCATCCTAGATGTTACACACTGGACCTTTAAGGAGGTAGCATTATAAAGTAGTACTATACAACCCTATCTCCAGTCTATAAAAACCCCAGAATATGTTGAGCAGCTATGATTTTTAACATCTAGTGTGAATGCATGGCAACTACAGGAACCTGTGTTTAGGCTAGGGAAAAATCATGGTTATGGCAAATAAAGAATGGTTAATGTTTGGCAACTGAAACCGTTACGGTTAGGAAAGGACTGTAAGTAATAAAAAATGTAACAATAGTCACAGTTTTCTTACATAACCCAAACTCTGGTCTCTCGCACGCCATCCACTATCTGCACAACCTTACTCTGCACCTTGCTACATAAAGGGCACACTGCTTCATGCACTGGCACTAAACATGACATTGGACATAAATTATGAGCTTCAGATTAATCCAAGATAAATGAAATTCCCAGTGATAAACAGCAAAACTTTAAACTGAAACAAACTTAGGTAAGTGTTTCTTATTATTTTCTACATAACTTGTTTTCAGGGTAATCATGGATGATACAGAAGGAAACAGGAAGGAGGAATACCTTCTATCCCCCCAACAGGTACTGTTAAGTCCTTGAGCAAGGCATTCATTTGCCACCTTTTCCAGTGAATTAGTTCAAGCTGAAGCCTATCATAAGCAAATTCCACTTTATGTGTTGCTTTGTGACTTTTTCTTTGTGAGTGTTCAGCAAAGTTCTTTATGATAAAAAAAGAAAATCTAGTAAAAGAATCTGGTGTATCAGAGCACAGAGATGTAGAAACACGAGTCTCTGATTATCATGCATACAGATGCAAATTGCCTCAATGAAACAAGAGGGAACAAATACGCTTGTCATAAAATTCCATAATAATTGTAGCTGTCAGCTGGATGTTTTGGCATATGAGATGATTACCTGTCAATCATGTGTGGTGTTGGTGGCTTGGGTTTATTTATCTTAAATGTTACAGTATGTGTGTGGCTCGCTCCGCTCAGCCAACTCCTAATTGATTCGATTTGAGAACAGCTCTCCTATTGATTGTTTAAAACATGGTTTTGTTCATTTACATAAACATGCCTATTCATACACATTACACATACACTCGCGTTTCTTTCCTGATGCTTTTGCTGACTGTGTAGGCTAATATGCACGAAAGTAGCATGTACATATCTAAAGGATACAGTGTTTTACTAATGTATAGTCTGTACAGTAATGATAGTGTTAACCTAACAGACCTAACAAGAAATTCAAAGCCAGGAACAAGATTGATTGAATTTTGTAAGGAACTAGTACTTAAACAGACTCTCATGGTTTTGGTGTGAGTCATACACTTTTAAGGCTGTGCCTCACACCACCCTGACAGTCTCTAAAAGTACCTAATACTAAATCACAAACTGCAATTATAATGAAAAGTCGCCTGAAAAGGAAATTGGGATTTTTGATTTGTGCAGAATATGTTCTAAACAAACACTGAAATCTTCAAACCTCATAGCAATAGAGTGGCAGTCATGTTCTTTCATAGTCTTCAGTTTGCACATGGTGTAGGACTTGTACCGCTGGTAAGATCTGTAAGTTTTGTATTTAGAGAGAGAACGAGAAGAACAATGTCTGAAAAGCAACACCAATGACTTTTTCTTAACCTCAAGTTTAAGACTGTGAAAATGAAGATGTGAGAAAGATCATTCACTTTAGGCAAACCTGGTGTGTCTGCATAATCCACAGTTTAAACTGTGTGCATGTTACTATATAATGTACACACATACGCTACGTGCATGCATGTTTGCTTTATTAAGTTCTAAACATGTGTGTGTGTGTGTGTGTGTGTGAGTGTGTGTGTTCTTGAATGTTTTCTGTAAGGATATGATATTTGTACTAGTTGAAGAGTTAAACCCACCTACTGTGAATAAAGGAAGTCCCGGATACAGCAAAAAGAGAGCAATCATCCAGGACCTCAGCTCTGGCCAGCTGCATATTGTTCGTTTATTCCTGAGAGAGTTTCTAAATCCATAACTAAAACTAAGATAAAAGTGTTTTGACCCTATTGTGAGATGTTTCCCAGTGTCATGCAGCTACTCAGCAGGTGTGCAGAGGGAGGGTGAGTTTCAAAACACTGCACAGCAGATAGGCAAAGAGGAACATCAACAAAGCACTGCTGCTATGCACCTCACTGACTGCTCTGACAACCGACAGGGAAAACATTCCCACAGAGAGAAAAAAAGATGGAGAGAGGGTGTAGAGAAAGAGAAGAGAGATGTAAAGTGAAAGAAGAGAGGTGAGGAGGGTCAAAGAAGAGAGAGGAAGACAAAGGCAGACAATGAAGATGGATGAGAAAGAGAAAAAATATATCTACTTCTTCTCTTCATGTATTATTTCTTGTCTATATGCTTTGACAACACTCTAGATCACAATTTACATGTCATGCCAGAAACAAGGAAAGTGAAATTTGAGGTGTCTTAAGAAGGGAACAGCAGAGAAAGGGAGGAGAAATACAGGCATTGTGGGACAATAATGGAAACAACTGTACATTGTTTGTAGGTACAGCAGCCGTAGAGCAAACAGTACATTCTGTCAGAGGTGTTTGACAACTTTAAACGCCATGGTTTATGTTTTATATTTGAATTAAATTGTACTGTAAATGTACTCATTATTATGCTAATGAAACTTAGAGCTTCTGTGTGGCTTCAAATATTAAATACTTCTCTATAACATCAAATATTCATGACTAAAAAGGAAAAAAAGGTTTAATTTACTAAGAGTTTATCACTCAGAAGCTGTGTGGGCGTGGTTTGATCAGATTTAATTGACAGTGACAAAAAAACACACACAGTTCAGGTGATTAACCAGTAATAAAAACATACCTATCAATGTTATATTCTATTTCTGCCAATAGATCCTCCGTCCTAGATGTTACACACTGAACCTTTAAGGAGGTAGCATTATAAAGTAGTACTATACAACCCTATCTCCAGTCTATAAAAACCCCAGAATATGTTGAGCAGCTATGATTTTTAACATCTAGTGTGAATGCATTGCAACTACAGGAACCTGTGCTTAGGCTAGGGAAAAATCATGGTAAATAAAGAATGGTTAATGTTTGGCAACTGAAACCGTTACGATTAGGAAAGGACTGTAAGTAATAAAAAATGTAACAATAGTCACAGTTTTCTTACATAACCCAAACTCTGGTCTCTCGCACGCCATCCACTATCTGCACAACCTTACTCTGCACCTTGCTACATAAAGGGCACACTGCCTCATGCACTGGCACTAAACATGGCATTGGACATAAAATATGACGTTCAGATTAATCCAAGATAAATGAAATTCCCAGTGATAAACGGCAAAACTTTAAACTGAAACAAAGTTAAAAGTGTTTCTTATTATTTTCTACATAACATGTTTTCAGGGTAATCATGGATGATACAGAAGGATAAATATTATATTCCATTTATGCCGGTAGATCCTCCTAAATGTTACACACTGGACCTTTATCAATCTATGACCCAAAACATTTCTGTAGAGTTCAATCAACACCTCTGATACTTTTTAAGTGAAAATTATTTTGGAAGTTTCAGGATCTAGGAAGGCAGTGTTTGTTGCAAGGTTGCTGGGATGCCCTGTCCACAAATAAGGACTCAAACACTGATGAACCTCAAAAAATACACTACTCAAAGAATCAAAAGTCATCCAGCAAGCTTCAGGCTTATTTTCCCATTCACTTTCATTAATACCCAAATGATGACACAATCTCCAGCCAGCTAGTTGGGATTTCAGTCGGATTGGGCAGGTGTGTTCTGTCCAAAAACCCCCCGGAGCAAAAGAAAAATAGCAGTTAGTGTAGTGTAGTTTTGGAAAAATAAAAATAAATTCATACACTACTAAAACCTTCCTTCTACTGCTGTCAGCCAATAATGCAACGTCTAGTCCAAAAATGTGAGTATTTCAACTATTGGGAAGTCCTAACAGTAGGGCAGGAGAATAACAGACACTGTGGGAGTGAGAAAGGTCAACAGAGTTCACCGAGCCCAGTATTAATGAGTAGCACCACCTTGGAGGGAGCACAGGGAAAGGCCGCCAATCATCACTGCTCCTCCAGCGCTGCTGAAATGTGTCAACAAAGCAGTGTGAGAGGAGCATGCTCCACTATTTGCCCTCCCACACCTGACGATGATGGGATGGATGGAAGCAAAGAAAAAGAGTGTAGAAAGAGAAGGGTGACACTAGAAAGCAGGAGTACAGAGGACCCTCCCACCACCCCTCCTCCCCCTCCCTCCTCCCTCTCAGAATAAAATCCGGTGCCATAAAATGTAAGAGCGGGCAAACAGCTCCTCCCCAGCTTGTCGGGGAGTTTGTTTTAAAGTGGAAATGAGGCTGATGGCGCACTTGGCGATTAGCCCCGCGGCTAACATGAAAGGAGAGGAAAAGACAGCTGCTAATTTTCTCCTTTGACCTTTGGCTCCCGCTGGTATTTCATACAAACGCTGATTTATGGAGGAGCCTAACAGCTCACTGCTACTGGAGGGATTACCGTAAGAGAGAGAGGGAGAGGAGGGGAAAGAGAAAAAGAAGCTGACCCCTAGGACTCACAGTATCTCAATTCATTCATTTCATCTTTTTGTTCTATCTCTGTCCTTTTTACTTCATATGTCCTTCTCCTCTCGCCCATATCTCTGTGTCGATTTTCCTTTGTTTCTCTGTCTGTCTGCCTTAGTGGATTTCCAACTCTTTATCTTTTTCCATCTTTATTTGTAGTCTGTTTCTGTCTGCATTTGTCCTTCATCCTGCACACCCTCCCAGCCCTCCCTCTTGTGCTCTTTCTATATCTATATATCCACTGTGAAATAAGCATTTAGATAGATAGATAGATAGATAGATAGATAGATAGATAGATAGATAGATAGATAGATAGATAGATAGATAGATAGATAGATAGATAGATAGATAGATAGATAGATAGATAGATAGATAGATAGACTTTATTGATCCCAAGCTATTTACAGCACATTAGGTATATGTATGAGTCTGTGTCACACTCTTCATAGATTATCATTACAAACTGGCCTTCTAAAAACAAACCCAGACATCCTGACGCCATGTGCCGCAAAAATGAGAAAGATGACACCCTTTTCTGAGCGGAAGCTCTTTCTCATCCACCGTGCAGTGCCCAGTTGTGAGTCCGAACACACGTTGCGTCCCAGCACTTTAGCTGCAGGGAGATCCCATCAAAGTCAGTTTCATGCAAATCCCATGTATGGATGGCTCCCATGTAAGGAGGCCCTGAAATGCCTCTGGGGCAGTGAGGACCCAGGAAGTGTAGAATGTGTAGCACATTCCCTTCTTCCCCTCCTGTCTCGACACTATTGCCCCTCTATTGTTCCCTCGGTTTTCCAAAGGGGGAGAGAGCCAACCACTGGAAAACCCCCACTTCAAACATTCAGGTTGGATATTAGCTTGAAAATCATAACACAAGTTGTTCCTGTTTTGCATCCAGTGGATCCATTCAGTCCTCATAAGATATACAATTATATTAAACTAAAACTGTGTTTATATGAAAACCAATTGCTCCAGATCCATATGAATGTTTCACTTGAAGCAGTATGCTGAAAATTGTCTTATTAGGTCATTTGGTCTTCATGGCTGATGTGTCTTAAAACAAGGAAAAGGTTTGTTAATGCTAAAAATTTTTGTATTGGGTTGTTAGCACTGTCAAAACGCTTCTGACCTAACCTTATGGATAATGTATCTTTATAAATGAAGCTGCGGCGTGATGACCAGGGGAAACACATCTAGTGGAACTAAGTGAATGGGATTTATGTAGGTAAATAAACTAACAACAGTTTGCTGGTGCTCTTGTGCTGACCTTTATTTCACTAAAATTCAACTTGTATCCTTTTTTATTAGTTACTTCTAATACATTTTTGGGGGAAAAATGAGAACCACTTCCTTTACTTAAGACACTTTTCTAACATTATGTGGCAGACAGTAGTTTTTCAATCTTTGAATCTTGAATGTTCTTTTAGACTGTGATGTTCAGTTTAATAAGCAGTAGTACAATGGTGTGCCCTTTGTCTCAACTTAGACACTGCTCCTAAAATATGTATATCCCTGGATCTCAGTAGAATTTTGTTTTTGTTTTTTTAGAAAATTTCTATAAATGAGCGTCCTCATCTTGGAACAAGACCAGATGAAGCAGATCACAGCAAGAAAATCCCCATAGAGTGCTGAAAACGTACTTTCTTGAAGAAAATAAGACATACGAACTCAGTAATAGACAAAATATAAGCAGCATTGTAATAGCAACAGATGGAATGGCTTGTTAAAGTTATGCGTGTTGAAGGAATGGTTTATTGCTCCCATACAGGCAAATTCTTTTAACATTCAAATACAAAACAAAGCTCAGTTTTAGGAGACAAAACACATCAGTAACATACAAAATAAATAATACCAGGAAGTGAAAGAGTCACAACAAGAGCAGCTTGTCACCAGCCAGACACAACAGCCATGACACAACTTGGAGGCAGATGTGCAGCATGTTGGATGCAAGTAGAAATTCAAAGTAGATACAACTACTCTACCAGCTGAAGGAAGAAAAATGTATCCCTGGGCTTTTGGGCAAGAGATGTGAACATGAAGGACATATGAATTTCCAAAAGCTGTGTAAAAGAGAGCCAAGACTGTGTCAGTGATGTGCTGAAGTGGTGTCACATTCATTTAACAGGGGAAACATTTACAGTAATGGACAGTGGCCAGAGTGATTCTGCACTCATATGCCACATTTCCTGGTCCCATCGTCATTAACTCATTAGCCTGTTTCAGTTCACTCTGATTTAACAAGGCTGTCTCTCTGGTTCCCAGCGTTGGGAAATCTCCCAAATACTAACTAAACCAACAAATATCACGATATTCGTAGTGAATTCAGTTTTAGGGTGGAATGTGTTCCTTTAAGACAAAACCATTGGCAGTGTTTAACCCCAAATTAATAAAATACATACAGTTTATATAATGTACTATTACTAATAACCTCAACACATTATAATCTATATATCAGGGTAATGACAGGGCCAAAATGTATTTTGCTGCCATGTTCACACTGAATGGTTTCAACTGTATCTCTCCCTCGCTCTCTCTCTCTCTCCACCTTTTGTTCTCACCCTCTGGGTTTCATTCAGAGTTCAAGCAGGTCATTAGCAGAGTGATTACAGTGGGAGAGAAGGCATCCATTAAGAAAATGCGAGTGTGTGTGTGTGTGCATGTGCACATGTGCTTCTCTGTGATCACCCTGTGAATGTGTGCATGCATGTGTGTGCCTAACTGTGATCCCAATGTGTGTGTGTGTATCAATCACTCCAGTGTGGGTGACGACGAAGAGCTGTTTGTCTTTCTCATAAAAGGGAAAGGGATCAAAAGGGCTGGTCTACCAGCTGGACCTTCAATCACACTGGGACAACATGACTTTAGAGCCCTGGGCAGCTGGAGCTCTGGGGACTAATGGCGTGTGTGTGTGTGTGTGTGTGTGTGTGTGTGTGTGTGTGTTTGGATGTGTGTATGTGTTGAACCCTTTTAATCAGGGTCCCTGCACATATTCCATCTCCAAATTCCATGCTTATCCTATACTTTAAAGGATAACTCTGGTTGGGTCTTATATTTAAAGTTTTGGCCTATCAGTTAGGATAACGTTGTACTGAGATCTGGCAACATGGCAACATCACTCCAACAGTCGAGTCAAGAAATATGATGATCAGACAGATTTGGAAAAAAGCCAAAAGTTTAGCCAGATTATATAACTAAAGATACAACTGAAAAGTGAGTGAAATGTTGCTAATAATTTATTTTCATTATTGATTCATCAATTTAGAGCACAAAGTGACATCTTCAAATTGTTTGTTTTGTCTGACCAGCAGACGTAGAAGAAGTACTCAGATCCTTTACTTAAGTAAGAGTAGCACCATAAAGGCCTGAATTAAAAATGTTACTCCACTTCCAAACTATTTGTGATGTCACAAATCATGCTGGTAGGCCCCGCCCCTTAATTTTCAATGAGCACAGAGAAACTTTCCACTTTCAGCATATGAATGTGAAATCATCCTTCTATGTCAAACTCTGCACATATAGCATTCAAACAGCAAGGATCAAAAGTAAAAGTACCCATTATGTAAAATGGCTAAAGTAGCATAAAATAGAAATACTACAGTGAAGTATATGTATGTCAAAATTATACTTGAGTGAATGTACTTAGCAGTCCCAAACCTAAAGACATTTAACATTAATTTACTATCAAACCCTGATATTTGAAAACCTGGAATAAGCTCATGTCTGGCATTAAAGTATGAAAAAAACTACTAAATCGTTTCTTTCAATTGAGTAATTCTTGCAGCTTTAGGTCAAAGTTGAATCAAGAAGTCCATCTATAAACTGTGATGGATGTTTACGGACTGGTTTCTAATCATGTTGATGATGCTGCTGTTTTTTTGTTCTTCTTCCTAATACGTTTGGCTAACCTGCGACTTACAACCTGTCTGGTCATCTGACAGTTTGTGGTTATTGCTCCGCCATGTGGTCATGTCCCCAGATCTCCGCAATGAACTTGTCAGTACGATGTTGTTATAAGCAATATGAATGATGACCGAAGATGAAATAAAGTGAAATTATCATAAAGATATTCTGTATGATGTTTGCAGATAGCATGATTGCAGGAATACAACACTAATAGGGGATTGTTTTGTTTTTCGAAACAGCGAATATGACCATCACTGCAGTGGCGCAAGTTCAAGTCTGGCTGAAGACCTTTGTTGCATGTCTTTACCCTCAAGTCCTGTCATTTCTTTACTGTAGGCTACATAATAAAGGCCAAAAATGGCCAAAAAATGCTTGACACAAAAAGAATGACTATATGTCCAGGCTTGAAAGGTTGAACAATTCAGTGAGAAATGGGAAAGAGAAATGGATTATTTGGTCAGCGTGGCTACGTCTATAAATGTAACATGCTTGATCATTCATGTACCATAAACATGCTTTTCAGAGGAATCAAAATGCAGATGCACTGACATATTATTACAATCAAGTTACTACAAACTCCACCACCAAACCCTCAATTTCAATCTCCTCAGCGCGCTCTAAAGCCATGAACATGTACTTACCCACTGCTGCATGTAAGATCCACTCTGATGATGTTTCCTCCAAAATGTTAGCCGCCACCTGTAAGAAACAAACACAAAAGCTAGATTATTTCCCAGTAAACAAACTGCCAATTACAAATCCAATCATGTTTTATAACTTTTAGTAAATCGAATCATCTACTGATGCCAGCACTGGTTGTTCCCACACTCAAGCTCATTTGTTGCTGGCTCCGTAACCCAGTGAGCTGTGGGATAATCTATGATATGGCACTGACTCGAGTGTTTAAAAAAATACTAGCTGCATGTTGTCAAATGAACAGGAATGCACAAGCTACTGCAACCAGAGTTCACCAGCTACACAGATGAGGTGAGAGCTCAAAATCCTTGCACATTCTTGCCAAGACATTCCACAGACATAACTGAATATATTTCCCTTCAAAGCCTCCCCCCATCCCAGCTCTAAAGCTCCAAAATGTCACCCTACTTGCTTTTCTCCCCGATATAAATCACCTCTCTGCCTCACAAAGGAGAGAGGATTTTACCTGGTCGTGTGTAAATGCATACATGTGCATATGTGGGAGTGTATGAATATGTGTGTGCGCATACGTTGAGGCATGTCTGCAGAGTGTTAAGCTCTTAATGTGCCTGTTGTGCCTGCCATGTTGACAGTTTTTGTCTGGAAGCCTTGTCAGGACTGTCCCTTGTTCTAAGAAGATCATTTTAGGCCCTGTGTTTGATTTGATTTTGTATGTTCATTAAACAAAATTATTTTTTTTGTGTTATGTGTTGAATATTATAAAGGGACAGAGTTAAATCACTAAGGGTACATAAACAACGCTTAGGTCTCCAAGCAATTCTGCCCTCAGATGTCAGTCAACAACTGCTGCTAAGTGAAATGGCCCCCTAGCTTAGACGCTGTTTCCACAAATTTCCAAGTTTTATCCTCTGCTTAAGCACAGAAAAATATGCATATTATATATATATTACAGCAATACCTTAAAATCTGACCTAATATCCATCCATATTCTTAATTTGCTTATAATACATGTGCCAAGTGGGAGTCAATTGGAAAATTTCAAATCTTTGTCTATTTCAAGAGTAGGACATAGCTGAGCTGGAGTTGAACTGCTGAACTAATAAATAAAGTACGCCCAGGGAGAGAAGGTACAAAGGTGAAACCAACAAATCTTTGAGACATCTGTGTCTGTTTTGTTGAGCCTGTGACAAACTGAAGGTAACATAACCTGTTGAGGATAGGAGTCGGTGCATCTTTCTCTGTGTGTGTCATGACATCACCAAGTCTGTTCCCAGTATTTTTCGAGGACTCAGTGGGCAAACAGGTTGTGAGACAAGGTTTCAAAAACACAGATCAAAGGAGGAGGTGTGTTACAAATGAGGTGAATTACAGTGTAGGAAAGAGATAACCGGTGTGGCGACTGCACTGCTGCCAAAACCCTTTCTTCGTAACTCCTTCAAAGGTGGAAGAGAGGTTGACGCAACATCTAAATATGTTCCACTGTGTGTTTATATAAGCAGCCCTGTTGTTACCTTGTATGTCCAGTTTTAGTGGAGGTTTGAAGGATTATAATATGTCTTCTGTGGATTTATGACTTTTTGAAGTCAAGATTCAGACAAACCTTTCAAAGACTGTTGTGTAATTTCAAAAAACGCATGGTCACCAAAGCGAAACTCAGAATAGTGAGAAGTTGGTGGAAGCTTTTTGACCCTGCAGCAGTGATAGCTAAATGCATGGAAGCAGCTTGGGAATGGTTTCAGACACATTCTTTAGGCTGCCTTTTTTTAGTCCCTTTGGAATCTGAATGATATTTCAGTCAAAAGGCGAGAGCAAAAGCCTGTGGTTGTGTGGGTGAAATTCGGATACCATCCAATGTTCAAAGCCTTGAAATACATATGCCACACAATGTTAAAGCATTCCTTTTCACAATTTACAATGCATAAACATGATGGTTTACAGAGGCCCAGGGTGATTATTTGCACAGAGGTCTAGTTTCAGCTATTTCAGGTTTTCTTGAGGCTGCCCCACGATGCCGCCCCACAAAGTGATTCTTGAAAGTGTTAAACCATGGGGCCCCCAGCCTTGGTGAACACAAAACACTGACTGTTTAGACTTCAAATATCCAATGCAGATTGTCCAGACTGCACAAGCTACAAAGAGCAACACACGCCTGTATGAAAATAAAATAAACTATTTGGGTATTTATGTTGTTTTGTACCAAAAATGCTGCCCTCCATTCCTCTAATATGACAGCATTTCACACATTTCTGAGTTTTATGAATGAGAGTGGTCTGCTTAATATATCAAGGTAGGCACCACTTCTGTGATTTCATGACAGCAATATATTGTTTCTCATAAAAGAGATGACATATGAGTCACATACTGCGTAAGATAAAGTCTGACAAGGTGCACTTTAAAACTCGACTTTGCTCTGGGTCATGTATTCATGGCATCGTCTTTCTGCACGTACCGAACATGAACTTACTGTCAGCAGCTCTGATAACACAAGAGAGAATGCACCAATTTCTCATTTTTCTAAAGTTGTGAAAAACCTAAGCAGAGCAGCATCTCCACAAGGGCCCCACTGATGTATCATGAAAGACTGTGACTTCTCAGTTTGCATTTGATACGGTGTCTTTTTAGCAGCCACGCGAGAAAGCCAGTTATGGGAAAACTGCAAAAGGGAGCGACAGGACGAGCTCCTGGGCCTTCAGAAGTCTTGTCAAAAGCCTTTCCTTTCTATGCTTTGTCCCACCGATATTCATCTTGCCAGTTGAAAAGTGAAGACGGCAAAAACTTCGGGCTTGAAAAGAACTTTTCAACTTCTAAGAGACACCTCGCAACAGGACTGAGTATTTGAAAAAAAAAAAAAAAAACTGAAACAGTGGGAATGGAAAGGACTTACAGACTGAGAGACATGTTAAAGAATCAGATACCGCGTTTGGAAAATGGAGCGAAGATGAATATGGCATTGTCCTCTGGTGAAAAGAGGAACCAGGCACATACAGAGTGTTGATTCTGGCTTGCTTTGTGTGCCCACATCCCTAAAATCAATTTGACATATCCCAATAAACATGTACTTAAGCATTCTATATATTCTCAGTCTGAATGTGC
This sequence comes from Dicentrarchus labrax, assembly GCF_905237075.1. Lineage (NCBI taxonomy): Eukaryota > Metazoa > Chordata > Actinopteri > Moronidae > Dicentrarchus > Dicentrarchus labrax. The sequence goes on from NW_026136721.1 coordinate 10,570,040, forward strand.
TTGAGTGTGTGTGTGTGTGTGTGTGTGTGTGTGTGAGGCAGATACAGATAGATATAATAGAAAGAGAGAGATTGTGTGCATGTGTGTGTGCTGATGTGCATATGCTGATGCATTAGCTACAACCATCAATAACATCTTGTTAGACAGAATTCTTCTCAGAACTGTCGTCCTGCAGCATGCTGTTAAAAGTAAAGTTTAATAAAGTTTGATCACCATTTATTTTATCTCAGAGATCAGTGGGGCCTTTCAAAATTTGCCGAGCAAAAACTTTCACTCCACATCTCTTTACCTCAACTCTGCTCGTCTCGGAAAAGAAAGCTGACTTCATCACCGCACCTCGAGAGTTTGACGAAAATGAACGCTAAGCTCTTGAATCCTTTCTTTCTTTCGCTCAATGGCAAAATGAATAAATGATATTCCTCCCTTTAATCGACGCACTCAGCGATAACAAAGAGACTTTGAGACACTTTGAGGACACCTAACGATCAGAAGCATCAGGAGGTGCTCTTCGTTTTCGGTGACGGACAGGCAGATCAAAAAGCAAGCCCCTTAAACGCTTCTACCCACTTTAGAATAATCTTGTTTTTTCCCTCTTTCAAGCACAAAGTGGGAAGAGAGAATGATCGTTTCATCTTTACTCTTTTCTCCAGTTTCAAAGTTATTTTGCCCGTGATAAAGCGCTCTGTATTGACGACTTCGAAGGTGCCTTGTCTCTTGAAAGAAGTGACATTTTATCTATATATAGTGTTAGAGCGTGCTTCAATTTAACTTCGTCTGGCGCAGAGCGTGTCTAGTGTTGATGTGGCTGACAGCTGCTGGTTGAAAGACACGGGGAAAGTACTGAAGATTCAAATGAAGTTTTGCCATGACGACAGGGGCTTGATGTATGCTAATCAATAGATGGGGTAGAAAATATGCTTGCTGGTGGAGAGAGAAAAAGGAAAAAGCGTGAGTGACAGAAACTTGTCAGACAGCACTCACCGAGATATCAAAAAGTCACAAAGTTTGCATCGCCACACAAGAGCCCAAATCGCATGTGGTATAGGCTACAAAAGGTTTGACTTGAAACGCATTGCATTTGATATAAAGGAAAAGAAATTGGGACAATTCTCCATATGCTGTGGCAGCAAGCAAGATTCTTCTTTTCTTGACAAGGGAGGGGGGCAGGCTTTGTCTCTGTGACACCTACGGTGAATTTCTGAGAATATTCTCTGTCTAGGTCTGTCTGAGCCTCTTCCAACCTTTAAAGGACACGGGCCATAGGATGTTGAATTTACATCATAAAACCCTGAACTGTCTAAGCAAGTAAAGGTGTAACACATCAGATCAAATATATCTAATTGAACAGACTGTGAAAGATGGACAAGGTATACGCTTTAAGAAACACTCTTCTATTCTTTATAGTTTATCAGAGTTGTTTAGAAGCTTAGTAATAATGTAGCCAGATGCTTACAAGTTTACCACCGTGAAGCTGCTCTCCAGGCTACCTGACGCAGAGAGTTTGGGTAAAAACCACAACATGTGAGCTGCTGCTGTTCATTTTAGCTTTCAGCTCAGCAGCCGGAGCTTTCATAACGCAGTAAAAAATCCCTTCCAGATGTGGATCCCTGTGGAATTCCAGGAAACACACACCATCTCCACTGATCTGTTCATCCACACGTATGTCTCGTATGTGTCAAAAACAACAGGTTGAGATGACTGAGACGGCAAATTCAATCACCAGCGACAGAAGACACGCCACTCTTGACTTCCCTCGTTTCATCTCTTAAATGTGGATTTATCAAAGTATTTCTGGGCTCTGCTCTATATGGAGGCTCTTAATTACATGTTGTTAAGCCACTACATGTGAAGATTTAATCACGCGCCTCTGTGTTAACCAAAAGAGACCCACATCATTAACACAAAACAAACATGAGAGTGTCATAAAAATGTAAAAGCCTGCAGAGGAGATTGAGGACACACACCAGAGCCATGAACGCCCAAACTCCAAACTCAAATGTTTGAACAATAAATGCTCACATACTAAAATCATGCTCATGTATACAGTGTCTGACTCAAATTTACACAAACAGAATAGATGTGTTAATGTGGGTACACACACACACACACACGCACAAGGAGCTATGTTATCACCAAATGTGATTAACGCTGTAAAACGATTAACATCAGGGTATTTATTCAAATCTAGACATCAAACACATTCTTTCTTCTTTTTTATCTCCGCAGATCACAGAAGTTACTGTCAGGGGAGAAAGGCGCCTTCCGATCAGCTCTGCGGCCAGCGCGGTCGGCCAAACAAGGGCCGCACTTTCAGCCCAACTCTCTCGCTCTCTTTCATCATTTACAGAGGGAGCGTGCCGCGCCAGCGCCGTCCTTCGCCAGGACAAGGCCGCTCACTGTCAGGCACACAATGGACAGTAGAGCTGGAGGTGGTAGTGGACTCATTGTGAAGGATGATGTCACCATCACCAGACCCTGACACTGGCAGACACCAAGCACAGGGTCGGCAGGGTCAAGAGTGAGGGTGGACGGCAAAGTGGTAACAACGACACAGGGCTGTAAGGTCGAGGGGGGGGCATGAATGGAGAGTGTGTGTCTGTGTGTGTTCAAAACATATACAGTCATGCATAGAAACAGAAAGAATGAAGGAGATCCAGACCAGAGAGACAAAGATGAGCTTTTGGACCGCTGCAGAGCTGTGATGCCGCCTGATAAAGTGGCATGTGAACATTGTCTCAGTGCACAGCCCTGAATACAAACAAAACAAATATTTTGTCACACAATTCAACTCTGACTACAGAGGAAGGCAGCGACACTGCTCCAACCAGGAGTCAGGAGCAATATTCTCTTCACCAGTGGTTCTCAACCTTTTTGGTGTCAAGGACCCACAACTTGACACACATCAGGCTGAGGACTTGTATTTGATAAGACATAGTCTCAGGGATTCCTGTCTGATAAGATTTAGTTATTCCATAAGTGTCTATACTGTAGATTGGAATATGTTAATGGAGAAGAGAGTGATTCTTATACAGTACATAATCTGATTGGGCTTACTTCTAGCCAATGAAATAACAGTGAAAAATTCCCCATTTTTCTGGGAATGCCCTGGAACCCCCTTATTCTAGCATACTAATCATCATTTACTAATAAGCTCTCAGACAAAACACATGCACTGTTTTCTGGCTCTGCCATGACATATCAAGCATTATTTATATACGCTGGGAGGCAAGAGGAGTTCAAAAAACATTTCCCTATCCATAGTTTATCTGAGAGTTTAATTTCATAGTTTTGTAGATTTCAGCTGAGAGCAATGGGGGGTAAAATGAAAGTGTCAGATACTTTTTAAGACCACAAAAAGCATTTTTAAATCTATTAGGGGCCTCGCCTCAGAGGCATTTCACTGTACTAGAGCAGAGCTACTGACCTAAAATCATTTAACACTTTGTATGTTTTACTCCAACATACAGGAGACATTTCCTAGTTTGCAGCTGAAGAACTTACACACAGACAAAAGCAAAAATGTGACATAGCTGCTATGCTGCGTGAAGTATTTCAACTATGGAAACATTCCTTGTGTGTATGTGTGGGAACATCAAAACAGTTTTAATTGTGGCTAATCCTGGACTAAGATTATTTCTAATGGGAAATCTTCAGTGGAGATGCGCCGACTCAATTTCCATCTGGGATTATTGAACTCTTTCATTCACAGGCTTACATCTCAGTGTGGATAATCAGCCTTTAGTGTCTTGGCTTGCCATTAAAAAACATGGAAATATGATATATATGGTGTAAACACACATGCTGGTGTGCACCCCCACATGTACACACACACACACACACACACACACACACACACACACACACACGCACACTTGTTTATCTACTGTAATGTGGTGATACTGTAACCTTGCTGGATGTAGCCTAGTGTGAATTTGAGATGTGTTCTTTGCTTTTTTCGCTTTTTGGAAAGGAACATGAGGCCTAGGACGCCCATGTAGGTCAAAAACAAATCCTGCGCCTCAAGCTGGGAAGCCAGAAACTTCTTTGAGCATCTGAGGGAAAGGAGCAGGAGCACTGAGTTTCTTCCAGGTGCTGCTTTTCACAGTGGTAATCCTGCCACGGCGTGACTGTGATTTTTACAGAAAATCTCTCCAAACAGGGCCCAGATGGTGGGAGGTAGAAGCACACACATACACAGAAAACACATTCATTCACAGCACACACACACACACACACACACACACACACACACACACACACACACACACACAGGACTGTATACAGACGCAGGCGCACACTTGTGCTTATAAAGTACAAAGCTTGCTCGCGCGCACACACTCAGACTAAAGGTGAGAACTGACTTGTTGCTCCTGGGTGGTCTCTGTGTAAGATAAGGGCAGGCAGGAATAAAGCCTGTTGGTTACGTTGAGGCACAAGTTTGGGACTGTTTCGTTATGTTCCTCTTTTATACACATGTGGAATGTCTGTGGCAGAGTGAGAGCTCGTTCCTTTCTAAGTTTAGCTCCGATTACAGAGAGCTTTCTTAATGACAATGAGTCAGGACTGACGCTATATAAACCTCCTCCTCGGCTCTATTTCTACTCTCATCAGCTCTGTTTGTGGAGGAGTTATATGTGTCCTAATACAGGAGACACCTCTGCTTTGTAGCGCTGTTGGTCAGGCATGAAGATCCTGACAGTGGTTAGCATGTGGAGGATGTGGATATGGAGGACGTTTGAAATGAAGAGATAAAAGAGTTAATCTTCTACCGTTTCTAAACCGATTCCCTCCATAGCTCCCTATTTATGTGCAGGGAGAGAAAGGGAAAAAAAAAAAACTTGCTCCATCTCTCCCAGCCTTTCTCCATCTCTCCCTTTCTGTTTCATGTGGTTACTGGAACAACAATGTACATTCTGAGTGCTAGGCCTTTGATGTTGTTGCATTCACCGAGCCGTCTTAAACCGGAGGAGAAAAGAGAGGGCGAAAAAGACGCAGGAGAGATTCTGTGGTGTGCTTTTTCTCTCCCTCTTTCCATCTCTCTCTCTCACTGGCAAGGCATCTGACATCTCCCGGCAAAAGACAAATTCGGTTTCGCCTGTTAAGTCGTCAGTCAAAGCTGCGCAGGAGTTTTTTTTCCTCTTTCTTGCTCTCTCTCTGCCTCTTTCTCTCCCTCTCTCTCTCTGTCTTTGCTTCATTTCCGTGGATGCGGTGTTGTGAAGGCCGCTTACACGCTTTTCAAACAATAACAGTTCACCCCCCCACCGCAAGTTTCCTCTCTGCCAGAACCCTACACATGCCAGCACATCCTTTAGAGAGCCTTGAACCGACAACAAACGCTAAGCATTTTCACCGCAGAGAGAAAAGAGGGGCCCATCCGCAAGCCCCTATGTAATTAAACTAGATCTAATACTGTTATATGTTTCTTTTAGTGAGAAAGAGCATTTCAGGGGCCTCTTTCTCACAGCAGTGAATAGCTGTTTCCAGGTCAACACAATGCCCGCCACAGAGAGGAATAAAGCTATAGGAAAAGGACATTGCACTTGCATTTGGAGGCCTCAGAGAGTGAGATGTGCACGACAGCATTGACCTCAAAGAAAGAATGATGAACTTTACCCTGTCCTTGAGCTTCAACTGCCTGAGCTTACAATCACAGCATTTACATGCACTTATATTTTCTAGTAAATCCCACTATAACACCCCAACCAGTGTGTAAGTCTGTCTCTCAATACTTTACGACTTCCCCAGCCCATTCATCCCTAACAAAGACGCAAATCTTTAGAAAAGAGTTACAAATATACACTTTTATTTTTAAAAAACAAGGAAAAACAGGAGAAAATAGAGCATTTGTTGGGGGCTATTCTCAGGTGTGGATATGGTTCGCTAGTGAGTATTTAGGGCACCAAAACAGTGTATATGAGAGTCAAAATAAACTACAGAGGCAGTGTTCATGTTAATGAAGGAACATGTTAGCAAGTGCAACAATGGGGCTGATTTATATGTTTTAATAGTTTTTGGATGACAATGGAGCTCTGTGGCACAGAGGAACATATCAGCTTTTGGAAAATACAGACAATAAGTTAGTGAGGTCAATTCATTGTTGGTTTTTCATTTGTCGACAACAGGAAAAAATATAGCCAGCCTTATCCTCTTGGTAATTTGATTATTCCAGGCTTTCAGCAGTAACCTCATGTCTGAAACATGAAATGGAGAAATTCCCTTAATAAATTATTGGTTTAAAACTACCCTCATAGTGAGCCATCTGTTTTCCAGTACATACAGTAACACTCCACAGTGAAGGATTTCTGTCATGATGCTAATTGTACTTGGCGTAGTTTTACCACCAGGGCCTTTTGCAACTCTCTGTTACATATAAGAGACAGCCTGGAGTGTCTGAAAACCAACATCCTTCCAGTGCCCCTGTCCATCACCTTGGCAGAAACGCATCACATCTCAATCTCTCGCTTCCGCGGTAGTCTGCTCGCCATTGGTCCACCTCCAGCCCGGCCTTGCTGCTTATACTGAAGGCAGGAGGAAAACATAAAAGACACAATCAAACACGAGGCATCAGAGCTGTCACTGGAGCCTGCAGAATGCAAAGTGTTATCAGAAATACAGCTGAACCTGGTCCTCTGGTGCTCTGTCCTTCCCACAGGCAAAGTTATCCTTTCAACTGACTATGGCTTTCAATAACACACAAACAAAAAAATAACGCCTGCATCGTCAACTTCAGAGATGGCTGAGTGTTTGAATATTCAGACAACATCGGAACACTGTTAATGGTGTGATATCTTATATCCGTTCTGAGTAAAGTTGCTACGGGAAAGGAAAATGAGAACCAAAAACTGATAAAACACTGAATATTAAAGCGTGCCTACGTGCTGGTATTTTTAGTATATCCATGATAATTTCCCCTCATACAAGTCTGCGACTGTTAACACTTTTATATGACAATAGACTGAGCTGAAATTGTTAACCGTGCATTAGGCCTATAGCCTCTTTGAAACGCTGAACACAGTGACACTATTGTCACAATAAGGGGAGGTGTGAGGATGTGCAGAGAGAATACCCAGAAGCCTCAAATACCCCACTGTCGCTGCAGATGAAAGGACCCCACCAAGCCAAATCACTTTATCAGCCCAAACAGCCTCTCTTATTGTGGGATGCCTCTCAGACGTTGGGTGCTGAGATGTCACACCACTAATTGAGAGTCACAACAAGGACCCTTGTTTGGCCCGCTCCACCGGTTGTGTACAGCTACTGTAATCACCACAATAATTTGGCTCCCTGAAACATCAAATGGTGGTGTGGAAGCTGCAGGAATTTGCATTGCACCCTTTGATCTGGGAGATTTAAACAAAGCGAGCTCCCAGCCTGCGAAGGGCGTGAAGGTTGCATCGTCCTGCCCTCCCTTGTCTGCCTGTCATTCCTGCCTCTGTCTGAACCACCTCTATTGTCGTTATTATTTTGGCTACAAAAGCAACAGAGCGATAAAAATCACGCATTAAAGACAAATATAACCTAGGGTTGACCAGGAGCCTTGTTTGTCTATTACACACAAGCGGAGACAGACATCAAATTGGCGACATACCAGCAACCATCTAAAAGTCTGCGGATTACATTTCACAGAGTAGGAACTTTTGGGTCTGTAAGTCAGTGTGAATTCATGAACATCAAAGCATCAGTTGATTTAAGATATAGTTATATATATAAATTTTTCGGGTGGTAAAGTTGGAATTATACATGCTTGCAATACAGCCATTTAACAAGATGAATACAGCCATACTAGCAGCTCTGTGAGGCTGTTTAGCTAAACAGTGCTTTTAAAGGTCCGGTGTGTAACATTCAGGATGATCTATTGAAAAAAAAAAAAAATAATCTAATATGAGTTATAAGTATGTTTTCATTAGTGTATAACCCCCTTTAAGTAAGAATTATGCTCCACTAGTCCACCATGTTCCTACAGTGGCCCAGAACGGACAAACCAAACACAGGCTCTAGATAGGGCTGTAGTTTCTCCTTCTCACTTGGAAGGGGAGGGTGAAGCGAGGGAGTTGCAATCTGCAACTACACCACTAGATGCCACTACATCCTACACACTGGACCTCAAAATGCTAACATTATCACACTAACATCCTCACTATGACAATGTGAAGCAGGTTAAGCAGGTGTTATGTTTAGCATGGTCACCATCTTACTAACATCAGCTAGTTAGCACTACAAAGTACAGCTGAGGCTGCTGGGAATGTCATTAGTTAGGAAGGTATTCAGTCATAAACCCATAAACGGTCACCTTCCATGGAGTCATAAAGTGTTACTGTAAATAAATTAAAATTGTAACCTGATAATGACACTCTCCGGTCATCACCAGTGTTGTTACAATTCATCTTGAGGCAGACTTACATGTTTGTATCACATGTATTGACAATCCACTATACAATCTGTACACATTTCACTAGATCATGATGGCATGAGAGGAAAAGTCGGGGGGATCAAGTCAATGGAATCCGGGAAGGTCTGGGCTACATTTTGTGCCATTCCATTTAGTCGATATTGAGATATTTCACAAGAGACCTGGTGGTGGCACTAGAGGAAAAGTCAGGAGATCTACCAACTCATTAGCATTCATCTGTATATAATGGCAATCCAATTTTCATCTGGACCAAAGAGGTGGACAGACCGAGAGACCAACAGACCAACATAAACCTAAAAAGCTATTGATCTATAAATAAATGATTAACTGAGACACACCATACAACAAAAAGAAATCCAGCATGTTCAAGTATTATTTTATCACCATGGTTACCTTCTTTTATTCATGGCATGATTTGCTTTCAACCTCAATTCTGAGCCCAACTGCTCATTTAGGCAGATAAAATACATCTACATGTTGCCCCATCTACATTCCTTATCTGCTTCCCAACCAGCTAAACCCACCGAGGAGGAACACTTGACACTGATTTCACATCATTGTCTGTGAGCGACCTCATCCTTTCCTCTTCTCCCTCTGTGGCCCCCTCAGTGAGATCTGTGAGCTCACCCAGCCATGCGTACTGACGTCTAATCAACAGCAATTAACCCTGGCCTCATTCACGGGCCGCGGAGCTAGGAGATAATGAAGACGCCACTGTGTTTTGTTTTGTTTTTTCACACGCTGCTTTTGTCACCCGGACGCTTCCCTCATGGCTGACTGACAATGGAATGTGATCAGCTGACTCGGGGAAAGTGGACCCTCGATACTGCTGCTGGGTCAGTGCGAGCAAAGGCTGTGATGTAGGAAATAAGATACTGTACAAAGTGTGAGGCTGTCTTGATTTCCAGAGTGGATTCTGGGTAAGATGTTATATACATGGGAAGATTGGAGCCAGTGTTGCTGATGTGTGACAGACCTTGTTTTGGGTGTTTTAATTCCATTTCTCATTCCTTGTTGCAGAGATAATGGAGTTCCTGGCCGATCCTTCCCCTGCATCTTTGGTCTCGCTTCAATCTCGCTAGGCCAACCTAGACAACAAATAGGCACAGGACACATCCACACAGTGTTACAGTCTTTTGTTTGAAGCAAAGGTGTTTTGCATAACAGAGCTAGCAAGCAGATCTCAGATGGAGTTTTGGAAACCACCTTCTAATCTTGAGCAGAGAAGGACGATTCAAGTGTCAGTCAATCTCCCCTGTGAAAAGCAGGCAGGCTAGTTGGAGCCTTCGATGCAAAAATAGCACGGGAGATAGAGGACACCCCTGCTCTACCCCCACATCTGACCTTTGAAGAAAAATGTCTACATCAAATACTCTGAATTATCTATTCAAATGCCTGGAAACAATCTTTAGACAATGACACATCAATCAAATGCTCCCTGAACCGGGGATGGTTGTTTATATAAATGCTGTCCATCTGGGGGAGAGATCTCAGCAACGTTACATCTCTTTTTCTGTGGGGAGATGGCAGAAAAAAGAAAGAAGGAAGTTCATAGAAAAACTTAAAATTCTGCTTTTTTTTCTCTCCTCTCCTTTTTTTTTTTTTTCTCAAATCCCAGCGTGAATGTGTCGGCGAGCTCGTGGTATGCACCAAGATGAAAAGTAGAGGCCATCCCTTTGAAATCCTCCTCAAGTCAAAATTACCATTTCATTTCAACTCCAGCCAGGAAACGGAGAGCGGGGCCACTGCTAACTGCTTTGGGCATATCGTTATTTATTGTGTGTAAACTTTGGAGGAACATTGTTGCCTGGGAAAATGTGTTGTGTGGGTGGTGGAAGTGAGCAGTTGGAGCAACCACAAAGGGAGAGATCAGGCCTATTTTCTCTGTAGGAGGAACACATAAAAGTGAAAATAATGCCCATTATTACAGAAAAACAACATCAGACTTCTTTGCTCATAATTTTCTAACAGCTAAGAAGTTACCACTGAAGACAAACAACCAACCAGTTGACCCTATTTAGGTAACTGCATTATAATTTTTTTCCCTGCTATTTTAATTAGTGAGCTTTCTGTGTTAAGTGGGCCATTATCTGAGTTGGAAGTAACTGCTTTTTCCATAATGGTCACATTAAGTGTGTCATGTCGTTTTATTTAGTTGGCTTTATTTACCTCTTCACGACAGGGGGTTAGCATTGCCTGAACTATATACAGTGGTCCTACTCGCAGAGACCTACACTTTTAACAAAGTGATACTTTAATCAAGTGTTTGGAGAACAACTACAAATTAAATGACTTTAAAATTCGTGTCCTTAATTTGAGCCAGATAAATGATCAGGAAAAATGGAATACTGTGACAACTTGTAGCTTGATGGTTCTTGGTCTTTGGTATCTTCTTCTTTGGCTCTTAGTAGCCATGCATCATATTGTAGTTAACAGTGGTACTCCATTCAATACCACTCATCCCTCTTCAGGTAGCAGTTTTAAGTTTGTCAAACTTGAGTGGACACGTTTGGTTTGCATACATTAGGGCAGTGGTTCTCAGCCTTTTTGATGTCAGTGATGCCCAAATTGATACACATCAGTGTGCAGACCAGTATATGACCAAGAATAAAACCTATTAAGAGAACAGCCAATCTTTCATTCGGCAAACTTCTAGTCAATGAAATAACAGTGAAATTAAAATTTTCCTAATTTTTCTGGGAACCCCCTCAAGGACTTGAGAACCACTGTATTAGGGAACCTGCTCTTCCTAGCTCACCGGCTTGACTGAAGCAGAGCTAATTTGGGATGAATATTTGATTTCTCACGTGGACAGAAACATTGCTTCAAATGAATGATGTTGCCCTGTGTCTGTTGGATGTGTATGTAGACAATTGTTCCTGTTTCTAGCATATTTGATATGATATGATATGACAACCTGTGTTTCCAGCTTGATCTGTGGCCCCCTAGTGGTCAAAAAACAATGAATGCAGCTTTAAAGTTAGCATGATTCAGTATCACTTTAATCATTTGTAATCACCATTCAAAAGAACTAAATTATTCTGCTTTAACAATAGGTTAATGTAAGGGGGGGGGTTTACATGACACATACTAGCAGTAAAGTAAGCAGTAAAGATTCTCTCATCCTGTTTTCTTCAGGTAATCCACACATTAAACACATACATGTCCAGAAATGAACAAAGCACACACTGCTTGTCAGTTAACGTTAAGAAACATATGATTTATACCATCAATCATACTGTAAATGTTGTGTTATTCTTCACACATATGATGGCTGTTATTATAGTATTTAATAGAATTAAGACCACAAAGAGAGGGTGTGGACAGAGCCCAGTTGATTCATGACCAGCGGGGAAGCAGCAGAACTTTGTTGACTGTGTTCTCGTCTAACAAAAAAGTACATCTAATCTTAAACATATGGCTGAAGCCGGGGATTCATGCATGACAGCATGCAGAGTGTGGAAAAATACTGCTGTTGTCTTCTTTTTTTTTCTCCCCAAAAAATGTACGTCTGCTCCTTTACGTCCTGGATGTTTTTGCCAGTTTTAGACATTTTAACATTATGAAAATATTTTTTTAAGCTGAAGTTAAATTAGTTTATCTCAATTTTGGTCACAGTAAATATGTAAACTGGATATTTTTTAACAAAACAAATGAAAAATCTGAAGAAAAACACAGGAGTTTGTTACAGAAGGCAACATAATGCAGATTGTTTGATTGATTTCCTTAAAGACCTTGCCAGGCATGATAAAGGGAAAGATTTGTATGTGCGAACAGTATAGATCTCAGGACTCACAAGGCTGTATGGGTGTATATGTCTATATATTGCAATTTCCCAACTGTAATACAGATGAGAACTGTATTGGAAATGTATGAGGAAGGTTCTGACAGAGAGGATGTGTTTTGGTCTTTTCCCATCACTTGTTACAATTTAATGAAGTGAATCACAATTGGTCTGTAATCCAAGAGTGCAACAATCCTGCCCTGACTCAGTAACATCAGCTTGGCTGTCCTCAGAGAAATTCTGCAAACGTGTCGGTTGAAGGAGTTGAAAACCAAGCTGGGTGTTGCATATATATTTGGACTATGAGGGCTTGTTCATTTGTTTTATCTATCCCACTTTTTGTTTCCTCCACCTCAATTTATTTGTACTGGCCTCGGAGACATCGGACTTGGCTGTAGCGCGTATATATTTAAACAAGGGCTATTGAGGGTAGAGGGAAGTGTTCGACTAAACTCTAGTCGGGCCTTCTCAAACATTTAAACACAGTTCTGTCCGTTGGGGCAAGATGTTTACCTCAGCTGGTTCTTTTCCCGCTACACAGACCCGCCGGTCTTTCTCAGCTCTGTGCCCTGAAACAGCAAAGAAGAAGACAGAAAGTCAGAGAAGATGAGTGTGTGATAGGAAGAAACAAAGACAGGGCAGTTGCAGGAAGTAAACAAACCAGTTGAGAGAAACACAAAGCGCAAGGAAAAGACAGATGGAAACAAAAGGGAGTCAGTCGCACAAGACTATATCATCTTACAGGAAGCACAGACTCTGATACTTTAGCCACTGACCTCTCGTACACAGGAGTGGGGGTGGAGGCGACAAGGGTTCTGCAGGCCCCATCTGCATGGCTTGTCCCCGGCTATGTGGACATGTGCAGCACCTGGCCCCACGCCAGCGCCCAACGCCCCTTTGTGATGGCCAGTGTGGCCGGTTGGGGTCTGCCTTTGATCCCGGGCCAAGTATTCATCTCTAAAGGAAGAGGAAGAGCAAAAAAAAAAAAAAAAAAAAAAAGAGAGAGCGAGAGAGAGAGAGAGAGAGAGGAAAAAAGATAAACAGAAAAAAAAAGGGGGGAGAGAAAAAAAAGTCAACCTCTGCTGCCAATTATTGGAAAAACATCAAGGTCTTTTCTGTGTGTGTAAAGAGAAAGAAGAGAAAAGAAAAGAGGAAAGGGGAGGTAGAAGGAGAGATAGCCGTTTGATGGCTTGGCTCTGTGTTAGTTGGAGGATTGTGGCGAGTCGAGGCGAGGCGAGGCAGAAGCTGACCTGCAGGAGGTGATTACAGGTGGAGAGAGGTATTTGTCTGGCTGCTAAGACTCGTTTTTTGGTGTTTCCTTTTTTCACCCCTGTATGCCCTTTTTTTATCTTTGCCTCTCTCTCTATCTCTCTCAGACTCACCCTCTTGTTGTTGCCATCCTTATCTGTTCCTTTCTTTCCGTTACCACCGTGTGCTGTTAAACCAGTTCACAAGGACAAATAAAGGTCATGTCTTTGTCTCTGTTGGTGTCTGTCCATCTATCTGTCTGCACCGTTCTCTTTCTCTTTAGTCTTGAACCCATACACACACATTAACCGTGTCACTAAAGCAGGAAGCAGCCGTGAATGACAGCCCATATACTGAAGGAGCATGTCAGACAAATGATGAGGATGTCATGACAACAAACAGAGGAGAGGATTACAGTGTTGTCAGTAAGCAAGACACATTTTAAAGCCCGTGAAGAGCAGAAATAATCACATAAATGATGCAGGTTACACTTTCACAGCAACTCTAACTTGGCCTAACAGGCTCAAGGCTCTTTCTTTCATTTCTTTTTTTTTTCTTATTCAGGCGTTTGGCTCTATGTACATGTTCTTTTTCATAGAAAACAGCCTCACATCACTAGTCAAAGCATATTTGCTCAGTATAAATATACTCTTTTACTACTGGCTATATAGGTTCAAATATGAAATGACTTGTTTGGTGTAGTCTTTATGATAGGGGAGATAGGAGCATTACTTTAGTCACAACCTTTTAACCTCTTTAGGCTGTCATCACCTCCAGCTTAGTTATAAACAGAGGAATAACTTAAACTCTAGGATTTAAAGGTCCATTTTCATGGTTTGTTACAATTTTGGTCCTATTTTATAGTCTCTGTATATGTACACCAAACCCTTTTTGTTGCGTTTTCATTACATTAGAATGAGCCATTTATATCTATAGATATAAATATATTTATCCTTGGAGTCTACTATGTTGAAATGACATGTTTCTAAAGTAGTCCAGAATGGACAAACCAAACACTGGCTCTAGACAAGGCCTTGGCGTTTTCACAAGTTTTGCAGGCTGTTCTCATTGAATGGGACATGAACAGTGTTCACTTAGTTGCAATCTGCAACTTCACCACTAGATGCCACTAAATCCTGCATACTGGTCATTTAAATAATAATTTCCAGTTTATTACAATTTGAGTCTTACTTTTGGCTGTTATTTCCATCACATATGATAACACTGTACTCTCCACAGTAACTGCTGAGATCTGGGAATATGGTGATGTCACACTAACATAGGACAAGAAACAATCATATGGTAAAATAATCAAAAGTTTAGATAAGATTAGATTATCTAAACTATAGTCTGACTGATCCTCTGGATATTTGAGGCCAATATCGAGATAATATAGAGAAAGAGAAATTATAATGGCTTTCCTCAATCTGGTTATTAAAGAATTTATTGAGGAGGATATTTCACAGTTGCAAAATAAAGTTTTTTATATTATAGCAAACAGTTTATTTCTGTACTGCAATTTCTTGTTATTAGCTATCATTTGCACCAATAGCAATTTATCTGTAATAAGCTATTATCGGAAGATAATAATAACAAGCTGCAGTAGACAATTAAAGATTACCATAATATTATTTGGTTCAAGCAGCAAAAAAAAGTCTTCCAACATATTTATACATACAGTATATGTCCTGTATGACACACAGATACACCTACATCAGTTACTTTCATATCCAGCTTGAGGTCAGGCATTTGGCATGAGGGGCCTAAACACTGTTCATATGCATCACTTGCTTCCTCTCCTCTGCCTCCGTCCTTGTGGACAAAGAAACAGAACAGACAATAGCACATGCATTGATCACCAAGGACGGGTTTCTATCGCTCTCTCTCCCTCGGCCTCTCCCTCTGTCTCTCTCTGTAATTTTCCTTTCATGGCTGTTTTTCCTGCTGTCTCCCGAGACCTTCTGAGTCGACGAGAGAAAGCACAAACTGAACATTAAAACGCCCCGCAGCCCTTTAAACACTTGTCATTTGTCCTTTGTACAAATCATGGCGAGAGTTGCTATAGAGACTGCTCTTTTTTTTAAAACATTTCTTTTTTTACCAATTCTTGTTTCATTAAGTCTGCTGGTGAGACAGAGAGAAGGAGGGAGAGGAAAACAGACAGTGAGAGAGAAAACCACAGTCAATTATTAGTACAGGGGAATGATCAAAAAACGAGCCGTTTAAAAATCCAATTTGCCACGGGGGTGTAAGATGAGAGATGAGTGAAGGACAGTCAATGTACTGCGGATCTCTGTGGACATTGACCAACATACAGAAGACAGATGAAAGGGATGAGAGTTTGCTTGGATGTTTAGTCCACAGTTTAATCATGACGGATGAATATTGTGTATATGTAACAAGGCTGTGAGTATTTTCGGCAGGTTCTCGCTCTGTTTGTAACATGTAAGTATCTTTCTTTTTGTATGTTGTATGTTTTTGCATGTCTCATTGTTTAAGTGTATGTACCGTGTACGGATGCCTGTGTGAGTGTGTGTTCATTAGACTCCTAGTACCTGCGCCCAGCCATGGGCGTTTAATTCAGTGAGCAGGCAGGGGCATTATCACACACTACCATCACTAATCCCCGTGGAATGAAACACCGACACTTTGATGTCTGCCAAAGAACACTGCTGTAGTATTTGGAGGCAAGACCGTGCATCACGTACAAGCCATAATTAACAATCTATAGCTGGACTGGAGCCAGGCAGAGCGGTGGAGGTGCCATGAGGGCGGGAGAAAAGAGAGTCAAAGGAGAAAGAGAGAAAGACACTGGTGGTATAGAGCCAGAGGCAGGATGGTACAGCTTGAAAGCATGTGCTATATGTGTGTGTGTGTATATAAATGTACATATATGGGGGCTGAGGTCAGTGGTGGAATCCATCTGTAAAACTATACTTACATTTAAAGTATTTCTATTTTATGCTACTTTATACTTATAATTCACTACATTTATTTGACAATATTAATCATTAGTTACTTTTCTGATTCATATTATTAATACAAAATATAAATCACCTTATAAATTATAATGTTTTATTATGGATTTACTTACCAGCAGCATATAAAGTAAATAAAATAAGTCTTTACCAGTTTCAACATTAGTGATGCTTGTATGTATCTTGATGCATCACTGAATTGAATACATCATTCCTCACAGTGGTCTTCATCATCACCATCACTGCGTACATTTATGATGTCTTATTTATTCTCCTGTACAGCACTTTGGTCAACTTTGGTTGTTTTTAAAGTGCTTACCAAATAAAATTGGATTGGATTGGATCACTGATTATAAGCTAGTGATATATAGTCTTCTGATGGGCCATTCTGCATAGAGAGTATTTGAAATGAGTACTGGAAGTATATTTAGATTCTTATGCATATTAACTTTCACTTAAAGATCCCCTGCAGACATGTAGTACAACATAGACAAACAATCTGAATTGAACAATAATGTGTGTCTGATGTGGTTTTAAAAATAAAATAAATAAAATAATATAATTTCCACATTCAAATCCTTGAAAAGGCATCTACTTAAAATCAGAAATGTCCACTTTCAGCAGATGAATGTGACAACATCCTAGTGTCAAACTCTGCACATACAGCATTCTGCACAGTGAAGCTCAAACATCACACTGTAGGAACAATAAGAACATATATATTTGAGTGGAGGGGAGTTTTAAGTAAGATTTTCAATGCAGCAATTTTATTTGAAACTTGTACTTGAGTATTTGTATACTGTAGTTTTGCTACTTTTTCTTAAGTAAAAGATCTGAGTACTTCCTACACCACTGGTTGAGGTAGCTTGAAGACACACCATCAGTCCCTACCAGTGTGGAAGTGTTTCTTCAGTGATCAATGCTGGACTCACACTGACACACACATGCTGTAACAACAGTGTTGTTGTCTCGGTAACAACCTGCCCGGAGCTCAAAGAACACAGGACGGTGAAGTAAGTTCTGGACAACAAAATGAAGCCGAGCAGCCGGTGGGTAGAACACAAACCCCTGTACTTTTTGTACTTGATGAGGACACGGAATGAAACATTCAGGCTCTCCAACGCTGACTGGCGCTGAGAAAAGTCCCTCAAACACACACACACACACACACACACACACACACACACACACACACACACACACACAAAGCAAGATTCCTCATGCCACCTACACACATTTTGGTGAGAAAATGACATTGCTGCGTGCCAGCGTTCATCACAACACGTGTGAGTGTGCGTGTGTGTGCAACATGAATACACACACACACACACACACAACCTATAATACATACACCTCGTGTAAGAGGATAAAACACCAAAAAACCAAAGACTTTCATCAAAGCAAGTGAGAGAGGATGTCAGAGATTTTTTCTAAAGATGAAAGCGAGGGATATTCTCTCATTTCGGCTCATCTCTCCCTCTCTCTCTTTCAAAATCCTTGAAGTATCATCCATGTTTCTATGACAAAGAGAGAGAGAGTGAGAGTGAGAGAAGAGAGAGAGAGAGAGAGAGAGAGAAGAGAGAGAGGGGGGGTAAAAGTTATTTACGTCCCACGCTGTGTTATGTGGTCTGTCACTTCTTATTTTCTCCCAGGGCTGTCCAACTGGAAGACTTCAGTCAACTCTCTCCAATCCTGTATTTGCTGAGGTAATTACAAAGTGACAGCTTCAAATCCTCTGCCACACACTCTCTCTCTCTCTCTCTCTCTCTCTCTCTCTCTCTCTCTCTCTCTCTCTCTCTCTCTCTCTCTCTCTCTCTCTCTCTCACACACACACACACACACACACAGCCAAATATGGGTAAATACGGGAATATGGCTCTTACAGATTCTGAGCTCAGTAAGGTAAAACCTGAGACCCGCATCTCTTGTTTAAGTCAATCAGCAACTAACATAACTGCATAGAGGACCTTTAAATGTTCTATAGAGCAGTCAGCAGAATCCCAAACAAGTATTCAATGATTAATAATCCTGAAATTAAATATAATGTCAATGGCATTTTTGTTGGCTATCTGAAAAACATATGTGGGATGCAAACACACACACTCATACACACAAACATGTCCACCTCCCATATTCACTTAGAGGTGATTGTAAGAACATCTTTGATCTTTTTTTCCCCCTTTCTTCTTCAAGGAAATGCATTGCCTGTACACGTAATCCATGACAGACATAATGTGATTTGGTAGTATCTCTAAATGGCAGGGAAAACCAGCTGACAGAAATTAATAAGTTACCGCAGCAATGAAGGAACTGGAGGAGGAGGGGTTGGGAGGAGATGGTGGAGGTGGTGGGCTAACCTGGCAGCAAAACACACAGATCATCAAATTATCTTTTGAGGCATATCGTCATGGTAAAAGTCGCGCACAGAGCTCAACCTGCCCTATCTGCAGCTGCACACAACGCTGGTCTGTCGTCTCCAGTTTGGATCATTACTCCAAAAAATGAGGACGGTAGAAGTCAAAGGTGCAATGTTAAGAACAAGATGGAGACCTGTGGTGACCTCTGTGCCTCATTTCAGTTCAGTCCAGATCTACACGTGGAGGGCTTCTGCTCAGCAATCAGGCCTCATGATTGAACAGGAATGTTAATTAATGTATGAATATGTGTGCTGCCCGTAGGCTCTCAGAATCTCATACATTTGGCACTGGAAGTCATGGCCATGCAAACCCGTGTATAGGTACAAAGGTGTGTGTAGGCATTTTAGTCTAAAGGTAGCCGTATGCTTGAAACAAATGTGATACACATAAATGAGTTCTGTAGCTCAGTTGGTAGAGATGTCTTGTACAAAGGACACAGTTTGGACCAAAAGCACTTTATTTCAATGTATTCGCTGCAATCAGAGTGAAAGGGGGAACTTCTCCTCAACCACCACCAATGTGTAGCCCCCACCTGGGTGATGCATGTTTTGAGCCAGAATGCTGACCACACATCAGCTTGAGGTGGAAAGGAAGGGAAACATAGAGCCAGGTGGAGAGAGCCTGGTTGGGAATTTTTCCAGAACACCAGGGAACTCCCTACTCCTTGCGAGTAGTGCGAGTGATTGTCATGGAATCTTAAATGACCACATTGAGTCAGGACCTTGGTATTACGTCTCATCCGAAAGACGACATCTCCTACAGCTACAGCATCCCTGTCAGTGCACTGGGGCATAGGAATGTTTTTTTTTTTAATTTATGACCATAGGTTAGACTGTAGCCTACTGGCACACCTTCCAGCAACAACATAGCTTTCCAAGGAGGTTTCCCATCCAAGTACATTAAACAAAGTAGGGTACATGTTGGTGTGGATGCTTTCTTTGAATCGAACTTAGACCTGCGAAAGCGCAGCCTTAACCAATAGCAAGACATGTGTGAGTCTAGCGGATGGTCACTCCACCACAGCCCAACATGGATATAGACATAGCATATCCAACTTGTTTTGACTTCTCTAAGATCCGTTCTAGTCAAACTGTGCATTCTTGTCGATGATAAGAGGTTTCAAAAATGCCGTATAATATTTTAAATTTATCTTAGACGATGTCACTTCTTTGCCGGCCATCCTGTCAGTTCTGCTCATGTGGCTCCGCCCCCCCCTACATTGTTCTCCATTTTTCCTGCATAGGTCAACAACATTGTTTCCTGGCAACAGGGGTAAACAGCCGCACTTTGATGGGGAAAGCATTACGTAAATGTACCACAAATTGGAACAACAGTAAACAAGTGTGAAAGGAAGAGCAGCAGGATTACAGGGAGGGGGGGGGCAGTTGAACTCTGGTGTGTGCTGAATGTGTCGTCTCATTTGCGTGCCTGTATGAGCAACATATACCTGTGCATGTGTGTGCATGTAGTTAAGCTACTGTGTGTGTAACAATAAACGATGATATGCCAAACTTGATCTAACCCTTGAAATGTTTAAAGAAATATCTGTTTCTGGAGCATTGCACAAAAGTTACATCACTATCAAAATGCAAAAGATAAAGGAAAGGATTTTCAAGGTGGCAGTGTTGTTCATGTCCAGTGGGAAAAAGTAGGCCAGATGTGGCTTTATGGGTTGCTGTTGGCTTGGATATGTGTGTGAAATAGACAGAAAGACAGACAGAGAGAGGGATGGAAAGCAGAAAGAGAGAGTGTGAGGGAGGTATGTCATGCTCCCCTAACCATTCAGCAAGACTGATTTATCTGGCAACTGCTAGATGGTGGTCTGAGTACAAGAGGCCACCTACACCAGTGTCTGACCCCCGACCTGCTTCAACTTCTGAAATGAACTCAGCTGTCGTTGTTAAATCTACACCCAGACAGGAGAGACAAGCTGGTATTGGGGGAGAATGCACACATACAAACATGCTCACAAACACATGCTTGCATTTAGGCCATGGCAAACACACACGTACAAGTGTGTGTGCAGGTACCCAACCACCCACATTTGTGAATGCAACACCTGGACATTGTCAAAGGAAGTGGAAAGAGACTTCACATGAGAGGAAGAAAGAGAAGAGTTCAAGTGAGCTTATTTCATTTTTGAATTGTTTCTGTGGTTAAATAAGCAAAAATTAAAGTTTAAGTTTAATCAGAACTGTGTGTGTGGGCAACATAAGAAAACAACCCACAGACCAGATGTGGGAGCAAGTCATTGTTTTGAAGTCAAGATCTACAGATGCCGCAGGTCGCCTTACAAGTCTGCCATGTTGAACTGCCATGTTTCTACAGTAGTCCATCAGGGTCAAACCAAACATCATAGTTTTCCTTTGCACTCAGAAGGGGAGGGTGAAGCAAGAGTTACACACTGGACCTTGAATTGATTAGAGGCACACTTTTTGGATAACATACTTTTTATTCTTTTGGTTTGGGGATTGAGTGATCAAGTATTTCCGAGTCAAAAGGCTTAAGTTCAAGTGAAGTCACAAGTCATTGGTGTTCAAGTCAAAGTTTTTATTTTATTTTGTCAAGTTTAGTCTAAAGTCATCAAATTCAAAATCGAGTCTGACTCGAGTCCAAGTCATGTGAGTCAACACCTCTGCCACAGACAGTCATCAGATTTTGATTCAAAGGCGATTGACTGATGGTTCACCATAGTGTTTAACATCACCAGCCCTGCTCACTTCAGCCCAGTGAGAAAAAAAAGACAAACACACAAATAGAGAAATCTGCCATGTGAAATTACCAACACTATTCCAACTTTGGCAGAAATTTGTGTTTTTATGTCGGCTCACATTGCTGATTAAGAAAATAGGTTTTCAGGGTCTTTGGGGGGTCAATTTATCCAAATTACATAACATGAAACGATTTTTTCACCAACACTAGTGATATTAATCCATGCAGACAGGTTTGGTTTTATTTGAACAGGTTTTGAGACAACTATCATTCTCAAAGCACTGACATTTTACCATTTAAAAAGTTCACCAGCAACATGTTTTTCCAGAAACTGTGTCTTGGTGTCTCTAGATTTTCTGGTTTATAGAGACTATTTCTTCAGCAAAATGTTGCTCCTGTTCACAGTCAGGGCTGTGGATTATTCGGAAAAACAGGAATACAGCTTCTGATGAGACACGTCGCAGGTGAACTTTTTAAAAGTGAATTTTTAATACTCACACCTCCAACAAAATTGCATTTATCTCTATTATAATGAGGTGGAGGTGGAGGTCATGGTGGAGGTCGGACATCTCAAAACCAAAACTATCTGCCTGAAGTGACACCGCTGGAGGTCAGTGAGAAAATATGTACAAATTGTAATTTGGGAAAGGACCCTTTAATGTGGCCCTGTCCTCCACCATCCCTCATTCTCCCCTTTCCCCATACAGATGATTCTGGGCTGTGACCTTGGGCAAACACACACACATACACTCACTCGTCCATCTGCTAGCACTTAGATTGGCGTAACTCTTGTTCTCTCTCTCTCACTCTTTCCCTCTCTCTCGCTCTGTCTCCCCACTTCTCGTCTCTTCCTCCCTTTGTCGTCCCTATTGTTGTTTCCAATCCTTTGAAACTTAAAAATATCCCACCCCGATTGTGTTCTGTACATTTTGTTACCATGGCGATTGCCATGTAGAGCAAGCAAAATTAGTGTGTGTGTGTGTCTGTGTGAGTGTGTGTGTATACATGTATAATGTGTGTGAGTGTGCCAGTAGCAGTGCTATCAGCCAAGCACAGATTCTAAAGCTATTTTCTGAGGAAACAACAATAAAAGGAGAAACACCCACCATCCCCTTTCTTTGGTTTTTTTCTTTTCTTCTCATCTTTCTCATTCTCCATCTTTTTTTTTACTGGCCCTCCTCACTCCCCTTCATCCCTATCTGTCTCCACTGCCCCATTCCTTTCTCTCTCTTGCCCCTCCCTCTTTGCGCCAGCCTTCAAACACCCTCCATCGCCCTCCTGCACCCCATGGCAACAGCCAAGAGAGGGAGCGAGGAGGAGAAAGACAGAGGGAGATTGACAGGCAGTGTCTCAGAGGATCTTGTGGGAGTTGTACTGTGTGTGGTATTGATAGTGAGTGGATGGCTGGCCTCATCTGGCCGGCACATTGTAGCCCGCTGACGACAGCAGCATCACGACATCACAATGTCGGCTTACTCCTAAATACCACCAGTGGCCTGGGAAACCAACACTGGCCATACTGTGGAGCCGGTTGTTAATGAGGGGTACCCCTCTGCATGTGTGTGTGTGTTGCCATCTGACATCTAATTTTGGGCTCTGTCTGTGTGTTTTGGGATTCATATTTTATGTTTTGATATTTCTCCTTGAAATATGTGCATGTGTAACTATATGGCCTCAGTAAATGAGTACACACATTTGGTGATGGATAGATATTTCAATTTGTATGTATTC
Source organism: Dicentrarchus labrax (assembly GCF_905237075.1). Classification (NCBI taxonomy): domain Eukaryota; kingdom Metazoa; phylum Chordata; class Actinopteri; family Moronidae; genus Dicentrarchus; species Dicentrarchus labrax. Next base: position 10,593,320 of record NW_026136721.1, read on the forward strand.
TTGTGTGTCATCAAATTAGATTCATTACTCTGCCATTATGATGTTCCCTCCTCTTTTGTGTACATGTAATTGTGCACATATGCAGTTCTCGGTTTGTTGTTTGTGTATGTTTAAATCCATGCAAGCGTTCATTCTCGCTGATCAAGGGAGCAATAGGGCTCTTTAATACAGGGGTGGTCCCCATGTGCATCTACCACCCTGGGCTGATCAAGGGCAGAACAGCAAGGGAGGAGCAGCCAAAAAGGCCTGGTGGGTCTGTTCATCTGACTGAGTCAGCTTGTAGAAAAAGTGGATCTCAGCAGCCTATTACACTTATGCAGGGATTACCCGAAACCACAGAAAGATATTGATTGATTCATTTCTTCCTGGTTTCAGTCTGTTAGGTGATAATATACAGCCTCAGGGAGTTATTTGAGACACACAACAAAGTGCTGAAAGAGATAATGAGAGAGAAGCGTCCGCCAAAATACAGGATCGGATGTTACTGCCCTATGGTGAAATGACACCTGGCTTGGGTGTTAAATGATAATTCTTTTTTATTACAGCTTGGGTCTCATTTTTGTAGTTTTTTGCCATAGTTTTACAGCAATTCTGCTCACAAAGTAATTGCTGAGATCTGAGACCATGGTGACATCAGTACAACAATCTAACTGAGCAAAGAAAAGTGTTGAGTGGTGAGACTTCTGAACAAGTCAACTGTTTAAACATGTTTATTTGGAGGAATGGAATTGGAAATTCAAACTGTGATAAATGTTTACAACAAACAGTCTCAAATAATTTGAGAATTTGAGGAAATAGTCCCCTATTAGACTGAATTTTGGCTAGCCTGGGGGTTTGATTAAAGGACCAGTGTGTCCAACTCAACACTGCTTGCATCTGTATTTGACAACCTGGGAATGAGAATGGGCTGTAAAGTCTGTTGGAGAAGCTGGTCATGAAATGAATTTGTGAAAAATGTGAAAGGCTCTATCTACAACCAATGTTTGGTCTGTCTGTTCTGGGCCACTGTAGAAACATGGCGGTTTGACATGGCAGCTTCCATGGAAGGCGACCTGTGGCATCTGTGACACTACTGAAAACATACCTGTGAGTATTATATTCCATTTCTTTCAATTGATCCTACTAAATGTTACACACTGGACCTTTAAAATGTGTTTGACTGTTTGTGTTTCTTCTCCTGTTGAAATTGTTAATATATAAAAGTTATGTCACAGATCTCAGTAATAAAGTTGGCCAAAACTGTGAAAATAAGATCCAAGTTGTAGTAAACTGGAATTATTCTTTAAATTGGTGTTAATAGATGTTTTGTCCACTTAGGGACAGCACAACTTAGCTGCTGAATGCTCCACTATGTTTACCAGCTAGTTGCTAATGTTGTCTGCCGTTTGGTGTTGGGAAGGTAGTGTGCAGTGGATTTATTGGAGCTTTTTCACTGAAAACAGCTGCCTGCTGCTGCTAGAGACAATGGCTAATAAGAACAGTAAAGAACAGTAAAGATACAAGCTTTAAAAAACCAATACAATTAGCTCAAAGATGCTACAATTCTTCATAGAGCTGAGGAGAGCCGTAGAGTCGGGATTCTTCCCTACAAACGACACCTTTGATAATAAACATAATTATTTTCCTTTATTAGTGCAGCTTTAAGAGAGGACAGGAGTGGATAAGGTGAGAAAAATAAACTGTGGTCATGCCTTTTTTGTGTATAAAGAGTAAAAAACAGGTAAACAACTATAGCGGGGAAGAGGGCGATAATGTAGCTCCGTGCTGTCAGTCCCAGCTTGCCAGTCACATTTAAGACAGTGGATGGTGTGTGTATTCCGATAAGCTTCCTCCAGGAAGTCCTGTGTTTCCTTGGTTAGTAATTACCTCTCCTGGAGACTGACCAGGGCGAGAAATAAATCTAGACGTGTGGGGACTGGATAATGGGAGATCTAGAGGGATGATGGCTTTAGCGAGAGGTAGAAGTGACACACACACACATGCATACACACACAAACATGCACTCACACGCGTGTAGAAACACTATTGCTCAATCTACCTAGTGACAAGCAGCGAAACAGGGATTTGAGACGGGAGCTTTCTCCTTAGCCAACTGATAAACTCCTGTTAGCAAACCCTGCAGCCAAATACAGTCTCCACCCTGCGTATATGTGTCCACAGCAGATAATGTATCCTCATTCTCTGCTTCTCTAATACTTGCAGCACTGTGCAGGCATTGAGCTATTGGGTCTGATCACTTCTGATACTGGCTCTCTCTCCTCCACCTACCCAATCCCTTCAAACAAACTTGTTTTAATGAAAATACATTCCGGAGTTTGGCGGATTTAGCGGATTTTCCTCCCACTCTCATCTCTCTGTCTCTCCCCAGGTTTTTTTTTTTTTTTTTTTGGGCGGGGGGGCAAAAAACTGCTGAAGCTCCAGCTGGAGCAGCAGTGGCAGCACAGCAGCCCATTTTAAGAAGTGCTGACGCCAGAGCACTGAGCATTTCTGTGTGCATTCAAGGAATGAGGAATGCATCTCCAACCGGCTTAAAGAGAGGCAGAAAGAGGGGTGGAGGCAGGGAGTGGAGAGGTAGGTAGACAAGATAGGAGAGAGAAAGGGAAAGGTAGAAATAAAAGGAGATAGAGGGTGGGAGAGCGAAAGAAATGATGAGAGAAAGGAGTCCGGAAGACTCCAAGTCATGCACTGTATTGCACCTTCACTATCATTGTAGCTCTGTTATGGTTAACAGTCGAGGACCCCCCTGTTGTCAATACCAGGATAACAGCAGACTACTGAATCCTATTTCTAGACAGTGGTATTGAGCACAGCATAAACCTGGTTTATTTGTCCTGCTTAATGTGGATTCAGAGCCCCGTGTATTACAAGCATGTAGGGGGCCAGGTCATATTTTTTATCATGAATTATGAGTTGTTCCATCAAAGCCAAGAAAAAATACTACGTGAATAGAATTTGTTTCAGAACACTCTGCAGAAAGAAAGAGTTTGTGGAAATTCACATTTGGTGGCTTATCCACATCATACAGAATATATCACAATTATTCAAAAGCTATAAGGGGTGACATATGGTGACAAAATGGTGGGGGCTGGATCAACCCACAGACATTCCCAGACCACAATAATTCACAGCAGATGATGCCTGACACACACATGTGCTCCATGAGGACAGTGGCTTTGATGGAAACCATCACGGCCACACAGCCATGATCATTATTTCCTGCACACTGATTTACTGTACATTCATCTCTGATGTATTTCTAATTACTGATATTATGGACTGTGACTGAACCCTTCCTAAATATGTCTTAAAACCATGTGAATGCACCTAGTGGGTATTTTGATTTTAACCCAGAAAAATAAAACGTCACATCACTAGCCAACTGGCAAGAAGATGCCTTCTGGACGGTTAATGCGAGGACTGACAGCAGCTACGGAAACAGCAATGCATCAGGCCAAACCACAACTCTCTTCTTCCCAGGGCTGTTACACACAGTCCCTCACCCTCTACAAACTCCATCCATCCATCCATCCATCCATCCATCCATCCATCCATCCATGCATGCACTGACACTTGCCAAATCCTCAAAACCTCATTCGCAGGGATCGACGTGTTGAAGAGTTGACCTCCTACACAGCTGTCAGTAGTGGTGGAATCCCTTTTCAAGGATTGGTGAGGTAAGCCCTACAGGCCACAGGTCTGTCAGCAACCACTGGTATGAGGATAAGACAGGGAGAGCCGTCATTGATAAGACTGCTTGCACTAGTTGAACGTAAAAGGTTCACGAAAAGGTGAATACTGTGGGATCAATACCACAAATCACTATGGAATGAAAACATGGACATCTACAGAAAACATCAGTGGCTGGAATGAAAAAGCAAGTAGAGGACACTGAACATCACTTGGTATCTCTCACTGTTCACTGCGGTCCATAGTGTCTGCTCAGAGAGTGAAGACTCCTCCAGCTGTCCCTTGTCATCCTTCAGCGTCCTTAACTCTCTGCTTCAGGCAGCTCTCGGTCCCATGGGAGCCCCTGGCAATGCCAGCTGAGCCACCTTGTCGACAGCTCTCTCCCATGGCTGCCCACCAACGCCTCGCTTTGTACCCTGGAACAGACAGGAAGAACACATCACCCCTGAAGATAAGCATGGGAACATTTCATCATGGGGAGCACAGGTGACAACGATGGTCGAAGACAGGTAGATATATTCTATTATTCACAGCCCAGCAAGGGTGTAAGATCTCCCTGGCGATCGCTACAGAGGCTGGTGTCAGAGGTGACATCAAAAAGACAAGGGCTGGGTGACAGCCGCCGACTACGGCACTGTCGAGGTAATTCCCAGGTGCCCCGGCAAGGGTCCCTCCTCTGGAGGCACTGGTGGGATCAGAAAGGTCACCTGGCAACACAGGTCAAAGCTTTGATCCAATCAGAGGAAAATCCAGCAGGGAAGGGCTTTTATGAGTGAGGGGTAGAGGGAAATGGTTGGCTGTCATTTTATATTTCAGAGGCAAAACATGGAGCCAAAGGAAGGCAGGCAGCAGTGGCAGCAGCCCCATCATTATTTAATACACAGCCTGCTTTAGATGCTTCTAGACTAAAACACAGGGTGGAAACAAAAAAGGACCCATGATAACCGTTATTATTAAACTGCATATTTTATGAGGCCCCTCCCAATTAGAAAGTCAATTGTCGGTTATGTATTCACGCAGGCAGTGAAAAGGCACTGAGAGAGTGACCCTCAAGCTTGACCTCACATGCTTTGAACTTTTTCTCTTCAGCCCCCCTCCTGTCTCTCCCTTTTCTCCCTCTCTTTCTGCCTTCACTTGGTCCCCGGGAATGAATGCTTTGATTCGGGCCGTCCAGCTGCATAAGTAAACCACATTACATTTTAGGAATGTAAATAGCAGAAAGTGCTTTTGTGAAAAATTCATTGGATGCTCCCGGCTGGACCACATAATTATTTAGAGAGCATATTTAAATACCTCTTACGATTATGGAGGAATGCACGCAATTTCCCTTTCAATGTCCCAACCGGTCATTTGGTCAGGAGATAGGAGGTCACAGAGACAGAGTGGGAAACTATAGAAATGCTGTGCGCTATGCAATGAACCGCGGCAAGGGAGGTGATCTGTTCAAGGGTTCCAAACTGCTCTTTGGACCCCAAACAAGAACCAGTGTCTATTACTGGATTATCATATACATCCACAGAGCATGCGGCGAATGCTCCAGACTGACACAGCTGCAGACAAGCTATGATATCATTGCAACTGAATACCATTCGTCAGGGTTTTAAGACACAATTTGTCAGGATTGTCAGCAGAATGCAGCGTCACCCCCCTCGCTGGCTAAACAGACACGTTAAGCTGGAAAACATACATGGGTTTGTGCATGTCAAATACAATTCCCTACAAGATAACTCTAATAAACGCATGATATGCTGAGCTGTGTATATTTTTGCAGCGATCAAGTGTATACTTCACACTGCACACCACATCTGCCATACGTAGAAACATGGCTGAGCTCAGATCGGCTGCCGTCACTCATCACTTCCTCCTCTCTACAAACTTCACACATAGACAGGGCTGACTTCCTGTCTGTCTGGAAGATTGCCTGTCTCGGGGGGAAGGGGATATGTATCTGGAATGACAGCAGTGCTGTGTGTGTGTGTGTGTGTGTGTGTGTGTGTGTGTGTGAGAGAGAGAGAGAGAGAGAGAGAGAGAGAGTACTTATGTGAATTCTGCTATCAACCAGTAAAATATACAATAATTCTACTTTGCAAAATACAATCACCTTCAAACATCAAGCTGAATCTCTTCTCATGTCCTCCTCATGTCCTCTACCATATATTCTGTTGTTATGCAGACTAACAAAGGTACATAGTCTGAATCCTCCGCCTCATGATCAAATGCAACAACACTGACAACCAAACATCTCCGCAGCCAACACACAACATCCCAAAGGTAGGCTGATATAATATGAGTGAATATGTGGATAGCTGTGATCTCTTTCTCTGTCAGACATCAGTGTCTTCTCCCAAGACAAGAGATTGGTGACAAGACACGAAAACACTCTCAAACAATAAATGGTGTTATTGAGGAGGTGATTGAGGAATAATAATTAATGATGAGCATGCAGCAGGACAAAGATGCTCTCTAAAGACTAGCCTGCTGTCCCCCAAGGGACAGAATGGGGCTTCAATTAACTGACAGGCGGATGTATTAGAATTTCTATCATGGGCCTTGGTGGGCTAGTGAGATGCAGGACTACAATGCTTTGAAAACCAGTGTGGTTTCCCCATCAAACACGTCCTCTAGGTCCTTTGATCTGCTGGGTGGTATGTGTCCTTGGAGATACGTGTCTACTTCCTCAAAGCTCTTTGTTGCCAGCCCCTCATTTTCCTGCACTGAGTTTTAGTGGTACAGCAGCACAGGCTCTGCTGCATTCACTCTCAGACAACAGAAACAGCACATCCACATCATGTGACACCAGGTGATTTTAAACATGCATGATGAATGCACCAATGTGTTTGTGTGTGTGTGTGTGTGTGTGTGGGTGTGTGGGTGTGTGTGCATACTGCAAAAGCATGCAGCCCATGAATACAGGTGATATGTTCTCAGGAATGAACATTCAGTAGCTATTTTTTGGGGGGATGTACACACAAATGCAAAATCTCATTTGAAATAAACCACATTCGAATAAAAATGCAGTTGGCAATATTTCCTGGCCATGTAGGATGTCCTTTAGCTTTGCTAATATTACAAACCTGGACTGCTTCTAGACCTCTGTATTGCTGCCCACATTTCTGTTTGTTTTGCAATTCTTAGTGGTCTGGTGTTGTGCCAACTGACAAGATTTTGGCCACTTGTAAAAACAGTTAACCAATCAGAGCTTTGTAAGACTAGACAGATGTCATCTTTCTTCGTAGCTAGCTAGCTGCTTAGCTGCATCCATGAAAAATAGCAAAAGAAAAATCAGTAGAAAAATAGCAACCATGCTGGATGACATTGAGACAGCTGTACATGAGTCACCTTACTGACCTAATAACTCTTAAATAAACATATTTCTCAGATCTTTGTGACTGACGTTAGCAGCTCCAAGCAACTGCTACTGCAGCTTTACTGTACTGCAAAAGAATGGATACGCTCACTATTGGTTAGTTAGGGCAGAACAGAACAAAGTAACAAGAACTACTACTACTAGTACTACTCAGCTTGTGAAAACATTCTATAATTTCGTCTAATAACCGTGGAGGGTCTAATGAAACACACTACTGAGTTGCATTATAGTGTAAGATCCAATGTTTTTGGAGCTTGACCCATGGGCTGTTTTACTTGACAGTTCTTTCTTGAAAAATGGGTTAATGGATCGTGTTTTGCAGCCAAATTTAAACCAAACTAAACATTAGTCCAGTGCCATTCCAGCATTGATAAGAGATGAAATTTATGTTGGTGCCAATGAAAGAGGATGAAGATAAAATTCATTTGTGATTGTTCACATTATTTTCTGCATTGTGCTTAGTTCTACACTCTACATCAAGAAACTCACAAATGCTCATATATTTGATGTAAAACCAATGTTAGACCTGCTACAATCAACTGTAAAGTATCAGGAGTGATAGCTTTTGGGGCAAAAGCCAAGCGGCCTCCTTGCCTGTGCCAGAAACCCCCCACATGATCACTGACGTCAGCAGGCATTCTCACCAGCCGGCTCTCCCTTGAACTGCTGGGTCAGTTTCCTGTTAGGCCCTGACACAATATGCATGAATGCTCCATCTCGCAGCGCTGCCTCCCTGTGAAGTGGTGTTCAGGTTACATTCCTCCCAGCTAAAGCCCTTGGCCCTCCCCAGCCACAGCAGATCTGTAAACTGTTTACACTTCACTTCCCACACCTGGAAGAGGGCCAAGGCAAACCTGGAATGAGGCCCACAAGAAGGAACCAACAGATAGGCCCTTAGATTTCAGCAGGAGAGGAGCGATTGTGTCTTGGGCTGGAGTGGAGTATTGACTCACCACCACAACCAACAACATCACCCCACTCTTTTTCTCTCTCCTAAAGGGAGAGCAGAAGAGGAAATTTGGATTGGAAACAGAACCATGTGTTCAACAGTCTGCTGGCCCACAAAACTAAGACGCAGTGTTCCACATGAATATCTCCTCACACCAAGTGTTGCCATTAACACTTTTTCTGATGCACAGTGACTAAACACAGGTTATATATGGAAGCTTCATTCATGAAGCATTTTTTATTTATTTAAATGCTTTAAAATAAAAAACGTATGGATTATATTTTTGTATAATGTTTATTTCCATCTCTCTCTGGACTCTCTTTCTGAATGGGATTAACATTTCCTTGAAATCACAATAGCAAATCCACCACTGGTCCACAGGTGCTCCAGCGTACGTCACAGATTCAGCCCCAGCGGGGATATTATAGCTAACTTGTGCTTAAGCCACACACCACTTCTGCCATGTCAGTTTTCATGCACGCCACACCTCATGTAAATGCAAGTCCAATCCCTGACATATTGTGCAAGCGTGATGTAAGTCTAAGACAGAAAGAAATCCTCTGTTCCCCTGGTGCTCGCAGTGAAGCTGAGGAAAACAGGCAACTGAAAGAATGAGGGAGGACCCGCTGTATGTGCTTTACAATAAATAATATGAATCAATGTAATAAGGGCAGAGAGTGGGACACAGATAATATGCAAAAGTGTGCCATGTGAATTACAATTATAATGTTTGATGATTATATTTACAACTGAAATTATGAGAAAAAGAGATATACAGTATATGCACTAAATCTACTGAGGGAGAGGGAAGGGAATTAGAGAGACCTACATTTTATGTTATAGTGTATAATAAAGCTCCCATGTAGAGTTGGGCTTGTTTTCTATAAAGTCATCTATAAAACATACTGTAGCCCTTTACCAGGCAGTGAGGGGAGGGGATACATCCACATGTAGTGGACTGTCTCAAAGCCATGCTACTTAATACAACAAAAATGGAAAAAAATATGTCAACCACATTAGCAGTACAAGCCTTGCCCAGCCTATTAATTGCCCCTGTGTCCAATTTTCTGTCTTCTTTGTAAGTGACAGTGGCAAAAAAAGGCATTTTCTTGGAATTAGGGGAGGATGAGAGAGGATGACATAGAGACACAGAGAAAGAGAGAGAGAGAGCGAGAGAGGAGAGAGAGAGAGAGAGAGAGAGTAAACCCGTAGCCCCAAACTAGCATGTCCTGCAGTGACATGTATATTGAATACCAATCAGAGGCATGGGGCTTGCCAGCCCCGGCGCAGCACTCATTTCCAATGCACACACTGTTGCTCAATCAGTAAGGCCCTGGCGGATAAAAAGGGATCGCTTGCCTGGCTCTCTGAATATTAGCTAATGCCACATTTGCAAGTCTTCAAGAGCAAAGGGAGAGCGGGTGAGTGGGGGGCAAAGAGAGAGATGAGGAAGATATGGAGGGATGGAGAAACAGAGGGATGTGAGAAGGGGAAGATAAAGATAGAAATAGAGCGAAAGCAAGAGAAGGAGGAGAGAAACATAAAAAAACTGTGCTCTGTTTGGGACTGCAGAAAAAAAACGAGATAATTTCGTACAATAAAAAAAGCTGTGAATGGCTTTGTAGTGCACAAGCGATGGAAGTGATGCCTGGATGGGGATTATGCTCTTTTCATCATAAAGCCCCATCTGGTATACTAGCAGGACCACGTCTGTCCAGGCCTCTCGCCCTTTAAAGTGTCGGCTTGGGTTACACATCAATCCAGTCCAATTGCAGCTGTGCTGGGAAAATAAGGCAGACCAATTCTGCACATACATGGCAAAGCACACGCTAGCATGCACACACAGACACACAAAGAAATGCTCATCCATTACCAAAAATGTGTGTACACATGCAAATTGACAGATGGATGAAGAGGGAGGCAGACTGAAGGAAGTGCAGACAGAGAGATCTCACGCACTCACACACACACACACACACACACACACACACACACACACACACAGACCCCTTGCCCCCATGTGCAAAGTCCCACAGAAACAATGGTAAAACACAAAAAGGACAGCTCTGTTTTTGAAGCATGCCTATTTCTAACTTGAAAGAGCCAACCATAATTAAAACCAATGGGCAGCAATGCGAGATAAATGAATAGCAGAGCGTTCACCAGACCCCTCCTCATCTTTTAACTAAACCACTGGTCCGGTGTCTGACAGATGTTCCAGTTCTATTTGATGTGTGCATGTGCATGACCATGTTTGTGTGTATGCGTGTATTACTATGAGTGTGTCTGCACAGACCGGCAGGACATTATCATTTGTCATTTCCTTCTACTCTTTCTCTGAAAATCCATCATGGCCGCTTACATACATAAACCCATCATGAGTTCTGATTTTTATAAGAACCAGATTTGCTTTTACTACAGTGGCTGCATATGCAACACGTACAGTCACATGGTGCAGAAGTGGTCTAGTAAGATATGCTCTACTACATTATAGGACTGCATTTGTGAGATGATATCATAACTACTGTACTTTACAGTTACAGTACCTTCTATCGAGGGATCTAATTAAAATACAAACAGAATGTTCAGTCTTTTATCGTCTGAATATTTGCCAGTGCAACTTGCACCACGCTACAAGTACCAACAAATTTCTTTAGGCTGTTGGTGCATAAATCCTTACATGTGTTTTGGGAATCCGTGATTTGGAATCATTAAATATTAAAACGCTTAGAATACTTAAAGAGCAATTAGATTATTCTACAGTGATTTATACAATGTAGAGAAAGCTGCAAAGGAAAGTAAATCATCATGAGCTCAACTCCAGACAATAATGAAGATGGATTTAAATCACACTATACGACCAAACCCTCTTTTCTACATACTAATTCTTTAAAAGAGATGAGATTTGCCTGATAGGTCACATTTATCCTGCAGATGTACAATTACTCTTTTTATTAAAGATATCTGCCTTTAGCCACAAATGATATTAGATGTCAGACGTTAACCTGAAGGACATGATTCACTTTCTAGCTATGCTAGACCTTTAATTCTCCAGTCTAAATTGGCTGGGGAGAAGTGTTCTTCATCTTTCGAATGTGTCATCCTCACATTGGGCCTCATCACTGGACGAAAGGCCCACCATCATTATATCATGATCTGCCTATTCCTAGGCGGTCCTAGACCAATAGGATATGAACAAAGGGGATAATATTACAACTAGATAAAGATAAATGGAACTCAATTTCACTGGAATTAAAACAAGCCTTTGATTCATTTGAAGAAAGAAACGATAATAACGAATTCAATTTGATTTGTTTGGCATTAAAGGTAGTTTGAGGTCTCTTTTCTGGATGTAGAAATTAGTGTAGCTTCTCTTTCAGTGCCTCCAAAATAATGAACAATGGAGGAAGAGAAACAGAGAAAGATTGAGATAGGGAGGGGGTTAACGTTATGACTCTATTGAAAATTGTGCTGTTAACAAATTGGTGGGTCTCAGCTGTTTTCCGAGACTTTAGCCTCCAGGTGCATTTGTCTGCCTGTTTGTCTGTCTCTTGCTTCATTGTAGTGCTTTTTTCAGTGCCGGACTTTCAGTTGTATCCGGACAGCCCAAATGACAACGCTGCCGGCAAGAGAGAGGTAGTTGACTGAATAAAAGGAGCCCAAATCACCGCTCCCCCGCCTCCTCCCCTTCTCCCCTCCTCCCCTGTCAGCCGGTCTGGACAGCCCGGGGGAGATCAAACCTGTTTGTAATCCCGCTCTTCCTCTTCATGTCTGTGTGTTTACAACCTGACCACATTGCTGCTGTACGCGCTCTCACAGCTCTGTCTGTGGTCCACGTCTCTCTCTATTAAATCAGATGTAGCAAGGTGGGGAAGAAATAGGATACATTCATTGTCCTTGGCTGACAGCTTCTCAGAGAGACAGTTGCACAGTCCTAGATTTTTCTGCATTGCACTGACAACTGATAGGCAATTAATTTGCACCAACCACTCCCCCCATCTTCACATGGTCATAATAAACATTTCCAGCCTGGGGTCTGAGTGAATGGTGAAGTGTCTGCTGTGTGACTGTCATCAGATGATTTGTTCTAGTTCTGCTTTCTTTTTGGGAGGAATGCAGACAAACTGTTAGGAAGGACAGTTTGGGGGCCTTGTTTCTTTCTTGTCCATGCTCGGGTCCTTTCAAATGCAGTAATTTGCGGAAGGGGACCCCAGTCATAGATCACAGGATCTGGATCTGTGGAGTTGGTGGGCAGGGGGAACGGCCTTTGGGGTGCAACCCTGGAACTTCTTCAATGAAAACCGCATGGCTTTTAATGGCAACCTCTGGGTGGTCCAATCAACCTCAAGATGACATTTAGTGACACGTGTCTCTGGCAATTGGTTTTAGCCCATGAAACGTCAGCTTATTATGACTCTGTCTTAGGATGTTTCAAATTGTGAAGTATTTGGATGACAGCAGCAGTTGATTACATTATGCCATAAATGAATTCCAAGCAGGTTGCGTTGGGTTTCCCAAGGGCCTTTGTGGCTTCTTTGACATCTTCATCAAGCCAGCTTTTACAGCACTTTGGATCTTTGGAAAAGGGGACAAGAATCTAATAAAAGCTTAAGAAATTCATAAGAAAGCAATAATCTTGCATGTAAACATGATTCTTTCCTTGCTAACACATCATTCATGTTCAAACTACACCATTTACAGAGAACACAATGCTCTTTAGATCTTCCAGAGCCTCAAGGTCAGAAAGTAAACAGGACGGTGCAGAGCTCACCACATCTGACCCCAGTCACCAAAATGTTACTAATCTGCATCACAAGAACAGCAATCATCTCACGTCAGCGGTTTCCCTGCTACAAACCCTCTCACCCTGAAACAATCTGACATCACTGTCCGCAGACTCTCCAGAACATTTGTGGTGTGCACTTTCAAAGCAATGGGAAAACCCCTTCGCTCCAACTTGTAAGTGAATGTGAATAAGCAATTTTTCCCTGGGATAGCTGGTTTCACATTTAAATGACATCCACAAAAATGATATCCACACCCATTGAGATGCTTTAATGCATGGGAAATTGTAAGCATGGATGAATGTATGTGGGCTATAGTAAGTCCCATATCCCATACATATACGTATACATACATATATACATATAATTCATATTCAGTCGATTAAAACACAAAAACAATATTGTCAAACAAGTCTGTGACATTATAAAACTCTAATTTGAGTCTCTGTGTTAGTTAATTCTCAAGGTTACTGTCAGCAGTTTATTCCACTATTTCCATCTTGGCTGCCATTAGCTTGGATGTAGTTGACTTGGGGTTGTATGAAGGTTAAACAAGTAAAGCATGTTTTCCCTGTGCCCTGGCCAGTGCTGATTGCCATCACAAATGACATAATAGTCCTGCAATCAGCCTGCAGTGATGAGCTGCTTTTGGCGTCTTTACCTAAATCCAGTCTCCCACTATTAAGCTGAAACATACAGTATCTGCTCAGGCCAAATGGCCAAATATCTCGTATCAAACTGTCTGACCAGACCTCATATAGAGTTCTTTCATGTATGTTCAATTGGTTTGGTTGGATTAAAAATGCTGAGTTGGTGGAAAAAGTGACAGCCTGTCTGTGTCTTACTGCACTATAAGTCTGTTATCACTGTAACCTGAGCCAACTTTCAGACTCCACAACTCTGAATTCGCTTAACCTTCATATTATACCTTCAACATGTAATCAGAAATGGGGGGTTTTGCAACTACATGCTGAAATCTGGACTGACTGACTATTACCATGTAATTTAGCCTGCTATTATTCCATAAATTACTTCAAAACAATTTAATATACTTGTGGAAATATCCACAAAAGAATAACTAACATTGCATACAACATTTTATCAGTCATGCTCACCATCAGTGAGGCCCACACTCACCACAGATTTACATTTCTTTGCATTGTGTGAAACCAATCATTTGTTCCAAATTACCAAAATACAGTTGAATAAACTAGTACGAGACAACAACATAGGCAATGTTTTCCAGATATGCAAAAGTCTTCCCAGTGTGAAATATAGTTTTACATCAGCAAAAGGAACTGGTCTTTAAATTGCCAAACCTTTGGTTCAACAGTCTTTAAACAACACAATGACCCCCAAACCATCCCGCTGGGCTGATCATTTCACTGTGGAGCCGTCATTTGCGAAAATGTTCAACCAAAGAGAACATTTTAAAAAGAAAAACATGCTGATATCCAGCCAGGAGCTAATAAAGGTGGTTTTTCCATGCTGACAACCTACATTTGATTCTCAAGTTTGAAGAGTCAGACACAACCACTACTGGGGGTCAGTCTGTCGAATGGCGTCCCACTGAGACCCCATGATAGAGGGACTGGAGCTGAGCGAGGGAGGGGTTAGAATAGGGTAGAAAAGGTTTGGTGCTCAAATGAACAGCTAAAAGAAATAAATGCAAATCATAATCATCTTATGAACAGACCAGCATTTGAAAAAAAAGGAATATTAATTGTAGACGGCTACTATTCGATAGGATAAGCTTAAGAGGACGATGACCATAATGGCTACCTGCAGTGCTTGGAAAAAAACCAGAGTGCGCCCCCACCAAGCCCTCCATCTTTCATAGAGCTACAAACAGCCCCGGCTTCTCCTTTGGTCAGCCAGCAGCAAAATGAAAAGAGAAATACTCCCCTGGGTTTGAAATAAAAGGCCTGAATCAAATAAACACCAGGAGAGTTTTTCGTTCACTTTGCTACCTGCAGTTTCAGTATATTAGCCTCTTCTACTCCTGGTCCACATCCCGCAGTGAAATGAATACAAAATTACATTTAAGTTAATGCTACATGACATTTCCCCTCTTTTCACACCATTTCCGTTGCCTTTTTGTTGTGGTTCTTGCGGTTGTTGCACATTTGTAAAAACCACCTGCAGGAGTGATTTGCCAATTTGGTAAAGTGCACCTGAAGCTGTCCGATAGCTACGACCTACATCCCGAAACACCATATAAACCATATTAATAGAAATGTTAAATAACTGCATGCCAACAACAAAAATAAATAATGCATTAATACTTTGTATTGATAGCAGCAAAGAATTTCGGCTCTAACAGCATCAGACTTGACGGAGACCCCCTACCTGGCATCCCCTGTTTCCACGACCCCCGCTGTTTGTGTATTGTCGAACCATGGCAGCCCATTGACAGCCTCCCCCGGATTGCCAATTTCCCGTTGGTGGTCCAGGGTTTCGCCTGTCCTTTCTCAGCATTGTGCAACTGGAATAGGTGCGTCCTCCCCTGCTCACGCTGCGGTTGTAGCTCCACGATCTGATTGGACAGCGCTAAGCGAGACTTCATCAGGAGAACATCCCTGTCGTCATGACAACTTGCCAATATCCCAACAGGGGTGTGTTTGTGGGAGGGTGGGGTGGCAGAGCGTGGTTGCATTTTTGCCTCCGACTGGAACGACAACGATTCATCATCGTTACCTCACTGCTTGCTTCCCCCTCGTCAGTCCTAGCGGGCTAAGCTAATCTGTCCAGTTTGCGATCTCGTAGAATTTATGGGCCACTCTGCCACAATCTGTGAGTCTTCAACCAGCTGTCCCATCAGGGTTTCTTAGCCCAATGTCTCGCACCACAGGATACCAAATCAGCTTAAAACGATGGCCATAATCACTATTCCGTCACACGAGATTCAGGATGGTGATAGCAAATACAAAGAGGGACTTCTAACTCTAAAAAGTTCTTGGTCTTTTATACCAATATTGTTTATTATAATGTTCCTTCCACACACACACAAAAAAATTCTTTTCCAACTGTAGTTTGGCCAGGTTGGTTTGAAACCATGGTAACTTGAAAGAAACTTTTGAAAAAGACATTTCACCTTTTATCCTCAAATGGCCTTTGTCATTATACCCCAACTCCTCTCACCCACATCCTTCCCATGAAAATGTGAGGACGACTTATGCCAGACTAAAAAGACTATTGTTCCAGTTTATCATTCTGATAACTCAACATACAGTTTAGTTTAAAGAAAGAAAACCAAATCCCACAGAATCCGACAGGAACAGAGCAAAAGAGATCAACAAAAGATGGAAAGACGAGAGAAAAGAGGGGGAAAGTGAGAAGAAAGTAAAAGCAAGGCATTATCTTGTTGTCAGCCATGCTATCAGCAGCACAAACAGATGAATGTTTGGCGGGTGAGACACCTGCTGTGCTGCTAGCCTGCTAGCCGGCGATTAGCACAGAGCAGGCGGCTGGTTCCCAGGGTTCTTTCCCAGTTACCTCCTGCCGAGCTGGAGACGTTGACCTTGGCCACTGCTGGAGCTCTCCTCCCCTGCTAGGAGTGAATGGCGGGCCGGGACGGAGGGTCCTAGCCTCCGCACTCCTTTGATTGCTAATCCCCCAAACATTATGCACCACCCGGCACCCTACCTGGCCTTCTAGCCGGAGGCGGCTTGGTGGTGGCCATTGAAAGCAGGTGATGAATGGAGTATAGCTGCTGGAAGCCAGACTCCCTGGGTAGCAGCGGAGCTCTGCAGGCCCACAAAGCTGCTTAAAACAGTCCAGTGTGGTTCTCATCTGTTTTGGTGGATTTCAGGAGAAAAAAGGATGCCCCCGCTTAGTCCTTGGTATTTTAAGTCTTGAGGGGTGGACAGCATTTTTCCAAAAATAGCTATAGTGAAGAGTATTGGGTATTCACAAAACGTAAACAATGTCTCCCATAACCCTTGAAAGGGCAGCGTGTGACACGAGATACCCGTCCACAGATTATCGTACAAAACTATTACATGAATGTACGGAAACACAAAAGCTGACAACTGACAAAAAAAAAAATCATAATACTGCTGCTAACCAGAGGAGCCGGCAAAAATTGATCGAGCGTGGTTTGGGAGAGGACGTGGATCTCTTAAAGCGATAGCATCCTTTTTATTCTGACCACCGCCCAGCAGGAGTTAGAGCTTGAATGTAAACCCATGTCAACGCATTGATAATGTGTCAGTCCTTAGCCTTTTATTTTGTGTGTAAAGTCACTGACAGTGCTTCGACCATTTCGATGGTGGCTATCACAGGATATAATCTATGGAAATTCCAAATGACATACATAAAAAAGCGATTTCCCATGAAAACTTTTCAAAAATATCCCTCAGGACAGACTAGCAAAAGGCACATTGTACAGAATTCACCATGACAAACAGAAGGAACCAATACAATAACACTTCTCACAGGGCAATGGCCGTAACAGTCGATTCTGCCAATTCAGATTTTCACCCCAGTGACATGGAATCCCAAATCGTTCCCAAATACATTTCGGAGGCAGCGGCAAAAAAAAAAAAAAAAAAAAAAAGAAAAAAGAAAAAAAAAAACAAACTAAGACCGATGCCACGGAGTGAAAAAAATGAAAACACAAACCTTCTCATTGTAACGTCAGCAGCATGTTCAGGAGAGACTGCTGGATGCCAGACTCTTAAGGGGACCGGAGCTGAATTCAATGCCTCTTGTCAGGGGAGCTTGATGTGATTATCGCCCCCTGCTAGGGCAGGGATAGTGAAGTTGTCTGGCGCTGGCAAGGACGCTCAAACAGCACTGCGGGATGCCCTCTCGCTGTCCCCACTCCAGGAACATCGCTCCGGACGCAACAGGGGGTGGGAAGCATCCACCATCTTCACCAAAGAGTCTGTGTGTACTGTGTACATGTGGCTGCGTGTGTGCATGTGCGCATGTGTGAATTCACATTGTGTTGACATTATTTTCTGCAGTTTCTTGCTGTTATTACTGCTGATGCTATAGAAGTAAATGGGGGTTTCAAGACAAGATGGGCCCCAAAAACTTGTGTTCAAGGTCAAGGTGCTGCTGAATGGCCACTTATGGGCTTATTACTTTTTAATGCATTACGCCTCAGTGTGTGAAGAAATTTTAAGGTAGTCCCCAGTGTGTGTACATATTTGTGTTTGCCTGTGAGAGAATAAAAATCATTGTTTGGTCTGCCTAAGGAATATTTCCCTCCCCCTTCTCTCCACTGAGGGGTCCTCCGCTCCCGGCTCATATCGACAGACCCTCTGCTGACTATTGATCTATGAATTTGTACAATATGATAATAACAATATGTCTTCTTCAGTACTGGGATTGTGATGTGTCTGTTTAATTTTTTCCTCTCTTGTGTGTGTCTCTTTTTAAATGCTTGTGGAACAGCAGTCAATTACAAAAGAGAATGCATCTAAACAGCAACTTTGCACTGAAAACTTGAGTTCTTTTCTGTATGCTGTAGTTTTTCTTGTAATACTGCATATATGAATACACCACCTAGGCTTTAAGCTATAAAAGAATTACATTTGACTTAGAAATTGTGAGTGCAAAATGTAAACAATCCATAAATAAAACAGAGAGTAATAAAGGCCTCAGGATAATGAAACTCTCTCCTAAGGACATGTTTATGCATGCAGAAAGGAACATGAGTACCACAGTTGGCATAAAAAGACAAATCACACTACAAAAGCAGGCTGTGCAGTATGTGACACAGTGACATACATATCAGATCTGACTGCTGATGCATTTCTATGCGCTTTGACCACCCAGGCATGAGACCAGGAGAGCAATGCCTTTTGGGTTATCAGGGCATTTCAGCAGATTTCTCCACAATGTACCACCCACACCCCCCTCCCACTTTGCTTTCTGTGCTGTCCCCCTGGAGGCAATGGGGGCAAAATAAGACTTCAAAGCAACTCCAAAATAGTCCTGACACAAACTCATTTCCTCATGTTACATGAAGGGGGCTGGCAGGCTCGCTAGACTGCTCAGACTCTGGTATGTCTCAGCCTCCTTCTCTGCGCTACCTCATAACAAGCGGTGGTGACGGGATGCCATTTTGACAGAGCGATTATGGACAGTCTGACATAGACTTAAAAGG
Organism: Dicentrarchus labrax; assembly: GCF_905237075.1. Taxonomy (NCBI): domain Eukaryota; kingdom Metazoa; phylum Chordata; class Actinopteri; family Moronidae; genus Dicentrarchus; species Dicentrarchus labrax. The sequence continues at coordinate 10,612,225 of NW_026136721.1, forward strand.
AGCCAGATGGGGGGAGAATTTACAAGGGCCTATCTGTGGGTCATGCTGGGCTCAGATGAGATGCGGAAATGGGAGCTCATTTGAGGAGATGCTATTAGCAGTGAAGGACCACAAATGACTGCAGCTTGGAACTATATTAAGATGAAGCAGCGAAGGGTGGGATGGCCTGCACATTCAGCTGTTAAAACTTATTCTTGACATTTTGGCCACAACATGTGCCAGGTTTGGTGTAGTGTTGGTACTTAAAACATAAAACATAGGTAAATGGGTCAGTTTATAAAACAAAGAAAAAAATAACTTCCTCGAGTGGTATCCAACAGTGCAGATAGTTTTGGTTTTATGGACTGTGGTTTGGAGATATCTGCTTGTAGAAGTCCTGATGCTATACCAATGTAATGGAGGTGAATGGAATTTAATTTTTGCTGCTCAACAGAAAGTAGTTCCATTAAAATCTGTTAACAGCTAAATTTGTAGATTATCCACAGTATTCTGGAAACGTTGTTATTTTGTTTATGGCAGCACAAAGGAAATTTTATTGTATGGAGTGACAGTACAAATGATATAATTATTTATCTTGCACACAAGTTAGTAAAAGAGTATAAAAGTAATTTAGCATTGCACTATAACATTATCAGATTCACAGAGGGCAATCTCAAAATCAATTCAGCAGAATATATTTATATATTTTGTTTTGTTTTTTTTAAATCTGTATTTTACATAATAAAGAGTTAAGAGAGAGATACGTTTACATGTATAAAAAAAGAAGATATACATATAGCACACAAAGAAAAGAGGAATAAATAAAAAAGGAATAAAAACCCATATTTTTCATTGCATGCTTTCCTCTTCCTGTTTCCTGCAGTTACCCACAATGCAACTTCTGGAATTCGGGCATGCTAATGTAGCATGTGCTACAGAGGTTTGGTAACACATGACACATCACTTGAGGCAACTTAGTAGATTTAACGCAGTTCTCTCTGGAGCCACAAAAGGCTTATGAAGCATTTATCTCGGAGTTCTCCTTTAACATAATATTGTCTTGACTATTATCTTGATATTATCAGATTGAACACTGAAACTATCGGCAGTGTTAACGTATCCTAGTGTCATGACCTAATTATACTGTTCTGTAGCAGGCATAAAAATACAAAGTATCAAATTAAAACAAAAAGAGACGATGTGACATTTATGTTCTCACAAATGTTTAATGTCTAAAACTCACAGGTCCCTGTATAGGAAAGGCTAAATGGTTATCCTCACGTACCATTTCTTTCATTTAAAGTGTACTATCTGAAAAATGCATGTGTCTACATCATGTGAATTTAACCAGCCCAGTATTCTTACAAATATGCTCCTATTAGACAATGCAATTGTAACCGATGCCAACCATCAGTAACAGTGCAGGGTGTAGAGTGTCCTATGTGAGACTGTATGTTGGATTGTACTGTAAGAGTGTGAAACTCAAGGTAGTGGATGGGCATGTAGCGTGTGAGAGTTTCATGTAAGAGAGCAAAGTTTGTAGCTAATATTTTCTTTTTACTAATCCTAACCATGAACTTTTCCTAACCTTTCCCTAACCAAGTGTTTGAGCCAAACCCTAACTATAGATTGTTTGCCATAACCATATTTTTTCTCTAATCTAAATCATACGGAAGTTGCCATTTGCAGATATCATAGACAGCAAGAATTTATCTTTTTTTGTATTGTTCATGATTGATTTTTCTGCTCAAACTAAGCTTGAAATAAGGAAGATCTAAGTAACATACTGAACATTTGGAGGCTAATGTTTTTGTTTTGTAATCATTATATAATTAATTGTGTTAATGACAGTTTGTGTGTGTGTGTGTGTGTGTGTGTGTGTGTGTGTGTGTCTGTGTGTGTAAACACATGGCCCAAAAAGCTGTGCAGATTTACATGGCCCTGAACTTGACTTGGCTAGAATTCAATCAAGAATTTGACACACTTATTACTAAGAAATTATAAACTGCTTTCAGATCTGAAGTATAATTTGAAAGGAGTCTACCCTCCCCAGACCTCTTCCCATCAAAGGAACTTCTTCATTTAAAAGTTTCTAAATGATTTCACCCTATTTTTTTCCACTAAGTCTGTGCGGCTGTAGCAGGCGCATGGTGCATTGAGGGATACGTGATATTCTGTCAGACATGCTGTATTTGATGGTAAGAAAGGACTCTGCAGCTTGGAATAGATGCCAGCAGCACTATTTGGCCAACAGGTATCCAGCTGTTGCTAGGGACTCCTCCTGCTGCAGCACTCTGATGGTGATTGGTTAATGCATTTTATCCAGTGCGGTTAAGGCTGCTGCATTGTATACATGTCTAACCACACAGGCACTGAGATAATGCTCCAGATAGGATTTTAATAGGGAGTTCTTCCTTCAAAAGAAACCATTTACCCCCAAACAATAGAAGAGATTCCTGCATATATTACTCGGAGTCATCTGCATGATATATTTCAATCACAGAATGAAATGAGGTAAGATTATTAATCAAGATTAGGTGATACTAATATTAGATAAGTCCAGGATGTAATATAGCTCATATAATGAAAGTAGGAATGAACCTGGGAAAATTCATAAGATAATAATTGGTACAAGAGCTCAATCTGCTCGGAAATTGATAGCGTCGCATTAGCATCAGCAGCAGCACCTCCACCACTACCTCCTACACATCAACACACCCAGATCTATGCATATACATGCCTGAGTTAGATGGGGGAAAAATACATTTACAGTGTTATGATTCATAAAGCAAGAGTTCAGGAAATAATGAATGATGAATAAATGAATGTGGAAAATTTGATCTATCTAAATTGCAGCCGGGCAGAACTGAGAATCTCTACATCACTCTGCACTAAATATAGATTCTATGAAAGCTATTGACTTTTTTATTGCTTGAGGATACATTGATTTTTCTCTTTGATTGTGTTTTCCACAGACGCAGGAAGAGGAAAAAGCAGCTTCAAACTGATAGCACAGACGTTTCCACAAAAAAAAGGATCCAAAAACAGATACCTGGCGGGATGGAGCAGCCAAGGACACGCGGTGAAGAGCTGCAGAGTTAGAGGAGTGACACGAACCTGTTGAGCGACTCTTCCTCCCTCCTGCTCGGCTGCTGGGAGGAGGACACTTGTTTCTCGCGCAAAGGGGTTTTGATCTTTTTGCAACGGCATCCGCTTCCTCCATCTACAAAGGCCATGAAAGAGAATGAGTAATTCATCTATCTGTGTGCATGTGTGTGTGTGTGTGTGTGTGTGTGTGTGTGTGTGTGTGTGTGTGTGTGTGTGTGTTAGGGTTGACCTATTTCTGCTGCACTGACATGAGGTTGGCATTTCAGCCTCACAAGTATAACTGCAGACACAGTTCCATGAGACACTTGCTTTCCATGTGCTGAAAAAGCTAATGTCAATACTCATTTGAAAACACTAAATATGTGCATAACAGCACTTTTTATAAATCCACTTTTATTTATTCATTAAAGGTTCTGTCTGTTTTCTACCTCTAGATAGGCCTCTTTCTCTAGTTATCCATCCTGCAAACATGAAATGTTTGTATAAATTATTACTGGACATTTTTATCATTCAGCATGAGATCCATTATGCAATTTTATTTTATGTATTTTAATTGTTTTCATATTTTCAGTTTTCACAACTCAAGAGCAAATAATCTATAATAAAAATATGTTACTAGAGCAGGGGTGTCAAACTCGTTTTGGTTCAGGGGCCACATACAACCCAATTTGACCTTAAGTGGGCCAGACCAGTAAAATTAAGGCATAATTACCTATAAATAGCAACAACCCCTAATTGTTCCCTTCGTTTTATTGCAGAGAAATAGTAATACATTCTGAAAATGATCACATTTAATAAACTTTCTTTTCACAAAACATTATGAACAACCTGAATTTTCTTAAGGAAAATAAGTGCAATTTCAACAAAATATTATATTAATTTAATTTACACATGTGCATTACAATTTAAAGATCAGTGGACAGGGACATTGAGTAACATGTACCTGGAACTGAACAATAATATCTGGGTAACATGAAATAATAATTAAAACAACTTGTCAAGATCTAGAAATTATTTTAAATGTACATACATTTTCACATCTGTGCAGTAATCCTGACCACCTGAACTGACTCACTGCAGCATACAAACTAAAGTGGGAGCTATTAGGAAAGGTTCAATTATTCTACTTAACCTATCCTTATAAATGTATAAAATGTATACATAAAAATACATGAACGTTGTGGCAGTGCATGAGCAATAGAGTTCCACCAAACCAAACTATTTTGTACTGAAGCTACTGACTGACATATTAGTGCACAACGTTCAGTAAATAATGAGTAAACCTACTTCATGTAAAATGCTGCTTCAGACACTTTTGCACACTGAAGAATAAAGCTCTGTGAAAATGCATACTTACATACAGTAAGTATGCATTTTCACAGAGCAAAAGTGTCTGAAGCAGCATTTTACATGAAGTAGGTTTACTCACTGTTTAGTTTGCTAAGTTTAGTATCCTTTTTGACAAAGTCATTTTGACTAATGAGTGTTATAAGAGGAATAGAGCAGCGTAACGTGTGTGATAGAGCGAGAGAAAGAGAGAGAGAGCGCAAAGGCTGTTATATACTTGCCGTTCCCGACCTGTAGTGCGACAATGTGACGTAAAAATGCTGGCGCGCCAGGATTTAGGCCAGGTCACGCCAGGTCGTGCACCACTCTATTTTTTTCAGGTGAGCGCGCCAAAGCGGAAACAGGAAGATTGACGAGTTCGAGGGCAAGCTTTCCAAGCAAGTGCGCCTCTACAGGCATCTGTACGATGAAGGAACACAGAGATGCCCAGAGGTGCCAGAACGTTGGAAAAAAGGAGGCCATATGCCGGAAAATTTGGAAGAACCTCCGCGACCGATTTGGAAAATCAAAAAAGAGGTGGAAGTCATCTCTCAACCCCCTCCAGATTGCTGCACACACCTCGGAAACTATGCGGGAGACAGTTGCTGTTCCTGGTTTGTAAGAGATAGTGACTGCATTCTGACTGGTACCGGATGCCAGGACTCTCAGAGTGACGGCAAGTCTCTCTTGTAAACTTACTGGGTTAAGATAAGTTCTTTTATAGTGAATGAAAGGCTTGATCCGACGAAGTAGGTCATCGAATCGGTGTGCAGACATTCTGAAGTACTCAAAGTGCTTCTCTTTGTCTATCATCCTCATTGGTTTCATGACGAGATTGAACTCACCATATTTATGTCTGCCGTTATGCAAAGGACGAACATTCCACCTTCGTTTTCTTCGCTTTTGCAAGCAGGCTCAAAAGCAGCTGTTGTTCCTCATCGATTGACTCCATTATCATCCTAGCCAATGTTGACATTGACGTCAATGCTGCTGACAGTTCTGCCATTGTTTACCCTTTTCTTCTTCTTCTAGAGCGTAGAAATAGCAAAGTAGGTAGCCTTTCCTCTGTTCAGGAGAAGACTGCAACTAGTGTCGCGACCACCACGCGCAAGTATAAATAGTTACGGCCCTCTGGTGATGTCACATTGTCGCACTACAGGTCAGGAACGGCAAGTATTTAACAGCCTTAAGCGAGCGGGCTAGCGGAAGAGCGTGGAGGTGAACGGCAGCAGAGCCGAGAAGTAAGTTATCAGGTCTAGCAGTAAATGTACAGTGTGAGTTACAGTTGTCGGTGAATAAAGTTCAATAAAGCATGTTAGCAACTCTGTCTTCTCTGTAATTTTCACACATCCCGTGGGCTGGAATGAACCCTCTGGTGGGCCCGTATCCGGCCCGCGGGCCGTAGGTTTGACACCTCTGTACCAGAGGAACAATAGAGGGGCAATAGTTTGTCTCTATTTAAAAAAGTCAAAATAATGCAGATTAATAAATAAAAGATGAATGTGAATTGGTTCAAATATTCCAGAACAGGTTCCAATTTCCAAGCAAAGACACCAAAACATCCAAGGCACTTTTCTGTGTTTCAGAATCAAATTAGTGTGTTTCTTACGTTTGAACGACACATTTAACCATTTCATAAAACACAGAGAAGCATATAATTTCCAGTTCAGTAATACTAGCTAAAGAAAAAAAATATTTTTATTGTCATTTACGTGTTCATTGTTTGGGCTTTCACAGACTCCACTAATGTGTGTGTAAATCTAATAATAATTGCAATTTATCTTTTTTTTCTTTTCTTCTGCTCTTATTTAAACCCACTATTTAGTATCGAAGGCCTTCAGTTTGCCACAAACTGGGCTTAGTGCACAGCTCATGATGATAAAAATACAAAGATGAACATAAAGCATTGTTCTCATACCAAATAATGAAATGGTTCATGTTTAATGCATTACATGGGTTATGCATCAGGAAACACATTAGTTATCCAGCAGTGAAGATCTTAATGTTTGGAGTAAATCAGACCCCACAGAGGTCTAACACCCTGTAAGATCTCTTTCTGTTATAAAACTCCAATAACAGAAATCTAAACAGACCTATTTGAAAACCCATTGTCCATGTTTTTAACCATGTTTTTTGTGTTTGTTTGCTCCAGGTCTCCAGGATTTGGGGGCTACCTTAGAAAGCCACCTGAATAATTTTCAGTAAGTTATTACAAAACAAGTAAAGACAAACTCTAATATATGGATTTTTGTTACTTTGGGTCGCCTTCCATGGAGTCCGCCATGTTGAACTGCCATGTTTATACAGTAGCCCAGAACAGACAAACCAAACACTGGATCTAGATCGGGCTGCTTGGAAGGGGAGGGTAAAGCGAGGGCATTGCAATCTGCAAATACACTGCTAGATGCCACTAAATCACACAATGGTGATACTGATACTCTCAATTTAGTTTTGGAAGATTGAAGTCTATGAACAAGTAGTGTTACTAACACATGCATCACATTTATGGAGGAAGGAATGATGAATAATGGGCAGAAAGCACCTTCATTGTTTTGGCCATCTCTGTACACACGAGCACATGGAGTCAACTCTTCACCTTGAGAAGAGGAAAGAGGAAGCCTCCATCAAAGCTTTGATGTGGGACTGGAGACTGTGGGAAGTTCAAAGGGCATCTCAAGGAAGAGAGAAACAGAGGGAATGAGCGAGAGACGGTGGGGATGACATGGGAACACTCTCACCAGGCATCTCCAGGGGATAGCAATGAGACTCCTAATAAGGACACGGGCTAATGAGGTCCAGGGACATTTGATACATACAAACGCTCTGAATGGTCCCTGTAACCGTGCTTCTCTGTACTGCTGATATTTCGCCATCAAGAGCAAAATGATGTTCTTCATGATCTTATGAAAAACAGGTTCTGGACTTGATATAAAGACCTCTAATAGGAAAAGCAGGGCCATGTGAGCAATATGTTGTTGTTTACTAGTGTGCAGTTTCCTTCATAGCACAATGTTATTCAAAACAGGATGCTTTTTGAAATAATTATGCAGGGATGTTTGCAATTTCATCTGGCCATACAAAAACAATCCATCTTTGCAACCAGATGGAACATATCATTTCAGAAAGCTTTAGGATGGAAAAATACACTGTCCTACTTTTTTTTCTTTTTTTAGTTATCAGTGCAGGAAAAGCATGTGAAGATCTGCGTATAAGATCGGGAACTGATTTGGGAAGTTTGAGAGTTTGTCAGTAAGAATTTCTTCCTTTTTGGCTGTTGAAAAGCTTGGTTCCATGCTAGCTCATCAGCTCTGGTGGAAAATATTAAAATTGTTTATGATTTCGCTAATGATTGCGATTAACTTGTGTATGAATTTTAGTTTTGGGGCACTACCGATGGAAAATGATGTGTGCATTGTTTCCTCCTCATCATTCTGCAAAAAGCCCACGGGGAAAAGGTGCAGGGTGAGAACCGACATTCCTACATGTAGCCCTCATTAAGCCAAGTGTAGAGGGAACGACTGGTTTAGATTCATGGCCATTCCCAACCTCGACTCAATTGGTGCATCAGAAAAGACCTTGTGATAGAAACAGCATGCTGCAGGAAATTGAATGCAGCTGCATCCCTGTTGTTTGTTTCAGCGTTATGGGTCTATTTTCTTCTCTTTTTTTCTGCTTTTTCACACCTTTTTTTTTAAATGTGGGAAAAGAATTAAAACGTTCTAGCCATCATGATCCTGGGCTGAAGTAAAGGTTTTCTGCACACACTGTAGCCATGTTTCCATGCATCTGATTGGATGGCATCATCTGCCCCCCACCCACCCACCACAAGCCCTCTGTGGGATTTCTGTAAAATGTCTTCGTCAGCCATTACAGGGAAAACCAGGAATTTCACAATCACAACCCAGCTCTTTGGAAGAGGGTGTCAGGCTTGCAGTCAATCAGTGGTGCCTCAGTTTGATCTTCTGAGCAGGGTGACGCAGATACAGAGTGTGAGTAATGCTGCTGACACATTTCCCCGTTGCCCCTATTATATCTCAACCAAACCATTGGAAGTCGACTTGTTTATGTCTTCACAAGTGGGGATTTTTTTACGCATCTATACATCCTGCTAATGCTCTATTTTCACTGGAAACAGATGAAGCTTAAAGAATGGCATACAGAAGAAAAAAATGTGAAAAAGACACTTTGACCTTCAGTGCAGATTTTGACAATTAGACATTCATCTGCTGAAGGGGGAAAGTTCAGACATACTATACCACTGCACAGGTTTAAGTAGTAAGTAGGTAAGTAAGTAGTTTGGAGGCCAATCATAGTCTAATATGCAACTTACAGAAGTGTGATGTGAAAGCTTGAAACCTCCAGCACTCATAAAGTACAGTGAGATTGGAATTCATTTTTAGTGTAACAGAAGATTATTTGTAACCTTCTGAAGTGGTATCATGAGATCTGGTGAGAATCCATCTTACCAGGCTCCAGTATATGCACTTGTGTCCGAACCACAGCGTCCTTTGAGGATCTACTGGCAGCTACGGGAGTGGTTTAACGCTATGTGGGAGTGACAACATGTGGGAGAGGTGACTTGAAGCTGAAGTGTTTCTTCATTTGTTTTCTTCTTGTGTGCTGGTTCTGTGGAACAAACCATCTGTCGCAGTCAGGTTAGCTATATTGTGTCCAGTGATTAAATCCGACAGTATATCTAATGGACGGAGCCTCTGGGTCTGCTAAGTGAAGCCCATACGAATGTGTCTTACACCAGCATTCTATGTAATGGCCAGCAGGGGGCAGCTCCACTGGCTCCAGCTCAACTAGCAGCGCATCACCTCCGCTGACTCCGACAAACTGTCATGGCGACAACCATAATGCCAAACTCGAGGCTTCAAACTGTGCTCTTCAAACCGATGGGTGACGTCACAATAGGTTCACACTTGGGTTAAACTAAACATTTCCATATTCACACATTCTAAATTGTTTTAAATGGGGCAAAAGGAGACACATGTACTTTTGAGAATTTTTAACAAATGGAGCAAAGCCTGCGAGCTAGTTCAGGCAGGTCAACTCGAGCTGCGCTGATTACACACATGACATGCCTTATTCCATAATCACTAACCAAGCGCTCCCTCCCAATCTGGCGGTCTATTTAAACTGCACAATTTCCCAGCTCTCCCTCTTCTCTATCAATGCCGCTGTTGCCCTGCATCCATATTGCTGCTGCTGCTGCTGCTGCTCGGTAAGCTATTGCTGCCTGCTGCGCTGTAAGCCCCACCACCACCCCAGAATCCACCTGTAGGCTCCGACTGGGGGTTTAAGGTATTTGCTCATCACTCCCCAATATCTCTATGTAAACATATCTGCGGGGAGTGATGAGGTCGGAGCCTAGACGCCAAAATCTAAATATGCTATACTGCTGTAATAAACATTCCAAACATGAGTTGTCTGACTGTTGTCTGAAAAAATCTAATTATTACGTGGAGGGTGTTCAAATAAAAAAAATTTATTTTAAAATACAAGAAGAAAATCATATTAATCATATTCAGTTTAAATGTTCACCATTGTTTGACTTTCAGCCTTAAGTGGTGGTATACTTGTTGTATAAAGATATTAAAAAACATATATATTCATAATTAAATGTTCATGATTGATTGATTATATGAAGACCCAGTGTTGTGTCACAAATTTAAGAATTAAAGTATTAAAAAAAAGTTTAATTGTTGTGACTGCATACCAAGACTTAAACTGTGTATGCAGCTTTATACAAGGTTTTATCACCAAAGTCTATCACAAACAGTCGGAGTTCCTTGTTTCTATGAATGAATCGAACTGTGACTACCAGCAGGGTATTGAGGATAAATATATCTTAGCTTTGAACCTTGATTTGTCATTAGTCCATGAAAGAACAGCAGTCGTCAAGGTGTGCGAGGTCGTGACGTTACAGTCGACCTCTCTGTGTCCGTCTGCGCCCTCACAGTTAAGGCCTGGACCTCCTTCCATCCCACCTGCTGCTGCTCGTCAGCTCCCTCTCCGCCCGGCACACACACCTGCTCCATGTGCTTCCACTGCTGCTCCTACCTGCTGAGTGAACAGCTGCCCACACTTTCTGTAAACCAGCTACTTCCCATCAACACTGCTACCTAATGTCATCCCTGTGACTGCGGGCGCCTTCACACCAAGCATGTCTGGAGTGGTTAATGTGGGCTTTTATTTTTGGAGATAAAGGTGGGGTATGTGATTCTGGAGAAAGATTGTTCAGACAGTGTAATATAAAACGTCACCAAACAAATGACATGCAAGAACACAAAGTTATTTGTTTAGACTGTTTTTACGAAACTATGGTGACCAAAGAGAGCACGGTAGCTTTGTGGCTAAGCTAACAAGGAAGTTAACGTAAGCAAACTTGTGTTTTCAGCATGTGCAAGTACACAACTGTTAGCGACTCTCCTGCTACTATAGCTAATATCACAACGACAGCATATGTTGGCAAACTAGAAAGTAAGCTGAATATCCACGGCCAGGTCATTTAACAGCCGACACACAAATTCTGGCTGAAATAACAAGTTAGTGCTGTGCGGCTCAGTCCGATCCACTTTGTTTGTTTCCCATTTACAGACCAGGTCTGTGTAAACACCGGATTGTATTCAGTACACACACAGACAAAACTCGTAGACTGTGATGAGATATTTGCTGAATTTGACAAAAGCTTATTGGATTAGATTTACTGACCTTTAAAGCTCTATTGTGTATGATTTAGTGATATCTAGTGGTGTAGTTGCAGATTGCAACCATTTTTAAACCACTATGCCTACCAGAGGTGTAGGATAAACTACACTACTACCAATAGTGGCTGCGAATTGTGCAAAAACACGTGAAATGCCCCTATCTAGTGCCAGTGTTTCATTTGTCTCATCTGGGCTCCTGTAGAAACATGGTGGTTCAAGATGACAGCCTCCATGGAGGGACCCACTCTCCTGTAGGTAAAAACGACTCATTCTAAGGCAACAAATACGCAACAATTCCTATATTCAGCTGACACTGAAACATACCTATGAATATTTTATTTCATTTCTGACAACAGATCCTTCTTAATGTTAGACACTGGGCCTTTAATTAAACTAAGTTAGAACAGTAATGCTGAAAGCAGGTAAGCACTCCTTTCTGTTTATAAAGCATCCTAATTAACAGGAAACAACCACAGTCACTGAGAATGCTATCATGTTAGTCCCCAACATCATCTAAGCTGTATTACAAATTTGAAAGTCAAATTTTTAAAAGAGGTAATGTCAGAAAGTCCTAAAGCTCCCTGTTTTCATTAACATCCTAAAGATTGTCACCTTAGCATAGCTATCAGAACATTAATAAGGGGTTTCACTGTGTTAAATACGGTTCATTCAGTTTGAGCACTTCCTGCAGCTGTTTCCGTCAGCAAGTCACTGGAAGACTTTTATTGTGAGGCAACTGTTGCCTTTAACACCAAGGTCAGTGACCCATTTTAACTTCTGGTCCAGTTCAAGGGTAGACTTAGATCTTTTAGCACTTTCTGTGGGCTGATCAGATCATTGCAAAGGGAAAAGAAGATGCAGCCACAACTGGTTAGATGAATACCTGCAGGTGCTTACTGAGAATTAAAACTATATGAACGAACTGAAGTTCAGTTCCAAAATCCTGAAAAAGTTTTCTGCTCTAAGTGATAGAATTTCAAGTACATTTGGTCACAATATAATACACTTTAACATAACATTGTCCTCACCATATAAAGTTGATACACACTTTACACACAGTCATTTTTCCTTTTTTGATATGAAAACATAGAATATGTGCAGCTTTAACCTCAACTTTTCTATAACTAAACTTAACAGCTGTGATTTATTAATATGTAAAACAGATGCTACTGTCTGTTGTGGTAAAGCAACTCATTTATATTAAAACCAGTTTGTGCTCATTTGTCAGAATGTTATAACAGTGTTACAAAATGATATGGACACTGACTTCTGATTGGGGTCTGTTATTGTTATCTAGAAACCCTGGTGGAACATGTGAACACAAGGCAACACACTGTACATGTATAAACATAGAGATTTAGTCAATTATCAATTAAACAAACTACTTGTAATTAGGTCAGTTGAACATAAAAAAATCTATTCTGTTTTCAGAAGCAAATTTTCAGACACTTTCAAAACAAACTTAAGGTTTGGAGCCTGCCCAGTTACTGACTGGACGTTGACTCTACGTATTCAGAGCCTGTGTTTATGTCACAGATTTCAATCAGATGGACTCCATATGACAGGATGTTCCAATATATTTATATTGTTGTTTTTCCCAAATACAAACAGATACAGGAAAATAAACAGAAGACACATCAAAAACTGTCACAGCCGCTCCAGATGACTGTTGTGTTTTCAGCAAATACTGTACATCTGCGATGACGTGCCAACATCCGTCAAACAGGGGGCTCGCTGTCACGATTCAAGTACAATGTGGCTGTCCCTCGGTGTCGTCTTAGCTTTGACGTCTCAGTTCCTGTTGTCACGGTTAAAGCACACAGTGTAACACTGCCGAGCATTGTTTTTAAAGCAAAACAAGTCTTTCCATACTGACACCTGTCAAATTCGCTGCTGTGTATCCAGAATGTCTGCAGAGAAGCTACAAGTACTGCAAGTTTAACACAGATAATGCCAACACTGACTTTTCTCTCACCTTAAAAACTCCATTTAATGTTTCTTACTGTGTACGATAAAATATATGAATTCAGCCTCCACAGCCGCAGTGTCTGTATGGTACAAAGAGAATGTGAAGGGTAATTCTACATCACACAGTTGACACATATAGAAGCATTGCATTGCTAGCGGGACTTTAAAAATAATAAAATCACATTTTCAGTAAGCACAGAGAAACTTTGCACTTTCAGCAGATGAATGTGAAAACATCCTTCTAGTACTCAAACATACAACTGCAGGAATGAGAAGAAAAACACATTTTTGAGTGGATCGGAACTGTTATTATATAATTGTAATCATTAGTGTTTCCTCTTGTGTAATAAATTATCTCACAATAAAATTAAATATATCTGAGTAGCTCATAGCTACGGTTTACACTGGCTTCCAAACCATCACTTAGCACACAGAGATAACACTCATTTATGTTTTTTTGTTGTTAATGGAAGAATTTAATCAATTGTGCACCAAAGACTGAGTACTAGGTGTTGATTATGCACCCAATTGAACCAAGATCCAGAATAAGTGTGACCTCAATAAACCCAAATTAAGGACTGGTTTATGTCAGAGGGGATTTTCAGGATCTCACAGGAAACATGTTGGGATTTCAGTTGTGGTTGTGGTCGCTTTGATTGTGATTTGTTGATATTCATTCAATATTATTATTAAAAGGGGATGATAATCATCTGTGTTTTGGGCTTTCATTCTGTATTACACAAGACAAAAAAAGTATTGGTTTTGTAAAGTACAAGACAGGAGAGACTGTAAATTCTCATTCCAATGATCCATGGCTTTTTCAGTTATAGGGAGTTTCATAGTGAAGCAAAGGAAAGAGCACCCTCAACCTTTCAATTACAGCCCATAATCATAACTCAGGGCCACGACAGCTCTGTCCTCCTATATTTGGCCATGGTTTCTACTTATCCTAATGCTACACTAAACAAACAACATCTCATGAGCTTATTGATGTGCCCAAACATGTAAACAGATGGACCAAATCCTATGAAACATTATATATAGCTCCTTCTCATCTTCACTGACATTGTCACAAAAAATAGTTGCCATGCCACTTCTCAAATATTGCCCTCCGGGGGCAGACGCCTCTCTCTTTTAAGTCTTCCTTAATGCTTTTAATGCACTACGAAAACAGTAGAAAGCAACAATAACAGGAAATACTGCCAAGAGAGAGGGAGACAGAAAGAAAGACCATCTTTCAAGACCTTTCCTCGTCATCCTTTTTTCTTTGTAATTTTGGTTTCTCTCATGTTTGACATCAAAGATGTTGAAATTGTTTTCCCCGATGTTGTGTACTCTGTAATTATTAATCTGCCTTGCAAGACGACTGCCTTTGGGGCAAAGTCAGACACAAAAGGCCCCTCTCTGGATCTCTGATGTGGAGCAACACACAAGGAAGAAAGGAGTAAAAAAGAAAGAGCGAGAAGAAAAAAATGTGCAACGCTGCCACCAAACTAGAAGTGTGAACTTTCAGACAATAGTTGTAAACTTTGAAAGACAGAGAAAGAGAGCTCCATAGAAGACTGAAAATGAAAAGTGAGACACAGAGAAAGAGGAGGTGAGGCAAGGCTGTTGTTATGACAGAGCCAGGTGACGGAATAGAGACTAGATGCAGTAATGAGGTACTCATTTCTTACAGGCTTACTCAGCTCCGACACTCTTCTTAACACCATGAACTGATTAGTCCCCATTCACAAAACTTCAGTTGGTGGGTTGTATGGATGTGGCAGTGAAAACACTAAAAGACTGTGGCGGCTTTACACTGATATATTTCACTATCACTACACATGATAATGTCATCCTCAAAATCTGTTGCTATAGACTGCAAGTTTCCAGGATGTCCAACTAAACCACAGTTTTAATTAGTAAGACAGCGTGATGTGCATCAATGGGGTTACCAGTGACGGTCCCCCTATTCAGTATTTATAAGCAGTAAACAAACATTTGTTAAATGGTTTATAATGCACTATAGTTGTACACACCTATAAGGATAAATAAGATAAGGATAAGGTTAAAGTGATTATAAGTCAGAAACTGAAATCTATTGTATTATATTACAACTGTATTTTCCTGTATTGGCATTCATTACCTTACAACTACATTATAATGTTACAATTTATAAAATTATATGATGCTTGTGAATGCTAAATGGAAGGCTCCTCACATCGCACTACATTATTTTATAATATTTCATTTTCATTACTTTACACAGCCTAGCTCTGTCAAAGGTGCCTTTAAACAGCTCCAAATCCTCCACACCCACACACTTCTTTATTTAACTGGTGTAGAAATAGAAGACAAGACCTTGTGGTTTTAACAAGCAGCCAGCCAATCAACAGCTAACGTTAGCTTAGCCCTGGTGACTGAAAGAGAAGCCCCTGTCATGTCCATGGCTGTGCCTCTGTTTTGTTTTCCTCTGTGTCTGTATCTGTGTGGGCGTGGTCCCCTCCCTCACTCTGGCTGCTAGACCTGCTCTCTCTGCACACCTGCTTGTCATCTGCAATCTGCACACCTGTCTGCCATCAAGCGATCACCACTGCCTTCAAGGGCTCAGCACTCACAGCCAGTCCCTGCTGGATCGCAGCTCTAGTCACGGTGGTTCATATATGCTTCCTGCTCAGGAGCTAGTTTATTTTGTACCAGTCTAGGTAGTTTGTTTGTCCACCTGTCTGTCTGCCTGCCTGCCTGTCTGCCCGTCTTGTCAACTCAAGTCTATCAGTCAGCTCTCATCCCTGGAACCTCACCTCACTTCAACCTCCAGCCAGCTACCATCTGACCTATCCACCAAGCATTAAAAATAAAAGACTTGTTTTCATCTTATCTGCGTGTCCAGCGTCTGAGGATGGTCCCGTCTTCGGATTACCAATCAAATGTCGGCAAAGCTATCGTGCAAATAAGACAACTTTTGAGTTGCCAGCAGATAAATGAGTATATCTCCCTTTTTGGTAGAGGCAAGCTTCTTCCTCACACCCCCAAACCCTGCATCAAGCCAGCGCTTCCTGCAGCAGTCTGTCCTCTGAACACACACAGACTGATGTCAACTCCTTGGGCAAATTCACAATCCAGGTCACACAGCAAATGCCAAACTCCCCTTTTTGTGAGTCACTGTAATGTAATTACTGAATTTTAAATTGTAGTCCCTTTTAGATCAGTGGTTCTCAACCTTGGTTCTGGGGACCCTCAGGGGTAATTTCATTATTAAATATTGATTACAATTTAGTCCAAAGAGAGAATGTATAAGAATTACTATTAGAAATACTGTTAATAGGTTTCACACACTTCACTGTAAATCTACAGGATCTAGGTATGGAATAAGCAAATCTTACCAGATGAGAATCCCTGAGAATATATCTTATCAATTACAAGTCCGTGGCCTTTTGTGTATCACTTTGGGCGTCCTTGACATGAAAAAGGTTGATACCCACTGCCTTACATGATGTGTTACTGAAAAAAGGACTCACATATATTACTGTGAAATGTACACCCGTTACTGCCTGACACTGCTGGATATGATATGATTAGGTGACCTTGACAGTTCACTTATAGGTTGGTTTATTTCTGGGCCCCCAGTACCCCCATTGCTTGTGAGTCACCATTTGCTTTACACTGTCTGTTTTTGAAAACTGCATTATGTTATGTCGAACGTCTTATGCCTTTCACCATCAGTCTTTAGCAATCCAAGCCAAGCAGTTTTACCTTGCTTGACTGTGCGTAGCGCTACGGAGGAGGGAGAGCTGACATGGTGGCTACACTGAGGTGCTGATAGCGAAATCCCATTAGCTGCCCTCCCACTGACGCCAAACTGACATCAATAGGAAGAGCCAGAGCAGGTGGGTGGTCTGTCACTCTCTCAGCGCTCACTGGCAAGAACAACCTGCTCGCGCACACACACAGCTGGGACAGCGCTAACACGTCGCCGCTGTTTTGCTGTGCCTGTCAGTGATAGTGTCTGTGTGTGTGGAGTGGCATTGATGGTGGTGGCGGTGGGGTTTTGTGTTTGTACACGAAGCCCACAATTTAATATGATGGACAATAACACAGAGCGGAAATAAATTCACTTTCTAGTTTCAGCCAAAACAGAGGTGGAAGGAGACAGATTAAATAAAAGAGAAACCAAGAAAGAGCCACAGAAGTGAACAAACCATTAAAAAAGGAGGAAAAGGGGAATGCCAGCTCCTACGTGGCCACCAATTTAAAATTGTTTCTGGTCAGGGGAAGTGGCAGGAGTGGATGCCCAAATTAGAGAGGTCCCGGTCGGATCTTAGGAAACCCTGTTATCCTCAGCGTGCCGGCATTCCAGGGAGCGAGGAGCATGGGAGCAGGAGCCACCCGGACAATGTTTGGTTCAGACGAGATGGGAGGGCCCCGCTTCGTGGCGGATTTTCCGAACCTCCAAAACCACAAGGCACTTGGGAAGACAGGGGCCGGGAGTCTATCGATCACAGTCAGGGCTGTTTGCTGTTTGCTGTCAAACATACTGCCAGGGAGGTCCCCATCAGCAGTCAAATGTAATTGTCGCTCACAGAGATGAATACGCTCCTCGCCCTCATAAAGTTTTTTTGATCTACGTTTACACAGATTCCAAATGAGATGCTGCAGGGCTTGGATTATTTTCTTTGGAGGAGTACATGCTTTTGAATAACGGCAACAGTTTTAATCGCACAATAAATTCAACAGGCATTGTGGAGATCTTGTGTTGTTTTTCTTACTCATATTATAGTGTCACAATAGTTTTAAAACTCTACTTTCATTCTACCTTCTAACATTTTAGGCCACTGTGTAGAAATGAAAGAGCATCTGCTCTTTTTTGTTAGACCCAGTTTTTCCTGTTGGAGATATGATTGCACTGCTTATCATCGTGAGTAAGTGGGAGTGAAATGTATGTGGTTTAAATTAAAGCACGTGAAAATATGGAATTATATTCCATATGTATTTATTTGAGTGTTTGTGGAGAGAGAGATTCATCCAGAGTGAACTCATCCAGATGGTATGACATTCAAACCAAAGCCAGATCAAAGGAACTAAAGGAAAAGAGAGAGGACTAAAAGGCAGACAGCTACAGCACAGAAGAAAATAAGAAAAGCGAAAAATAATACAAAAATTATAGATTCATCAGCATCAAAACAGGCTTTCACTTCCACCCTGTGAGACTACAAACTACCACTGTCAGCTCTGCAAGGCTTTTGCTTCAAGGCCCACGTGTATATGTATGTATGCACGCATACATTAGCCAAATGACAATCACAACCATAAACAGGAGGAGGAGGAGGAGAGGAGAACAAATACCCACAACAACCGCCTCTCATTGTACGCCTGACAGCGAAGGTCATGAGAGTCAAGATGAAATATGACGCAAGCATAAAGTGACGAGACAGCTCGCCACAGATATTATATCTCAGATGAAGAGCCGGGGAGAGAAAACAACTCCCCTTGTAATGAACCAAATCTTCTTCCTCTTGTTTACAGCTGAGGGGCCTTGATGTACCAGTGGAAGGGGATGAGGGCTGGTAATGGCGAGAGGGGGGTTGAGGCGGGTTAGTTTGGGAGGGGGGCAGCGAAGGGGGCTTATGTTATCTGTTAGGCTTTGCCTGTCCAGTGCATTACGAGTCCTGCATCACTCATTTCATGGCAAGTGTACTGGAACAGATTATCACCGGCTGGAGAGAGAGAGAGAGCGAGAGAATTGGGGGGGTCGGGCCTGGTTTTGTAGTCAGAAGATGAGCAGCAGAGTGAGCAGCCTCCAAATCCCTGATTATGCACACCCCTACAATTGCTTCACATTATCCACCGATTTATTTACTTTATTTATTTACTCTGGCATTCAGCAGGTTTCTCTCTCGCCGCTGTCCATACTCCAAAATAATTTCTCCGGCTTTACAGAACGAAAGTTTTCTCTGTCTGAATAAGCAATCTAACTTTTCTGCACGCACTATCAAAACCACTGAGACTGATTCATTCACTTGGATTTCGGAATTGCACCATTAACAGATCTTGCACTCCTTCACACTAGTTGTATTGTCATCGTATCCACATCACCTGTCACTAATTTTCACCAAGACATTCCTCAAGAAAGTAAATTTCACTCAGGCATAACCTCAAAGTGCCAGAGAACACAGTATTGTGTTGTGTGTTGTATGTTTTCAGGCTCAAAGGTTTATGATGGCAGAAGCCACATGGCCAGCTCAGGAGGAAGCCATTTTGTGGCTTTCCTCTGCATCTGTTGATCCCCGTGGATACTTCCTGCCTCTTGTGTTCTATGAAAGATGAGATGACAGCAGACCACCGGGTGAGGATGGGATGCCTTTGCCCCGGGGAGGCAACAACTGGAGTCATCTGGTGGCCTAAATTTGGCCAAACGGCCTAGAGAGGTAATACAGTTGTTTGGGGGCAAAGGCAAGGATGACCTAGTGTCAACGGCTGTCCCATTTCTCAGATAACATGTCTCTTATGTCTTGACACACAATGCTCAGGTTCCGGAAAAGATATCTACTGCTCCACTTGCACTGAATCAAATATGAGTATCAGACTTAAGTATTCTCCATGCCGATGACATACAGCTTTTTAAGTTTTGGGTCAATCCTTACAGCTCCTTGGTGTGCTGTGATCAAACATTAAAAAATAGAGAACCTACTGGGATCACTTATCCCAAGACAGTTTATTTTACTTTCTTGTCTCTATAATATATGTTTAGTTAAACAGTTTCCTCAACATTTCCCACTGACAAATTAACACCTCATTAGAGAACTTTCAGTCAGTTAAAGGAACAAAGGCACTTTTATTCTTTAAACTGAGTTGCTCAGATGACAGATAAATCTATTTTTTCGTGGCTCTAACACTGTATTCATAAATGTTCTAAAGACAGTGTAGGTTGAAGATGTTCTATTTAACATGCTGTATGAGAGTACAAATTTAACATAAGGCATTTTTTGTCAAAGTATAGATAGACAGATTAGATTCCCAAATGAAAAAGTCCTTAAAATCAGATATATCGAGCTGATCCTATGGATTGGTATCAAGCCAATCACAACATGTTTTAATGGATCAGTATTAGCTAAAATAGATGATCAAAATCTGTGTTTTGTCCACCTCAGCCTGCTAATTTTAAGGTGACAGGCTATATAGTGCAGCTTTTCACTGCATAATCAGGTGAGAATTTGAGTGTGTGAATTTGAAACCTTAGTTGGGTGCACTGGATACTGACAGTGAAGATGGAAAAATGCAAAGATTCACTCTAACGCCACTTACAATTAGCTAGCCAGTTAAAAGGGTCATATCAGCTGTCACCAATTAACTAAATCATTCTGTGAGCAGCTCAACAACAGGCCCAAATGCCTGTCTGTTGTCTGTTTTAAAGTGCTTTCTGCAAGCTGGTGTCTGTTCTCAGTTAAAGATTGTTTGTGAGGAAAGAACATCCACTTTGGCCCCACTGTTCAATTGCAAGTGTTTCTGTAGTTCTCTCTAGCAGAAACTTATTTAACATATATATTTGAACCAGGACCTTTAAAAAATTAAGGTGTGTCAGGTTAAGTAGGCTGCACCTGTTATTTTAATGTGCCAGATACTTAGTCAAATGTAAGTATCACGCCAAAACATTTGACTGGGACATCCCTAATCAGTACTATATCCAGTAAACCATACAGTCCAGCCAAAGTGAAAACACATGACACATGATGTCATTACCATGCATTTGCCAATAGCATTTTACATTACTCATGTATACTGGTGGGGTTGGTGTGGTCCCACAGTGCTAATGTATATCTGGAAGTCTCTTGAAGGGGCCACATTGCCTTCCTTGTGGTAACTATATTTGATTTTCAAATCAGGAAATTGTTGATTTCAGAGAATATATCAAATTCAGCAGGTACCCGACATAGATCATCCAGCTATGAATGTGCTCCGTTGCAAATTTCTTTCTGTGACTAATATCTGCTGCAAAATAGCTATAGAAAACAAAATCTGGAAATAAGCGCAAAGACAGGTAAGAATTTAGAGGCCTTAAAAAGTGTGCTGTGTGTGCTCTTTGTATTAGTTTCTGCTGGTCCTCCTAATCAAAAGAAGACAATGATGGTTTGAACCTGCCAGCTCCAGCTAGAGGACTAATGACCTGCTTGATGAAACATGGATCCCGGGATGCCAGAACTCCCTGAAAATCCTCTGCATTTGTTAGAAACAGAAATGGATATTTCACTGGAAGCTAATGAGAAGAATTATGGGATGTTATCTCCTATTTACAACATGTTTGCAGAAAATACTAGTTTTGATAGTCATGTGTCTGTTACCAGTTCCAGTGTGTGCATGATGTGCATATAGCCAACTCTACAAACACCTTTTACAAATTGATGATGCTTTAGACACAGCTTCTGTGGTAAATCGACTTGGTTTAAGCACAATCGCACTCCAATGTCCTAATGTGGAATATAGCAGACTTGGCAAAATATGAAATGATTACAAAATGGATTATATATAGTCCCATGATAAGCCCCACATTTCCTCACCATTTAGCTCTGGTTTGGCAGTTTGGTCCTGGTTTGGTGTGCTGCTGCTGCATGGTTGTGTTTTGATTCGAAAGGAAGAGCAAAACTTGACACTGCAGGGGGTCATTTGATACAATATAAAAATGTCCTTTAGGGGAGGTTTAAAATCTCTTTAGACATGTGTTGAAATGCCTAGTAGTGTTGTAAATGAAGCTTGCCTCCATAGGCTAGCATCATCCATTGTCATCTCCCTCTGTCTGCTTTTGTACGAGCATCCACCACAGGGGTGTGCCAGTAAAACAGCTCTCCTCTTTCTTCTCCCTTTTCCCCCTCATCTGACCAGAAGACAAAAGTATTCAAAGAAGAAGAGAGGTTCTTATCTAAGGCGGGGAAAAGGTTTTAACCCGAGAAGCCAGAGCAAAGTGACTCAGAGGTTGCTTAGCTCTCTCTCTCTCTCTCTTTCTCTCTCTCTCTCTCTCTCTCTCTCTCTCTCTCTCTCTCTCTCTCTCTCTCTCTCTCTCTCTCTCTCTCTCTCTCTCCTTTAGTGTTCCACGCTGTGGGCCACATATTTGTGTTGCTGTGTGCCCACTTTATACCGCGCTCCCCTGCCGAGCGAGGCTACACAGCATGGAGTGAAAGGCCATGCTGGAATGCCTATAATGCACTGTGGAAACTGTGACTGCTTTTGATTTAAATGGTTTCAGATGCGCCTTTTGGAGGTGCACAGTGAGAAACAGCTGGTTGCTGTGGCTATTGATATGCACAAAAAGAGTGTTGAGGCTGTTAAAGTAGCCCCGTAGGCTGGATTCAGGCAGGATCTTGCCAAAACATGGCTCTTATCCTTATATGTATCATGTTTTGTTATGTAAATTGATGTTTTGAGTAGATTATCATGATACTGATTTGCAGGAGTCCTTTCATAAAAGCTACTACCCAACACCCTGAACTGATACATATTATACTGTCAAATTACTATATGAAAATTACAGTTAAGCTTTGAACTGCAACAATGAGCATCAGCCTATCTGCTGCTGAATTCCTTTCAAGAAATTTCTTTGAAAAATCTTCTAAAAGACTGTAGATTGCTTTTGATTAAATGGGTTTTTAGTAGATATCCCAGAGGGGGAAAAAAATCACATAATGGCGACTCTGAAATGCATTCTGGCAGGATTCTATATTCCCAACACACTTGAAGGCACAGTTTGAACACAAGAAAAGTTTGTCACTGACTTTAAACCTTCTTGGTGAGCACATATAAGAAGAAAGAGAGCCTATAAAGTTTTTGTCTTTTGGGGGATTTAAGAGTCAGTCGGTGGTGAGCTCCAGTAAAGTTCAATTTCCTTCCGGGTCCTTTGGCTTTGTCAGTGGTTGGACTGACCCGATGTGATCGCTCTGACTCAGGGTATGTAACTGGGGGATTTGGAGGCAAAAAAGCATGCTGCCACTGAGAGAATGACCAACCCAGACGTAGTCCTACCCGATCACCTTTGATGGTTCTCAGTCACGCTGCTCAGCTCAGCCAACGGAGCTCAGTCAATTTCAGCTACCAACTGAGCTGACTCGACTGAGCATAGACGAGAGGTTGAGCTTATTATCACCTACAGTACTGAGCGTCTTCTGAGATGTTCTTTAATGTTCATATGGCATCTTAACTCAAAGAAGAGATACAAACACTATGAAGCTATATTTGTCTTCAGATGAAAGACTTATGTATGAGCGCTCACTTTTTAGGATAAAGAAAACAGATTTGTTGTCCACGCTTTGTGTGATTTGAACTCATTGTACTGTAAGTCTGCAGATGTAGTGGCTGTTCTAAATATTATTACACATGAATATGGTTGGTAAACAATTGTGGTTTGAAATGCAGTATAATGGGTTTAGAAACAGGCTGCTGTATATTAAATTAAATTAAATGGTTAAAACTTACCAATAA
This sequence comes from Dicentrarchus labrax, assembly GCF_905237075.1. Lineage (NCBI taxonomy): Eukaryota > Metazoa > Chordata > Actinopteri > Moronidae > Dicentrarchus > Dicentrarchus labrax. The sequence continues at coordinate 10,635,765 of NW_026136721.1, forward strand.
TCAGGCTGAATTGCCATTTTGTTTCTCTTAATTTATTTAGCCTGGCATTGTGTTTATGTTGGTCAATTTCTGTTTCAGTGGTGTTTTGTGTTATTTCGCCCTAACAAATTAGTATAGTAACATATCTGTCTCACCAATGTCATTTTCAGTTGACACAGAAGCTAACATTTCCCAGCAACAGTAAATGTTTTTCACATTTATCAGAGGATATATGTTGACCGTAGAGTATCTGAAACTGCAGTTTTTTCTCATCTGTGCTGGTGAATTAAGGATTTTATTTCACCAAACCAGAGTTGGAGTTTTTGAAACAGTGTAAAGACAAACCAAGACAGTTTTATATTCTTTCTGTCCATTTTGAACAAGGTTATGATGTTATGTTGATCTGCATGGTTTTTGTATGGAGTCTGGTGGTGAGCGAAAAAAGGTCTATCTCTGTAGGGAATCTTTCCATAAGGTTGTCAGACACTTAGAATAAGAAACTGAGCTGGTCAGTGGCAAATAGGAATTTTAGTGGGGGCTCATTTGTCCTCAAGGATTAGCCTACATGATGCCAATGCAGCCCATATCGAGAATGTTCACATCTAATTCAGTGAATTAAGGGTTTATTTTAACCAAACCAGCTTTCGTATTAGAAAGACTAATAAAAAAAGTTTTTGGTGAGTTTTAATTTCTGTGTTGATTATCTGTGAGGTAAAATGACTGGTTTTGTTAGTGGAGTCTGGTGGGCTGTAGCGCCCAGTTGTTTCGGTCTGAGATGCCATGCGCTAGACCGATATCTAGTAGTAGTGAATTTTTCATGTATAACCTTTAAGGGTTGTTACTGTAAGTCTGCTTAACTTTTGGATGCCTGAAGCAGTCTGTTAAAGCTGGAGTAAAGAAGAAAATATTTCATTAATTCATGTTGCCAGAATCACAAACAGAACAAAAATCCTGTAGAGTATGTTTTAATTTTTCTTTTAATTATCCTCAGAATCATTTCAAACTGTTTTCCTTTCTTTCTTTAGTCTGGCACACAAAAGTAATTTACTTCATGAAGAGGAACTATTGTTATGTTCCAAACACTGAGAGAGTGTTAGTGCTAAGCGCACATATACCCGTAGACACACACACAAACACACATACACAAACCTCCCTTGCCTCTACCTGCAGACAGTGTGGAGAAGAGATAAGGCTGCATCAAATGCACAACGCAGTATTGATTTCCATGCCAACCAATCTCACCCAATCAAAAAAGGTCACGCTGTGTAGAAATCAAAAAGAGGCTTCTTTGTTTCAGAATTGCATGCTGGGTAGCCTTCAGGCAGACAGATTCAGTGAGTGAGACAGTTTGAAGCGTAACGTTTTTCATCTGTGGCTAACCACCTCGTGCAGCAGGCAAAATTGGAAAACAATATTGATATCTGACCAATGTAATGGCTCAGATACCAGTGTGAGAAAAGGCAATTTTTTTTGTCTCCTTTCTTTTCAGAAAAGTAGTCTGGGCTCGCTCTCATGCATGGCGAAAGTACACCCATTACACACTGGTGTTGGCGTGAATCTAATTTTGTCAGCCCCATGCCATGCCTTCCAAACTCAATCTGTAGCCTTTGTCTGTCTCTACGGCTCAGTGAGACATGATAAACAAGACAACAATTCAAATCTATGGTGCTGGTGGGCGGATTTCACAGCCTTCCTATGGCTCGGTGTGATGATGGTCAAGATGAGGGCTTTGGAAGGCGTTTTTGATGTGTTTGTGTTGTTCCGTGCTGGGTCGGGGTCACCCCTACATGCATTAATGAGCTGATGTGGCGTTTGATGTTGGCCTTCAAATCTCCTTTGGTGCTCTGGCCCCGGTGTCCACCCCTATATCCTCCCTCTTCCTCGCACACAAATGCACTCTTTACACACAGTCAACATCACACACGCAGGCGGATACTCGCTCATTTACATTGCCAGTAGGAAAACACGCTGCTTTCGCTGTCCTGCAGCGCTCTGCTGATGATGAAATGAGAAAGAATGTGCACCTATGTTTGCTTTGTATGTTTGTATGAAAGAGCGAGAGGGGGAGGGAGAATATGTGACAAGTTTGTTTGTTCACATGAACATGTATATGTATGATGACAGGATGACACGTGCAAACAGTACGAACATGGATGTGAGATGCCATGAAACTCTCTCCTGACAAAAACAGAATTATTTTTTCCTCTGCTTCTCTATATTCTCCCCATGATTATTTCCTCTTTTTTCAGAGTGCTTTTCCCCATTCATTTGCCAAGTCCCCCCAAAAAACCCAATTTTTGTTCAGGCAGCCAGTGCGGCCTTCCAAATGCACAATTGCTTTCCTCTGTGAGCTCTCCTGTTTCCCGGTATGCTAATTTCCTGTGATGATCAGAGGGACACAGGGATAAAAGTGCTGCGCTTTAGGCACTTTGTAGTTTTTATATTGTTGCCATAGTAACATGAAACTGGAGGCCAAATCAATGTGGCTTCTCTCATTTGCATGGAGAAATAGAAACCTTAAACAGAAACAGAAGGGAAAAGAGAAAGGGAAGGGTAAAAAGACGAGGCAGAGAGAGGGAAAACAAATGCCATCCCACACTGCAGAGCATCACCCTTCCTTCAGTACAAGCTAGTTTAACAAGAACAGCCGCTATTCATGCATGGCAAACACTTCCACTACAACAGGCCAATCGTTTATTAGAGTGCACTCGCAAGAAAACAGAAACAACCCAACTCTTTCTACTATGTGAAAGCTTTTAGCTGGTCTCTACGACACCCTCATGTAGCACTCCCATTCTGCACCGTTCACTTGATATGCACCCTGCATGCTGCTCACTGCACTTTGAAGTTGTTCACAGGGCTATGGAGCTATGATTATCCTGCCCCCTCGCAAACCTTCTACTCCCACTCTGAACTGTGTGCTGCCGACTGCAGGAGCTGCGGAGCTACATATCCCGCGCGCCGCCCAAGCTACTCCAACCAACCGCAGCCCCGATCCCCATTCTGCTTCAGCTTGTGAATGCTTAATTAGTTGTTAATTAGCTCGGCTCCTCCGTACACCACTCGCTCTATCTTGTCATTTATCAGGTTCCCAGGCTGGGCAGCTGTTAATGAATGGTGTAATTTATTCAGCCCAATCTGTTTGTCCTCAGAGTGCAGTGCTGCGTAAAGACAGCAGCGTGTGCACATGCATTGAATGATTAGCAAACATCTTACTGTGCAGTCAAAGTGTCTGCAAGTAGCGCAGACATACCCTCTTTCTCTGGGTATTAACACCAAACCCTTCAGTCTAATTATCATTATTATACAGACAGATTGGAGGTGGCACCAAATACACACCTTCTGTCAGCAGTCTCCTCCTATTCATCTATCACTACACCCAGCTGACTCCAGGGGATGTTAGTTACACAAAAGAGTTTGAGTGCACCCGCATCGGCTTTATAATTCATCATGCAACAGTTGAGGTTAGTGACAGAAGGAGGTTGATGTCAGATCAGCGTTTGAGGGGCTCCCACCCATGAAGAGTGCAGGAGGGAGGTGGTAGATATGAAAAGAGGACATGAGATCAGGAGGTTCTGGGTGGTATTTGTTGCAGAACTCCACTGGATCTCATTACCCCCATGCATGGTCAAGAAGTCAGGCTTTCTGTTGGTTCTGGCACCTGATATAAAAGGAGGAGCAAAAAACTCATTCACATTCAGAATCCACAGGGTAATCTTGTACATATTTTTTAAAAAAGAGTCCTGTGGCCTTACATTAGCAGGGATCACATACTGTATATCCCCCTTCAGGTTACAGCCAGGGGTTAAGTCGGTTCAAAGAGGAAAACTAAAGCAGGTTTGGCTGCATCCCAAGGAAATGTGGTGTTCGTAAGGCTGGCATGTAATTACCTCCCAACAGCCCTCTGATTCCACTTAGCACTGGGATTAATCTTTATGGGCCTTCATAATGCATGGCAGCCTTTAGTCACTTCACATTGGTTGTTTGTCATCTTGCAGCAACATGGAGCAACAGAAGTGTGTTTTTTCAACAAGGAGAAGGGACAAGAGACTTGCAGCAATAACAGAATTTCAGTAATCCCAAGAGGGAATCTCTAGGAATTTTGTAGAGATGGAGTTAAAAATTTGCGGTGAAAAAGGGTTTGGGAATGGAATTCAGAGATGAAAGCCAGATCCCCTCGCCATACTTCACACAAGGGGCCAAATTACATATGACGTCATCCTTGTTTTCCACGGCCAAACAGATTAGCCTTAAATGAGGCCCTGGCCCAGTGACTGTGGAATCCACTCATCAGGACCAAGTCCACGTGGTAGCCTGGTGTGATATCTCTCAGGCAGGAGTAAACACAGAGTAAACACTGACATCATCTATGGGAACCGATCAAGGGTGACATCAGCGGGAAATGGTTAAGAACAGTGCGTAGTTTTAGGGTGTAATCAGTCTTAACATGTTAACCTTAAAGGAAAGAGCTGCAACTTAAGAAACTGATTTAGAATTTCAGTGATTCAAGATTCAGTACTTCATTGCCATTTCAATTTAGCTGATTTGATTTTGATTGCAAAAAGAGAATCTCCAACACTTAGACAGCAAGTGCTAAAAATATAAAGTGACTATAATTCAATCAATAAACCCTTAAAGTATAAAATAATAATAAATAATGGTAACACTGTACAATACAGTACACAAAATTGATGCTGCGGTCCCACCAGACATAAATAAAATCCTTTTACACCATTGAAAAATAATTTATTTTTAAACTTTTGGGATTAAAAGTGGATTTATTTTCACTCTCGCTTCTCAACCTGTCTGCTGCGGGCCACAGAGGTGCTACCCCCACTTGTATCCGCCTGTATGCACCCAGAGTTCCATGATACAAAAAAGGAGAAAAATAAAAAAGGAATCTGGACTACCAGTAAGAGCTGAAAATATGTGTCTGTTACTTGGTTACTCCAGCTATCAGTTTTGCTGTACTATGAACTAAGCATAGCCCTGATCCATTCATAAAAGTAGGGCTAAAAGTATAAATTCAGACTTTTTACAAATTGGCATCATGATGATTATTCATGGTCAGAACACACCATTAAGGGATTACTTACTATTCAGCATCATGAATCAGTTTACTTGAAGGTCAAAAAGAGTAACTAATGATTAAGTAATTAGTCATTAATAACTTTGTGCAGCTCAGCAGCTCGTTAATCAGGAACGACTCATGGAGAAAGTGGTCAGTGTGTAGATTCACAGATATTTATGAAGTAATCATTGCCTGATGAGTCATTAATATATCAACCAGTTCTCTAGTAAATCATCATTATTTACTTTATAGTTATTCAGTTATTCACTGACTACTTATTGATGATTCATTCATTATTAGGTCATTCCTCATAATTTTTGTGTACTGAAAGTAGTTTACCTAAAAAATAAAGAAAGGAAAAAGTGTCCTCATGTCATTCTGTCATATTCGATAGTAACTTATAATGTGCACACAAAAACACATCAAAAATGGACACGCAGAGCACATCACATCACCATAGAACAACTGTAGTCATCAATAATGCTCAAGGCTTTCAAAGATGAATTGAATGAAAATTTAATAAGAAAGAAGTTGGTTCCATTTCCTAAATTCTTAAATATCCACTCCAATAAAAATGATGCTTATTGTTGCTTCACTGTGCAGAATGAGGTCTGTAGAGTTGAAGGCTGCTTTCACAGAGGATTTTGTGACATCACAGTTTGCCAGTCATAGTCCAGTATGCAACATATACGAGTGTGATGTACTGTAAGTAATGTAAGTGCACCATTCGCTGAGAATAAACCTTTCAGTGAAGTAGGAGATAATGAAAGAAGGATCAGCACACTCATTTGCACTGTCAGTGTGTGTTTGTTGACGATGTATTAACCTGGGAGTTGACAGACCGGTCTGCAGATAGGATGGTGTTCAGGAAGCAGATGAATCAGTGTGTGGACTTTTCTGCTCTGAAATTAATTATTAAACTAGATGTCTTTGGTCCACTTAGTTGAAGCATCTAGCATATCTGTATTGGATAACCCGCTCTGTAGTTTTTGAATATGCATAATGATCTTGCAGCTGGTGCAGGGATTTTATTATTCTTGCTCATCTGTTAAAATAAAAAAAAAAATATATAAAAATATAATGTTTCAATCATGTTTTAGTTTCAATTAAATTGTAAATTGGTCCCAAGCTTGAAAAATATATGACGCCCATGTCTATAATATATTAAAAAACATACTTATGATGCAGGTTATAATTCATTTTAAAATGATTATAATGTATGTATGAGAAGTATAAAACACAATGATTCAAAAAAATGTCAGTGATTGACCAGAAATAAAGTATTATGATATTTGACCTTATGAGTCATCATAAAATGCTTTCTCATGTGTTATGATTATTGTTATAAAGCATTATGAATATTTGTGAGTGCTTATAGTTACTATAAAACACTGCTATAAGCACCTTTATAATGCATTATAATTCTGTTTATAATAAATTATAATGCATTAGACATGGGCGAGAGTGTTATCAAAATAAAACGGTAAAGTAGTAAAAAAAATAATAATAATAATAAATCAAGCATACCAAGAAGGTGAAGGGTTGTGCAGGTGTCTCAATTTAAGGCAAAAGGCAGGTGTGCAAGATGGCACTGACACACATACACTCCTCAGTTACAACCTAATTGAAACTGCACCCCTGGACATTGACCAGGTGTTGTCTTCATGCTGTTCACATACCTGTCTCCTTTCAGCCACCTGACTGAGGGGAGTAAAAGCCCTGATTAATTTAGGCTGTAGCTTCCCTTTTAAAACCGGTGTGCTGCTCTCTTTGATCTGTTTGCACTGCATTGATCTTTAGTGAGGCTGTTAACAGCACCACTGAATTAGACCGTTGGTCCCAGACGAAGTCCGTCCTAATTACCGCCCCCTCTACTTAACAAAAGGCCCGGGGCCTCAGGCCTAACCAATGCACCTTCTTCAACACATACACATACACTAACACACACACACCTTCACGTTCTTAGCCTTAGAGACAGCTGGCAGGCATGTATAAATATAAATAATACGGCCACATGTAAACAGATCTGATGTTGCGATCAGGCATCTGTAAATGTGATTCTTAAACTGCTCTGCTGCATATTGATAAGGTTAGTTAGTCCATGTTTGCTTCTAATTTATTCTCAAAAATCCATTTTGTTGATAATCCTAAACTAATTCTGATAATTGACATTTATGCAGAAACAAAAAGCGTCATTTCATATATAAAGTCCATGTAGACACACTGTCTGCTGAGATCTGTTGTTGGTCTTATTCATGGATTTGAAGCAATTATATTCACAGTCTGTTTCTTCCATTGCTGAGATAATATATAATTTATGTGAATGCATGTATACAACATCACACTACTACTCCATTGAAATGTAAATTCTCCCTGGGCTGTCCATAATGAAGTCATTTGGGAATTTCCATATTGGAAATCTTACCATTTCACCCAGAGGTCTAATAGTATTTCTTTAGAGGCTGATGTAAACACAAAGATAATACACTGTGTGATTTGGATACAGCGTTATCTGAAAATTGAAACCTATAATTGCATGCCAATAAATGTGATATAAATTCAGCTTTATTATCCACTTGTGTACACGTACCTGACATTAAATGCTCTCACTTTTTCAACACTGTGCACATCAGATTACCTTCCCAGGTTGGAAACCAGTGTTTACGCTAAAGAAAAAGAGTTATAGTGTCAGTTTAAAATAGCTGCTGTTTTTGGTCCAGCTATAATAAGCAGTCATGGCCTTTTAGATGAAACCTACAAGTGTGAATCATGAATCTTGCTCACAGATCACAGGCATGCTCTAAAGGCCTTTTACACCTAATCTGATTTTCTTTTTTAAACAAGGCCTTTGATGACTCTGCAAAGTGAAGTTGCCACGGCAAATTCCCACAAAACATCATGAGGGCAGTTGAAACGGAGTAGCACAGTCACACGGTCGGGCCCACATCTTCTGTTCAAAAGAAATCCCCCACATTCCCCTATTCCTTCCTCCTCACAACCTGAAGACACAGTGTGGTTTGACAGTAAATTCGATTTAAATTATGAATTGAAATTAAAAAATTTAATGAACTAGCCCAGTTTTCAAAAAGTCTGTGGTCAATGCAGTACTGTATAAATATTTCTCACAGTGCAGCCGACCCTGGGGAGACTCACAGACCTGAAAAACAAGGTGACTTAGTTCATAAAAGACTTATGAGCAGAAAAAAATAATGTAGCTTTGTTGTTATGAACAGGAATCTATAAGAACAATGTGGTGTGCACTGTAACAGACTAATGGATTAGGCTCAGACAACGAGCACGTCAACTTGAATAATCTTAGAAGCTCATCTGCCTGTAAGTGATGCTTTAAAGCTGCAGTTACCAATAGTTTTATATTAATGATGGATCAAATGACTATATATAATGGTTATAGTGACTTCAGCTTCACAGAGCCTTTAAGCGTCTTTAAGCTGATTGTTCTGGTTTTATAGCACTCTTTTTTTCAGTCTAATCACGACCACGTCTCCGGCCATAACAGAATGACAAAGTTCTGTTTACAGCATGTTTCACTGCCCCCAGGAGGTTAGAAAATATGAATCAGTACAGCTTTAAAGTGCATTTAGTCTTCAACTAATACCTGCAAAAACTGCAAAGTTACACCAAATCTAAATATGGCTTCAACATGGTTACTGAGATTCACCACATATGATTATAACATTTTATAGCCTAACTATCATGTATGAAGAGGGAGCACTTATTGTGAGTACTGTGTGTACCATGTTTGTGTTTAAGGTAGCTCTGCACTATGGTTTTACATCAACACCTGTTAAAGCACTATAATGGTTCATTATTTGGATAGACATTCCTCACTTATTGTTTTTGTTTTAGAGAGAATTATTGTATGTAAAGTTATTTCTTTTTTCTTCTTGTGCAATCACGCTGAAGAAAACAGTGCTGTACAGTATGAAGACCAGGTTTACACGTTGCACATATTGTTCCCCTCAGTTCTGCTTGTGTTTTCTGTTGCCACAGTCAACTACGCCTGAGAGCTCTTTGTGCGGGTAGTCAGGAATGTACTGTATGGGGCATATGGATATGATAGATATCCATACTGTGAACAATGAGTGTGTGCATAGACTCGCACACGCACAAACACACAGGAGGGTAGCATTTTGGAATGCAGAAGGTGGAGGTTTATACACCTGACGATGAAAGACTTATTTGATTAAGGCTTTTAAATTCAGAGCCAAGGGTTGATGTTAATGGATGGCGGTGATGGAGGGTGAGCGCTCCATTCTTTAAAGGAAAATCCTCTGTTGTTTCTCAACCTCGGTCTTTCACTCAGTTATAACAACATTTCACACACTAATGCAAGGCAGAAATGGAATATAATATTCATAGGTGTGTTTTTGTATTTATGTTTTTGTTACCTTTTAGAACAGTAGTTCCCAACCGTTTTCCTTAAGGGACCCCATTTCTAGTACAACCCTAACTAAGTGACATAGTTTATATTATATTATTATATATTATATATTATTTCATATTATATTCATTGCAAAACAATAACATAGAACAGAATAACTGATAAATACAATTAACCCAAATAGTAAAAGAAATGTGAAAGTGATTTTAATGAATTTTTGATATTTTTATACAATTCTCGGTCTGTGTTGTGTATTCTTTTAAGAAATGAGTCATACATATTTCATATGGGTTTTTTTTTTTTTTTTTTTTTTTTTACAAATTCAGTGTTTTCTTCTTCCTGATGCTCAGCCATTGTTCTATTAGCTCTTTGGTTGTTTGTCAGAGAGTGAGGGCTCTGTGACTATAGCTTGTGTTCAGGTCTTCACCATGCCCTTATCCTGTTTATTTTTTCAAAATGTGTATCTTAAATAATAATCTAAACTTAAAAATAACAATTTCATTTCTGTTCTTCACAAAAATTATCTAAATGTTGAGATATAGACCTACTGTATTATTATTATTTTATATATTTTTTATTTTATTATAGTTTTCTTACACCCTTTAAAATCAAGAGGGTCTCATGACAGGACCAAATGTTGGTGCCATCAGTAGTAGGAAGCGGGAGGCAGCCATGTTGAACAGCTGTGTTTCTACACTAGCCCAGAACAGACAAACCAAACACTGAAAGGGCTGTTTTTTGCGGTTTCGAGCCTTGAGCCACTGTAATGCTTCATGCTTGGTTAAGTCAGTTACTTTCAGTTGGTTGGAATCTGCAATTTCACCACTAGATGCCACTAAATCCTACACACTGGTCCTTTAAGAGCCGATATTAGAACATAGTCTAATAGAGCAAATGACATGTGGTGGTCAGACAATATTGTGTCATTGCCTCAAGCACAAGCAGCATAATGGTTCCTACATGACATCATAAGACATAACTCAAAATGCTCCACATTTTTTAGCAAAAGTCTTCATCAAGCAATCAGAATGTATGGCAAGTCAACATAAAATATTAGCTTAAAGCCAAAAGTAAAGAAAAACCCTGAACACTGAAGTTTTTCTGTGGGCTCATACCTGAAACCCCACCTGGTCCTTGTGTAGGATGAGTATGTTGGTCTCTTTATTAAACTACTTGTCTACATGCCCTTGAGGAGCTTTCTGCACTTTATTTACTTTCAACTCATCATCTTCCACGTGTGACATCATTGGCACTCTTTCATACCTTTGTTGCGTTGTCCTCCATGCTTTAATTCACAGCCACAAAAGATAAGAGGAACCCACGGCATACCAGCCAGTGAGAAGAAGAGCGCTGAAGAGAGAGCAACGCATAGGCAAAATAAACAGATTTCAAAGCAATTTTATATCAAGACATCAAACGTCCCATGCAATGAAACAACGTGCCGCAGCCTGCTTTAATTGACACACTGACAACCTCAAACTTATGATAAGAAGAGGAGAGTGGGGGCAAGAAGGATGGAAGGAGGGAGGGAGGGAGAGAGGGGCTGAGGAATGAAAGAGAGATCAGCCTAAACTAACAACAATAATGGAATGATAGAGGGGCTTAATTTTGCCTGACAGACGGCGCTTTCATCAGATTGTGTGCCTTGAACTGCACCTTGATTAATTATTAAATAAGGCGGCCTGCTCTCCAGCTCTGGCCCTCATTTGATGCTCCCGCAAATGTGTTTCTGCTGACAGATAGAGGTCCACTACTGGCCCCTGTTTACACACCCCAAAATAGAACAGCAGGCCAGTCCCAGTACTGTGTTTTATAGCATGACTGGAGCTTTGATGGCATTACAGACGCCTTAGGAAAAAAAGTTCATTTATACAGCCCATTTTAAAACAAAGAAGAAAGAGATAACATAAATGATAAAAACTATTATATAAACTATTATTTCAAAATAATATTAAAGAAGAAGAAGACAGTGTGATCATGTTCATGTGTCCATGATGACTTTCAAAAAGAGATAGGTCTTAAGAGTTAAGAGGGGGGAGGGAGGGGGGAAGATCTAAGAGTGAGGGGAAAACTCATTGCTACTTTTACTTAAATAGCAGATCAATTATTTTTCTTCCTCTGCTGGTGTTGTAGCAGAAGCAGGTAAGTGATGTGTGTTGCTGTCAGCTTGCTTAATGTTGGTAATAAAGTAAATACACAGGTCACATTTTCACACACTACACAACGGTGGGGAGGTTAAAAGAGATTTTAACGCTTTGCAATGTGGCAAACAGAGGCAAAGCTAAATAATGTCCTTGTGACACAAACAGTTATGTATGTGCAACACGTGTGCTATCAGGGCTTTCACTTCCTAATTTACAGCCATAAACTCATGCCATGTGATTCAAACATTTCCGGCAAAGGCTGCTATGACTGCCACATGCAAATATATACAGTCTTCCATCTTCTAATGCAGACTGCTTTATTTCTTACAAAACTTGAAGTTAAATGTCATTGGATACATGTGCTGCACCACAGACATGCGAAGATAAAATAACAGGCATGATTTATGAATGTCCATAAATAACATAAGACTGCCTGTACTTTGACATGCTAATAAATGCTCCCTCCAAATCAATAAGACATGGGAAACAACAACTCAGCCCATCACTCAACACATCAAAACCTCATGATTTCCCCCCCGAAATGGTCACAGTCTTCTTCTCACGCTGAAATCTGTGCTTTTGGCCTCGATTTGACACGAGATTAGAGAAGTAATGGTGAAATCTGCTGTTTTCTCTTCTTGTTTTCTTGATTTCGGAGCCCGTGGTGTGCGGCCTGCGTCTTTTCAGCTCCTCTTGTTTGGTTTGGGCATATCTGGCATAGCTGTGGTCTTGTTAATACTTCCCCCAGCTCAGTGCATCTGGAGATCCTCCCGCACACCTCCTAAGCTGCAGACAACCCGTGCACATGATGTACATACACACACTCAAAAATGGGTAAACGACTTCAGAAACATATACACTAAAACATATACTTGTAGCCTGAATTACATCACTGACATAAGTTTGTCCTCAGATAAACTGTCTGGCTTCCGTTACATCTTCTTCAGCTGATTTCGGGTCTGTGAGGACATCTCCTGCCCATAAACCCACACCCACAGAGAGAGGCGAAATTAGCAGATATAAACAAGTCTTCACAGAATGAGAGGTAGTAGTAGTAGTAGTAGTAGTAGTAGTAGTAAGTAGTAGTATTCAGTGAATCCTTTGATCCTGCCTTAACTAGATCGCTTTGACAAGTCCAATTTATGGCTGCTTCTCCCCACAATAGCTCATTGTGTAGAGAGCTGGAGATGATCTAATCACTGCTGTCCTCAGAAGTCTGTGAGGGGATGAAGAGGAAACATAGTGGAAACATTGTCATCCATCACTTTTGATGTGAAAACACATGATGGCTTCGCCTTATCTGATTTTTCTTCCAAATTAGTAAGACCGAATGAAATGAAGCAGATCAAACAAGATGAAGGAGTCATTTAATTGCATTACACACCCACACTCCACTTCCTGCGGTGGACTGTCCTCTCCGTCTGTAGGAATGGACATTGTGATGAATAGATGGGGAACAATGTTCCTGCAGATGATGGTTTGCTGAATGGTTCACACAGTTTTTATCAGTCCTTCGCTCCCCATTCTGCGCAGCTACAAACACAGCCATCCCCAAATACAGATCTCACACACAAACACAGATTTTTCAAACTTCAAATAAACCTGGTTGCCAAAAAGACAATCGATGTCCCCTTATCGTCAGCAATCCTGCAAAAAGCTCCCTTCGCTCTGGTGAGAGTTCAGATGTCAGCTACACACCCAAAGACAAAGCCGAGCGCAGATACTGACTCGTGCCATCCACTATCTGTGGCAGCGAAAAAACAAGGCAGATTCCGAAATGCCACCTCGTGACTTTTTGGAGGAGCTAATCTATTCTATTTAATGTAGTTCAGAGGGGCCCCGGCTCCACACTGAAGACACAAGGCAGGATTAGTCCTCATACAGCGGTGGCAAGATGAAAGGAGATAAACCACTTAGCCTGGTTCTTGGATGACTTTATATATTTATTTCCCTCAAGTCTCTTCCCAACGTTTGAAAAGGGATTTAGCAGCGAAGACACTTAAGTCTCTGGAAGTTAATCTTTTTTTCACTTTCAAATAAGTTGTGGATTTTTTTTTTTTTTTTTTGTGCGCTGTTGAGTTTTATGAACTTTCGATAGTAGTTCAGGGAGGGCTGAGAGACAGAATTCCCACTGCTAACTATGCACTTTGTAATAATAATAAAAATCTTAAGCGTTGCCTTAAAACTATCATGAGAGTACGTTTTTCTGCTCTTCAATCACACACTGTATTTGATGCGAACTGCTTTGACATTTGAACGTATTTAATAGGTCACTGAGTGTGTTTTTCTTTCTGAATCACACCTCTAAATAAATTCACTTGAATAACCCTCATCATTTAAATGCAGATTTCCCTGACCCTGAAATGTGATGCGTAGCCTTCATGTCTGGCTGAGAGTCTGACCCGTCTGCTCCTCAGTATCTTCCCACTCCTCTATTGACTCTTCAGACCCTGTGCTCTGAGCCGAGCCCGCTGAGGGGTGCCGACCCCGGGCTCCGGCCCCCGCACATCAAAGGCTCCTTATGGAGGATGTTAATATTTGCTCAGGTGCATCTCGCGGGTCTCCCTCTCTGAGCAGAGAGTGCTCCGAGCATATAAATATATCAGAGGCCAAAGGGACGTCTGGTCACGCTGTCCCAGTGTGTGTGTGAGAACAGGGGAGGGGAGTGGATGACGGTGTCGCAAAACACACACATTCACACTCATATGCACAGACTCCACCCATCCTCCAGACTCCACTGGTCTATAGCCTGTATTTGAACCCCCTCTTCTCTCTCTTTCCTTTCTTCTTGGTGGCCTTCTGACCTGAGGGCTGCCCTTCGGTCAGGAAGGACATGAACAGGACAGCTGGGGACAACAAGAGCCCTGTCCCAACCCAATCCCCTCCTGCCTCCTGCCTCTTCCATCCCATAACCCCTGAATCGCCTTTGAACTTCTGCCAGCCGATACCGAGGCCCTCCTGAGACGCCAACTGTTTACCCAACAATGTTACAAACAAGAATACAGTGGCGAGATTAGATATAACCTTTCCCAACCCTTTGTTTATGGCGCAAGACCTCCGTCTCACATCTGCAGCAGTTCCATCTCAGTGTTACTGATTACGGCGGCTTACAGAAAGCATGGGCCCCATCTCCCAACGTGGCTTACACTCCTGTTCTTTGGATGTCAGGTTGACTTGGCCTGCCGCGACCAGCTTGTTTACGCCGAGCTCCGCGAATAAGATCTAACCCTCGGCCGCCTCCGTTGTCAGCCAATGCAGATAGGCGGACGTGGAATCTAGAAACTCCAGCGTCACATCAAAGGAGCTGGAAGCCAGTCAGCCCCACATCTGCTGAACAATCTAACTGAGAGACTGATGTGTTTCGTAACTGGCTCGCTGACAATACACAGATTGTTGAAGACCTACAGAACTGTTGCTGCTGCTGCTGCTGCTGCTGGAGCACACGTAAACAGGCCTCAGTCTAACATACAGTACGTCTGGAGTTGGTATGTCTGGAGTTTAGGATCCCAGGCAACCATGGAGACATCCTGGTGCAGGATGTCTTTGCTATAGGCTCTGGTAGAGCAGTGCCTTTTTGAGCAGTCCAATGCTCTTGACATTATTACAAAATGTAAACTTTTAAGTGATAATAACTTTTAAGTAATGTTGAGTATTGTTCTGCTTGTTCAGTATAAGAATAACATCATGTTTATTTACAAATGATCAGACTACTCACTTTTTCTAAGGAACAGACGGAAAGCGACACTATTTATTTTCCTTTAGAAATAAATATGAGATATATATATATTAGATATGGGTGAGGCGAGGCAGATTGCATAGTTTCTGTTAAAGCAAGGTCAATATACACTGTCCCAACAGCAGAAAATTTCCTCTGAGAAGTTTGTATCACAGTTATGGACATCGTATTTTTTCCCAATGCCAGTGGCAGAAAATCCATTAAAGCTGTGACTGTTGGTTCATCATCGATGTGGAAATGTTAAAAAAGTCTTTCACAATGACTTTGTCTGTCTATCTAAACTCGGCGCCGGTCCAAGGACGTGTGCAGGAGGAGATGTCATTCTTTGATGGCATTTTCCTGTATTGCCTGTGAATGACGATAACATTACTGAGCTAAATCAAACAGTGAGTGTTAAATTATATAATATTGATCATCCGTTCTTATCAGTCAGGCCCAGGGCTTGTCCTTCCTACTCATTTTGTCCTCCATGCTGGTTGTAATCATTACCTTTCAATGACAAAGAAGTAGAAAAACAGTTTTCACACTAAGTCTATCGTCATCTCCTATTAACTTCCTCAGACCCTGATGGGGTCTAGGATCACCAAGTGGTGTTTGTAGAAATCTGATTTCATTTCTGAATTGCATGGAATGAAAGTTTCAATATATGGAAACTTTTTATTATATATAAAAATTTCCGAAGAGGCATATCAAACCCATTTTTTTGATAATATGGCATTTATTAAATATACACTCATTAGTAACCTCAGTAGTTTTCATTGTCAGAGGCTGATTCTGCCATTCTGCATCGGATTCAAATGATATGCACATACTCAAGGGATTCGTCTGAAACACTGCATTCACATAATGGACAAAATTCACATTGTCGCATTGCCAACACTGCACTGTTATTTGTGTCACATAATAATATATGAGAATACAAAATAACTTCAACATATTTGCATTGACACAAGTACTAGACTGCAATCCCAAAATTAAATCATGTGGGCTTAATAAACCACAAATTAATTACAAACGGATACATATATAATACATAGAGAGTTGGGGGTCAGTAGGGGCCCACACTTAATTATTGCCCTGGTGCCACAAAAAAATGTAATAGAGCCCTGCATGCAGATATTTTTTGGTTATATTTGTGGGGGTTTTAAGATGTCCACCACTGAGACTGGCTGCCACTCCAACACAGTGGAGTGGGATTTTTGTTTGTAGGGCTCAAAGCATCAAAAAATAAAACACAAGAGCAATCTGTCTTTCACAAACAATGTCCAAACGCCTCTCCACAGACCTCGGGACATAGGTAAACAAAATAAAAACAATATGGGGGTAAACAGGAAATGTGTTTTTTAGTAATTTCGATGAACTGACATTTTAATCTGTGTTACATTGGCTTCATCCGTGATATGTTACATTACAGAATAATTTATTGTGTTAGTGAAAAACTCATTGAAATGTATGAGTCTTACAGCTTGAATGAATAGGCAGTATAGTAGATTACATCATTACAGTGAGAGTATTGCACTCTTGATCATTCTGTTTTATTTTACTACTTTATGCAAATGCCTTCTGTGTACTGGACATATTGTTTTTCTCCATATATTATTGGATGAAATGCCATAAAAGTGTACATGTGTTGTAATTAGTACAAACTACGCCCTTCAGATCATAATCAAATATTCTCTTTAACATACTGAGTATAGGAGTGTGGGGATTTTCCATGGGATTTTCTACCACACTTCATGGTATTCATTTAATGAGGATACCACTCAAGAGTCAGAAGTCTAAAAATATCTTCTTCAGCACTCTTTTTCTGCCCCAATTTGGGTGGCTTGTTGTCAGGATGACCTTCCATTGAGAGCACAAAATACAACTTCTCGGCTCCTTCTCTCTTTCTTGTCTCAATTTAACTCCATGACTCCCTTAATAAAATGTAAGCAATTACAATAAATAAATGTGTTGCAGGTTTTGCCATCTACCTCTGGAAGATAACATAACCACCACAGCTGTTCCTCATTCAGCACTAAAAGTGGGTTGACTGACAGTAATTAGTAAAGTGTAGATAGGAGGGGAAGATGATTCTGAAATCATTACAGGAAGGTGAAGACTGACCTTGTCAGTGTTATCAGTCTGATGTGTCACCATGTGGGGACCAACATATTGAGTTGAATGTAATTAGCTCTGACTCCCAGAAGGAAATTACTAAAGCGAGGGGACCATCTGTTCAGCAATAAGGAGGCAATTAACTGCACATAGATGAAGCTGGTGGGAGAATCTATATGCATTAATATTAGACAGAGCAATCACTAATAGATAAAAACTTGACTGTGAAAAACATAAATGTATGTTTTGACCTATGTAACCCTGTGACCTCTTATATTTGTATAAATATGCAGGGGAAAAACAAATCTCTCTTCCATGTGTGTTGCATCATATTTTGAGCATGTGTAAGCCAAGAAAAATCAACCCACAAAATAATATCTGTGTGGGATTTTTATGTTTGTTTGATTCATTTGGAACTGTTACACAGTATCTGTGAGTGGTTATTACTGTTAATTTATTACTCCTACTTCTATTGGTGAAATCCTTCATTATCTGCAATGACTTTCAACCACCACAGAAACCAGTCATAAGCTTGGATGCAGCACTGTAGATAAAAGTTGATCATGATGGCTGCGTACGAGCAAGGGAGTCTTACCATACAAGCGTCTTGCAGTGTTTACTCAAAACTAGTATCTCCTAATACTACTGCATTTCTCCCCTACTCACATTTTGAATTTGGTGCAAAATGATGAATCTAGCAAAAACAATCAGTCTATTGTGCCCCTATAGTTAACACCTGCAATGACTAATTCTTTCATCTACTATCACCTACCATCAAGTTGATAGTGAAGCTGTGAGCAAACAGTTACAGCCTCACGTAACCATTGCTCCTCTATATCCTGCTTCTAGTGATTTGAAGGAGCCCGTCCTCACAAGAGGAATGACAGCCATCAGTCATTCCAGCCAGTAACCCAAAACAACTCGTTCACATTCAGGGGAGGACCCAAGGGGCGGCATGGGGTGGCAGCCGCCACCTCTAAAAAATGCCTGGCTACCCCAGCTGCCACTCCTTTGGTGTCAAATCCTGTCAAACTCAACACATTAATTTAAACTAGTCTTTAAAATATCTTGTTAAACTTAATGATCTGTTATTATAGACTAAGCGATAACTTCAGTTTCTCACTCGTGTTGTTAACATTAACTAATCATTAGCTAGTCTATACAGTTTGTTACCCCTAACTAATTCATTCCCCATGTGTTTTCCTTGGTAACTACTCAGCATTGTGTGTCCCTTATTGTTCTTCAGTGTGAATTGATATTTTCTTCCTTTATTGGGCATTCTGCAAAATACACAGTACAAATACATTGCACTATGGTACAATGTATGTGCCTTGACTCTATTTACAACACTAAAAAATTACAACAAACCAACAAAAATTGGCTTCCAACCACTGCAAGACAAATACATAGTACATAAAATATTACTGTCGCTCCCTGTTTCATCACTACTGTAATCACAGTTAGATACAAGAAATTCAATCACACACGTCCCAGCAAAAGGTAGCTTAGTTGCTACATTTACATG
The DNA here is from genome assembly GCF_905237075.1 of Dicentrarchus labrax. NCBI lineage: Eukaryota > Metazoa > Chordata > Actinopteri > Moronidae > Dicentrarchus > Dicentrarchus labrax. The sequence goes on from NW_026136721.1 coordinate 10,654,719, forward strand.
GATAGCAGCAACTTAAAGGTCCAGTGTGCAACATTTAGGATGATCTATCAGCAGAAATGGAATACAATATTCATTGGTTTGTTTTCATTAGTGTATAATCACCTGAATATAAGAATCGCTGTGTTTTCGTCACCATAGAATGATCTGTCTTTATCTACAGACAGAGAGGGTCTTCTTCTACAGAGGCCACCATGTGGAACCAAGAGTATACTCCCTCTTGTGGAGTAAGGGAGCAACAACTCTTGTCTTCATGTACCATGCCTGTGCCATACCAGTGCATGAAACTGGAGCACAGTGACTCTTTTGTCAACTATATCACAACATAAAACAACACATATTTTAGTTAACATTATCAACTCTGAATTAGCTCAACATGGTGCTATAATCAAATCAAATCAAATCAAATCAAATCAAATAATACATATGGTGTGGCGGGTGGCTTCTTCACATCTCCATCATGGTCCCGCCTCTTTTATACATTACAGGTGCTGAAAAGACTTCTGTAAAGGATATACCTGTGCCGCCTTGCTTATAGCTCCTCCGGCAAGCCTCTTCTCTCCTTTGTCTTTGAGATGCATTCTAGGAATGGAGACATCCGCCAAGATGGCGCGCCGAGATCGATTTCGAGACGGCACAAAATAGAGAAATGAGAAGAATCCTGTGTAAGGAGGTTAGGGTGGATGGATGAGTCAACAACACATCAGACTTTAACACATGAGCCAGCTGTTTGTTTCCAGTATCCTACCAACAGTTCACGTTTTTAAAGCATGACCACGATGGTTTCATAACCTTAAGCGTTTGTTTATCATTGTAACATTGATGACCTCTCCTAACCTTAACAAAGTAGTAATTTGAACCCAAACCACGATCTTTCCCTAAACCTAACCAAGTTGTTTTTGTGCCTAACCCTAACCAAATCTTCACCACAGAGTTTTTGAGTCATTTTTTCAACAGTGATTTGTCATGGTTTTGGAAGGCATCGAAAGTTGTCGCCCTGCCGATCAGTCAGAAAACTCTTTTATGTTTATGTTGTTTGTAGGCGAAATTTCTGTAAAATATTGAGAGTTGCTAGTTCTCTGAAGAATCACAGACCCAATGTGATGAACCAAATCTCTTTACTTCATGCAGCATAAAGAGAAGACTTCAGCATGGTTGTTCTCTGAAGGGACTTTCAAAAGGCTTCCCTTATATACCATCAAATAAACAGAAGAACAGTTGCTGACCTCCTGACAAAGTTGATTCATTCAGGTGTTTATCATATGTCAAACACCTGAGGGTTTCATCAGCACAATGGTCCTTTAGTGTTACAGTGTAACTCTGAGTTGACTGTCAGCAGACTTCCTCACAGCTTGAACACAGAAAATCACATAGACTTCACTAAATCAAGACATTGATCAGTCAATCTGAGCGCTCATCTCCCACATGTTCTACAGGGCATGGAAATGAAAAACAACACAGCAGAGAGTGTGACAGTGTCCAGGTTTGCCATTATTACCTGATCAATAAAATGTTATGTGTATGTTGAGAAAGTTAGATATTTGCCATTTGAAAAACAACTGTCACAAAATCAGTAATGATGGTACGGTCAACCTTGGATTATGAAGAAGCTAAGTCATTAGAGACTGTAAACTTTTAAGAAGTAAATGATTAAAAAAAATTTTATTTCTGGATTTTATTTCTGTCAACAGTTTGTGTCAACAACCTGCAGTTGCTTGGGTTTTATTTATTTAGCTTTCATAGATTAGGGTTTGATGGACAGGAGTGTGATACCAGATATAGGATGGTTTGTTTAGAGGAAAATAATATGAAAGAAGAAAAATGATTGACTGTGATGATGTTATTATGACTCCATAGTTATCAAAGATATTTATCTGCCTGAAGGAGCGTCTCAAGTGACCAGCCATCATAAAAAATAAATGCAAATCAGATTTTTTAACAAGGCAAAGGTCACAGAATAGCTCCTGAAAAAACGATTGAGACAAGCTCAGCAGGATAAAACTGACTGTCAGGAAACCTCACTGACATATTGCACGTCACAAACTCTCCTTGTCAAATATTCATCACATCCTTTTTCCCTCCCTGTTTCATTCCAGATTCAATAGTAATAAATACATTAGTGGATAAAAGAAACTCAAACTGGCTCCCACAGGGAGCATGTGAGGCCTCACAATCTCCATGCTGTTTGTACTTTGGAAGAATCAATTAAAAATGTACAGCTGCCATAGATTTATTATTCATACGCACATCTTTTTCAATTCATCGATGAGCAGACACATGTATTTGTCAGTTGGGTAAATACATAAGCAGCGGAGAAGGAAAGAGGAGCTGTGCTCATGCAGGCAGCGTTCTCAAATTTGTGATAAGTTTGGCGAGGTGGGAGTTTCACCATTTTGTGTGTGTGTGTGTGTGTGTGTGTGTGTGTGTGTGTGTGTGTGTGTGTCTCCTCCTCCTATCTTAGATTTATAACCTTTTAGAGAGTAATGAATGTCCTTTTGCTCAACGTAGCTTTCAAAACACTATTCTATCTATCTCTGTCTGTCTGCTGTTTTATCAACTCTGTACCTCCTCCCTCACTTTCTTACACTCTGTTGATCTCTCTCTTTGTTCTTTCTCTGTCTGTCTGTCTCTCAAACTCAAACTCAGAATGCTTGTTCAGGTGCTCCGGTAAAAACATGGATTATTGACCGGTGCATTTTTGAATTTTGACAGATTCTTATCTGATATTTTATCATTTCATCCGTACCCATCTGCCTGCCAGTCAGGTTGCTGGTGCTATAGATCCCTTATGGCTCAGCCAAAGAAACCATTGAAGCTCTGCTATGCAACCTCTCCCCCTGTGCTTTGCTTATAGGATCCACAAGCAGACCTACAAAGATGCGATTGAAGTGAAAGAGTCAAGTCAATCTGAGCTCACTCACTGGCACGCACGCACACACACAAACACATGTGGGTGTTGCGTCTTGTAACATCTGAGATTCTTCAAATGTGCTTTTAAAAAAAGTTTCTCGCCAACCACATCAGTAGAGGCGAAACTTGTGAAAAGGGCTGCCAAGTAAGACACACACACACACACCTACCTCCAGGTTTCTCCTCCATGAGAAGAGTGTCCTTTCTTCCCCTCCTCCTCCTCCTCCTCCTCCTCCTCCTCCTCTTCCTCTTCTTCTTCTTCCTCCTTATTGCATTTTTATTAAAAACATCAATCTATGTGATGCTCGTCTGACATCTGTTCTGGGGAAAGTTGTGGAGCCTTAATGGGGGATCAATAGGAGGAAGATTACTCATGCTCAGGTGGAGGGGTGAAGAGTATAGTTTAGCAGATGTTCCATACAAAGATAAGTGAGGTGCATGTGTATTTGTGCGTGCATCAATGTAAGCATGTGTTTGAACATGTGTGCGTGTGTGTTGTGGTATGTGTGAGATAGCAGATATAGAGGATCCCTAAGGGGAACCCTCTTCCTGAGAGCTTCATCCTTCAGGCAGAAAAGCTTTGGAGGAAGCATTTCATACCTTTAAAATCACACACTTTGAAAAGTGAACGACTGATAGACAGCATCGTTCAGGCTGAACTAACACCTTCGTTTAGACTTAATGCATTGCCCTTGTGAGGTTGGATCTCTCCATCGTGTCTTTGACTAAACTTGATGGTGGAGTATGTGCACACATCTTTGCCCTTCTGGTGTATAAATGTAGCTTTTATCTCCGAGATGTGTTGCCTCCAAGATAAGATGAGATCTGAGATGACTTTGTTGAAATCCCAAAGCGAAAGTATGAGGGTGAGGAAGGTCTGAGATGTTGAATGTTGTGGATATTATGCTCACCTCCTTTCTCTGTGGTGACAGCTGCTGTCATTCCAGCTCTCCACCCCAAGAGGGCGAATTCAGTCAGAGAGCCTCTCTTTTCTGAGGATGTGCACAGGGTCACAGAAGATTTTACTGCGGGCTAGGACCATCAGAAGATCAGGTGTTAAGTTTTAACTGTGGCAAAACTGAAAATGTAAATGTAAAATATGGCATTAATCTCTTGGATAGGGTTTGAAGGATCTTTGGCCACTACGTGACTTGGCTGGTGATGATCCTTCTCTCATCAATCAGTCCATCTCCTCACATGCAATAAGTGCACTGATGGCTCTGAAAATTTCCGCAATAGTAAAATTATTGCGAGAGAGACAGAAAAGAAAAGAGAGTGAAAACACACAATGACCTGCTAAAGCTGCTTTCTGACACAATTCCTTCTGGCTCTTTGCCACAATTTCTTGCTGCTTCTCTCCACATCTGGCGGTGGAACATAAAGGGGTTTTTGAAGGCTGGAGATACTGTAGGTTACTGGATGTTCCTCCACCTGCAGGTTGCTTCAATCACACACACACGTACACACACACACAGTAAAACGAGCTTTATCTGGTATGTTAAAAGCACATCCCAGACACAGGAGGAGCAGCTTGGATGTTTCCAAAGGCGCTGTTTTAGAGAGACAGCAGGAAAGGTGTGAGGAGGAAAAAATATGTGGCCTTTGACCTCAAAGGAAGTGATTTATACAGGACTATAAAGCAAGCCCCCAGGATCAGTGTTGGGCTGTGATTTTTGAGTAGTGGCCACATCCAGAATTGCAGGCCAAGAGACTTCTGCATGCCCAAAACAAACGTTTTTCATATCAAATTATTGAGTCTGTATCCAACAAAAAACAATAAGTCTTAAATGCTGTAATCATTTTCATGACATTCATGTGTGCGGGGTACAGGAAGAGAGGAGAACTGTAACGCACATGTTCTATGGGACTAAAAACATGGAAAACTGAGGAACCCTAAAGATCTTCTTCATACAGCACGGAACTTTCATTGGAATGAATGGGGAACACAGTAATTAGTTTTCTTAATTTATCCATATTATAAAGTCAGGTAGACTTTTTTATTGTATGTTATGGTGTTGATAATATGTATTGTACATATACATCTACAATGGTTTCTTACCACGGACTCCAGTGTCTTGATCCAAATCCCATGATTAAAATATACTGACAAATAACGTATATGAAATGTATATGTATCTAAAATAAACTTCTAGTAACTGTTTTTCTCTGTGTCCCCTTGTCATCAAGTGGTGACTGCCACAGCTGGACAGCCTCTAAAGACCACTAAGTAATTTCACTGCTTTTCTTCTGAGCGTAGCTTAGTGCTGTGGCTGTTGCTAAATTGACTGCACTTATGTAGCACTTTTCTACCTTAAAGGACATAGTGCTTTACAATTGGCCTCTCATTCACACACATACACTGACACATCGATGGTGACAGAGTTGCCATGCAAGGCGCTGGCCTGTCCATTGTTTCTTACCCAAGGACACTTTGACATATGGACAGGAGGAGCCAGAGATTGAACCGCCAACCCAGAGATTAGTAGACGACCTCTGAGCCACAAGCACCCCTGCTACTTGTAAAGCTGCCAGTAATATCCATCAGAATCCATCAAAATTGCTTGTCAGATGGTTGAAAAGCTTCGGAAACCCCCTCCTCCGCCCACATCTTTCCGGAATTGGGATGGCCGTGTCCAACAGTTTCTGTAACTTTCCGAAAATGGACAATCCGACATTCACATCGACTTCATGCCGTGCCTGGCCAGCTGTGCAGAGGTGAGGACGTGAGCAGGGTTTTAAATTCTCTCTTTTTACATTCTTGGCACAACTATTTCAGTCAGTTTTCATGTGAACAACTGAGTGCGAGACAATGAAAGACTTCAAGGAGAGACTGTTTGAAAATGTGCATCCCCATATCTAAACAATATCACGTCACCCCTCTTTATGACTGGCTTTTTACTCCAGCTCCAATGTGGCTGAACAACTATAAACATTTTGGTCGCCGGCATAGCAAGACGAAGAAGAATGCATCTTTTTAGCAAAACCCTCATTTGGATTTTCTGGCTCCAGTAACCATCACAGTGGCAGCAAATGGTGAATCCAAATCTTAACTTCTTCCTCTTCAAATAAATATGAGTGATCCATGCATGTGTCTATGCCAGCTAATGTAACTCACATTACATCACATTATAACAACAGTACTGTAGGTCAGTAGGACCCACAGCTCTGCTGTTGGGACACAGACTAAAGGTGCTTTGCACTCTGTATTAAAACATTAACATCCAGTCCATCCAGTATAACTGCAACATATCAGTAATACTGGCTTCACACCAAAATTTTGGACTTATAGCCAATGCAGTAGACCTGAACATATTGTAATAGACAGAGAACAGCACAGGCAGCAGTGTGATGTGCCACAAGTTAACCAGCAGCTATGCTCACACAATTTTCTCCCCTGGTGATTACAATGCACCACAGATCCACTCAGATATTAGATTCACAGACCCAAGACCCATGACAATACAACAGAACCCTAGCCAACCCTAGTGGATATTGAATATTATTGATTATTTATCATTTGCTGCATTCATCATTCATGACATGCAACATTAAAGCTACCAAATAGAAATGCTGCAAAGACACTGAAACATCCTGGGAGCGTAATTGTAAAGATGTTATATTGCAAGTTGCTTTTATAAATATTTGGTTACATTGTCATTCGGTATAATTTGCATGAATGTAGAAATGTGCCCTCACACTTTACTTTACCACAACACACACAAAAGCAGTTATAGAGGTATTTAATTGCCTTCTTTAGCTTGTTTTCTTTTCACAGCATCAACCAGCGACAGTAAAGCTGAGAAAGCCTGCCTTTCTCTCTCATTTTCCTGTCTCTATCTCTCTCTGTGTCCTGCCCTTGAAAAAGAAGAGGACAGCCTCAGACAGCCTGGGAACAGCTAACTACTAGAGGATCCGAGCAGCGCTACATCAAAGGCCACCCCATTTGCACAGCAGCTTACACACACCCACACATACACAAACACCGGCTTACATATTTGGGGTTGCTTTCTCTGAAGTTCATTACGAGTGGCAGAACTATTACCCTCTTTGACAGCATGTGTGTGAGTCAACTACAAGAGGGGAGAGTTCAGCTCATAAACAGTTCAACTTGGCCAAAAAGTTGTGAGGCTGTGGAACAGTTCCTGCATTATCGTTCGTTTTTCTCTTATTTCCGGTTTGTGGGAGCGAGTCGACTACCTGCGTGTGAAAATGTTTTATCCACAGACACTACCAAAAATATGTCGTGTACAGTAAATAGCTTTCACAAGTCAGTTTCCGTGACGGTTGGTTTAAGTTAGTGTAACAAAATGGCAAGAATCATAAGTAGATGGATTAGTGGACATCTCCTCCCACATCCTCTGATCTTTTACTGCAGCCTCATGAGAAGGAAGCCCTCTTCCACAGTCATCTAGTACACTTAATCTGAAGTGGCAATATTAGAACCCTGAGCCAGTGCCAAGACAAATGCAGCTAGCGCACACAACTGGCTGTTCTCAATGGTTCCTGGTGTACCATGTCGGGGAAAGTAGGGGGGGGGGTCCCACATGAGCAAATGGCTTGAGGAGAGTGGAAATGAGTGAGGGAGGAACGGGCAGATTAACGTGAGAACAGAGGAGGAGTGTATCGTGTGTGGGAGGGACAGATGATGGATACAAGATGTGTGAAGATCCTTAGGCAGGATGAAAGAGTTCGAGGAGTCATATTGAGTTATTGGACTAAGACTTTGAGCAATATGATAATAACGGCAGAAAGTGAGAGAGTGAGAGGTCATTGTGACATCATTAAAAAGGGGATTAATGTGCAGTTTCACCTTAAAAGTTAAGGTGGAAATGGACTCTAATCTCCCTGTGGCCCGCTGTTACTTAAGTAGGCTGGAAAGGCTTAATTTCTAGGCCAGGTCTGGTCAAAACATGAAATTTAAGTCCAGATGAATGGGGGCTCAATCAGGGCCGAGGCCACGGTGGTTGAGGTGGACAGGGAAACTGACTTTGTTGTAAAGTTTGAGCTTGCATTCCTGCATCTACCGGCGGTTGGATACAACTCGTCTCACCACATGCTGGAACCATTACATGATGTCATGGTGGTACAATTTCCCACCAGCGCCTGCATGTGTGAGAGGAAGTGATGTCACAGGGCTCAGGCTGAGCCCTGCAGATGGCACTCTGATAGACCAAGGAAGATACTATCTAAACCGTGTGTGTGTGTGTGTGTGTGGGAGGGGGGTTAATTAGACATGTCAACAGATGCACAGATCCGTTGGTTTATTTCCAAAACACCAGCCTCCTAAGAAGAGTTTTTCATCTCATTCTTTCAGTTTTCAATCTGCCATAAGCGCTGTTACTAATGCCAGTTTGAAATCAAAACCAGTGGATATATGCCTGTAAAGCACATTATGTAACTTTTTTCTCATCACTATCATTTTGATGATGAGGTGTAATAGGGGCAATGGTGCCCACTCTGCCCCCCCATGCACTAGTTCCTGCACTTTATAACTTTATGCATCAACTATGTCACTGGTTTTGGTGAAAATTGTAAGAAAATGTTTTCTGGTTCTGCAACTGGGAGCACCAAAATCCCACAAATACCAAATCTCACATACTTTGCTTTAATACTATTCTGATCAATATTTTAACTCATTGGCACCCAAAGACTATATTTAGTATCATATAAATATGTGCCATAACATTTGTTCGGATTGGTCTAAAGTCTTGAAATGGTACCAATTGGTATGGACATACTTTGGTCAAGTATCAGTACAACCTTCACATGAAAAAACATACTTTTATATATGGTCAAAGTCAGGAACGCTAAAATTATGTTTGTTTTCCATTTGATTACATTTGATACAACACGTGTTCATATCTTTGATATTTAACTTCTTATGAGTTCATAGAAACTACAGTCAATTAAATTTGTGCAACTTAAGTGTTTTTAAGGCTATTGTTTTGGTTTTACAGTCCACAAATGTAACTTTTGGTTCACGCTTACTTTCCAGAAGCAGCAGGGAGCTGTTTTCAGCAAAATGTTCTGGTAAGCAGTACATTACCTGCCCAGTAGTCAACAGCAGACTAACACAGTTAGCAACAAGCATTAGCGTTTAGCAGCATTAGAGCCAGGTATTTTATTCAGGAGTTGTGGAGACCAAAACACAGCTAAAACGAGAGTGAATATTGGACTTGGATATTCACCAGATGACCAAGAACACAACCCTGAATGAATGACAATGTTGCTCTTTGATCAGTTAAGCTTAGCGTATTTTCAACAGGAGGACCTTCTCATTAAGCTTCATTACTTCTCAATTCTGAAATGGCAGTAGTGACATAGTGTGATCAAATTGTTAAGTTTTGCTTCCAATATGACTGCTAGTATTAGTTTTGGCACCAGTATATTTTTATTTAATGGGAAGCACTGAAGCAAATTATTTTGTTAAATGATATATAATAAATTATATATAATTATATATAATCAGCATTATATAAATACCTATTTTAAGCAATACTTTCAAATATTAAGATATAGATGATTAGACCTTAATTGATCCTGTACGTAAAAACAACACATTCCAAGAGATCTTAAAACTGGAAAACTTTTCATCCTAATTTATGAGACACTATGTAGAATATCAATAAATTGTTGAATTAGTGCAACACCAGGGTAGACACAATTATCACTGCCTACAACCCTTTGCATTTACATACTGGTTATGTAAATTGGAACTAAATACTGCCACAGCAACTCATAAAACAATATGCACAACCTGAAAAGTCCCAGGTGTTTATTTGTTTGCATTTCAAACACATATCTTTTTGTGTGTAAAATGGTTAAGCGCTTAATCACTAGTTTCAGGGGAAGGGAGAGAGGAAATGGAGTGGGACGGTTAAAGTGGATTATTTTGCGAGAGGGAAAAATTGAGGGTAGAAAAGGGAAAAAAGGAGAAGGAGGCTGAGCAGCAATCGATGGTTTTTTTCCCCCAGAGCTCCACGGGGATTTGCGCTGAGTGATCTGAAGTGGCGCCCTGCTGTGCAAACCTGAGTGCTTTGACTCCACATAAAACCATTCAATCACAGAGCACCATGTTCTACTAAAAAGCCCCTTATGAGATCATTACCAAGGATGAACAAACAGGCACTAATGAAAAAGCCAGAGTTGTGTGAAGGATATGGAAAACAAGCGGAAAGTTGAAATCGCAGCTTCAGTCATGAGTTTGAATTGTGTGTTTTCTTCCTGTCGCCAAGCTAAGAGGTTACAGAGACTACTGAACTGATGCATTTGACTTTAGTGTTTCTACTTAAAGGGACACTCCACTGATATTAAGATCAGTTTGTTTATCTTCTGTGGCTCTGGAGGTGATTTGTCATATGAGAGAAAATAATCCTGATGATGTCATAGTGATGTCATCAGGGTATAATTGCATTAGCTTGGAGACTACAGATTCATAAAAGATGTGTTACAAACTGGGATTGCTGAGATTAAAAGATCTGGATATTTACCAGGCTAGAGGGGTCTAATGAAAGATTCTGTTAAGTTGCATTATGGGCATTATTATAGGATCCAGCATTTTCAGAGCTTAACCCATACTGACACAAAAAGTCTGAATATTTTAACCTCAGCTGCACCAATTTTCTCCATCCTTTATGGAATTGCAATACTATATCAGTGACGTGCCCCTTTAATCTTCCTGATATTCACAAGATTAAGTATAATTTGGATAGTATAATGGCTATAATGGATGTTTTAAATGATGTTGAAAGGCCCAATTTGTAATTAGTATGGCACTTTTAGAAACACTGAGGTCTGCATTTACAGGTATACAGTAGATACACTCACTCAGAATTACGTTAACATGCATCTAATGATAGGGAACGTTTTGCATTGTATTTATTTGCTGGCACTGGTGTATAGATAACTCTTATTTCTTCTCTGCCTGAGAAAAGTTCCAAAATGCTACTTCATTTGCTGTGTGTGTTTTAACAAACATGTGAAAACCGTGTATCGTTGTGTGAGTGGAACAACTGTAGCGACCAAATTTCCCATCAATAAAGTATTTCTGATTCTGATAACTGATAAGAAATCAAACTCCATTGGCTATAATCAAATATATAACCAAAATGAAGACCAGTTAATAACAGAAACATACAAGATAATAAGACTCTGCCAATGAATTACAGTTAAAAACTGTGCACAGCACTATAACTGAATGATTAGTTGACTTATTGATTCATTGATATAATAAACATTTCTGCATTCTGCATTTTCTGCATTTTCTTATATGATTTTATATGTGATCTTCATGGAATAGACATATGGATAAGAAACACAAAGCAACAACAGATGACTAACTAACTAACTAACTAACTAACTAACAAAAATAATAAATAAAGCCTGTTTAAAGCACAAAACATTGTTATTTTTCTTATGTGATAGTAAACATAGTATAGTATATATACATATATAGTATTTTAGGGTTTGGGACTGTTTGTTGTTCAAAACAAACTATTTCAAGGAAACTGTGATGGGTATTTTTCACTATTTCTCTGATCAAGACAATATTAACAATTGAATCAATAATGGAAATAATTGTTAGTTGCAGCACAAAGGGTCTAGCTGAAGCATTTTCTGGCACACTATGTGCTTAAACACAACATCAGTGAAACGTCACTGTACCAGAAATTAACCATTTGCTGTTGGGAACCTGCCACTATTGTCAAATTCATCAGTACTTAAGAGGCAGGCTGGACGCTGCCAACATCAAACAAACCAGGGGGCCCATTACAAATGAGCCTCAACAACTGCCGACCAAAACAAAATTCTTCTTTCTCTTTGTGGCACTCGGGACCTGGGAACATGAAACCCGAAACGGTCATATTGACAGTTCCTCCTGTTAGCACACAGAAAAACAATGTTGGGATAATGATGCAATCCATCAAGCAGAAACAGTAACAAGGGGCAGCCCCTATGCAAAGTGATACCGCTGTGTTTGAAGGCCCCCATAATGCACCTGCTTGTTTCCACAACACAGGAAAGCTCACACATTTGACCTAACGGCTAAAAACCCTTGGTTGTGCTCATACTCAAGCAGAACGGAAGTGAATCATAAATCAAAAAATCCAAACTGTGGCTGCTCAGGAGGCATCTTTACTTTCACACTCTTGTTGGAGCTGTTTACTGATATCCAGGGTTACATGAGGAACAGACATTGTTATAAGTCAGCTGCCAGTTGTCATGGACAGGTGACAAAGAATTTCTCAGGGCTTGAACAACATTATGCGTCTAGAACACCGAAAGCAATGCATATGTCACTGGTGGATTAAGTAGCCATGCCATGCACAAAGTCCTCCGTCTGCAGGCGTAAGCTGGGTTGAACCACATGAAACAGCAAGCAACAGCAGCACAAACTATATCACAGGTCTGCCAGTAAAGAGTTCTTGGTCAGTGTACAGTGTGCCCTGTTTTAGAGCCACATGCACAGATGAAAAGCCTAGGAACATTAAAGGGGTTGACCACCTGTCCCAGTCCTCTCTCTCAGGCCTGAATGAGACCACAGGGAGATCCTCTTCCTCCAGCACACCACCTGCTACCACTACCTCCCCTTTAATGTTGGGCAACTCTTTAAAGATCCCACAATGGCACTTTGTAAGAGTGCCCAGTTCAGCATGGAGACTACTTGCAAAACCACGTCACACTGTGCTGTGACTTGCCTTAAAATACAAAGTAATAAAGAGTTTAGAATTTCAGATTTTTTGTGGGATCTTATTCCTTGTTGAAACTGTTCCTGCAAAAAGAAAGAAACGAAACAAATAGAGAGAAATATCTGTTGCACAAGTGATCATGGTTTTGTAGTTTTTCCATACCTAACCTTACAGGTCAGTGTGTAAGGATGCTCTATTGGCTGAAATATAAAATTATATTCATAGGTAGGTTTTCATTAGTGTGTAATCATAGAAAAATAAGAATTGTTGTGTTTTTGTTACTTTAGAATGAGCCATTTTTAGTCTGCTATGTTGAAACACCATGTTTCTACAGTAATCCAGAACGGACAAACACTGGCTCTATGTAAGGCCTTTCATGTTTTTCGTGAGTTTCACAGCCACCGTAGTTTCTCCTACACACTCAAATGGTTGAAATCTGCAACTTCACAGCTAGATGCAATTAAATCCGACACACTGGTCCTTTAAGTCATAATATGTAAGTGTAAAAGGTATTTTGTATTTAAAAAAAACATTCACTGTACATATAATACATATTTTTCGATATTCAAGCTTCTAACTGAAACTGAAACAAGCTGTGAACACAAGTTGAAATTAGTTTGCAAACAGTTGCCTATTTATACATCCTGTAAATACACAGCAACATAAATTATAACTAATTATGTCTGCCTGCAGTTTGGAAGGTGGTACACAATGGGTTTTTTTTTACTGGACCAAAACAGTAAAAAAAATGCAAGAAAATGTATTTTATTAAAAATAAGAGAGAATTCAAGCCACTTTAAAAGGAATATGTTCGTTCGCGTGGTTCTTGCATGAGGCCCAATGTGCTGGAAGACAATGAAAAGTTCTGCAGAGTTGAGGGGAGCTGTAGAGTCGGAGAACTGCATTTTTCACCATGATTGACCCCGTTCTCATGATATGTTATCATTTGATCTCTTATTAAAATAAAAGTATTGGTAGCAAGCGCTTAAATTTAGCTTGTTTCACTAATGAATCTGCTTGCTCAGTATTGAAGGGTTTTTTTTTTTATGTGAAAACGTTTTAATCAGACAGTTGTAAAGATAATCCCCATTAAAATACGAGTGTGCTATAAAAGCAGCACTGATCTGGGTTGCATATATCTTATAAGAGAGACATAGCACTTTGGCTTTTGGAAACAGATATGTGGGTTGAAGCTTCGGTACATGTATGACACGTAGAGTGAAGAATGAGATGAAAATAATGCTGGTTGTGCAACTGCAGCCGTTAGAAGTCGGCTCTGTGGTAAAAGAAGAAGAAACAAAAACTGTGAGAAAGCAAAGCTTGTTTCATACAAAGATCAGCCTCCCTCTCTGACTCTGTCTGCCTCTCTTTGCTCAAGGCAAACCTTTTCATCTTTAGTACCCACCCAAACAGCCATCCATGACACTTAGGAGTCCATTTAACTCCAATGGAATAATAAAGAGCGCGAGTAAGGGCTGATCTCTCCAGTAGAAGTAAATTACAGTAATGACAAGCTGTGTAGATTACACAAGATGTCTGATGGATCAGCATATGCCCTTTGATGGAAGTTTATCAAACTGAACACAGCACAGCACTAACAGGAAAAAGGGGGAAAAAGAAAGGAGTTTTATGCCAAGTTGTACTCAGTGTTAAATTTAATGGTACAAGTCAGAAAGAGTTACATCAAAGGCCACTTTAAACAGCGGGTTGGGGTTTTTTTCTCCTCAAATAAAAGACAAACTGTCATCATCATTAAACTTGGCCACAGATTGTTCTTTCTCTGCTTTGGATCGAGAAAAAAAGGTTTTATCTATCCTCCATTCCTCCCACTGCCATGTAGGTCAGTGTCAGTGAATCAGATGTAACATATATTAGGAGAAAAAATGCAGAGCCACAGCCAGACCCAGACTGGCCATCTGGCAATTTTGGCACACGCCTGAATAGACAGTCCACTTTTGAGCCATTACTCACAAAAGTGATTTAATGATAGATATTTGTAAAATACTGTAGTATGAATGTGATGGGGTGTTTCATTGAGTATCTCCACAGCATTTCATTGTGAAATCAAACATACTTGGGTGTGTGCAGAACAAAATGCTGTCTTGGATCAAATTGATATGGTGTAACCACAGATTCTCCTTACTTAATTGTAATTAGATTAATCAGAATTAAATTAGGTAGTATTACAGCCTCTAAAATTGTGGTTTGATCATTGTATATGACATTTTACAGAGTCAGAAAGCCATATTCAGTCGAATATGTGTTACATAAGTGTTGGACTTGTTTGTGACATAAAAATAGCCAAAAGTTCCATCAAAAGTGGGAAGACTTTAGACTTGTTCCCAATGCAGCGGCATTAGGTTTTGATATTTTGAAACCAGACAGAATAGCTCCACCACAAACCATAAAATGATTCTTGATTCAAGTCAAAACTTTGAACAAGTTCAGCTGCAGTGGTAATAAGTGAAATTGTCTCATCCCAACACTGACATATAATCTTGAATAATCATTTTAACAAACAGAGCAGACCCAGAGCTACATTTAGCATTCATTTGGAGTCGTGATTGAGTTCACCTCATGAATATAAGTCCAATACTGACTCTCCCTTTAGCTCCGTTTTGGTCTCCACCAACTTCTAAGGGAAATATTTGGCTCTTTAGATGCTAAATGCCAGATGTGTGGACCGGAGGTCACATGACTTGGACTTGAGTCAGACTCGATTCACAAATTTGATGACTTTAGACTTGATTTAATAAAATAAATTTTAAAAAAAGACTTGCAACTTGGTTGGCTTGACTGGTGACTTTATTTGGACTTTGACTTTGTCCTTTGACTTGAGAATATTTCTTGTCCCAAGCCCAAAGATTCAAAAGTTATTTTAAAAATGTGCTACTATTTAACTTTTTTAAAAACTATCTTCATTTCCTGAATCAGCTTCAACATGAATGCCATTCATTCCCAGCAACAACACTTAATTCCCCAGACCTAGTTATTTTACCCAATCTGACAGCATCCAATCAAGTTGCAGGAGAGAATCATGAAGAACTAACGTAACATTACTAAGCGCCAGTTGGAAAAATTATACCAAAGATAATTTTGTTTCTTTCATTTAGTTATTAAAAAGGCATTACATTTGATGAAGACTTCATTATGGCTTGTTTAGGACTGAAAACTCAAAGTTTAGGACATACTTGAGAGGCTAACTTGGTGTTTGTCCTCGGAGCGTATGCAGCGAAAGCAGCAGCCTGAGAGTGGTGAGAGCGAATCAAAACAGTGAGCTGAAAGAAGCTAAAAAATCCTGAGGGGAACTGCAGATTCACAAATCTCTGTGATTTTGTCAGTACGAGTGACCTTTTTCACATTACACATTACATTACCATTGTTAAAAAAAAAAAAAATTGATGAATGCAGCTTTAAGAAAAGCCACTCAACACAAGGGAACATGTATTATTAAAAAAAGAAATCAGAAGTGGCATGCAGTATGTTTATTTGGGTACACCTCTTCACACGTAGTCGTTTCACAGACCTGTCTTGGTGATTTATACTATTACATTGTGTTGTTTCCTCTGCTGGAGGTGCACATGTGAACCCAGTTCAGATCATCAAAGGAGCTGCAGCCTGTTCTCATGCTTGTTCCTTGGGTCTTTCTATTAAATATAAGAAGATCGGGTTAAGTGATCAAAGACCCTTGGTTTCTGGGGCTTAAGTGTTGCTCTATTTCATCAAAGGCTCGTAGTCTTTTTAACCTCCACTACCTCAAGGTAACATTAAACTAGCAGGTAATGGAGCTTTGCCCTTCCTGTAAATACTGTACGTGATCTTTTCAATGGGAACCAATATGAAAGAGGATATAATGACACCAAATGGCAGCTTCTTTTCTCACATTCTTCCAACCTCTGACAACGAAGGCACCTGTTTCTTTTATCTGCTAAAAACAATACAAACAGACTTCAAAAGCATATCCGGCTGACACTTGGTTTTCCTCTGACCAAAGTGTTTATCAGACAGGCATATATCAGGCCAGTCTGGGGCATTGTGTTGCCAGTAACCCGCTTCCTCCAGCCCCTGGTTAATTGTCACGACATGTGTCCTTCCAAACCACAACTTGGGAGCTATTAGTATCAGCTTCCTGTTGATGACTAATGTATTCACATGGCGCTGTGTGGCACTCATTTCAAGCAGCAGTTAAACACATTTGTTTTGTGTTACTCAGATGGTTAATAAATCAGATATAAATGAACAAATTAACTCTTTGATGCAAATAATCTTATGAAACATAATCTTATGCACATTTTGAAGTTTTGCTGTAGGCTAACAACATTTTCCAGGCACACTCTCACACAGTAAATGGTGTAAACACTGTCACAGTAAAGGGATTCAGTGGCCACCCAGGTTACATTTGTGATACTGTGTGGTGCTAGGGAGGAAATCACCCAACATAACAAATGTTGACCAATGACAGATAGTTCAAAGTCTGGTGGAAAAACTGGAAGTGACAAGCAGGTAATCAGGTGCTCATGTGCTTCTCCGGCTTGAGCTGTTTGATGGTAAAGAAACAGATTTTCTCACAGCCGTGTCTGTGGTTTACTGTATCCATCTGCACGCCAGCTAGATCTTGAAAGGAAAATGAAGGTTTCTCTCTCATTGTCTGTCTCTCTCATTCTCCTGTGTGTGAGAGAGAAAAGGTCTTACAAAGTGCATTGAAGACAGACAGTCTCCTAAACATAAGGCCAGCATGTGTTGCCGTGCCGCACATATAGACTGCTTTGTGTCCAACTCGGCTAGTATGCACAGCAGCCACATCATCAGTCTGCTAATGCCTCTCACTTTGTCCCGCTTCAGTAACGCACAGCGTCACTTATTGTAGGCTGGTAGGCGGGTGCAGGGTAAACAACCCCGTCCTGACACACAGCTCTCTCACCAAGTGCACGTAGATTGCAATTGGTGGAGGCTGGGATGAAATATATTACATAGAGCATTTCCCATCCTACAAAACAGCCAACTAAGAAATGTAAACAACAATAATAATGTACATTTTTTTGTATAGTAACCCAATATCCCCTGAAATGTTCTGCCATGCTTAAGATTTTTACCAAAGTCCTGGTAGTATATAGTGAATTACTTGGATTCTACCAGTACCTCTATAGTGAAATTGGCCCCTCCTGTAAGGGTGCCATTGGATATTCTTGTAGGGGTCAAAATATTTAAGGGTCAAAATTCAAATTAGTGGAACTTTGGCTGCAAAATCTGAGAAAATCTGAGCAGTGCATGCCACTATGACTCAAAAGAAGCTCTCTTTGGCAGCCCCAAGCTCCATTGCTCGGGGCAATATTGCACTGCGGGGTAAAAGGCATCAGTATGCTTCAAACTAAGTGCTTGTCAGATTATCAACCAGTGTCTAAAACCCCCACTCACCACACCTTCACAATGTTGGTATTGGGGAGGCTGCTTCCGTCATTTTTTGTAACTTTCGGAAAGGTTAATTTCTACAATCACACCAGCTTCACAAAGCAGTTGACCCGATGTGCAGAGTTGAAAACGTTTGTAGGATTTGAACTTCTCATTCAAGCTCTCGTTGCATCACACAATTACTTACACACTTTTTGCTTGTACAACCAACTGTAAGATTCACTGTGTTTCGATCCAAATGCATCCCAAAATTTGAATGAATTTTTAGAAATTCAGCAAAAGAAAACGAACGGAAAAAAAGAACGAATGCTTGTCTCCATCCACTACCATTATGCTATCATTAGGAGTTGGTTCATCGAGACAAGCAGTAGGTAGCACCAATTCTCCAGTCAGAACAAGATGACATATATAACAGAACACTAGTCCAACCTAAAAAAAAACAATGCAGAAAACAGGATGGAAATACGACATTTACGTTTCTTTCATGTATTATTGTGAGGAAGGTAACATCAGACCTGTATGAAGTAATCATGGATGTATTATAGAGCCATGGGAGTGATAAGGACTGTTGGAATGTTGGAGCAGAGACAGCTGATCAGTTATGCCAGTTAAAGATTCACTTCGTCAGAACATCACCTTTAGCGAGCGTAAAAACTTTTTTGCCCTTTCTATCAACCTTTTCTAATGCAGTACTACTACAAAATGCACATTATCCAATTTATAGGTTTCTACGCAGGCTTTTGCCCCACATTCAAAGGTAGCCGTTGAGAAGATGCCTTCAGACATGCTCGGACAACACTTTGTACAAACTGGTTCGTTTCAAGCATACCTCGGCCTTAAGGGTTCTTGAATAAGACACTGAACTCCTGTCCCTGACTGTGCACACATTTTTTCTATTGAGATACATTGTGTATTAATGATGACAATAATTAGTTTAGCATTTGACCAGTCATCTAAAAAATATGAACTCCACACTTCCTCTGCACTAATGAGCACCTAATTTCCCTCTGAGAATTTAAATGCTTTAACATAAAACATACCTCACCTTTTTTTTTAGCTTTATCGTCATTGCTGGCCTCGTCTACACTTTCTCTGTCTACCTCTCAGTATCTGCTGCCAGCTGGCTGGGACCCCAAGCCATGCTCTGTGTATCGGTAAATATTCCATACAGCTCATTGGCCACTTTTTTCCCTGAAAGTATATCTGGTGACTTCACAGCATTAATCAGATGTCCTTTGAAGCTCCACTGATCTCACTTTGTAGCCAACAACAAATAACATGCACTTTTATTACTTGCTAGACATTTTGTATTTTTCCCCTAATCCTTTCAAGTTTGTCCTCAGCAGCACTGTATGTGATCCGTCTCTTCCTCCCTCCCTATCCCTCATCCCTCTCTCTCTTTCTATCTAATCCCAGACGAAAGGGAGTTGGACACTCATTCCAAAAGTTGGATTTGTAAATAGCCTGAACCACATCTAAGGGAGAGACGGAATTAGCAAGAAAACACCAACTCAGAGCAGAGAAAGGGAGAGAAAAAATATCATATTGTTCAATATTCCGGCCCAGAAATCCCTAATGTAAGTCCCATATAAGAGGTTAAAGAAGACAGAAAAGTACATTTTCAATCGGGGTTAGACTCCAAGTAAACCTTGGAGCCATCCACAATTTCCATCCTCACTTAACAAGAAGTTTTGTTTGTTCTCTGTTACTCTGAAATTATCAAAGGTAATTTGATCGCTTTTAGTCCCATGAAGAGATTAATCACTGACATGAACAATAACGACCACAAAGTGAAGAGGCGTTCAATGTGGAAAGAACTCTGACAACAAAGTGACCCACAGTGACCATCGCAGCACTTTCAGACTCAAAATTGTCTCTTTCATGTGGGTGACGTGTCCTGCCCGCTTCTCCATGAGACGCCAGCAAGGCACCATGGTCCGATTAGGGAGCTGCTGGCAAACAATACCAGGGCCCAGTGCCATCTCCAGCTGCTTCCTCTCTACAAAGGCCCTCACTGGAAGTGGATTGTACTTATTTATTCCTCTTTTATAAGGCTGACATGAAAGACAGAGCTGTTTATGTGTGTTTATTATGACTTGGGTTCGCAATAGGAACCTTAAGGAAGACTCCCTCAGAGAATCAAAGTGCTGGTGTGCGTTTGATGCTGGACCCGAGTGGTCTTGAATGGTGGGATCAGCTGGTTACTCTGGGCTCATTAATTCTGGTGACATTTAAGCATGATGTAGCGTGACCTCAGCATCTACTCAGTAGCATGTGCTCCCTCTCCTCATTTCAGCAGATTTGGGAAATCACAAAGACTAAAGGAAAGGTGGCACACTGAGTACTCTCAAAACCTGAAAGTGACAACGCTCCTGTCATTGTTGCACCGAGTACCTCCGCACTCACTCTGAAAACTTGGCCATATCCCATGCGCAGCCCTGTGGGGAATGGCAAAGCCTCACGTCTGCAGCCGATTAGGGAGAGAGATTAAGGCCTGCCAGGAGAAACCGGGCCATTGTGGAGGTGTGGGTACTGGGAGAGATGGAATGAATAAAAGACGAGTTCAAACCAAATCAGGCCTGCTGGGCTTATCCACCATCAGCTGCAGAGTGGTTGGAGCTTCCTGATAAAGATGCAAGGAACCACGTTGAGAAAAAGAAGGAGGGAAAAAAATAAAGAGCTGAAGCATTAAGTTTACATAGGTTTCAACCCCCACCACCAACTGCTCGCATGCTATCCAAAAATCTGCTCGCCTTTTTCTTCTACCTTCATCTCATCTCTCACCCGATGTGATGGCCGCTTTGATTCTAGATTCATGCTGGTGCTTTAAGCTCTTAACCAGCCATGGGAGATTTTTCTGTCCTTATTGTAATTTACAGTAAGATATTTCTCTGCATATATTCATTCCCTGATGAGAGAAAACTGTCTAATCCATTTATTCATTAGACACACTACTGACAGTTACATTTGGTTTCAATAACGTCTTCATCTGGTACCCTTTTCATCTTGGTTTATAAAGAAACTTTACTTTAAAAACATAGAATATTTTTTCTGCCTGTAATGATGTTAGATAGCACTTACCGTACCACCAGTGGGCAGGAGGGAACCTTTCAAGGAAATGCCTTTTTTGCACAATTCAAGATGGACAAGGTACACACAAACATATTAAGACTGTCGAACTAAATCAGAGAAGATCGAAACATGGGTGGAAGCTTTATTGTTTCTTTATTGTTCTGCACCAAACCAATGATATCCATGACAACATTATCAATTGTTATGTGGCAGCCAAGTGAGATGTACTAATCATACAACCATTCCTAAGTGTTCAGTTGTGCCCTTTTGAGTCATTTCAGGTATGTAACAGGAACCTACCATAGCAGGCTGGTGATAACTGGACTGCAAATTTGGATGCTTCTGGCTTTGTCCTCTTTCTTTGTTTCACTCTGAACCTACCTGAGCTTTTACTGAAAGGCACTGACAGTATGTGAGTGTATATGGAATATTGAACACGCATTAAAGGATTTCCGAAGTGTGTGTATCGCTTGGGGATGTTTATTAAAACTGGAATGAAACAGACCTGTTTTAAATTGCAATTATTTGGTTTAAAATGTCCCATAATCTCTAATATCTTCCAGTAATTCCAATTCTCCACTCTCCATTTCCAGTCAGTCTCATTCTGAATCAGGACTAGCTCCACCATCTAGTGGTTGTATGTGAAACATATCAGCTTCAAAAACGCATCCACCTCATTCGCAATGCAACAGTCTCCAACACAGAACATGAAATAGTACTCATGTTGCTTCTATGGTAACACAAATAACTCCAAGCCAATCATTTGAAGTTCATCCATACTGCACTAATGATGCTAATAAGGCTAATGACAAAGAGGATCCTCTGTTCTCCTTTCATGTCAGCAACGAAACAAGAACAACATCTCCCTTCCTTAGGACAGCATTGAATGGATTTTGGCTTCAGAGGGTGGCTCAATTCACTTTGAAAATCTAGGGGTTTTTTTATCATGAGAGAGGAGGCGACTGGAGCAAGTGAGAGAAAGCGGGAAAAGGATTGTTTGGAGTCAGAAACACATTTCAAAGGCTTCCCCAAAAACAGCCTGCGAAATCTGAGATGAAACCAGCTAATAAAGCGCCACACGGCAATAAATAATGCAACAAGAGGAAACAACATGAAAGATCTTTTCATCTCCATATAGAGAGGAAACGGGAAAGGAAGCAATGAGAATGTGTATACGCTCAGTTCTGTAGTCAATACAATAGTTTGTTGGACTTTCCTTTGAAACTTTGGTACATTCGGTCAAGAGGAGGAATGTATTTCTCGTTAACAGTCCTGATGGTGTGTTCAATTAATGTCGCAAAAAATGAGAAAGGCAAACAACATGTTTTCATAAAGCTGGGGACATGAGGAACATTATGACATTTGACACTCATCTTGTGTCTTTTCTTCTGTATGTGCTCTAGTACACAGAGGTCTTCACGCACCTCTCTTGTGGACTAATTTTCTCTTTATGTATTGTAAGATTAGTGTTGAATTTGTTTTTGTTTTTTGAAATTTCCCCTTTCCTCCATCAATCTATGTGGATAAATACTATCTCTTCCTTCATTTTAGTACTGGAATATGCTTCTACTACTGCAGCCTGTCTCCCTCCTTTAGTTGAAAAGTAGAGCCAATTCTTATGACTCAGTACAATCAACAGGCCAAAAAATCCCCTTGCACCCACCCAAAATAGTTCTGTCCACCAGCTGACGGCCAAGGACAGAGATCAAACCAACCACAAAGCAAGGGGGTCGAAACAAGAGCAACAAAAGGGCTTCCTCTCCTAATCTCTGTTAAATTAGAGTAGACGTGCGTGGCGGTGTGGGCTTCCTGGAGAGGATAAAGGGGCTCGAGTTGTGACTGGAAGTGGACTGTGTGGTTATGATATTATTATTAATAAAGGCAGCATGGACGGTGGACAAGTGCTGAAGCTGAATGTCTGTGTGTGTGTGTGTGTGTGTGTGTGTGTGTGTGTGTGTGTGTGTGTGTAAGAGAGAGAGAGAGAGAGAGAGAGAGAGAGAGGAAGTGGCAATATAGTTGTGTAACACTGACATCTTGTGGCCAGATGTGTAACTGAGCTATTATCTTGATTCTTGTTACATTTTCATTTTCCTGAGAGGACTGCTGTAATCAAAACAATTACTGAACACCACTAGTATCAACACAATTCTCCTCACAATCATAAATAGAAATTCCTTAAAAACATGTTAATGCATAACCTTCTAACTAATTGCAATGTTGTTACTGTGTAGTATAGACGAGGGCAGGCAATATCTCTCTATCCCCACACACTAGGGGTCGCCAACAATTCACAGGGGTCGCGAAGGCTTCTTAATTCTGAGGGGTGTAAGAAAGGTTTAAACATATAAACTGTGGGTCTATATCTCAGCCTTTTGTTAATTTTTTTAACTATTATTATTTTCTAATATATTTCAGAGGCTTTTATTACCTTTAAGTTATAGTGACAGCTGTAGAGTGACAGGAAACAGGGGAGAGAGAGGGGATGATACGCAGCAAAGGGCCACAGGTTGAACCCCTGGCCGCTGCAGCAAGGAGTCAGCCTTAGTACACCAGCTCTACCGGGTGAGCTACTAGGACGCCTACAGAACCTTTATTCTCTGCCAAACAGCCTCATCCTGCCTTAGAAAAGTATGAGGTTAAAACGTCCAAAGAGTTAATAGAACAATGAGAAGAAAACACGGAATTTGTCAAAAAAATGAGCATATTAAGTATGTATGATTGCTAAAAATTAAACAACAAAGAGAGAATTGCAATATTCACAGGAAATAATCTATAATAATTCATACAAATCGCTTGTTTTACACAAACTTCCAGCAGTTATTATGTATATACCACTGGTATATACCCTTACACTGTATAATGATGATAGGTCAATATTTATTGCGATGTAAATTATATAAATAACCAGCTAGAAATGCGTTTTTGGCTACTCAAGCAAATGGTATGACAAGTAGCCCCATAGGTTTGTAAAAACAATCTGTTGAGATCTTTAAATCTAAACTTAAAACAAATGTTTTGCTGTAGCTTTCAGTTAGTGCTTATTCTCAGATTAGTTCAGGCCTCGCACCTGCTACCTATATCCAATTAGTGACTCCGTCTCAGTCTCAATGAATCTATTGTTCCACTTGGACAACCATCACATTGTAAAGTTTGCAGGTGACGCAGTTATAGTGAGCCTATCTCCTGCTTTACAATGTTTTTTTAAACTGGTGTAAAGAAGCCTTTTTTAGAATTGAATGTGACAAAAACCAAGAACATGTGCACTGATTTGAGATGCCACAACCCAACTCCTGGAAACACTTTTATAAATAAGGTTGAGATTACAGATTATTTACATACATACATAACTGATAAATTGATCTTTGAAAGGAACAGATATGATGATTGAGAAAAGCCAGCAGTGTTTTTTGTGTCTGAGGAAGCTAGCCAAGATCCAGGTTGACAGATCGCTGATGACACCGTCTTATAAATCTTTTATTGAGTCAGTTTTTATTTTTTTTAGAATATGTGCTGGAATGCTTCCCTCAACCTCACACAGAAAAAACTTATTATCAATGGTGAATAAAGTTAGCACCAAATCACTGGGACAAAACTCTCAGAGCTGCACAACAAACAGTAGCTATAAAAGGCGGGATCCATCATGTCAGACTGTACCCGCCCCCTGAACTTAGAAATTAAGTTACTGCCCTCTGGTTCCCGCCTCAGACAGCCACTAGCCAAAACTAACAGATATAAATCCTCTTTCATACCCTGTGCTATTTCTGTTGTGTTGAATGTGTGAGTGTAAATCCCACTGAGGCAAATTCTGACTTGTGATGTTTTGCTACATTAATAAAATTTGACTTGACTTGAATCACTGAGAACACTGGACATACAACCATGCTTGAAAAGCTTGAAGGGATCTTGGTTTTCTCCTCTGTTTTTTACTTATGTGCAGATTACCCTGTATGAGGACATCTCTGGGCATTCAGTGCAATACTTGCATAAAGGTCTTTGCATATTTGAGTCCCAGATGCTGCGTGTGAATGCAGTGTGAATGAATAGCCGACAGTGTTGGACATGTGCATGCTTGGTGTACACAGCAACCTTCACACAGAGATGTGTGGTACTTTGATGAAACACAACTTAATTTCACTGTGTGAACAAAATACTAACAAAAATAAACTGGCACTGAGTGAACCACAGGGTTTTGGGGTTCTTGGAGGTGTGTGGCCATCTCCTCTTTGGTAATCCAGACTTAAACAGTAATACACTGTGCACAGTGTGGTGGAGAGCTGCGAGTAGCAGTAAATCATTGGCACCAGTAGGAGGCGACAGAGACCAATTAACGATCGATCTATCTATCTAGCTCTCTCTATCTATCTATCTATCTATCTATCTATCTATCTATCTATCTAGTTCATTTCTATGTTTGTGAGTTGACCATGTATGCTATTTCAGTTCAAGATAGTCAAGTAAAGTTTGCTGTGATATTTGTTATTTATTACTATACCAATGCTAGGTCAATATTTGTACAGGCACTGCTCTTCACGTTCACGCACGCACGCACGCCAGCACGCGCACATACAAAGCAGCACAACAAATGAAGTGATAGAGATGCAGGTGTGTAAACAGCTCAGTCTCCGTTCCCACTGTTTGTTTTCTCTTTATGAAACAAAGTAAGGGCCGCAGCAGCTATATTAAAACTTTATGCGTTTGTGTGTGTGTGTGTGAGAGAGAGAGAGCGAGACAGGGAGAGAGAGACATAGAGATAGCGAGAGAGAGAGCGAGAGAGAGAGAGAGAGAGAGAGAGATAGAGAGAGAGAGAGAGAGAGAGAGAGAGAGAGAGAGAGAGAGAGAGAGAGAGAGAGAAGATTACCGCCGCCTAAGCCGCGTGCGCCTCACCAGTCCGCATCTCGCGCGCTCACCTGCTCTGGGACTTTGTCAAACGCAGCTTTCTAACCGGGATCTCGAGCCGTGTTGCTCGTGCTGCCTATACACCAGGTGATACGGATTAACTGATTTCTCACTGTCCGAGGAAGGTGCGGCTTTTTTTTTTTTTTTTTTTTTTTTTGCGGCTCTTTTCGAAGTTGTTCCACATCCAGGACGGTCGAGACGGCTCGCCCTGCGCTCAGGAGGGGATTAGAGAGCAGATACCCGCCACTCGGTAAGGTCTTTACATCACCTTGTTATTACACAGCAAACTAGACTGAATAGCAACCAGACATAAAAGTGCCAAAAATAGATTTCTGTCAACAGAAAGGGTAATTTTTTTCCCCTCCAATGCCTCGCTGCAAGCTAGCAAAGCAAATGACGGCGGTGTGGCTCGACAGGCGCCGGACACACAGTTGTAAAAAGGAAAAAAGAAAGAGAGAAAGATATAATATAAGAAGACAACCTCCAAAAATGATGCTCAGCAAGCCTGTATTATCCCACATTGGCCCACTGTTATCCGGTGTATAGGTTATCAATTAGGAAAAAAAAGAAAACAAGCATGACAGGTTAACTTCTCTGTGTACCCCCTAAATGAGAGAAAAGTCTCCTCCACATTTTTTATTTAAGCCTCGCCACGACTTGTAATTCACAACCTACAGTCAGTGAACAAATAACACACATTCTCTACCCAAAAGTACTCCAGCTAACAGAGGGAGGCAGGTGAAACTTATCACCCATTCACGACTGTACCTGTTCAAATCCATAAGTCGTATGATGAAGGCGGGGTGCACATGAAGGGGAGGAGGCAGGTTGATGTGAGGGATTTTTAAGCTTAACACTCTGAGAGGTGGATTGTGTAGAAAGCACTGGGCGGTATCAGGGGGGTGGACCTTGTGCTCTAGATGTTTCACTTCAGTCAGGATAGATAGAGACAGACTGAGGCATTCCCTGGCTCTTTCTTAAAGCAAATGACTCAGTCATTTTCCTTATTCAACTACTGCTAAAGAATTGATGAACAGACTAACAGTATGTAGTCTGTGTGAAATCAAAATGTGTTTTACTAATGCATCAGTGCAACCACAAACACACAGCATACAGACACACTCAAACACACACTACTACATGCATTTGACAGTAAGATGTCGCTCCAGATATTTTGCTGCATCATGCTTCAGCCTCCTGAAACACATCACTCTGTGTTGATGCTATTGTAAGGTGGCACAATCTCCTGCTGTCTGTGTGTGTGTGTGTGTGTTTGCGCCTCCACTCTATCTGCATGTTAGGTGTATGTGCCCATATCAGTGGGTGTGTACAGTCTATACATGCATCTGTGTTTCATGAAGAGACATGAATACAAAGCGAGCCATGACATCCGGTGCAGAATTGAAACAGAAGAAGAAGAATATGAGGCCAGCTGCGTTCTGAAGGTTCTCCCATGCTTTACTAATTTATGACGTTATTTTTAGGCTCGGCTACATTTTTGATGCTTCGTATTTGTCAAGTTTAATACTGAGCGAAAACTCGGGGTGTGTCTGTCAACCTCTTTGTACCTAACTGCGTTCATGCAAACATACAGTGCACACAAGCCTGCAAACATTCAGACATACAAATGTGTGGAGATACTTGTAAAGCCCTATTGCACCGCATGATTAATAGCAATAATAAAGTTAATTGGTGTATTACTTTTCTTAAACCAAGACATGAAACTGTGCACTCATCCACTCAAACAGACACTGTTCAGCTTTAGTCTCTGATGCTAAAGCTCCCTCAGCTCCATATTCACCGTCAGAGCCTCAGAGCTTCACACCCAGTGGTAGAACAAGAAGGAGAGTCAAATATTGTTACTTCTCCAAACCAAAGAAATTACATGTTGAACTTTCAACCCCTACGCCTGACCTCCAATTGAGCTATACTTAGACTACTTTTGGAACCTGAATATTGAAAGAGGTGAATCCCTTTAAAAAGATTGACAAAACATTTGAGGATGTGAAGAAAATTAGAGCCAAAGGAGTCTTACCAGAGAGCAAAAACTGGTACACATTCCCCTGACTTATTACGACATGATGATGATGAATCAGAAACTGGTTAGGAGGAACCTCTCTAATGAGGTCTAAAAGGTTTTAGGTCAACCCTAATCTGCTTTGCTATATAGACAGCACTTTCAGCCAGTTTGGCTTCAATCTGAAACTCCTGATTAAAGGGTTTTCCAACGACAGCAAAAATAGTTCTATAAGCGCTTTTAGGGCAGTAGGCCCATCAGAAGCTATCCATCAGTACTTATTGAACGGAGACAGATAATAAACTGATACCTGCCTGCTGATTCAGTAAACTTTCTATTACTTCAGATTTTACTTCCATAAAAACTGATATGCATCAGGGTGTCATTCGGATTTCCCAGCTACCTACGGTGTGAAGGAAGAGACACACCTATTCTCCTGAGTTGCAGGATTACAGGCAGACATCAATAAATGGGGGGGGGGAGCCATACACTCAGAGCCAGTCTTTTTTTATTTTAAGCTCTAAAGATCGATGTTTCTGCACAGTGCATTCTTTGGGATTCTGAAGAAGAATTACCTAAAATAAAAAAGTGCGCCCACCTAATGTGGTTTGGTACCCCACCCTGAAACCTTGTATAGTATTCTAGAACCTTGCCTTTACAGGGTCAGGTTCAAAATTTTCCCTTACCCCTTCTAGCTCTGCCCCTGGATATGTGTAAAGCTACAGTATGGTCCCACATACTGTACTGTTGGTAGAACTCATTTGGTCATTGTCCCGTTGTCTGTCTGCACGCCTCATATGCTCAGAGTATCCACAGTATACTGTATAGATGTTCCATTGTGGAGACGATCCACTGCTGTTCCAGCTCACTGTCCACCGGATGTGTGAATGAAGTGTCTCACTTGCAGCTCACACACGCCTCTTTCTTTCACTTACACTTTCATTACATGCTGGGTCTATTTTTGCTGAACCAGCTCACTTCTCCGAAAAGTGAAATTCACTTGCAAATACTATACTATACAGGCAATTAACATTAAATTGTCAAGTCTGTGGAACAAGAGACGGAATGTTACAATTTTCTTTTTTCCAATACACAAAGATACAACATAAAGGTAAGATGGTATGCTGATGCTGTAGTTAGGCTATTTAAACAAATAAAGTACAGCCACCAAGTATCTTTTACCACACTGATCATAAATTGGCAGGAAACCGTTATGATATGATGTATAATATTTGATTAGTCAAATACTAAATGAATCACCAACTATTTTGATAATCGATTCATCATTTTGAGAAGAAACAAATAATTAAATGTGAGTTTTTGGTTTCTTGACTGGTCTTGACTATGACCGTAAACTCAATATCTTTGGGTTGTGGACAAAACAAGACATTTGAGGATGTCACAATGAGTTTTGGGATCAATATTTTTCACATTGGACCAAAGAACAAATTACTTAAGAAAATGGTCAACAGATTAATTGATAATGAAAAGAATTGTTTGTTGCAGCCTTAAAAGTTACACAGCTACAGCCAGTGGACATGAGGACAAACCAGTGCTAGCAAACTCACCTCTGTTCTCTACTGGTCTGGTTCCAGTAAGTAGTTGTGTAGTTGGCAGAAGACAAATTAAAGGACCAGTGTGTAGAATCTAGCAATGTAGTACTCCCTTACTTCACCCTCCCCTTCTAGGGGTGTGAGAAAATATCGAAGAATATCGTATGCCCAACCGTTAGATAGCAGTGTTGTAAACGTAAACTGAGGAATATGATGTTGGATGTTACAGCGACTGTGATGAATACAAATGCAGACCCCTCTGTTCTGGTTGCATATAAACTCAGATTTTATTCATATGGTGGTGTGTTCTTCATACTGTGACAGTATTGCTAAAATGGGATTTTTTAAGATTAAATTGCTCCATATCCCCAGATTCCTGTCAATACACAGCCCTACCCCTTAGAAGAAAGGGATAGCATAAAATATGGTGGCCGCAAGAAACGGGAAACCCGCGTTTGGTTTGTCCATTCTGTAGAAACATGGCGGTTCAACATGCCAGCCTCCACAAATGTCAACTGCATCATCTGTAGATAAAAACGGTTCATTCTAAGGTAACAAAAAACATTCTAAAAAACAATTATCATATTCAAGTAACTATACACTAATGAAAGCATAGTTATGCATATTATAGTCCATTTCTGCCAATAGACCCTCCTAAATGTTACACACCTATGTCTCAGTATTAGACAGATATCTATAACAGGAACTGAGTGGAGATCTAAAGCTGTAGCCATTCATCGATTTAACAAAAGTATTTGTGAACTGAATAAATAAAAACAACGTTTGCAATGTTGAATACACATGAATAAATAGTATACCACTGGTGTTACCTCGGATCCTATTTTCATATTTGCCGTAAACACCCATTTACCTTATTGACGGAGTGGAGATGGAAGATAAATGTGTTCCCTGAATCAAAGCCAACCGTCTGCTCCCTGAGACTAAACACTCATTATAAATTGCAATGAAATATGAATCAACTGAGAGGAAGGCAACTTATCATTTAAACCATCATTCCATCTGGCACTGCAGACAAAACCTACATTTGTGAGAAATATCTTAACTTTGACCTTAAGAGAAATAACAAATAACGTTAATGTAGATGGCATGAACTGTAATTCACCTATTAGCATGTGTGACTTAAGAGACACATACATGCATACAGTGTCAGCCACCTACTGTCTGTGTCAATTAAGTGATTGGCATTTACCTGGAAAGGTCATTAGGTTACAGGGATTGTTTGTATGTATGTATGTGTGTGTGTGTGTGTGTGTGTGTGTGTGTGTGTGTGTGTGTGTGTGTGCTTGTATGTCTGTGTCTGACTGCAGTGTTAGCTACTAATTGGATTGGGTCCCCTCTCTGCTGCCCTTAGAGGAGTGAACATATAATTCTTTAGGTTCAAGAGGTGAACGGACGGGAGAACAAAAATTAATGAAAGACATTAAGACATGTTACGTAACAGCTTTGTGAAAAAATACGTGTACCAAGAGCATAAACACAAGGGACACATGCAGTGCAAAAAACATGTTTAACCTAATCATAAACATCTTTCCACACAAATTTTACATTTGCTGTCAAATGTAGACACTTTCCCTAGAACGATGTTGTACATGAAGAGAACTGCAGCTCTTGTGGGGTGTTCCCGGGCTGCAATGGTGTCAAAAGGGGTCCAAGGAAGGAAAAGAAACAGAGACAGGGTCACAGGGGGCCAAGGCTCATTGATGTACGTGGGGAGTGAAGGCTGGCCCGTGTGGTCCGATCCAACATACGAGCTACTGTAGCTCAAACTGCTGAAACACTTAATGCTGGTTCTGATAGAAATGGGTCAGAACACACAGTGCAGAGCCCAGGTGATCAGAATGTTATGGCTGATCGGTTTATTATTCTACACATACCAAACATTATTTTTGAAAAAGCAACTTAAAACATCCACAAAGCTAACCTTCTGATATTATCAAATGATCTAGGACACTCCTGTGTTTATGTGTTGAGTAATATTGAAATTGCAGTTAAAGACTGCCTTTCAACAGGAATTATCAGTGGGGGAAACATCCAGAACAGGCAACCTCACTCTCTAGACCAGTACTGACCTGGAGAGGCATATATCCTGAAGCAGTCACAAAAAGTTGAGTTGGTAAACATAACAGTAGTGTGGTCAGTTTACAGATGATACATTGGTCTCTGGGCATTACAGATAAAACTCTATAGTTACCTCTGGTTTTAATCTGGAGCTTCTTAATGCAGCATTAAAGCCCCTTCATGCCAACTGTACAGGATCCACCCACACAGGTGTGTTCACTTATGATGCCTGATTAGAGCTCCTCTCAGGACTGTGTGGGCATCTCTCACTATCCTGTTAGTGTTGTTGCACCTGTCAGGACAACTCACAGCGTTCTTATTAGCAGATAGAGTTTAGGGACATTATATAATTTACAATATACCTCCACTCAACTTCCAACTGACCTGAGGTCTAATCAAAGGAATAGAAAACAGGGTTTTCATTGGGAGCAGATCACTTTATGCTGAGTCTCTCTAAAATTTCATTTCTAATTCTCATGCTTTCAGAAGTGGACAAAATGTTTGTGTAATAGAAAGTCAAGAGTAAAATCAATTACTTACAGTGTTTTTATAAGAAAGGGGTTTAGGAGAGTGTATTTATCCAGTGTGTAACATTTAGGACGATCGATTAGCAGAAATGGAATTTAATCTGCATCACTGTGTTGTCATTAGTGTGCCTGAAACAATTGTTGTGTTTTCGTTACCTCAGAATGAGCCTTTTATATATATAGCATTTTATATTTACAAACATACCTTCCACAGAGACCGCCATGTTGAGCTGCCATGTTTTTACAGTAGTTCTTCACCTTTTAAACTGTAGTCCTACTATTGCGGAAAAACTGCTTTTACATGCATCTTAGTGTGAGTGTGGTGTATTGGGGTGTTCCTGAGCTGAAACTTTTGCCATTGGCTGATGACTACTGCTGCAAATAACAATGGTGGACAAATCAGTAAGGAGGGTCTCTGAGTGAAAAACATAACAAAAACACTGTGTAGGTAGTGATCTGAACACATCCTAACAGAGTTCACACAGTGACATGTAGGTTCTTGCAGAAGTCATATGTCCTGTTAATCAGAACAGATTCTAACTTGAAATATTTGGAAATTGTTATTGTCAAATAAGTTAGACGCACATTCCCCCGTTACCCCCAGTATGAATAATATACAAACATTTATAATTTACTTTACTTTTCACAAGGTTTTTTGTGTTATGGATTAAAATAAAATTGCAGTCATTACTGCATATGCAAAATATCAGATAAATTCCCACACTGTTTAAATAGTGGGTTCTGGCTCTAGATTGGATTTCTACATCCCAATACAATGACTGTTACTGACAATACCTAAATTAGCTTCTGGTATAAACCATGTTCACTCTAAGTGGGTTCAAATATACACATTGATCCCATATAATATTTGACAACCAGGGGTGACATATATGTTCTTTAATGTTCTTTTGGTTTCCCTACCCATCATACCCTCAACTTCTTGCTCCATTTTTATATCGCTCACATTTCCCTTTCTCATCTTTCCTCTCTGCTACCTCATGTGTTTTCTCCCTCTCTCTGCCTCTGTCTGTCTGTCTCTCTCTCTCTCTCTCTCTCTCTCCCCTCATTCTCTGTCTTCGGGTCTGCGTTGGTATGCCTGTTAGTTGTTCCTGGTAGAGTGAAGCGGCTGCATTATCTAGATACATTATTGATGCACGCAGCACTCTGACTAACGCGCACACACACATGCACACATACACAACCTCCAAGCACTCACTCACATAATAAAAACATACATACACTCATAAAATCAAACACATTGTTGCACATAGACACACACATGCACGATCACAAAGAGCATGTGCCTCAATTTGTTTTTGAATGTGAGTGGGTGCAATAGAGAAAAAGAGAATGGCAGCACACGTGCATGCTGTTTCTTTGTGGCTGAGAGAACACAGCTGATTTATTCTGCCCAACTCTGTTTTTACGAAAAGATGAAGCAGTCATTCTGTTTGAAATGCGCAGGACTAAAATTAAGCACTCCACTGGCAGCCACATGCTGCGCTAATAGGCTAGCGATGTGTGCTTGCTTAACAGCATGTAATACTTTGGGAGGAGTTGAAGACTCGGAGGAGCTGGAGGAAACAATCTTTAAAAATAACTGAAGAGTAATCAGAAAAGAGAGATTCAGAACAGCAGGAAAAGACAACAGGAAAGAGTGAGCGGAGGGAGAATTATGAAAGAGGGAAGTACTGAGGGGTGACAATTTGAGTGGCGGGGAAGGCGGAGGTGGGAGGGGATGAGGGAGAGAAGAGTTCCCAGCATCTCTTTTCCCAGGGCTTTGTAAGGGCCTCATTAAATATGGATGGTGTTTGGAGCAGAGCAGGGGCAAGTGGAACTCCACAAACAGCACAAGCAGCCCAGGCAGGCCCATCCTGCTGCGATGGAGCCCTGCTGTCTTTTTCGCCTCGTCTGTCTCTCCGTCTTCCTCCTCTCGTCCCTCAACTCACTTCACTGTCTTCCCTGTTTTCCTCCCTCCTTCATTTCCTCTTTTCTGACCTTTCTCTCTTCCGTCATCTGGTGACAGAGTGCTCATTTTTTAACCACTTGTCTTTTTCCTCTACTAATTTTCTCTCTTGCTCCTCTCATCCCTGCTCCTCTCCCTCTCTTCTTTCCATTTTCCCTCGCTCCCTGCAATGATTGCTTGATGAGTGTTTGATTAGCACATGTGAATGAAGAGAGAGGCTAAACCCTCCATTGTTCACTCCCCTATTCATAGCTTTCCATCCTTTTTAGATGAAAATCATATGTGGTGCATGGAACTGTCATTGATTTATAATACTGATGCTGATACTCCTGCCTCTATCTATTTTTCTATCTGTCTGTTTGTGTACTTGTCCATCCATCAATCTGTCTGACTATGTGAAATGATTCTGACTGTGGTTCAGACTACAGCAATCTCAAATGTCCCACAGCATATTCTGAACTCTTAATTCTGATGTTGTGTTTGTCCTCAGGAGATGAAGACACATCACACTGGTCCTCTTCAGCAGAACGATGGACGGACAGAAAGCAGAGCGGGACAGTAACTGGCGCCTACATGGAGCCCTGATACATAGGGCAGAGAGCAGGTGTGTGTGTGTGTGTGTGTGTGTGTGTGTGTGTGTGTGTGTGTGTGTGTGTGTGTGTGTGTCAGTCTTTCTAAGTCGGTAATGTGAAACAGATTTTGTTTGTATGTGTGCACAAAAAGAAAGATGACAAGATTAGAGGATTAAGAAAGTGTGGGATAAGGCGAGAATGAGATGGACAGACAAAGTGAGGGAAGTAAGTAGTGAACCAGAGACAGACAGTGTCTGTGTTATAGTTTCAGCCAGACTGTTACCCTAAACAGACCTGTAAGGTTGCTGTGAAGCTCAGTCTAATCTGGCTCAGCGGGAGTGACGCACAAACTCCCTGTCACAGCCTGCAGACACACTCTGTAATCCCATTTGCCTGCTCTGTGTGTTAGTGTGTGTGCATTCAGAGCATTATGCAAAAGTTGTGTATCATGTAAGTAATGCATGTTCCAGCATATGCTTACAGCTTGGAGTGTGTTCACTTTTTTTAATTCAGACAGTTTGACATACCTGTATTACAGAGAAGCAGAGAGCATGTCTGGCTGGATGAATGGATGAATAAAGCACAAAACAAGACTTTGTGACATGTGAGCTTAGGCTACTAAAAAACTTTGTCAGGTTTTACTGTCATGGTTTTGGATAAACACTGAAACAGTTAAAGGTGTGTAAGTGTGTAACAATAAGGAGGCTCTATTGGCAGAAATGGAATATAATATTCATAGGTATGTTTAGTGTATATTCAACTAAAAATAAAAATTGCTGTGTTTTTGTTACCTTAGAATTAGCTGTTTTTATCTCCAGATGAAAGCTTAAAACCTGCTCTCTTTTAACCACTGTGGTGTGCACCTTTGACCTTTGCCAAAAATACATCTTTTGTTTGCCATCATATCATGGACCGGAGGGAGATGAATGGAGGGCCGGAAACAGCCCCAAGGCCAGCAGTTTGTGACCCCTGGTCTAGAGGCTGATGACTCTCAGTGGTGAACAGAAACTTTAGAGATCTCATTGGTATTGGTGGACATGTCTGGTACATATACTCGCTGCTCTTTGTACAGCACATACTATAAGTTATTACTAGCGTGATTATTATAAGAACATTGTCCAAAACATAATAATTATGTGAATATGTTAAAACATAGTAAACTGTAAGGGTATGGCTAGAATATACTACATCGATTTAGTGTAAATTATACCACATTATTCCTTTATGAAAGTGTGCATGTTTTATGTGCGACTCAATAGTTTTTACCTGAATTCACTTGGTTAGATTGTTTAATAGAAAAAGCAGGTATTCAAAATCTTTTGTGCACTTTCAATATGTTTGAAATGCAAAAAGAGAAGTAAGGATAGAGAGAGAAGAGATGACAAAGTGAATGAGTGAATGTACAAAAGAGAGCTTAAGTGTGGGCAGTGTGGGATAATCTTTAAGTGCTGCTGCAGCCCCATCAGTCAGCTTGTGTCACAGTGTGTATTTCTCTGCAGTTGTTGTTACCCTGCCCAACCCCAGCTTCAGCATTAAAAGAAAAATCCATCCTAAAAACACCTCACTGCTGGGAGGTGACATTAGGGTTTCCTGCAGTGTATTATAATGGACACATGCCACCTCGCCTGAAATTAAAGACCACCCCCCGCTAATGTCAATGCCAATTAAAACCTTCAAAGCACTTAACCACAATTATATTAAATAATATTTTTGACTATTGATGGTTTATAACTGCAAATTTGGTTATTGACTGAGTCATTGTGATAAAATGTGTTCATACTGTCATATAGTATGGCAAAAATGGTGAATTTCAAAGTGAAATGATCTTCCCTTGGCAGCACTATAGAGCTGTCCCAACTGTGGGTGGGAGTGGGTGTGGACACAATACTGTAACACACCCATGAGCACCATGAAACAAATACGAAAAATGAACATCCCAGGTCTGTAGAGGTTGTCTGGCTCATTCAAACCTAAAATAGATTTGATAGAATCTATACAGATTTCAGCCTTTTATTACAAAGTAATTGATAGGTTATGTTGGAAATGATTCACAAAAATAATATAATGCACTGTATGAAATGATTCTTTAAATTCCATTTTGCAGTTGTGTTAGAGGCACAGAGAAACAGAGAAACACGTGAGAAATCTGATTCCTCCCGCAGTTGAACAATAATCTAATAGACAGAGAGGGAGGGATTGCATGGTGAATAGTGGAATCGTGGCTGCAAAACATTCATGAGAAAAGAAGAGAAAACAAATGTAATGTAAAGGAAGGACCAGTGTGAAAATGAAGATTTTTCATTCCCAATTTACATTAAACCTTTAGAGCTGATTCAGTAGACTTGAAGATATTTCTTACACCTGTCCCCACAGTGCCAGATTGATGCTGTGTTGTAACTGTGCCAGTGACAACATCCAGGTCACTGGGTAGTGCAAGTACCTGGCAGAACATGCTGTAGCTGTAGAAGCTTTAGAGAAATGTTGGAGTGATGGTTAAATGTTTAACTTGTTTAACTACTTAAGAAAAACTATTTTAAACCAAGTATGGAAAGAAAAATCATTCTTTAGTTGAACTGGTTGACACATGCTTGATTCAAGCCAAATGGTCAGGAACCACTGGATTAAACCACAAGGTATGTTTTTTCTACATATGTTTTACAACTATGGCGCAGAATAATTAAGAATATAATTATTATATAACATCAACCCTTCACCCTTTTCTGAGGACATACACACATTAACACACCTTACAGCTGTGCAGTAGTTGAATGACAGTAGTGTTGCACAGGAGTATTAGTTTGTGTCACACCTAAACCTTTTTGTGTTGAACAATGGTGCGTTTTCCTATTTTGTCTGATTTAGGCTGCTCCAAACTCTGGATGGATGGAATGATACCCCTTGAAATGGATGGTCTCAATCTGTGATTTCTGGTGTTGTTCATTTCTGATTTCAGTGCTAAACTGTTCCAATTTACATAATCCATGTGTTGATTGTGGAAACTGTCAAGGGATAAATCTTGTAAACGATCTATATAAGGAAACCATTATCATTATCATTATTATTATGTTAACCAATTATGAAAGATGATTTGGTAGCTTTGGTAACATATATGTAAGCACAAGTGCAGAGATTTTTCCTGATACATCAGAAAGAGAAAAGCAAATAAATCAGAGGTGTGTTGTGCTTGTGTCCTACTCTGTGTGTAATGGCAGTTTCTCAATAAAACAGCTATCACTTCCCACGACTATGGTACAAGATGTCCCGTTTTTCATCTTGTTTCTACTGTAGCTGTCCATCATTATTTATCACGTATGAGGTTCAGTTGCAGACTAATACTGATCAGTACCACCTTTTTTTTCTCTTTTTGTGACAGCCAGAGAAAATGCATACGGTGTTGTAAAGTACAGCATGACTCCTGTTTGTAACAAGTCAGTGTGAATTCTAAACAAACTAGAGCTGATAACCAACGGCATAACATTTTGTTATCTGGTCAGGTCAGTGAGCTGAACTTAAACGTACAGTATGTAATTTGTGCTGTAGTGTGGGATCATGAGAGTTGTTGTCTTCACCGCCATTGCCATCACTACAGTCATCTTCTCTTGGTTAGGAGTCCTTCAGTGTTCATCTTTGAGGAGGTTTTTTACTGGGAGCTGAATCGTCCACAGAGGTGTGCTCCTCTCCAAAACAAATGGACCTGGCGATTAAAACCAGTAATGTATGAATAAAGTGCCTTTATCTTAAAAATGTGTGTTTCTCCAACGCTGTTTAGCAGACAAAGGATGTCCCAGAGATAACCGCAGGGTTCACTCTAGAGTCATTCTAGTCACAAGCCTTCCTTACCAAATTCTGTCACATCCAAAATGGATAACAATGACTACAAGTGTAGAAAATGATTTAAATCCTATGTTTCCATGAGGAGAAAACAAAAGTAATTGCAAAATGCATGAAGTATAGCCATGACAAGTGTAAGGTTGAGAAATGCGATGTGTTTTGTGATTGATGTGAGAGGGAAGTACAGTATAATAACCCCAGCAGCCTCTAATGTTACACCTTTAAAAAGATAATCTGCCGACATTTCCTGTCTTGATCTCTTATCTTGAACGCTGTGGTTGCAAAACAGGAATTGATGTGCGGTCTCAACACTGTTTTACCAGAGCTGACGAATAGGCTTGTACTTCATCAGTATAGTCAATCAAAGCCACTTAGGAAGGAAAACATGTTTATGGGATTAATGGGGATTAGGTGTGTATGAAGGCTTTGTCCAAGTGTTTGACATTTGAAATGAACAGACATTTGGCTGTAATCCATCCCTGATCATTTAGAAGCAACTCTTCTGGAAATCCTCGATTTCAGAGCTTCAGGGTCCTTAGTGTTTCTTTATATTTGTGTATGTATCATTTACGCTTGTGACATCACCATGCTGGGGAGTTAGTGGGATTATTCTATTCTATTCTATTATAAGTACACTTCAGCATTGTGTCTCTGTAACCTGAGAAGGGAGATACTGTGAGCGAAGCAAACAGGAAGAGTGAGCTATGGATGAGATAGAAGTGAGGGGCAGATAGGATGAAAAGAAAGAGAGAAAAGCCGTAGAGGGGTATTCACAGACAGATGGATGGATAATGTGCTTATGACTCAAGATCCCCCAGGAGACATTGCTGTCTGGCTGTGTCACTCATCACTTTCATCACTAAGCCCTCCTCCTCGCTCATATCCTATCACACTTTTCAATTCTCCTTTCATTCAGTTTTTTCTCATCATATTGTACCTGACGAACAATGCACTGGATACCTTGCATTTTGATTCTTTCTTCAGAGATGTAACTCCTCCTCTCCTTTCCTCTCATCTCCTCTCTCCCTGCCCTCTTGCTTTCCCTAATGGATGGTGCTAATGCCCATCATCATCATCATCGTCCATCTGGGGGAGATTCCTTCCTGCATCTGCTCACTGAGGGACACAACAGGCCTGCTGAGATCATTCACTCATTGATTCCATCCATCTATGAATTCATTCAATTATCTTCCCATCTTCTATTTATTCATTCATTCTTTCTGGACTCCACCTTTTTGATCGTTGATTAATTAATCTGTTCACTTATTCATTCATTCTGTTATTCAGAGTAAGGTGATTCTGCATGAATGCTCACAAGTACACAAGTATATCTATTTCCCAGTTACAGTCTAGATTCAGCCTTTGATGATGTGAAGGGGTATTGGGTAACAGCTAATGACCAAGTCTTTGTCTGACTGCCTCAGTCATCAGATTGGGAGGAAGGTTTCTGTGTGTGTGTGTGTGTGTGTGTGTGTGTGTGTGTGTGTGTGTGTGTGTGTGTGTGTGTGTGTGTGTGTGTGTGTGTGTGTGTGTGTGTGTGTGCATGCTTGTGTGTATAAAGAGAGACAGGAAGACATTGGCTGTGTTGGAAATTATAAACTACGT
This sequence comes from Dicentrarchus labrax, assembly GCF_905237075.1. Lineage (NCBI taxonomy): Eukaryota > Metazoa > Chordata > Actinopteri > Moronidae > Dicentrarchus > Dicentrarchus labrax. The sequence goes on from NW_026136721.1 coordinate 10,694,842, forward strand.
ACTTCCCACTATATACTCATACTCACACTGCATACTGCCTACTAAATGAATGATTAAGTATGCCGATTGTTCCCACTGGAGTATATTCAAACATACGTCTTCTCTGTATCACTTAGCTGTATCGATCACAACAAGCTCCAACAGAGGGCTGTGGAGATAGGTCTGGCTACTCCAGACTAATCTCAACATTATGGTTCAAGCTACCATTGAATGAAAATTGTTGTTTACTAATATACATTTAACATTACCTCTGAATATAATATTTTCCAGTATTATTTTCAGGCAAATTAATGTAAAAAAGGAGGAAGAAAGGGGCACTAAAAATTGGATTGATAGAGGAATAAAGAATTAAGGTAAATATTAATATCACAGATGGAGCAGGCAGTATTAATAGCTACTGTACCGAGAAGCAGAAGAGGAGGCTGCTGAGCTGAGGAGGCGACTTGTCTCTGGCTCTGTAAGTTACCTTATAAAGTTGACCTAAAGCAGCGCTTAATTAAACAGATTAAATATGGAACAGTATATAGAAATGTTGCTGAAGTCATCTGCTGCTTTGGCTGCAGTGGTCTGTGGGGCAACAGGGTTCTGTGAGCGGACTGGCCGACTGGTGAGAAGCCCTCCCAAGTTTGAGCACTTTCTTAATTCGCCATCACTTTTCATAAAACTGATGATATTTGCAATCTACACCATTGATTTCTCGATTTAAATATTCTTAAAAGTGCTTTTTGTGGTAAAATAACTGTCTAAAACCATCTGCCAGTCAAGTTGAGTATGTGCAGTAAGTATATGTAATTACACAAACACAAACTCTAATAGACAAGCTTAGGGATTCTCCAACTCCAGTTACCTCCCATAGTCTGGCAAGTACTGCTGTCAGCTCAGGGAATGGCCATCCTAGGAGCCGGGTGGTTTGATGGGGGGGTCCATGGAGTAGAAAGAGGATGGAGTTGGAGAATAATCCAATTCTGTTTAATGGGTGAATTATGAAGTACTGACTTTTTGGCTCGTTGGCAGGCTAATGGATCACTCTTAGTATAGGCTTGGCATTTTGTAAGCTTTGTGTAATTGTGTGCACACAGACTGTCCGCATGCAGCCCAGAGAACACAAAGACTATATGCATGGACTGTATGTGCTGACAAAACATTTGAAAGAAAATGTATAAATACAACTAGAGCGGAAACTATTAGTCTATTAATGAATCAGCTGAATGAAGCAAAAATGTTGTCTTTTTCAGCTTCTAAAATGTGAGAATTTAAAGCTGTTGCTGTTAACTTTTATTTAAAAAAAGGTTTTTGTTATATTTATATCATTTTATCCTTGCAGTAGTACATGAGACGAATAATCAAACAAATCTGGTTCCTTTGGCTCCTCCTAGTGCTCCTAACAGCATTTGTAAGAAGCCGCTCAGACTGAATAACACAACTACTACTAATAACACAAAGAGCCAAGAAAGATAGTTGGGAATGAAACTCATTCATCAACAAACTTAAAGCCACCAACCCAAAGTGTTATTTTCTTATAGTATATTTCTTGGCTCTGATTGGTAGTTTACATTCAGGCCCAGTGGATTCTTAAAAATGCTATGACTGTGCCCATGTCCATTCCTGAGTTTATGTGGCCCTTTAAGGACAACATTAATGTGTGTGTGTGTGTGTGTGTGTGTGTGTGTGTGTGTGTGTGTGTGTGTGTGTGTGTGTGTGTGTGTGTGTGTGTGTCTGTAAGCTGATATGGCATTAGCTAAACTATTGCAAGCTTCCACAAAGACCCATTAGCTCACAACTACAGGTCCATGTATTAGCCTGACTCCACCCCACAGACACCAGAGGCGACCTATGTCCATTACATCCAGCTCACCAACCACCACAGCCTGTCAGCAATCATTTATGACGACCACCTGCCTGACAGCAAACAGGGACCCATTTAAAGGAGACTCCATTGTTATTGATAATTAGGAATTAATGATATTGATGTTTACTGAGGGTTGAATATGACATGCAAGCAGTTGGCTCATAACTCGGGCTAAGTGCCTATTAGGCTGCATGAAGACACAAGTGACATCATTGTTGGCCTCAGCCCATGCCTAATACCCAGACGTCCCACTGCTAAACATAATGTGTGTGTGTGTGTGTGTGTGTGTGTGTGTGTGTGTGTGTGTGTTTGAATTTTGCAAATTATTTCCACTCCTATGATTAAATTCATCATTTAGCAACATCTTGTATTTTTAAATACAAAGCACCGATGGAAATGGATTTTACAGTCTTATGAAACCATTAATTGAGACACATTTCACTTCCTCTCATAATATTTCAGTTTTCATCATTCAGGAAATCTGGTTTTGACACCTGAGCCATTGGCTCCTGTTTGATTTACTTCATAGTTAATGCAGGATATGTTTCATTACATTGCACTGACACTTTTATCTGTAATGTCTTTTAACCAACTGTATGTATGACTCCTTTGACTTTTGCCCCTTGGTAGGTAAATGGAGGTGCAGGACAGGAGCCGCTCCCCGTCCCGTAGGACCAGCCGGGTGGAGCAGGTGGTGGGACGATGGCTGAGACGGTCCCGAGACTTAGGCAGCAGGTCTCACTCTCTGAGCAGGTAAAGCTCTGTTTTTCTCGTATATAAATTAATTCGACTCTCCATTTCGTCTGACCTGTGTCTTTTGACTGAGGGATAGGCCTATGTGAAAATATAGAAATCATAGGAAATCCACATACCTACCTACCAAGCGATCTCTATCGGCATTTTCTATCTACAGCAACAATTTTTTGCTGTATTTTTCTAATATACACAAATATGAGGTTGTTTACCACAGAACTGATCAAACTGCCAGAGAGTAAGATGTCAAGCAAGGAAAGATGTCATTATTTATGTTTTTATTTTTATGGCCACCTGCTCCTCTCCAGAGACCGGGTTGCAGCGGATGGGAAGACAGCAGAGTCCGGTGGCTCTGATCAGAGGAATTACCCCTTCCGCTTCAATGTTCAGATCCAACGGGACCCAAACCTCAACTCTCATGGCCTCACTCTGTCCTCCCAGACCCCTATCCTGGTTCAGGAGGTCAACCCAGGTATGACAACATTTATGAAATGTAAACACAGAAGAAGGAAAAAGCAACAAAACATTACAAGGTCTTTAACCTTAAACAAGTGCAGAAAAAATCTGAATTAGTTATTAACAGTTGAGCACCTACTTCACCCTCCTGCCAGTTATGAGGGAACATTTATTAAGCTGATCACTGAACTTTGAATCAAGCTGGTCTGATATACAAACCTTGTTGTGTGTATACACAGATATGTAACCCTCTTGTCCATAAAACCAATGTAGCACTACTCAGCACGGACAACTCATGAGTAGAAGAAATACAGTACTACTCAGTATCAGGGAGTTTGATTTCATAGCTGACACTGCATGTTTGGGTGAGCCCAGCTATGTCTGGTTTGTTAACTCTCATTTTCTCCAACACCAGCTCAGGCTCCCTTCCCCATGGAGATCACATTCTACGTGCCAGTTTCCATTGCCAAGGTCTGCAGTGTTTTGGTCTGCTTTGTCTCTTGCCCAACAGGCACAGCTGCTGCTGTTCAGTTTGTAGGTGCAGAGTCCCTATGGCAGCAGCCTTTAATGACCTGTCCCACCCATGGTAATGTTAGGGCCATACCAATGTTCAGTCAGTCAATTCAGTCAAATGTAATGAATTGAATCCAATCATTTGCCTGGTGGAAATTGGGAATTTATTTTCTGCTTCTGTGAAGAGCTTTACTATACAACTACTGCAGGCATGAGGCTGATAGGACCAACCACGGTATCAAATATATTCTGGTCTTTTATAGGAACAGAAGATTTATTTTCTTGTATTCTGCCAGTTGTCTCTTATTTTGCATAGATCAAGCCACCTCAGCCAATGTAATAATGGAGCTGTGCCAGACCACTGCAGGCCTCTGGCCAGTGTACAAGACAAACCATGAAAAGTGGAAACTCCAAGGGAGGCTGATACTGCTTGCTCATCCTGCATACATGCACACAAAATCACATTAACAAAGGAAATATACTGTAGCATTGATGGTGTGTGTGCATGGTGTGTATGTGTGTGTAAAACTAAGTAGGAGCTTTACAAGAAGAGGGATTTTTTTTGCCCTTAATTGAGGTTCTCAGGCAGCACTTTCTCCCAGGCTTTTTACTGTCCCCAAGAACCTCTTCCAATTAAATGCCTAATGTACTGTTTGTTATGCAATAGATTGGTAACACTGGGGTTAGGGGTGCAATTGGGGGCAAGGGAGGTGGGATACACATAAAGCTAGAGATGTGTTCCACAGGCTGAGTAAGTCCTCAATTAAATCCATTCACAGGAACGTCAGAGTGTGTCAGCCCCAAGTGTGACCTTATCATGATGTCACTCATTGGTTTTGGAGTACGTTTTTGAAGCCTTGGGTTTGGAATTATGGATGTCACCATGTTGGTGTTTTGCTACCACCAGCGGTGACGTACAGCGAGTTTGGCTGCGCTGACTGGTTGCGCTTGGTTTCAACTCATCCGTAGCTAAATAAATGGCGGCTTGCCTAGCCACAACTTTCTTACAGCTTACAGACAAACAGTACACTAAAATATGTTTCTGAAATGATTTTGAGCTAATAAATAAAGTTAGAAGTAGGGAATCCTTTTTTTGGGGGGGGGTGATTGCTTTTATGATAGTGACAGCTGAAGATAGACAGGAAAGGGGGGGCAAGAGAGGGGATGACACGCAGCAAAGGGCTGCAGGTCAGATTCGAACCCTGGGCCGCTGCAGCAAGGACTCAGCCTCAGTACAATTCTTTTTTTACATGACATTAGAGGTGGGCGATATACATCGTTTGTGATAATATCGTCATGTTGTTTTGACAATGTGCAAATTTCCATTATCGAGTATTTAAATTACAATTACAAAAATATTGAAACGCACGCAGAAACTCCTCACATCCACTTAATACACAGTGCAGCAACGCTCTCTACAGCATGGCAGGATTCAGTCACACGACTAGTGGGCCTACGTGATCACATGACGTGATCACATGACCTCTCGCTAGCATCTTCCTTGCAGTTTAGCAGCGCGTTGTGATGGTAGAGAGAAAATGCAAGCATCTCCAGTCCAGGGTTTCCTGCAGCACTTTTGCAGCTAAGGCGGCCGCCTTAGCAACACAGCAAAAAAATAAAAAAAACTCTGTCCTGTTTTCTCCCTTTCATTCCAAACCGTGTTGCGTTTACACGTGGTTGTCTTATAGCTATACGTTTGATGATTGCACATGATTTTCTCTCGCATTGTACACAGCCAAATGGACAGAAGAACGCAACCAAAAATTGCGGGCTTCTTCATACGACGAAGCAGGCCTACCTCACCATCCGCACCCTGCACCCCCCCGTCTGATGGCAACCAATGCAGATTTAAGGTTTTTCTGCACTAGCCTAATTTCACAGACCTGATTTCACAAACCCAGAAGCTCTGTCCACTATTTATTAAAGTCTAGGGATATCCTGTAGTTAGACACCTCTACTGGATCCCATGGCACAGCCCTTTTACAGGTCACAATGTAAAACTTGGTTCAAAAAGACCATCAACCACCCAAAAAAATCATGGATAATTTTGATATGCCTGCAGATGTGTAGTACCGCCCAATAATGATGCTTAGCTTGTGTGTTGACTGCAGAGATTGCAGAGAAGAGGGATGCAACACTAGTAGCTGCACATGCTGCTTGATTTGAAAGGGGTTCTTCCTTTTAGAAAGTTACTCTCCAGCGACCAGCTGCTGTAAATGTTGTCACATCTAAAGGAGAGCTGCAGTCTTACAGTCCCTCAGTAACTTTCCAAAAATAGAATAATTTATCATCACATACAGTGTCTTGATTATGGTCTACTTACAGCCATATAGTTGTCACTCAGTTTAGAATGAATTGCCTTTTAGAGCTGATGCCAACTCATGCATAGTGAGTCATTCAGAGAATCCTGCAGTATGTTTGCCTTGCAATGTTTGTACACTACTCTTCTCATATTTTGCATGGTAGATTGTCTGTTCAGAACTGTGATATGTTCATTTTATAAATTACATTTGTTTGTATTCAAGTCTTTATTTTTTCAGTCAAGCACAAACCCTTATGAGATTCAAGTCATCATTGATAACACAATACATTATGTAATCACTATACGTAAAGAGACAAAATACAGAGCTGTGTATTCACCACATTTCTAACTCTTAATGCATTAGACAATGGACAGAGAAATAGTTCAGTTTTATAACATTAATCAGTAGGATTGATCTGCTTGGTCTATGGCACATTCCTAATGAATGCTTTATAACTGAATTAATTTAATGTTTTTGAATAAGCAGAAGTTTACACCGATCAGCCATAACATTATGATCACTGACAGGTGAAGGGAATAACACTGATTATCTGGTTATCATGGCTCCTGTCAGTGGGTGGGCTATATCAGGCAGCAAGTGAACATTTTGTCCTCAAAGTTGATGTGTTAGAAACAGTAAAAATGGGCAGTGTGAGGATCAGAGCGACTTTGACTAGGGCCACATTGCAATGGCTAGACGACTGGGTCAGAGCATGTCCAGAACTGCAGCTCTTGTGGGGTGTTCCCGGTCTGCAGTGGTCAGTACCGATCTAAAGGGGTCCAAGGAAGGAAAAGAACTGGAGACAGGGTCATGGGGGGCCAAGGCTCATTGATGTACATGGGGGAGTGAAGGCTGGCCCGTGTGGTCCGATCCAACAGACGAGCTACTGTAGCTCAAACTGCTGAAACACTTAATGCTGGTTCTGATAGAAAGGGGTCAGAACACACAGTGGATCACATATTATTGGTATGGGACTGCAAAACATTACGACCACCAGGGGGCCCGGGTCAGAATGTTAGAGCTGATCGGTGTATACTTTTATGGTCTGCATGTTTTTATTTCCCATTTTAAAAAACTAACATATTTTCCATGTTTTAAAAGTAGCGATTGTATCGATATACAAATTTGGAGTGAGTAAGTAATTTGCATTGACCAAAGAAATGCTGTTTTATACATAATAAATAATAAAGGAAAACTAACAGATTATGTTGAACAATGTGAATGACCCAGGTTTTTACATTAGATATTGAGCTACTTCTCTTACACTGAACATTGTTATAATGCTGTATGCTAGATGCTAAATCCATGAATGTGCTACAGCTAATAAAAATGACATATTTCCTATCATTGTACGATAAAACACATAGGAAATCTGAATTTAAAATGCACTGTATAACTACAGTGAAATACAGTGCATTGTAAAAAATTTACTGTAACTGCTGCAAATACAATAATAAAGCGTTACAGTTTTATATATGATATGACTAAAAATTAGACAGTTATTCATTAAGTACACCCTGTATACTTTGCTCTACTTATATTTGTACTCTGAAGTGCAGTTTGCTGCTGAGCTGCAAAGCAACAAGGATCTGAATCCCCCTGAGGTCCGGGGGCAGATTACCTCGCTTTCTCCTGTCTGGCTCAACCCTGCTCTGTCACCATCTGCTTCTGCCTGTCCCACACACACACACACACACACACACACACACACACACTGTTGCTCATGTCTCCAGTGGCCCCACTAAGGCTTGGCTCAATGTTTCCTCTCTCTATGTCTGTAGCACGTGCTGCAGCATTTTGGCAGTGAAATATGAATCCTTTATTTAAAAGCATTTTCAGAGCTATCGGTGTCACCTGCATCTGTCTATGTTCACTTTGGATGTTGTAGACAGTAATAACTTGTATCACAATTAAGTAACTCAACACTGGAGGGTTACCTGATGTTGTACAGGAAGTAATATGCTGGGGATGCTGTTGATGATTGTAATATGGAAGGCGATGGCGCAGTGTCTATGTGTATGAGAAACTTTTATGTTTCTTGACACAGTACTAGATTGCACACACTTTAAGGTATCTATGATCATAACCATGATTCATGACTTTGTGATGGTGCACACAAATTAAATACACCCTTTCTCCCAGGATAGTCATTGTAAAGACATAGACAAAATAAGCATTAAATGCATAATGTGTAAAATATCTTGAAGTTTTATATAAATAAAATATATAAACCTAGAGGTAGAGCTATCAGTAGCTTTATAAAATAACATCTTCCCAATGTTGGCATAAAGCATTGGAAACGTCTTACCATGCCTCCATCAAATATTGTGAGACTCTTATGCAATGCCATTCTCATTCCAAGTTTCTTTCAGCTTATTTCAATGTCCCCTTCTGCACAGTACTTTCTGTAATAGCTTGGCCAGAGAGCAGTTAAACGATAGGTTGACATTTTTCCAAGTCTGTTTTAAAACAATCGTCAGGTGCCCATATGAAGCTTGAAGTAGGTTTGCTTGCTGTAAACATTCCTCCTGTTCATACTGGCCATCAGAAGACCCCTTCTTAATGCACTCCCAATTTAAGTGCTTGGGAAGCAAATTAATATTCTTCACAAATATGTTCTATTTAGTATTATTGCAGTGAAGGGCGGTAACACAAAGAGGGAGACTTGAAATGTAAATGTGCTCAGTTTGGGACAGCATCATCAATGTATTTGGAGCAATTGTTGACAATAGGATTTGAAAGAAATCATCTCCATTTGCAAACATCGCCTGTAATTTCTGATCACAACTCTGTTAGCCTGGTGTTTAGCTTTTTCTTCCATGCATCTCCTCATACAATGACACAAAACACGTCTGCTTGTCTATTGACTACTGAAGCAAATCCTACAGAGAGAAGATTTTCCCCCTAATGTTATCAGTACTGGTGACAGCAGCCATCCAATATTTCTGGAGGCTGACCTAGGGACAGTAAGCGAAAGGTGTTTTTGTTGTTAAGGTTTAGAGTTGAAGAGGGCGGAGAAATATACAGTTGTTTGATTCACTCTAAACTGGATGCACAGTGATTAAATCGCTGGTCTCCCTGCGGTGGGACAGTTATGTTTGGAAACCTGTGTGAAAAATTATGCATCAGTGTGAGATGAAAGGAGACGACTAACATGCAAGCTGCTGCATGTCATCAACCCCAGTTGCAGTATGAATGCAGGCCAATTGAACACCCTCAGGCATGACAACACAAGGACATTTTGTGTGTCCAGGTGGTCCTGCAGATGGTCGGCTTGTCCCTGGCGACCAGCTTGTGAAGATCAATAACGTCGCTGTCGATGACCTGACCCCGGAGCAAGCTGCTGAAATAATCAGGTCTCCACTGACAGCTGCATTCACAAACACACACACATATGCATGATAATCGGTGCATATACCACAAAATTGCTGTTTAAAACTAAATAATGCACATCACGTCTAACCTTACTAAGACTCCTTTTACTTTTTTTTTTTTTTTTTTTTTTCAGGGAGTGTCAAGATTCGTTGACAATGACTGTCCTCAGAACAATGCTGGTGAGTCTGCTGTATCTAACTAACCACACACATTTTCACTGCACAGAAACACACATTTTCACACAAAGTTACACTGATGGACACTTAATTGGATGATGATTCATCCTCTTCCAGCAGCATTTTAGATGAAATGTGCTTGTTTCCTCTTGTAAAAACAAACATACACAGGCATGTACTATATGTGTACACATGATGTACAGTGTCTCCATACACATGGGATCTTAAAATGCTGTTGTCAACAAACACATCAACCAGCATGTCAATGAGACGTGGGGTCAAGAATCATTGCTAACAAGTGTCCTGTCGCCAAGGTCCCACCACTACATCAGTGTTAACAGTGACAGCACGGCACGCCCTCGGAAACTCCCCCCACAGACTCAGATAGACACATACTCTGTCATGATCACTCAATCTACAATGTGTGTGTGTGTGTGTGTGTGTGTGTGTGTGTGTGTGTGTGTGTGTGTGTGTGTGTGTGTGTGTGTGCTGGTCCTCAATCTGCGAAGGTGACATATGTGTTTGCACTGAGGTGAAGTAGATCGGTAAATAAATGGCTGCTCCTCAGTGATTCTCATCAGCGGTCTGCTGATGGAAGCACCTTCCCCATCTGATTCATAGCTCACAGCTCCTCTAAGAAATCATTACTGGGCTTTAAGGAATTATTAGTATTTCCTGGAAAATATCCATCTTTGTCATGCTTGTTGATGGTAACAAAACATCAAAAGAGTTCAGAACAAAGGCTTGTAAGATTTTTATTATAATCAGACAGTGATATAAGAGCAGGAGGATTGTTTGAGTGTTCTAAGTGTAAATCCCTCAATAGAACAACATCTATTTGATTGCTTGTGTTGTATTGGAAATAGAATAGTATTACTATTACATCATTAATATATTTCTAAAAATGAATGCACCCATCTATATATCATAATAATTTACTCTCTGCAATATTAGACGCTATCCATCTAGTGTACACACTCACTCTTCCCAGACAGTGCAACATACCTATGAATATTATATTCCATGTCTGCCAATAGAGCTTCCTAAGTGTTACACACTGGACCTGACCTCTCTTAGCTGTGATATTGAAGCTAGCAAAATTATTTGAACTACTTCAAGTTTTAGTCTGCAACCAAGTCCACCAAAGAAAGACAGTGTATAAATAATCAAATGTGTTTGGTAAAATGTCTGTATGCATTCATGGATGAGAAAAACAAAAGCAACAGACCATGCATGTTGTCATTTCTCTCATATGAACCACTTCACTGAAAATACATCTGCATCACATACAACCCTGTTTAAATGATAAAAATGCTTATTGATTTCTCCCAGGGCCCAAAGTCATCATTCATCACACCAGAGAAGAGGGCCAAGCTCAGGTCCAACCCTGTTAAAGTCCACTTTGCTGAGGAGGTGGAAGTCAATGGACACTCTCAGGTGAGTGAGAAATAACTCACAACTCAGCTTTCAATCCCCCATCCCTCTCTTTAATGTTAGCTTATTAGCACATTCATTAACAAATTGAAACCATGTGTCTTGTATTGCTGTAGACAGGTATCACCTTTACATTTTTGTGCAATTTGATATTATGTGTTAATACCAGGTGTAAATGGGGTCTAAAATGCGTGGGATATTGTCAGATTCACATATGCTCATAAAATTTACCCCAAAATATTTATTTGATTTGTCTTATTCCTTCAAATCAAATCCAAATCTTCAAGCAGTGTTATGGAGCTGTTTTTCTATGAGTGGGTCTCTGTGTTGTTTATTTAATGTACTCGTACAAGCTGTCACTTGCAAGCATGCATGGGTGACATGGTACACTATTCCACTGATCAACAGGTGGCTGTAACATGCCAAGATAGGTAGCAGTGCACCAGCAGAGGCAGAAAAGAAGAAGACTTAAAGCTAGTATGAATGTAAACTGTGCTGGATATAAAATAATTAAGAATCAGATTTGCAAATGTTTCATGAGGAAGGAAGAAAATTTTGATTGATCAAACCTTTTGATACTACAGTAGTTTCACATGCTGTAAAATGTTATCTATTATTGCCAGATGTACCTTTGCATAATGACAAGGAGTGATGTTTTATAATTGGTCAGTATTATTCCATACTCTTTTTCTCTTATAAGCTTGGCTCTGGTTGATCAGAGTTCACATCCTGCCAGCGGATGTGAAATTAGCTGGATGAGGAAAACCACAACGGCTGGAGTGCCCATTACTAATCACACAGAAAACACGGATCGATATTTGCCTCATCCTCCAGTCCTAATGTCACAATGAGGACAATGAGCATCAGATTAAGGAGAGAGGTAGATGGGGGGGGGGGTTGTTTTAGCCATCGTTAAAAGGGAGAGGAAACAAGAGAAATAGAAGATGGGAGGGTGACATGGGAGGGGTTGTCTAAAATTTGAAAGCTCTCCATTTGAACTTCAAAACATACAGACATCAATGTTGCATTACATCACAGTGTCAATACATAAAAACACTTTCTAAAATGATAAGAGAACAGGGATGAGGCAGAGAAAGATGACTCACCACAGTGAACAAGTTGGGCAGACAGAAACAGGCCAGAGGATATGATGGGAAGCAACATTCTGTGAGCTTAAAATGAGATGAGGATAATCTTTCTCTTTCCTACTGTGAGCATGTTGTAATATGTAAAGCTATTTAACTGTTAATTTGGCTGCCCAGTAATTCAAAATTACAGTATTTTTTGGGTGCAAAAGCAGAAGTGCTTGTGAAATGTCCTCAGATATATTCCAATAAAACAGACTTGTCATTATGTCTTTATGTTTGGCTGAGGTATCAATAAAAATAAAAATGTGAAATGTAAGTGCAATGGAAACGAATAAATCATGATGTGCATGTGACTTAAACATCCACTTAGGCTTCCGTTCCACTGAAGCGACTACAATGGCAGCAGATGGAAACATCAGATCTGTGCAGAGCGATGAGAAAACTGTGAAGTTCCTCAAATTAATGTATTAACAAACAGAAATGTCATATTTCAATTTCCCATCATTTGAGATTTGAATGGCACTCTTTTAATTACAGTCCTGACTTGGTCTGTTTCCCATTAAAAACAAAACAAAAACTAAGTGTGTTATTTGAATTCAACCTTCATTTCAAATCCATATTCTTAAGGTCTGCCAATCTTGCTTTTATCATTTAAGGAATATTGCTACAATCTGTTCATTTCTAAATTGCAGAGACACTGAACCCATTATACATGCTTTCATTTCCTCACATTTAGATTAATGTTACAGCCTCCTAAATTGTACAAAATGCAGCATCTATAGTTCTAACCAGAAGAAGAAAAGCAAACATATTACATCTGTCTTAATGTCTTTACATTGGTTTGTAAACCTGACCCTTCGCCTGACCCCATGTCTGCTTTGCAGGGCAACTCGCTGCTCTTCCTGCCTAATGTTCTGAAGGTGTATCTGGAGAACGGACAGACCAAGGCCTTTAAATTTGAACCCAGCACCACAGTCAAGGTACTATGCAATGATACAGTCCACCATATTGATATCAATTCCTATTTATTACCAAGTTCATTTCGCCTTCATACTGGATACTTAACAACTGTAGTGGAGTTTTGGGGGTTCAGAGTTGACACTGAGGTTCAGGGTGTGCTTATGTAATGGAAGTATTCCCTGTGATTCATGAAGCCAATTTTCATGCTATAAATGTGAATTAATGTGATGTAATGCCAAGCCTGCACTAAGCTTCATATTTAAACATAACCATATATTGTAACTAAAGTGATATTGGATTGAATGTATAGTCTACTTTAAAAGCCACAACTAATGTAATGCACTCTTTCAGGTTTATCAATATTAGACATACTGTACTTGAGCTTCCTAGATTTGCCAACCTTTCTGAACTTGTTTCATTGAGACCTACGGACCTCAGCTCAGCTCACGTCAGCATTTATGTTTCCTGATGTTAGAAAATATTGTCTCTCAAGATGTAATTTTCTCCTTGCATCAGGACATTGTGATGACACTGAAGGAAAAGCTTTCTCTGAGCCGTATTGAACACTTCTCCCTGGTGCTTGAGCAGCAGCACAGCATTACTAAACTACTGCTGCTACATGATGAGGAGAGGATACAGCAGGTATGCACAGTTATTCTACATGTCTCCTCAGTAGTCTACACTACAGCTCCCTTTGGAAGTGGGTTAGATCTTTGACAGTACTTAATATTTTACCTGAATTATAAAATATATAATTCAAGCAAAGTGTGTGTGTGTGTGTGTGTGTGTGTGTGTGTGTGTGTGTGTGTGTGTGTGTGTGTGTGTGTGTGTGTGTGTGTGTGTGTGTGTCTTCAGGTGGTCCAGAAGAAAGAGGCCCATGACTACAGATGTCTGTTCCGTGTTTGTTTCATGCCCAAAAACCTCCAGACGCTACTTCAGGATGATCCCACTGCCTTTGTATACCTCTACCTGCAGGTAGATTGATGAACCTCTAACCCACAGATAAACTCCAGGCTACAGCAGTTTTCTATGTATTGTGTGGTAGGGGTAGAAAATTGATCTAATCAACTATCTACGATCTAATCAAAGTGTTATAACCAGTCCAGTTAGTGCTGCTGTTGACACATTTCTGCATGATGTAAATCAGCAGACTGAAAGGTCAGCTTGTTTTAAAGTGCAGTTTTTCATCACATCTCACCATAGTTTTATTTCTGCCCTGTGGTTCCTTTATTCAATGATTTTGTCACTCAACAAGTAAAACCTGAAATGTAAATTCATGTTGCATGAGTTGCTGACTTGTTGGCTCACCATTATGAAGGAAAGTTACAGTAAGTTCTTACTTTTAAATTTCCTCCTGTTGTTATGGATATTTGTGCTCAGTTGAATAGCAAAAAAGGAAACACTGTAAACGAGACGTAACAGTAGTTTACAAACCATGGATAGTCCTGAAATGTGTACACAACATAAAATTGTTGACATTTTTACAAATTTGTCATTTTTTCACTATGTGTACTGTAACTGTGTGTGTTAGGGGGTGAATGATGTGCTGCAGGAGCGTTTCGCAATAGAGATGAGATGTAACACCGCCCTGCGACTTGCTGCGCTGCACATCCAGGAGAGATTGGCGAGCTGTGGACAGTCACCAAAGACCAACTTGAAGATTATCACGTGAGACACACGCACTCATTTTAAATTATATTAATAACCACTAAATTCAACTATAATTAACACATTTATTTACTCCACTAGTAAAGTATTGTTGTATTGTGCCATTGCAGTCTTGTACCACTAAGCCTCTTGGGTGAGCATCAAAGATGCATTTCAAGATTTCATAGGGATCAAGGGGATGCTATTCCATTGATATTCCTAGATACAGTTCAGCAGTCTTGTACACAAAAACAGACCCTCTCAGTCTGTGTTTCTGTGTTTCTCCAGGAAGACATGGGGCATAGAGAACTTTGTGTCATCCACCTTGTTGAGGAACATGCGAGAGAAAGATCTGAGGAAGGCCATTGCCTACCACATGAAGAAGAGCCAATCACAGCACGACCCCAAGCAGAAGGGCCTGTCAGTCGATCAGGCACGGATCAACTACCTGGAGGAGCTGAGTGATCTCAAGTCATTTGGAGGGAAATCCTTCAGTGCCACCATGATGGTAGGGTTCAGACTGCTTACTGTATATGTACATTAATTTCTTCTTCTCATTCTCTTCTACTCAATTTCTCCTCCTCTGTCTGCCTCCCCTGCTCCCCCACCCTTCAGCTCCAGGACAGGGAGTCCATGGTGACCCTGTTGGTGGGGGCACGCTACGGGGTGAGTCAGGTGGTCAACCACAAACTGAGCATCCTGTCCACCCTCACAGAGTTCACCAGCATTACACGCATCGAGCTGCTGCCTGAATCTGACAAGGTCAGCCTGGTCAAAATATACCTGCAGGACATCAAGGTAAGAGCAGGAATATACACACACACCATCACACATCTAGCACAGACAAAATACTGGAAACCACGTCAAAAAGCACTTTTACTTTGAAGTAACTCAATCAGCATTACAAACACTGCTACAAAGGTGGGTTATATTAGGTTGCGTACCAATTAGCATTATTTGTTCACCCTTTGTTGGTGCAGTTTGTCTGTATGTACCATGTGTTGTGATTATTTTTTGAGACAGTGCCCTTTTACATATTTAATAGGGTTACGTAATTTTGCAAATTCTTTTGAAGCACCAGCAGTTTGGACACAGGAGATTTAGCCACTGTTGAGATCTGGAAGGTCCCGAATCAAACTGCTGACTGCCAGACCTCTTTAATAGCTTAGGAACACTGCTAATTAGCATTGAACTTACCGTGCCCCCCCCCCATTGTAGGTGTGTTTTCAAAGGTGATTAATTACTTTAAAATTCCCTGACCTGTTTACATTATTTTGTGTACCCCCTCCTGTATACAATATGCAGATTTCAGCATGAAAAGAAATAGAACTGCTTTTTCAACAGTATTAGGACCCTTTTGAATTTGAACCGGGTTACTGTACGCTCATTGTTTTTTCCACTGCTAAAATGATCTTACCATGTACTAAGTCCTTGACACACCGGCCCGGGTTTGACTCCAGCCTGCGGCCCTTTGCTGCATGTCGTCCCCTCTTTCTCTGCCCACTTTCCTGTCTCTCTTGAGCTGTTCTGTCCAATAAAGTCATACAGCCCCCCAAAAAGTGAAAAAAAACAGATGTCACTCCCTTGCTTTCCCTGGCTCATCCCATATCATCTTGTCTCCTTTCTCATACTAAGCCCATCACATTGCTGTTGGAGTCAGTGGCAGCCAAAGATATGTCCTGCCTAATAGCAGGGTACTGTCGAGTGTTTGTTGACCCCAACCTCAACATCTTTCCCTGGATAGATGACTCCAAGAAGCACAGAGTGTCTGCTGAGGAAGGTGCAGAAACACATTCATAGCCCAAAAGATTCATACATCCATAAAGTCATGCACCATTATGTCCTAAATAATGAAAAACTGTTTGTTTTTGTGTTGGTGTATGTTCACAGGTTATGTGTCACGGTGTGGCAGCGACTCAGACAACTCCTCAGACTTGGACATGGAACCGCTGGTCGCCCAGGTGTCTCATGATGAGAAGCCCTGCCCTCGTGTCAGATCCTCATCAGACCCAGACGGAAGAAAAAGAAAAGACAGAGACAGAAAGAGAAACAAAGATGGAAAAGAAAAGGGAGATAAACCTTGGGGGGATAAAAGGCAAAAGGAAGAAAAAGATGCTGACACCGAAAAGGAAAAGTCTCCACTAGATAAGAATAGAGAGAGTAAGAATGAAGATATACAGCACAAGGAAGAGACTGAGAGCCATCAGAATGGACAGCAAATACAGATCGAGATAACAAACAATGATTTGGGGGAAAAAGTGGGACAAGAAGGTAGAATAGGTGGTGAAGAGGTGCGAGCAGCAGAGGAGCTGCCATCTGTGTCAGAAGCATCAGATTCTTGTCAGTCTGACTCTCGGGTCCTCACCAGCCCCTCCAGCGACTCTCTTGATGCTTTGGAGGAAGATGACTTAATTTCATGTTCTTCTTCCTCCATTGACCCCAATGCTCCATCACACACTCATGCCCATATCCACTCTCCCCTTCAGCTTCATCCCTACTCTCATAGGCGCGTTCAGCCGCACCTCCTCGCCCCTCCACCAGCTCACTCCCATCCCCTCCACCTCGCAACTCAAGACAGAGGAGGAGGGGGCTACAGAAGGTCAGGCGATGGAGCCGATCCCCAACTTCTCGCACCCGTCTCGCCCTCTCCCAGCTTTCACCACATCCAAAAATGTTCAGGTAACCCTTGCTCTGATGACAGCTCCTTGTGTTTTGCTGAGCTATCCCGCCTTGTGGACTTCCTGCCAAGCCCTCCGGAGGCCAGCGATGATGAGGACGAAGAAGAAGAGCTGAGGAGGAGGAGGAGGAAGATGTTGAAAGAAATGGATGAGTTGGTGAGAAGAGCGGGTGAAGGTGGAAGTGTGAGCGGGGAGGGTAGTTTTAAAGAACATCCACTGTCCCCTTCCCTGTCCTCCCCCTCCTCCCACATGGAGTTTGTGTTTAACTTTGACCAAAGCGACGCTCGCTGCTACTACAAACTCTGCTCCAACATCACCCCTGACAGCGCTCGCAGCCTCCCCCGCCCACTCCAACATAAAGAGGGAGAAAATTGGGAGGAGGTGGAGGGAGATCCGACTAAAGCGGTTGACTTGGAGCCTATCCCCATCCTTCAGCCACCGCCTGGCTTTGGAGACAGCAGCTCTGATGAGGAGTTCTTTGACGCCAGAGATCGCTTCACGTCACCTGAAGACCCAACCTCGGGAGCCAAGCCAAGAGGTGATGTGGTTTTCATTGTGCTCACATGCATTTCTGTCATTTTCAAACCCTGTACAGTGGTGCAAGTACAGGCTGCTTTTGCTGTCATCTAGTGGTTAATGTTTATACTGTCCAAAAGGGATACAACATTCATACAGCAGTGTGATACACATGCCGGGAATGTAGTACACGGCACTTCTGACCACACCTACTGTAACATTGATGCACACTATAGAGCCTTTACAGCTCAGTACAGTCTGGCTCTCCTCCCATAAAATATTTATCCATTTCATCCATTACACTTGACTGTGTATATATTTATTAGTTCAGAACTGGAAAGTAACTAAGAGCATATTCTACTAAGTACTGTGCTTATGTATAATTTTGGGATCCTTCCAATTTTTGCCACTTCTTCTACCTTCACTTCTATACTTCTACTCCACTGCATTTCAAAAGAAAATATTGTGATCTTAACTCCATTTAATGTACTGTATTTGACAGATAGTTACCCAACTACTTTTTATACTAAATAGTTGTTCCCAACCTTTTTGGCATGTGACTTCTTACTAAAGAACAAAAAAGAACAAAAGGACATATATCTTATAGTAGTATAGTAGGAGTAGTGGCTATATTATATAGCCTCACAAGTGAAGCCAAGGGCAAAGAAAGTGTCTAAATGAGTCACTTCTGCTTGTAAAGCTTAATTGCTAGAGCGTAATAAGTTTTTCATAATCCCCTCTCTAATATGGATTTTGGCAAGTGGGCAGTGAGAGGAAAGTGGTTAGAGAGATTTTAGTGATACAAAAATAAGATTTGGAAAAGCTGTCTCTCCCATCCCCAGTGGAAACAACACCCTTGGTACTCATAGTGACATACAACTCACTGTTAGATAAATAAACTAGTCCATGAAATCACAAAAAAAATGTTTTAATTGCAGCTACCCTGCCGGCCCCCTCTGACAAAAACCTTCAAGCAAAAATACAGTGATACAAAACTGGAGGTTCATTTGTCACTGAGTTCATTTGGATTACCTACAGTATGTCTGCTCCCTGCCTCTGTGTACTAATCAAAAATCATTTTGCTATACATTCTGGTCTGAGCCTTGTTTACTATCTTACAGATATTTGCACAGAGATGAAACTGGATTTCCTCAGCACACTCAGTCTCAGTGACATCAGAGTCTCTGTAAATGATGCAGACAAAGATGGAAAAGAGGAAGACAGAAAAGGAGGAGACGAGGAAGGAGGAGGAAGAGAAACATTGTTCCAGCTCAGAAAAAGATCCCGTAAGCGCCGTTCGTACATGGAAACTGATTACACTTCTAGGGTGTCATATCCGGAGCCAGATCCAGAATCAAGACAGGACCTGGTCTCTAGTAGGCTTCATAAGAACCTTTTGGCAGAAGCCAATGATGCACAGATGCTGAGTTCAGATCCTGAACCTTCAGAGCAAACCCAGAATCCCAGTCCTACTGTCTCCTCCCTGGCTCACTCTGAAGGGGAACCGTCTCAGCTCGAGTCAAAACCCATCCTGTCCAAACCCCGCTCGGATGGACCGGGCTCTCCTCGTGGTTTTGGGCCTCATGAGCAGACTAGAGACCCACAGGCCCCCTCCATGTCCAGGAAGCAAGAAATGGAAATGGAACCTGATGCAATGGAATCCAAATCAGTCACAGATCTGGTGAAGGCAGCATCTCCTACCATCACCGTTGTCCGCTGCCGGGTGGATCCTGATGGGAAGGAGTGTGCTGATCGGAGGGGTGATGGAAAGGAGGAAGGGGAGGGACAGGAGGAGATGGATGAGGACAAAGAGGATGGAGAGAAGGAGGAGACAACAGGTGTGTCGGGAAATGGGCCGTTCACTAGTCATATGTTTTTGCCAGAAATCACCGAGGGAGAAGGTAAGGGGAAAGAAGAGAAGAAAGAGGACGTGAGAGGGTCCTCATCCAGTTCAGAGAGACCACTCATAGGCGCTGAAAGGCAGCCAGATGCCAACACACTGCCTACATGTTTGATAGATGTGAATAAAAAGAGCAGCAATGGCCTTCTGGGAGCCTATCTGATTGCCCTAGAGCAAAATTCATATGCAGAGGAACATATGTTTGAAGGTGTGCGTGAAAATTTAAACCCTCCATCATACTCACCACCACCCCCTCCACCTTCATCCCCTCTTCCTCCAACACCAGTTGTTCACAAATCCCAAAGTGACTGTTTGGTGAGGGAAGAAGAGGGAAGCAAAAACACGGGAACCTCAACCAAAATGGCTTTATCTAATTCTGAGGAGACGCCACTTTGCCAACGAAATCACACTATCAAAGCACAATTATGTTTAGAAGTCACCACCTGTGTTCATGAGGAAGAAGCCATCGGTATTGTTAGTTCTACTATGACTGCTAGTGATGAAGTTACTGACAACACCAATTCGGACAGTGTTTTCGATGATGATGATGAGGTGTGTAATTCCTTAAATTCTAATGCAAGTGACAAGAAAGATGACTGGACTGTAGCTAAAAAGCATAGCCTCAGTGCTAATTCAGCTACAGCAGGTAAAGGGGATTCTCAAATGACTATTAAGTCTCTTTCCAACACAGTCAACTCTGATTATACTCGTGCTATTAACTCCATCACTGCAAAGCTTGGAGCCGCAACAAGTGTCACATCTCCTACATTTAATTCAGGTACTAGATTGAAAAGCGAGGTTACACATGAAAGTGCTTCATGTTCGAATCATAATGTAAACAAACCCAGAAGTGATTCCACCACGCCAAGTGTTGAAGCTAAGGATAGTTTAGCTAGTCCTAGCGTAGCAAAAGCTATCACAGCCACGATCCACAATCTCTCCAAAGAGCCTCTCTCTTCAACTCACTTCCTCTTCCAGACCTGTTCCCCTAGCATTATGGGCCGCTTGTCTGCCTCCACACTGAGGGGGAAGATTCAAAAGCTACCCATGTATTTATCGAGATCCCAGGAAACCCTCAACCAAGCTGGGGTAGGGAATGTAGCTCAGAGTCCTGCTGAGGACAACCGTAGGGACAACGTTGAGATCACCGTCACAGATGTTCATGACGTCACGCAAACAATAGACTTTGACATGGTCACCACTGCAGAATCAGTGGAGTCAGATGATTCGGATGCAACGGTTACAGGATCAGAGGTGGATGGGGAGTTTATTATGGAAACAACCTCAGAGAAGAGTTTTCACTTTGTTCCAGAGGCGAAGGAAGTAAGCTCTTCATTCCCTGTCCAGACTGAGCCCAAACCCCAAGCCCAAAATCAGCTTCTGTGCACTGGACTTATCAAGAACACACCAGGACCGATAACCGAGCCTCCAGTCTCAATCGTGAACAGCCTCCAAAGAGACACTTCGGGCCTAAAGATGGACACTCCTGGCCCTGTAAAAGATGCTTCACCTTCTATCCCCCCTCCAATAGTGGTGACAACACAGAATCTAAATGGGCCGGGAGTCCCTTTTCATAGTCAGTCACAGAAAGGAAGACGAGCCAGTAGTGACAGGCCTTTGATGGGTCTTTGTAAGCCTACAGGGCAGAATTCAGACTCTCCAAATACACTTTCTTCAGGCTGCAGGGTGTTTACCATCTGTGAGGATCCATCCCAGACAAAGACCCAAGCCGAGGTGGGGACTACCCCGCCTTTGAAGTCTGAGTTTGGCTGCAGTTCTGTGCTAGCATCTGGATGTGAGTCAGTTATGGAAGGGGTGCAGATGCCACTGGATGCTTGTGGGTGCCCAGCGGTCTACACCAACTGCTTCAGCGGCGGGGACAGCTTTGATGAAGAGCTGACTGTCTACGAGTTCTCCTGCCGCACACAGAGCAGTGGTGTGACTCAGACTTCTGGAGCAGGTCTTCCTATCATGACCTCTCCACCTGTTCCCTCCTTTCTCTCCACATCCTCCACCCACTCTCCCTCTTTTCCACGCTCCATCCTTTTCTCCTCCTCTACCTCTGAGCTCAGCCCTCTCCTCTCACCACTGTCCGATGCCTCTGACCGTTTCCTGTCTCAAACGCACAAGGACACCATCAGTCGACTAGGCCAACAGTGCTACCCAGAACCCCCAACAGGTTTCCAAGTACTCCGTGTAGATGTGGACCAGCTCCTTTCCATCCTGGAAAGTAGTGGTGCAGACAAATCTGTGGCAGGCCATGGAGGTCGCCATCTGAGGGACACCTGCCCTGCCCACTTTACAGAGAACAAGCGGGTGCTCCAAATAGAGGCCCGGCGGCTGATGTCAGGCTGCCAGAAGGTGGTGGGAATTGGACAGAGCCCAGAGGAAATGCTTCTCTCCCTGGCTGACAGTTTCCGGACCCTTGTGGAGTTGGCAGGTATATGCCTCTGGTTCTCTGGTTGCGATAGGTGTGACCGCAGGAACGCCGAGGCAGTTGCAGGTCTGGCAGATGTGGCCCGCTCATTCAGGGACTTCTGTCTAGCAGCGGAGCGAGCCAGCAGCAAGCGCAGCTGCCAGGACCTGAGCACCAAGCTGTTAGCCAAACAGTGCACCGCGCTCACCGCCTCTGTCTTCTGCCTCACTCAGCTGTTCCGCACCCTCACTGCACTATGAGCGGATCACAACCTCTGAAGTCTTTGAAATGACCTTCAAGCAACCTGTGGCATGTAACCTCAGATACATGAGGTCACCAGTGAGCCCACAGCTACTGCAGATGTGAGCAGAGTGTGACCCAGGACAGTCATGTTTAGGATGTGCAGTAGAGAGCTCAGTGACACACTGTGTCACTGAGCTCCATGACACCTCAAATGATCACAGAAACTCTCAACATCATAGAGCCAGATTGAGATCGTTGAGTGCATGTGGTTACTGACTATATGCTGTGCACGTACTGTAGCCCACAAACCAAACAGTCAGCCAACAACCAGACTGTAGAGTGGTGCAAGCTGCAAAAGCAGAATCTGCTTGCATTCCAGTATTGAGGAACTGCTATACTTGAATGTATTTTATGTTATCTATTATGTTTATTTATGTATTAATTTATTGAATTAGTGAGTTACTACAATGAGCAAGTAAGGAATGTAAAGACAAGAAGGAAGACATTTGGAAATGTTTACAGGCAAAGCTTTAAACAGAGGAGTAGTGGTGTGTGAGAGTAGTGGGCCTTTTACACACACATACATAAGCACACAACCTCAAATACACAGAGTGAATCAGTATTTGATTCCGATCATACACAGGCCTTTGACTGACTGACCATGTGGAGATAAGAAACACTGCAGTTTACTGATACTTACATATCTTTACATTGCCCAGGCTGTCAGTGAGGACTTCTTTGAATGTTACTGTTTACAAAACCAAAAACTAGAGTGAGAAATTATTTCACCAAATCATAGAAATCAAGCCTGAAGCTGTGTTTGCCATTTTATAAATCTAGTAGCAGAATGCTGATGTATGCGCATTACGTGACTTTATGAAACTGTTTGGATGAGTCCTCTGCACATTCAATTTGTTGTCATTTTGCACAGACATTTGGTATGATTTATGGCAATGTAATACATTTGCTAGCTTTTCTCTAATTTATTTGTTAACACTCTTTCACCACCTCCAGTTGAAACACCTCCAGTGCATGGTGATGTGGCTGTCAACCACCGGTCTTTTCCATACATTTATTAAGTTTTTATATTTAGTACTAAACTGTCCATTAAGAACAGGAATCTCCATTCTACAGCAGACTTAGGGTCACTTCCCAATAGATGTTTTTAGTATTATACATAGTTTTATGAGAATTCTAGCAACTTTAAGTTTCCTGCATTCTGCAAGCTTTTCATGATCATAAAAACCTGCACACCTCTGAGCTCTGGGGACAGTCAAGTAGGAAGTAGACTACCATGTCCCTTACACTAAGTGCATTATTACTACAGACTTCCCAGTATAACCACAAATAGTTATAAATCAGTGACTGAAAACAGACACAGATAGCCCAAGCAGTGCAGGATTACAGTATGTGGCATGTTTGCTATCTGTATGTGCATTTTCAGCTTCTGATTGACGTATCGAGTGGGAGGGTCTCAGAGAACAACTGACCCAATCATTGGTTGACAGCCTTTCATTTGAACTCAACACATTCGTCACAAAATCATGTACAACACTGATTAACGCAAAGCTTATTATTGTGGATAAGCTGTTGTATTACAGCATTTTCACTTGGAATGTTTCTTAAAATAAAAAGGACTGATGCACACTGGAACTGCATGTTCACTGGAGAAATTAAAGTTATCAGAAATAATTTCACCACTGCAGTACTGGGAACACAATTTATTGCAAACAGTGTTTCTATATATATTTATAATGGCAATCGAAACACTTTATTTGTTAACTTGTCCTGTTTGGTTCCCTGGTGGTTGCAACAGAATATCATTTCCTGTATTTTATTCCCAATTTGCAGCAGAGAAGAACTGATTTACCTTTACCTTGATCTCCTTGAGAAAATTGCCCCAAACAAATGATGGAAAACTTTTTTAAAAATCATCATCTGTGCTCACAAAGCATGCTGTCATAAGCCATAAAATGCATTGTTGTTTCATCAGGGATTTTATCTGTGAATGACTGAATGATGATGTCTGCTCTTGCTTTGTAATGCTCAACTCCCACCATTAAAAACAATGTCAAGATTACCGCTTTATGATTTCTTTATTGCTCTCACGTGTGCCTTCTTTGCTCAGTCAGCAAAACAGCCTCAAGGACAGGTTCATTTACTATCACTTTATTCCACAGCACAACCAGAAGGTGTAGTTTCCAGAACCACTGGGGGGAAAAGTATGTTATTAACGAGAATTTTAAAAAGTGGTTTTGCGAAACCAAAAATAGATTAGTACACTGTTTACAGAGAGGCCTATTTTTACTGAAACTTTAATTGTTAATTTATTCAACTGTTCAAATTCTTCTATTTCTGCAATGTGAGTCAAAAAAAGAATTAAGAAATAGCAATTTACACGCTGATTTGCTACACTTCTTTACTCTCTTTTTCTATGAAATGACAACCTTTTTATGGATGGTCCATTATGAACACAGTCAGACTGTAGGTCATGGTCAGTCATTAAAACATCCATCACATCACATTTCTCATACATCATTCTCTACACTCTTACTATGCTATACTATAAATACATTCTTTACATTTTTTCTTAAATTGCATTAAATTATTTTACCACTAGAGGGCAATGATACTTTATACTGTCAGTGTCTCTCCCAGAGCATTGTTCATTCAAACAATCTACAGTATGAACTGGGTACATTCCACCTGCGAACGAAGATCATGTGATATGACTGAAAGCTCCAGAACAGCTTCTAAATATGACCTTGAGATTGCTTTGACTACCTTCTGTGTGTTTAACAGAGAGAGTGTGCAAACTCACAGATAGCTTATGAACCCAGAACCTTACTGTAAGGTGCCACTGCTCACCAACAAAGAGCTTGAGAGACAAAGAGAGACACATTATACACCTGTTTGCATGTACAGGCAATGTATTGCATAACTTAACATTTCCTGCGTCTGCTGAAATGGAAGCAGTCTAACTATGAGAGTATTCTCAGTGTGTTCTGCAAAAACAACAGTAAATACCAAGAAAGTGAATTACGTTTCCCCTCACTTAGTCTTCACAAGAACCATTTATATTTTCAGTTACCTTAGAATGAGACGTTTTTATCTACAGAGAGAGCGGGTCCTCATCTATGGACGCAGCCATGTTGAACCACCATTTTTTACAGTAGCCCAGAACGGACAAACTGACTGTAGATAGGGCCTTTCATGTTTTTGTGAGTTTTGCAGCCACTGAAGTTTCTCCTGCACGCTCCACAGGCCATTCCCAGGTCGTCAAATAAAGACACGAGCGGTGTTCAGTTAGTAGCAATCTGCAACTTCACCACTAGATAGTTGCATACTGGACCAGGACTGGTTTCCAAACTATTTGTGATGTCACAAATCATGCTGGTAGGCCCTGCCTCTTACAATCAGATGTTCAATGAGCACAGAGAAACTTTCCACTTTCAGCAGATGAATGTGAAATCATCCCTCCATGGTCAAACTGCACATACAGCCTTCTGCACAGTGAAAGAAGAACAAGAAGAGAAACATGTCTGAGTGGGGGGGGGGGCTTTAAAACTGGCACAAGGAACATGATCCAGTGAGTAAGGAAGTTGAGCCAGGACCGCGTTGGTCTCGTGATGTAGCCGTCGCCCGTCAGCGTGACGTGGCCACAACCATGAGGAACGGCAGTAGCGTGCTGATCGCTGTAAAGCATGGTTGTATATCAACACCGCTGATTACCGAACAAGACCGCATATAGCATCACCATTAGAGTTGTTATATAACATCCGGCACGTGCTCTGTTATCAGAATCACATTATAACATATAAGGCCCAACCTACGTCAGATCCGTCACATGATCACAACCCGTTTCGGTCAGAAAGCGCGAGTCTATTTGTGAGGACAGCACAGCGTCCACCCCGCTGGCACACACACTGGGCGGACATTGGTGAGACATGTCCCGTGACTGCGGACGGGGTCTATCGGAGGCGTGAGAGCGCAGAGCGGCTCCACAGCTCAGCCGGACGGTACATTTAACGCGCGTCTGTTGCGGGTATGGACGGCCCTGCTGCTCCAGCAACTACAGACACTGAGGGGGGGGTCGGAGTCCTGACAGCCGCTCAACCGGCTCCTTCTGTTCACGGCTCCGGCTGCCGCTCTGGCCTGAAGAAGCGCATCCGAGGCTGTATCCCGTTAGACTACCGGAATGAGATAGTCCAACTCCTCAAACTAGCGGGACCGGTGGTAAGATTTCATATTGTGCAGGGCTTATTATATCCCTTATTGATCCGCCGTAGGGAGAAAGTTTAAACAGCACAGGGGAATGTAGGGCAAAAAGTAGAGAAGAGTAAAAATACAATAAAGTATAATAACATAAAAATATTATAAAGATGAGAATATATAGCTACACTATGTAAAATATGCAATAAAGGAATGTGGTGTGCAAAAAATATTTTAAACAGTGTATAACAAAGTAATCAAAAAGTAGAGCACAACAGGCAGACTGGCACTGCTCCCCTCCACACTGATAATGAATTGAGCTCTGTACTTCTAGCCCAAATTGTGTGAATAACAATACTAACACACATTTGTAACCCTCATCTTAGAGAGCCATGTGTTAACATCAGGTAATATAGGCTCTGCGTTTGGAAACAACGACATCTACAATATATCTGTTGTGCATGAACAGCATCTTAACTTATTTATATATCCTAAAGTTAGATTACATACATCAGGATTTCATTTCAAACTGATTTTTTTCCTTAGGCACGTTTTTTGTAGCTTACTGTCACATTGTTAAATCATATACACTGATCAGCCAGAACATCCTGACCCCCTGGGCCCCCTGGTGGTCCAGTCCCATACCAATAATATGTGATCCACTGTGTGTTCTGACCCCTTTCTATCAGAACCAGCATTAACTGTTTCAGCAGTTTGAGCTACAGTAACTCGTCTGTTGGATCGGACCACACGGGCCAGCCTTCACTCCCCATGTACATCAATGAGCCTCGGCCCCCCATGACCCTGTCTCTGGTTCTTTTCCTTCCTTGGACCCCTTTAGATAGGTACTGACCTCTGCAGACCGGGAACACCCCACAAGAGCTGCAGTTCTGGAGATGCTGACCCAGTCGTCTAGCCATCGCAATGTGGCCCTTGTCAAAGTCGCTCTGATCCTCACACTGCCCATTTTTACTGTTTCTAACACATCAACTTTGAGGACAAAATGTTCACTTGCTGCCTGATATAGCCCACCCACTGACAGGAGCCATGATAACCAGATAATCAGTGTTATTCCCTTCACCTGTCAGTGCTCATAATGTTGTGACTGATCGGTGTATGTACCAACCAACTGAATGTCTCGTATGGAAATGTTGAGTTATTTTTTTCCTTTTTTATAATGATATTATAGTCAGATATTACAGACCAGAATTCACCCACTATGTAAGGAGAACCTTGTACCTTTTGTCAAACAAGGTATTTAAAGGAACACTAGCAGTGTTTAAAGCTTTAGAAAACTTGGGAGTTTTTTTCTGAAACAGGCATACGTATATATGAAAAATAGTTTGCAAAGCACCTGAAGTTACACAAAACATCAACAAACGGTCTATTCTGACTTTTCTATCAGAAGTCCAGATGCTAGGATAGTAGTGGTGTTTCCTACGTCTGCAAATGAATCCAAGAAGCCCTCAATGCATCACATAATCACCAATCCTCATGATTTATGGTATATAGCAGTAAAGGTATTAAAAGTAGTACCATTTAGCTTTACCACCTTCAAACTAACATCTAACAACTGCATGTTAATTGTGTATAAGATGAGATCTGCCACAGGCGTTCACACAGTGTGATTTGAAGTTTCATTGACAACTTATGTTTCAACTAAACATTTTATTTATTTTCTATTACTTCCAGGTCATTTCCCAGTTGATGGTCTTCATGATCGGTGTCGTCAGCATGGTGTTCTGTGGTCACCTGGGGAAAACAGAACTTGCAGGAGTATCTTTAGCAGCTGCGGTGAGGAGAAATGCTTTGGAGCCATGCCTGTGTTTATACTGGCATCCCAGCCTGTTTGCTGGTTTTTCCATATAAAATCATACCTTTGAATTTGTATTGATTGATAATGTTGTGGTCAGTTGCAGGTGGTTAATGTCACTGGTATTTCCATTGGCACTGGTTTGTCATCAACGTGTGATACCCTCATATCTCAGGTAGTGTCCTCACCGAAGGGTGTTCTTTCCCCTTAAAAGCAGCTCAACAATGAGCTTTTGTATCAAGTTTGTTTTCTTGGCCTATTCACACCTTTGCTTAGTAGTGTGATCAGTGTTGTTTAACTCCACTTATTTATCTGCCTCTTTCATGCAGACGTATGGGAGCGGTAACTTGAAGCGTGTTGGTGTGATTCTCCAGAGGGGGATTCTGATTCTGCTGCTGGCCTGTTTCCCCTGCTGGGCCATCCTCATCAACACTGAACCCCTCCTGCTCGCTGTGAAACAGAGCCCAGAGGTGGCCAGGTCAGTCCCAGTGGTGTATTTTTATATAGAGATGGAGTGTACATAGGAGTTGAGGATGGAGTCAGTGACTGCGTTGCTAACGGCTAGATCAGAAGCAGCAGTACTGACTCGTCTTAATCACATGTGGGGATTTTAGCCTGCTGTACAGAAACCTCTACTATTTACCAATAACTTCATATGTTACAGATCCATTATATACAGGATCAGTTCTACATGTTTTTCACATACACATTGTTTGTCTTTTTGTCATGAAGTCTCTCCCAGCTGTATGTGAAGATCTTCATGCCTGCTCTGCCGGTGAGTTTTCCTTCATGACTACCTTAAACTCGCTGGCTTCACAGCAGCTGGAACCGTAAGAATGGAAAAGGACATCTGCAGTTACGTCACATTACACAAACTGAGTTTGCTGAATGGGGAACCCATTGCATGTGCATGTTGCCGGTCATTGTGTGTAATCAAACTATTTGCAAGATCACATCAACACATGTGTACATTGACAAAGCAGTCCCGTGTTGCAGTTGCAGTATACAATATTATCATGATAATCATGTAAATATGCTTATTACTTTTGAAATAGAACTAAAACATACTGGCACCTTACATTTTGTTAAAAAAAACAACACATGTTTATTGCATCACAGACAGGACAGCTCATCTCCTTCTTTATTTTAGAATCTTTTTTGGGGGGGATAAAACGGCAAGCCGAGCCTTTAGCCATGGTGACAGGCTTAGGATTTTGGAATGACTGTAAAGATGTTGGCTCCTGTTTGTCCCCTTGTTCAAAAGAAATCAGGAAAGCAGTAGATTTTATGCTGGAGAGCTAAACAGCTTTTTCAAGTCAAGCCATGTGAGGATATTCACAATTATCACGATAATGGAAATTCAAAACATAAAATTTATTTTGGTGTCTTTTATAGCAATAACATTATGTATCGTCCCATCCCTAATCAGGTTACAGTTACAAGAAGTGTTTGGAGGAAAGGTGCAACTGTTTGAGACACAGAGCTCCAGTGGTACCTACAAACATACAGTACATACATTTGGTCGCACAGTTTCACTTAATGTGAGATCCTGAAAGTGCACATGTATAGTCCACAGTTAAAAATTGTTAATTTGTCAGTTAATTTAAGTTATAACGTCTGGACAATTTATTAACCAACTGGACATTGGGTACTGACAGAAGGGTTTCATGACATTTTCCAAAATCTCAAAGTCCTGTGCATGACTAGCTGTGTAAGGTCATAATGGGGTGTACTAAGATCGGGCTTTGCAATAGTGATCTTACTGACAAAATACTAGCAAGGAGTTGATCCAAGTGTACTTGGAAATGTAGGCTTTGCCCAGCTTGCTCAATAAAGTTTAAATGGACTTTCTAGCTTAAAGTATGATTGAGTAGATAAAAGTTGAGTATGAATAGTTGAAAAAGAGTGCACAACAGTGTCAGCTGAAAGCTAAACTGCATTGCTTGAACAATTGCTGGGAGCTAAACTGCATTGCTTCACTAAGGAGAATTTAAGTTTTGTTATTTCTGTATTATGATGTTGTAAACTAAAAAAAGTCACTTCTTAATATCCCCTGCTGTCACTCTAGTGCTGAAATCAAACAGTTACAACATACCATACACGGATCACATATTTTGTGAGGAGTTAATGGGCGACGCATATTTAAAACTGTTGATTTACCTGCTCTGTGCTTGTAATACCTCCACCAAATAACGTCTCTTTCTCTCTCTCTCTGTTTCTCTGCAAAATACGACATCAAGTCCCTGACCATTAATATACCAGGCTGCCCACCAAAGTAAATCTATTTGTGTCAAAGATTGAATAACTTTCCTGTGGAATGAAATGAATGCGTCAGCTCAACGGCTCTTCTGATTGGGTTTATAGAGATCGCATGATCAAACTAATGAGAAATAATATCGGACAATTACTGTAATTTCTACATTAACCAAATGGGTCTGTTTTTGGTTAATCCTGTGAAGCAAATACCTTACAAATCAATGTATTTTAGCACACTGCTCCAATTTTACCTTAAAGCAGTCCTGTTCAATAATCTGCAACAATGGCACATGATACACCACTAACTATTTAAGGGTTAGCCAAACTTATAAGAAACTAATCTTTATTCTATCACTGTATGTTGTCTTATATCCTGGCTCTACATTCGACAGATTGTGATAACTTATTGACTATCTGATTCTGATGAATATTTTAGTCAAATTTTACTTAATCATTACTCTCAAGATCAGATTGGCTCCTTTGCTGTGCCAAATTAACACTGCTGAAATTTCACTTGTGTCTGTTTTCCTTCTGCAGGCAGCTTTTATGTACCAGTTGCAAGGGAAGTATCTTCAAAATCAGGTGCAAAGCTACAGATGTTAAATATTGGCTGAAGCACAGTTATTACAACTAACATTAAGACTAACAATAGGTTCTGCTGTGGTTTACAGGGAATTATGTGGCCTCAGGTCTTAACTGGAGGCATTGGAAATGTCTTCAATGCACTCATCAACTACATCCTCCTTTATCCTCTGGAGTTGGGGGTCGCGTAAGTTTTGCATCATCATAATTATTTGTTAGAGCTTAATTGTTAGTGTACTATAACAGTCAATCTTTAGATCTTTCAGACAAGCATTATCACTGTGCTGATGATTATAACAGCTGTAAAAAATATGAAAAATGCTAAATTACACTTTGGTTTTTGTACAGATTAAAGGAACGAGTTAGAACGTGTTAATTAGTGAGTTTTAGAGGGGCTGGTTGGTGGATTTCCCTGTCCCTTTAATGTAGATATTTGTTTATTATTTATAAATAATCTATATCATTAAGTAATTTTCTTTCACAGTTCCCACTAGGATTCTCTGTTGCTGCCAGTGTCCGGGTCGGGAATGCTCTTGGTGCAGGAAACATTATGTGTTAGAGCTTAATTGTTAGTGTACTATAACAGTCAATGTTTAGATGATTATAACAGCTGTAATAAATATGTAATATCCTAAATGTTGATATTTCTAAACAAAATAGTTATATCTTCTTTTTTTTCTACTCTGGTTCTAAAACCTGCTGGTTCTCCCCGATACTACTGAAGTGGATCAGCTGTAGCCAATGTGATCTCACAGTATTTGCTGGCTTTGTTCCTATATGTTTACATCTGCTGGAAGGGTCTGCACAAGGCCACATGGGGAGGTGAGTTTTTTTTGCCCGATTTTGACCATGACATGAGTTTGATGTTTAAATGTTTTTTCATTCTAAACTCAGCTACAATAATTCTGTTGTACTGTCCAATACTTTATAATCATGATTCATCATTCCTATCTCTTACAGTGCAGTAATATTATTTTTTATAAGCATTCCAGTGTGTCATTTTTTGATAAATTTACCTTACACACATTTGACCCACAGGTTGGTCACTCGACTGTCTGCAGGAGTGGGGTCCCTTTGTCAAACTGGCCATTCCCAGCATGCTCATGATTTGTCTGTCATGGTGGATATTTGAAATAGGAGGATTCCTGGCTGGATTGATAAGTGAGGTTGAGCTGGGAGCTCAGTCCATAGCATACCAGCTGTGCATTGTAGCATATATGGTAACTCCTCTTGCAATTAGACATGCTAATAGTGTGTTGGTTATTGCTCCCATGAAACAATCATCACTTTTCTTTTGGGATGAACTGCAATATTTAAAAAAATATGCAACAAACAACCCACCAACTGGCATCAGATTTGGATTCTGATTAGTGCACAGAAATATGTGTGATCAGCTTTGTCCAACTGCGCCCACTTTAAACCAATTGGAAAAACTCAGAAATGCATGTGAAATAACCGTTACATTTTGACAGAAAACTCTGTGTTAATGCAGGACCCATAGCTGATAGTCAGAAGCAGATAAAGAAAATAGGTTTTCCTTCCTTCAAGTTTAAACATGGGTTTAAAAATCTTTTGTGACAGTATAATTGCATTTTAATGGTCATTCTATGTTTAGTTTGACCCAACTATAGCTGAATGTCTATTTGTATCTTCCTGTAATTTGTTCTTTGTGTAAGTAGACTGAGGACAACTTATACATTCAGAGTCAAATTCCTTGTGTTTTTACACATACTTGGCCAATAAAGATGATTCTGATGCAGCAGTTTGACAGTCATGAAAAGGCCAGGGGCAAATATCCATGCAATATAATTGTTAAATGTAATGCTACAGCACAGAAAAAGGAACGGAGAAAATAATAATCTCAATTTTGGCTCATAAAAGGTTACACAAACATATGAACATGACCCCCCATAAAACCACAACATGTTATTTTTACACTTTACACTCCTCTGGAGTTGGGGGTCATGTGACTCTTGCATCATCATAATTATGTGTTAGAGCTTAATTGTTAGTGTACTATAACAGTCAATCTTTAGATGACTATAACAGCTGTAATAAATATGAAAAATGCTAAATTACACTTTGGTTTTTGTGCAGATTAAACAAACAAGTTATAACGTGTTAACTAGTGAGTTTTAGAGGGGCTGGCTGGAGGATTTAGTTAATGTTCCTTTAATGTAGATATTTGTTTCAAATATCACCTAAAATAGTGTATTTATGCAAAAATAATCGATATCATTAAGTAATTTTCTTTCTTTCACAGTTCCCACTAGGATTCTCTGTTGCTGCCAGTGTCCGGGTCGGGAATGCTCTTGGTGCAGGAAACACAGAGCAGGCCAAGCTATCTTGCAAAGTCCCCATTGTGTGTGCATGTAAGAATCAATGCAAGTTGCCGGCATTAGAACTACAGAAAGTCATCAAAGTAACGAGAACACACATTTTACTTGGGCCAGTGATATATGAACTATTATATTTAGAAAATATTTGATATATTGGACCAAGTGTCACATAAACATAAAAAAATCACCTTTTAACCCTATAAATAGAAATACAGTAGTATCTGAAACACAGGCTCTTGTGGTCACTCTTTCTTTCTCTTTGAAATTTCAACAGTTCAATTCTTTTGTTATTGTTCCCAAACAGTCATTGTTGCATGTGTTGTTGGAGCTAGTCTCGGCATCGCCAGAGGAGTTATTGGATACATTTTCACCTCAGAGCAGTGAGTAAAGTCTGTGACACAGTATCCTTCACTTCCTTGCACTGACAGAAATTTTTTAAATGTCATCTAGACTTTTGTATGTAAACTTCACACTATGATGAAAGCTGCTCATCCCATTTTCCGCCAGTCTGCCAACTAGATCCTGAATCTGAGCACCATATACGCTCTGCTGATTAAAGACAAAGTCGATGATTACAACATCTTATTCACATGCAATTTTAGTTTCAGCAATCTCTTAGTATTTTAATGTTATATTTCAGGTGTGATAGTCAGTATACATTTTTTTATCTAACAAGAATCTCTGTTTGCATCTTTTTTAGAGACATTATTCAGAGAGTTGCTGATGTCATGCTCATATTTGGTTTCATGCATGTTGGTGATGCCACTGCGGTGAGAAGCAATGCACAGTCAACTTTTCCATGCATGTAATCCATAAAGAGTTTTAATACATTTTGGCATAAGATGTGATTTGACCCAATCTGTATTTGATATGATCAGGGCGTGGCTGCAGGTGTTCTCAGAGGAGCAGGAAAACAGTTGATTGGTGCTCTGTGTAACCTGGTCGGATTTTACTTCATTGGCTTCCCCATTGGTGTGTCCCTGATGTTTGCAGCCAACATGGGGATTGTAGGTAAGACCAAACTCATAAAATGCATTACCATGTCTTGTGCCCCCCTCCTTGTCAACTTACATTAAGAAAAGACATTAAAACTCTTCTCCCATTTCTGTGTAGGACTGTGGATGGGACTTACCATTTGTGTGTCATTGCAGGCGATTGTTTTTATCACAATTTTGTGCAAACTTGATTGGAAAAAGACTGCTAAAGAGGTGGGTAGCTAAATCCTGTTGTCTTAAGATGTATCTGAAGTTAAAACACCTATCAGCAACTGTTCTTAATGTCCCTGATCAGGCCCTTGTGAGAGCAGGAGTCCAAATCACAAAAGAAAAAGAAATGGTTGAGCTGGAACACACTGGTAAGTTCAGGCACTTCCTTCACTTTCCACATTCTCTATGATTATGTGAAACATCCCTGCTTTAAGTCTTGCATGACGGTTTTGTGTTAATAGTAGACATTCCTTCTCAAATTCAAACCTCTAGACTCGAATCGGAGCCGGAGCCAGGGCCAGGTCAGTACTACTCTTTCCAGCTCTGTGAATGCTGAGGAGGATGACGCAGACCTGCGAGTGCATGATTCAGGCCACAGTCCACTACAGTCCACTACCACTACAGTGGGAGATGTTCTGTCAGTAAAGCAGCTGCTTTTACGGCGTGGCCTGACGT
The DNA here is from genome assembly GCF_905237075.1 of Dicentrarchus labrax. NCBI lineage: Eukaryota > Metazoa > Chordata > Actinopteri > Moronidae > Dicentrarchus > Dicentrarchus labrax. Next base: position 10,730,012 of record NW_026136721.1, read on the forward strand.
TACTTATCATGATCTGCATCCTCGTTGCTGGAACTGTAACCAGCAACTTGCTGGTTAAACTGCTGAAATGACTCATCCTAATGGCTCGGAAATATTGTTAACACTGAATGTCAAAGGGCTGCAAAGGACTGAGTGTCAAAGAGATTCACCTTCCCAGTCTGTGCAGCTTCCAGTCACTCTCAGCCTTATGTATTGGCTTGCTGGTCTGTCTAACTCTGGCTCTCAGTGACCCCCTCACATTCGCACTTTTCTGCTACAATGCAAATGATGGGAAGCCACAGTAGGTGACTTGTGACAAGTCAAAAAGCCAAAGAGAACTATATTTTTTTTTAAGCTAGCAGACCAAACCAGGGACAAAATGCATGCAAATTGTGGACTTGCAGCATGGTATGCACATGTTGCTCTGAATGCTTGAGTTACATCCGTCTTTTTTTTTTCTTTATGTTAGCCATACAAACTGTTCTGCTTAAAGCAGTTTTATGTACAATCTGTTAACTATTGATTGATATCACCCACAATGCAAGTCGACCACTGACAAAGGGGTTGCCGAGATTTGGGTGTGTTACATGCTAGTTACACGGAAGCCTCGATCTAGTAAGCCCACTTCTTCCTAAAACCACAGCATTTTTTTAATTTTCAAACTTGTAGTCTTCAGCCCCAACCGTCACTGCCTCGATCACTTGAGGCAGTATATTAGATTTCATGCAGTTCCCTCAGGGGCCATGAAAGGCTTTATACAATAAACCTTGTAGTTAAAATCAGCACAAATCTGAGTGAATGGGTGGAGTTCCTCAGGGAGCAATTACTGTTCCACTTAAGTCAACTAAAGTTTAGTAAAAAACATTCTTTATCATAATTATGATGACCCCAAATGTACTTATCTGTACTAAAATAATAGTCTTTGGTCCCAAAGAAGAAGGACTGAGTATCAGTACTCATCTGAAGTCTCTGTCACTAAAACCTAAATCAGAAATCTTGTTGCAGTTATGACCTAAGACTTACATTTTAAAAGCTACCACAAGACATACTGGGCAGCTGATTGATTTAAGATTTAAATACAAATGTGTAAAGGCTGCATTTAGTTTTGCTGCATATATCAGAAACATCTTATAATTAGTAAGAATGATATAATATTTTTGTATAAATCAAAGTGAAAAATATGTTTTGGTGTTGCTTTTGTTTTTATATCGTATCTGAAGATCTCACAACTATTTGTTTTTTGTAAGTTTATATAATGTCATTTAAACAGTTAAATTGGATGTGTAATGTAAAGCTTGTCAAAGTCAATGTTCCTTTGAGTTATGTGTTACTCTGAGTATGAGCAAGGCATTTCAGCCTCAACACTTTAAACTGAGCTTTTCTGCCAAAACATCATAAACGTGTTTCTTAAAGAAGGCTAATTGGGAAAAGCCTGATTTGTAAAATCAGCTAAAGTGTAAATCCTTTCACCATAATAAAGAAAACAGAGATGTGAAGAGAACACAGCATAATTGCCAAAGAATAAACATAATAAAAGTATAATGCAATGGATGAAATATTGTACAAAACCACTATATTAAACTAAACCAAAAAATTTGAGACGAGATGACCTCTGTGTCATTTAACTCCACTGTTGACTCAGTTTCTGCCTTCCTTCTACGTCATCTCTCTCTGCACTGTAAAAAAGGATATGAGGTTTTAGTTGCCTCAGCTCATTTCCTTTAATCAGTTCAATTAAAATGTGTAGTGTACTTGAAATATCAAGTTTTTCTGCGCCCAACTAATCAGTTCAATCAGAGTTGTTCAGGCAACATACATTTCTTAGTTGACTCAACTTATGTACGTGTGGCCCCTGCAAAAGTGCATATGCAACCCCACACAGCCAACAAGGGCTATACACCTCCATGTGCCACAATAAACGTACTTTTCGGATCAGGAGGAGGAGGATCAAGGTAAGAACACACTTTTAGCCTGCTTGTATTATCAAAATGCTTGTTTAATGCTTGGTTAAGTATTGTTAGATAGATAAATTAGATAAATGTTACACTAGATTGTCAAATTAAACCTGGCAGCAGCTGTTTTTAGTAACATAAGATTTTTTACGGTGAACTTCAGAATGTGTGTAATTTTTAGTTGCTGTAGTTAGTAACATGAACAGTAGTAATAACAGTAGCTCAACTATGGATTTTGTGCATCATATCTGAGTGTGTTACGGAAGCCGTAAGCAGTCATGCATTCATACATTTGACTTTGTTTTCCTAAAATAACAAGATAATTAATTTGAGATCTCGAGATAACAAATCAGATATAATAGGCCTGAGACTGTGGAGTGAATGTGTGTGTATGGCGAAGCAACAGAGCAGGTTAGCAGTAGGAGTTCAGTTAGAAAGAAATGTACAGTATGTTGCAATACACACTTAAATAAAAGGCTACAGTGTTTCAAAGTCTGGCAGCCAAGCAGCAAAGTATAACACCAGAAAAGCAAAGTCTTATTATCCCAAGATCGCTGGACAATTATCCCGTTATCTCGAGAAAACAAATGAAATTAATTCCTAATCACAAGAAAACGAAGAAAATAAAATGTTTGACTGCATGACTTCTTAGGGCTTCCATAGTGTATGATTTTAAGAACAGACAATTATTTTTTGCACGTAAGTCATGAGCCATGTTATAGCTAGACAGTGCACATCATTTATTTTCAGCCTGGTATGGTTGAATGAGTTTACAGTACACAATTTATGTCCAAATCATTAAGCTTATTCAGTTGTCCAGTATCAGTGCTAAAGACAAATGAGATACACTAGAAAGATGATGTCTCACTCTTTTTGATTTCATCCCACATCCTGCTACATAAGCCAGTGGAAAGTGATGAATGTAGAAGTGTGCCCCGACAGGCGGGTTTATTTTTATTACGTCTGTCATCATACCTTTGCGATGTCTCCACAGGAAACATACATACACATTATATGCTATACCAGGAGGAGGAAGTAGTCTTGAATCACACCCACAGTAAAGAGAAACCATTACAATTTTTTGTTGTTAGAAACATCATGCTTTCAGAAAATATTAAAAGTTAAACTAATCAGGATTTGCTAGATTTGAGTTTTTGGCCTGTGAGAGCCAAAGCTGACCTCTTTGCTCTCAATGTATTTTATGTTGTAAGGAAACCACTGATACGACTCATAATTGTTTTTGTCCTTACAGATCAGTGCAGAGTTTATGCGACTGGTTTCGACTGAACTCTTTCTTTGATGGACTGGACAAATATGTCCCGAGCCTGCTCAAAATGTACAGAGCGAAGTAGCACCAGTGCAGACCTGCGTACACTGCTTCAGCCCCTTGACATACAAGTAAGGAAAGTAAAGAATTTTTACTATTGTGTTGTGACATATGAGGCTTTATAATGTTACAATGTCATGTAAACAGTTAAACGTCTTAAAGTGTCATTTTGACAGAGCAGCCATGTCCCATTTAGCATGTACCAGATTGTAAATCTGTTCTAAACCACAGTTTAATTTGTCGCTAAGTGACACAGCAGCAACCCCAGTGTTGTCAGAATTGACATGGGCATGCTTTATTTACAATATGTATAATCACCTGAAAATGGCTTAAACTTTTATATCTACAAAATAAAAAATCACAGACCTGAGACTCCATGTTTTTTTCTGTTAAAATTATCTTGACTAAATACATTATGCAAATAAATGTATACATTTATACACATTTACCAAATTCAAAAAGTGAATTGGTAAATTGATGGCATATGCTTTATTATGTGCTTTAGCCTGGCATATCAGAAGAGGAGGTCACAAAAGGAGTGGACATTGGGCTTCTGATTGTTTCAGAGGAAGGCGGAAGCAAGCAGGAGTTGCTGGCAAAAGAGGCTGTTGATGTTGCTGTTGTCCTGGAGGAGAAAATTATTCTGCAAGATCTAAGAGATGTTGCTAATGACTTCGCGACAATGATGGGTCTGCTTTATTGTTTCAACATAGACTACCCCAAAGGACTGAAATACTTTCAAACTCATACAGAAAGTTTTCATGGGCACTGGAAGTGGCAACTGTTCGCCCAAAATTAATGGAATCGAAACAAACTGCTTCAAGGGCAAGTGTAGTGACAAGTTGGCCAGCTCCATCACATGTTAAGAAGAGTCAACACAAAAGAAAAAGGCCTATATACTTGTTGTAAATGTGCAATATTGTCTGTTGTAGAACGTATGTAGTATTTGTTCAATCAAGACATACTCAAGATCTACTTGAATTGCAGTGAAATTGCAAAAACCTTTTTTTTTTTCAAAGCATTTAGCTTTTGTTTCACACCTACCTTTATACCATAAAAATTCTTGCATGGTAAACTGTAATATTAAGATTTTACAGTTTTATTATGTAAATGTTAACAGCTAAACATGTTAAATATCTGACAAAAAAAGGCCACCCCGTTTTGAAATTCAATAAAATGGCATTCTGAATGGTCTTTGATGTTGAAGAATAGTTTTTATGTTGTACTATAGATTTAAGTTGTGTGGGAAAAAGATGCAGTTCAATTAATGAACTTAACATTGCAACTTAGATGAACTATTCCTGGAAAAAGTAACCTGGCTGCCTTAAAAAATAAGTTAATTCAGCAGTTTTATTACTATGTTTACACAACAAGAAATTCTAAGTTAATTGTACAACATGCTTAGTTTTTTGTTAGGTTTGTACAACTCAAGATATCGTTCCAAGTTTGTTGGTTTTACTGGTCATCTTATGTTGTCTAAACTAGGATTTAGGTTTGTACAACTTGAAATATCTTGTTGGTATCACAATAAAAAAAAACTTGATTAAACTTAAAATCTAAAGTTGATTGGACTTATTGACAGCTTCACCTTTGTCTCCCCAACTATTTATTCTAAGTTTAAGAAACTCAGATATATGTTAAAGCAACTTAAGTTACTAAGTTTGCCAAACTAAACAATTTAAGCCTTAAATTGTTGTCCAATTTAAAATTTTAAGGCAGACAGGTTACAAATTATTTTAAGTTGAATGAGCACATTTTTTTTTTTACAGTGTGTCAATACTGTTGAAAATTAATCTTACATGTGCCAGATACAAGACACTGACTCTGAAGTGTCACGTAGAAAGGACATTAGACAGGTTATGTAACATAATTTGCATTTTCTAGCAATTTAAGTCGTCTGTCAGTTGGATTATGCTGCTTGGTCTGTACAAGTGACGCAAAACTCTCAACGTGGTGAAAATATTGTTCAAATACGCTCAGACTGGTTTCTGTATTGTCCTTATGAAATTGTTTTTGGATGTTTTATTTTTTATCTATTTTATTTACATGACATTTAGAGAGAAAGCAAATGATGACGCTGCTGCTGTCAGAGCCATGTGTCTACAGCATTTAACAGCTTTATTCTAATTTGAGTACTCGTTACTCAAGTAGCATATATATAGACATTTGCATTATTATTATTATTATTAAATGTGCACATAACTTCATTGTGTGTGTCAATTTGTGATTATTTGACGTGTTGCATTCTGACTTATGTTCATACTACAGCTGTAAAGAGAAACAGCTTTCACTGATTAAGCTTGAAGTGAAGTGAAGCCTGACAAACTGGGACCAGAATAGTTTGGATGTTCCACGATAAGCTAGTTCAAACCTTTTTGAACCTTTTCATTTCCTGAAAATAAACCTAGCCCTAACCCATGAATGTTTTACTATCATTTACAAATACCATTGATATTTGATACTAGGGATAAAGTCGAACCATTTGTAATATTACATGAAAGGCATGGCCTAGGGCAATAGCACATGCCTGCTGTTGCATGCACAGGAGGCACACAAACTTGTGTAACTAAAGTTATATACATTATCTAAGTAAAAGTAGTGTGCAAAGTACAATACTGCTGCAAGTAAAGGCACTGAACATGCTTTAAGTATGAGCATCGAAATATTAAAGAAATACCAAAGGCACTCTTTATGCAGAATGGCCCATTTCAGAATTGTATATATGACTGGATTATAATCAGTGATGCATGAATGTGTACATCACTTTACTGTTGCAGTTGGTAAAGGTGGGGCTGATTCTGGTTACTATACTGCCGGGAAGCTTAATTTATAATAATATGTCGTCATGTATTACTTGATTTATATTTAGGATAAAAAAGCCAAATTTGCAACAAAAAACAACCAAAGCTATAAAACAGATGCAGTGTAGTAAAAATATACAATATTTGACTCCAAAATGTAAAGCCGAGCAGTAACATTGAATAAAATACTCAGGTATGGTCCAAGTGCATCAAGTTTGCACTAGTACTTAGGTAAACTGATCCTCATAATGTGAACTTGAATGCACCATCGGGTTTACTCAATGATAGTGACGCCCCAAACTGCTGCACGAGGTGGTTTTCTTTGGAGGACACTCCTGAAAGCACGTGCCTAACCCCTCCTCAGACTCTCACTTATCAAACAGGCGGACATTGTCAGTGCCCGGGGAGAGCAGCGGCTGTCTGTCCGTCCTGTCTGCTGAGAACTCGGTAGGTTGTTCTGTCATGGACGGCTCTGGAAAAACTCCCGTTAAATATGCAGAAGGGGTGAAAGAAGATTTGAAGGCAGCTGAGGCGGCTTCTTCCGCTCAGGGCTCGTGCCTGGGGAGGATGAGGGGCTTCATCCCGCAGGAATACCGGAATGAGCTCGTGCAACTTCTTAAACTAGCGGGACCAGTGGTAAGACCCCCCCCCATGCAGCTTCGTCAAACACATTTGCAATAATCAAAACCAGAGCAGCAACAATTAGTCGATTAATCGAAGAAAATTAATTAATTAAATTAAATTAAGTATTATGTATTGTATTGTATATTTTCAAGCAAAGATTACGAACATTTGCTGGTAAGGATTTTGGCGTTTTATAGACTAAACAGTTAATTGGTTAATCTGAAAATAAACAGCGGATTAATGGAGAGTGAAAATAATTGTGAGTTGTAGCCCAAATTAAAAGCTCACAAACATAACACACTAATTCATTCTGGTGCCTTCAGGCCCCTACAGGGTCTTGGACCCCAGAACACAGCTGTCAATACCTTAAACTCATAATCATTGATAATCACTGTCTGTAATAACTTGTTTGCTGCGTTTGACTAGATGATTTGCATTTTATGATTATATTTTTTAATTTGTTACAGGTAATTACAATGTTGAATAATACACAGCTAGCCATCTCTATCCAATTCCTAATTTCTGCATTTGTCCATTGATATTTAGCTAGTTATTTGGAATATGTATCAAATTGTTTTAATATAATAATAATGCAGTTGTTGCTGAGAACCACAAAAAGCCCACGTTCCTTTGCATATTTATTATATATTTATGACACCTCATGTTTATAGTTAAAGAATATATTGTGTGTAAGTAAAGGGTTTTGGGTTTGTTTTTGTACTCCAGGTTATTTCCCAGACTATGATCTTCATGATCAGTTTCGTCAGCACTGTGTTCTGTGGTCACCTGGGGAAAACTGAACTTGCTGGAGTATCGTTATCAATTGCGGTGAGGAGACTTGCTCAAATCCTCTCTGTGTTTAGACAGCCTGCTCGTACTGGTGTTTGAATGATCTGTCTTTTAATACGTGTTTTTTCCCTGAATTATGTTTTCTTTGTTTATTGCAGGTGGTCAATGTCACTGGTATCTCCATTGGGTCTGGTTTGTCATCAACTTGTGATACCCTCATATCTCAGGTAGTCCTCTCCAGAGGTTCTTTCACCTTATTTATCTAACCAAGACAAACACAGCTGCCAGGTTCCCAGGTTGTCCTGGGGTCTCCTTTAAAACAACTCAACAATATGCTTTTGTATCACGTTAGTTTTCTTTGACTAGTCATACCTTGGTTATTGGTGTGATTAGTATTTTTCTAACTCTGCTTCTTCCTCTGTCTTCCTCTTTCATGCAGACGTATGGGAGCGGTAACATGAAGCGTGTTGGTGTGATTCTCCAGAGGGGGATTCTGATTCTGCTGCTGGCCTGTTTCCCCTGCTGGGCCATCCTCATCAACACTGAACCCCTCCTGCTCGCTGTGAAACAGAGCCCAGAGGTGGCCAGGTCAGTCATTAATAGTCCATAAAACAACAGACACCTGATAGTGCTGGACATGTGGTCTTGTGACAATGTGACAATCTGTTTAGATTTGTATACATTTAGAAATAGAATGAATACAATAACTGACAGAAATTCTTACGTGCCTTTAAACCGCCTTTATATCCTACTCTCCCCCTAAAATAACAACAACTGAGGAACATGTGGCGACAAACTGTTCATTGCTGCAGATTCCTTTAGTAACTGAGCTCATTTGTACATTAAACCTGCATTAACTTCATCATGTTCAACAGCTAGTTACTATGTTTACCTGCCGTTTGGTGCGGGCAGGTAGTGTACATTGTTGTTTTAGAGTTTTTTAAAAACAGCTGCCTGCTGCATCTGTAAAGTAGAGCCTGACTGATATATTGGTTGGCAGAGATTATCGACCGATATTGGCCTATGGCAGACATATTGGTATCATATCAGCATATGCAAATAATTGATCTTATGTGCACCAATATGAAAGCTGTTTTTTTCCAGTATATAATGCAGAAAGGCTAGTATTTTTTACAGCTCTGATGTTAAGCTATTTATTTTGTTTTTATTTATTCTTTATTTTCTCAAAATGTCTCTATATGAGCCACCATATTGGTAATCTGTGAATCTTTCCCCTCTAAAATCAGTATTGGTATCCGCCTCATAAAAACATATCGGTTGGACTCCCTCCCACTGTACGGATACAGAGATACACAGTAGTGATCGGGGTCGGTGCCGACTCAATCACAGTCAGGGTCAACTGTCAGTTATGATGTGCTTCAAATAACTAATTAAAACCAAACTTATCAGAAAAACTAACACTTCAGCATACAACAGCATTGAAATTACAGAAACTATCTTTGGGAAAAATGTATTTGACGTGTACATTGATTTTTATAGTTTGGTCCATGTCCAATCTGCTAATATGGTGTCAGCGGGCTTTATGACCTATACTGCAGTCAGTCAGAATTAATTATTGATTTGAGGGAAAAACGATGATCAAAACGTTTACCACTGATTGCTGTAGGGCTTAATATCTATAAAGCTTTTAAAGACAGCAAAAAACGTTCATCTTTATTCGAAATAAGCTGCTGTCAACATAACTTGTTTTTCAAAAAACAATTGTATTGATCATTCTGTAACAACTACAAAATAAAACCAACATGGAACCAATACTTTTTCCTTCATCCTGTTAAAACCTGCAGAAGCCGGTTAAGTGATAATGGGATCAACTTATGAACAACCTAATTGGCACACATTATCAGTTAAAGGCACACACAGTGTATTCAGTTCTTATGAGATTGAGTAGTTTACAGTTTTGATATGTTTGGTTCGATTCATGCACTGTTTTAGATCCATACCAAACAATCCTAATGACTTCATATTTTATATATTAATTATATGTACAGTCATATGTCTCAACCCCACAATCTCACATGCATATTTGTTTGCCTGTGTTTCACATGAAGTCTCACCCAGATGTATGTGAAGATCTTCATGCCTGCCCTGCCGGTGAGTTTTGGTGCATTCTGAATCCTCTGCATGATGATAAGATACAGTACACACAGATTTCAAAAGTTTTTTTAAATTTTTGCTTGATCATTACTCTCAAGCTCAGATGTGCCTACAGTATACCAAAGTGACACTGACTTCCTTCTTCAGGCTGCTTTTATGTACCAGCTGCAAGGGAGGTATCTTCAAAATCAGGTACAGCAGTACAAACACACTGATGTCACCGTTAATGACTGGACCATAGTTATTCTGATACAGGGTTGTGCTGTGGTTCACAGGGAATCATATGGCCTCAGGTTGTAACTGGAGCAATTGGAAATGTCTTCAACGCAATCATCAACTACATCTTGCTGTATCGTCTGGATTTGGGTGTTGCGTGAGTTTTCCAACATTCTGTAGTGGAGCTTTGTGTAATTATTAATATATTATAACACTCGATTACATCAGGAGACACTGCTTTTAATTATTAACATGTTATGTCACTGAATTGGAGTAAGTTTGTTAAATATGCTTTACATATTACATTGAATAACCAGAACAATAACATTTATTATTTTTTTTTCTTTTAAGAATCTAAATAACCATGTGGACACAAAATGTATATGAAGTCTAGTTTCATAGCCACGGACAAAATGTGAATATGAATAAGTGCTTTCTGTTGTTTCTTCTTTACCTCTTTGCTCTCTCTTTTATTCTCAGTGGATCTGCGGCAGCCAATGCTATCTCACAGTATTTGCTGGCTGTGATCTTGTACATTTACATCTGCTGGAGGGGTCTGCATAAGGCCACATGGGGAGGTGAGTTGTTTTCTCATTGTTACTGTAAGCACAACATGAAATTGGGTTCTTTTTTTTTTCTAGAGTTGACTGCATAAATTATCTTTCATCCTCTTACGTCATTCACGTCTCTCTTTTTTTCACAAAAACACATTCCAGTGTGTAATGTTTGACAAAGCTGGTTATACTCTATAACTGTGTAATGTGGTGTGCAGGTTTAGCTGACCCGAGTGAGGATTTTTACGTTTATGTTCTATTATTTGTCCGAAGGCTGTTGGCTAACCATTTTTTTGCCAGTAGCACAGTAATTCTAGCCTTTTTGTGATTTTAACACAGATTTTGTCAAGCATAAATCTCAGCATATGTCCATCCTTTTCTGTCTTTTGAGCATAATAACCAACTGCTCACAGGAGTTAGCTCTAACATAACCTCCAGCTCTGACCCACAGGTTGGTCAATGGACTGTCTGCAGGAGTGGGGTCCCTTCATCAAACTGGCCATACCCAGCATGCTCATGCTTTGTCTGGAGTGGTGGGTGTTTGAAATAGGAGGATTCCTGGCCGGAGTGATTAGTGAGACTGAGCTGGGAGCTCAGTCTATAACATATGAGCTGGCAGTTGTAGCTTACATGGTAACTCCTCTTGTTATTACTACCATTGTAAAGGCTAACCCTGTGCTAATGTGTCAGCTCTAGTGAAATTAAGTGTAGTCTTAATGCACTTTTGCTAATCAATTTTTCCTCACAGTTCCCGTTGGGATTGTCTGTTGCTGCCAGTGTGCGGGTTGGGAATGCTCTTGGTGCAGGAAACATAGCGCAGGCCAAACTGTCTTGCAAAGTCCCCATCATGTGTGCATGTAAGAATCAATGCTTATATGCAAGAATCCATGATTATATTTTATAATATTTTAATATTTTCACTATTATTTCATTAGCAAGAAGTTAGCCCAGTGGGAGAAAGTATAAGTATATGACTATTCTGTTCATAGGTTTCACTTCACACAGTTACAGTTAATCTGTCAATCTACAGTATAGACAGTTACGTAATAACTAAATCTTATCAGATGGGGATCTCTGAGACTACACCTTATCACATAAGGGTGCTTGGCCTGATGTGTATCAATTTTGGGGTCCTTGACACCAAAAAGGCTGAGAACCATTGCATTATGTCACCTCTAGATGGCAGCACTGTGTCATCTAGATTTTTGTTTAAACTATTTTCAGTTCAATTCAAAGGAGCTTTATTGACATGGGAAACAGAGGTTTACATTGCCAAAGTGTAAAATATATGTATATGCTACACAGATTAGTAAACAGTTATATAGCATAATAATAATAATATGTAGTAGAAAAACGAAAAGTAGGCTTGTAGTCACACTTCCTATTTAAAAAGAATAGTTGAGGCCGAAACGTCCTCAGTTTGGATCAGTAATTTTCCATTTGAAAATACTTCAGTTTGTTCTTGTGTTCACCTGCTGATTTTGAAAATGATGGTGTGAAATTGTTCAGAACACACTTTTCAAGTGTTCACTGTATAAACAACATTTTTTTGTCTCTTGTTCTCATGACAGTCATAATTGCATGTATTGTTGGAGCCAGTTTTGCCATCGCCAGAAATGTCATTGGATACATTTTCACTTCAGAGCCGTAAGTAAAGTCTTGGACAGTATCCTTCACTTTCTTGTATAGTCAGAATTATTCAGTTATTCTTTTTTGTATAGTCCATGTCTCTGTGAAATAGCACTGCTCTCCAGACTGTAATACATTAACTCATCTTCATGCTGACTCACAATGACTGAACTCAGTGATGCCAAATTAAACACTGCTAAAAAAGGTATTCGTCCCACTTTCCTCAGAGTCGGCCAAATGGTGTCCATGTTTGTTCCATTTCTGTTCACCAAAACAAACCTAAATAATTTCAAATGATTACATTATATGAGCCCACTTTTCCCCAGTTTTAAGCGGCATACAACAGTCCTTAGACATGATGGTGGTTTGGAAAAATCTATGTCAAATAAGATGATTTGGCACGAAGGTTATCATGTTATGTCATTACACTTTTCTTGTTTGATTAGTGGAAAGCTCTAGTTTACATGCAGTGTTCTTACCTGTTCACTGTATTCAGTTTTATATTTTACATACACCATTAGCTCACTAAAGAACTCATAATTCCTCTCCTGTGCCTCTCCCTGACAGGACATATTGTAGTGTCCATCAAGAGTCTCTGTCTGCATGTTTTTCAGAGAAATTTTACAGAGGGTTGCTGATGTCCTGATCATATTCTGTTTCACACATCTTGCTGATGCCATTGCGGTGAGAAACAGTTTCATGCAAGTAATCAGGATTTCAGACCAGAATTGACATGTACAGAATGTTATTTAACCAAATCTCTGTTTGATAAGATCAGGGCGTGGCTGGAGGTGTTCTCAGAGGAGCAGGAAAACAGTTGATTGGTGCTCTGTGTAACCTGGTGGGATTCTACTTCATTGGCTTTCCTATTGGTGTGTCTCTCATGTTTGCAGCAAACATGGGCATTGTAGGTGAGAACAGGCAATTAATGTACAGTTCTATAATTGGTGCTTTATGTCGTCTTATCTCCCGCTTGTCAACCAATGTTCAAAAATAGCCATTAAAACTCTTCTCTCATCTCTGTAAAAGGACTATGGACTGGACTGACCATTTGTGTGGGTGTGCAGTCCCTTTTCTTCCTCACATATCTGTGGAAACTTGATTGGAAGAATGCTGTTGAGGAGGTGCGTACCTACATCCTTTGACTAAACAAAATGCTACTTTTTGTCTTCAGATATATTGAAATATATATATATATATATATATATATATATATATATATATAGTTGAAACCTGCTATTGGTAATGTCTTTATTCTCTTGGATCAGGCTCTTGTGAGAGCTGGAGTCCAGATCAAAGAAGAAAAAGTGATAGTCAGCATGAAAAATACAGGTAAGTTCTGACATGAACTGAAACAACGTTGCATGACAGTGTTTTGTTAATACTAAAGATTCTCCCTCAAACCTCCAGACTCAAATCAGAACCAGGCTCAGATCAGTACTATTACATCGAGCTGTGTGACTGCTGAAGAGGACTACACATACCAGGAGGTGCATATTGCAGACCAAAATAAATCCACTACCACTACAGTGGGGGATGTTCTGTCAATAACACAGCTGGTTTTACGGCGTGGCCTCACATTGCTGCTCATGGTCGTCATCCTCGTCGCTGGAATCTTCATCAGCGACTTCCTCGTCAAGTTGCTAAAATGAGTCCTCTAACGATGATAATCTGGCAGTCTGACTGATGGTTGTCAGGATTCATAGCATAAAGTTCCAATTAAACAATGTGTTCATGGTAACTCTAAATCACAGTGTAGTGCTATAGGGTTAACGTACTGTTGATCCCACTGAGGATCAACGCTGGAGGCTGTAGCTTTGGTCAGACTTTAGCTAAAAACTCTTGTCATGTATAACTGGACAGCCACTCTATGACAGAGAGCCAAATTAAACAAGGTTATAAGGGTGGAATATCTAGCAAGCAAACAGACTTTATTTTTGAGGGGTTAGCTGACTTATCCAGGGCTGAGTGTTTGGACTTTAATGGGATACTCATGTTCTGTTTCTGTTAAATGTATGAGTAACGTCAGGCAGGTATCTGCCTACATGATAGCCATAACAAATTTGATGAATGATGAGGCAGTACTTAATGTCATCGCTTTTTTCTGTGATTTTGTTTTGAAATCAACTCGTGAACCCTAGAGGGTGACAATTGTTTAATGCAACTTTAATTTGTCTCAGTCTGTTTGTCTCACACTATTCAGTAGCTCAGGTAGAGTTTAATTAAAAAAAATCTAAGAAATTCCATTTTGATTTTAGAGGAACATTTTGAAACGTTTACACACTGTGCCTTGGACAAATATGTAAATTAATATAAAGTGCAGAAACTTAAAGGGAAGTGTATTTGTAGGCATTATAGGTAAATAGTGACGTCATACGCCCCACAGCGGGACACCTAAGTCTTTGTAACTTTATGTAACATTAGTACTCATTATTTTATCATCAAAAGCTTGTTGTTGCAAAAGCAAAACATAGGACATTTTTTTATTCAGGTTCATTTTAAAAATAGTGTTTCTCTTTGTATCTTGGTTAATTGTCATGGATGCTGTCGTAGTATACGATGTACATGTTGTATAGATATACATGTAGATGTACTTGATTCAGTCTGTGGTATATTAATTAATTAATTCACATTAATGTCACTTAGTGTTCTCTGAATGTGTTCACTTCAGCAATACATCCACCGATTTCTTTTGTATGCCTGTGTTAACCTTGGTGAGTGTTTTGCAACTAGCAATACCAAAGATGTTTTGTAAGCAATACATTTAAATTATTTTCTATAATGAATAGTATTTTCTTCACTGTCATCTTGCAATATAAATAAAGAGTTAAATGATTGTTTCACAGTGCACAAGAGACTGTATTATGGTTTGGAAGATGTCTTTTAACTTACACAATCCAGGAGAGGAGGAGTCTTTGAATATCCCACGGACACCCAAGTACCGTTGTTTGATCTCAGTATTGCTCAGAAGGAAAATCATTTTTGAAGTACACAAGTTGCTATTTAGAAAACTGGTGTATGAAGTTATTGATACAACTGATACATGGGTTCAATCCACACCTGTAGTTTGATTCATTTGTTCCGGACCAAGGGGAAAAATGATTCATTGTTGCATTTTAGTTCTGGTTCAGTTCCTGTTCACACTGACTGACTGACTATTACAAACAGGCCGACAAACAGAGAGAAGTAAACAGGAAGCTATACAAACACTTGTAAATGAACTGACACACAGTTGGAAACAAGCACAGTAGGTTTAACAGCTTTTGATCTATTTATCAGGGAAAATAGACTAAGCATATATTATGCAACCACAGTTCACTGGCTCTTTCCATGCAACCACCAAACCAACATGATACTAAAAAACGTTTGTGTTGATTGTACAATTGTTTGTTTATCGTGTTTGTTATTAACTCTCCAGCTTGGTAAAACCACCAATGTGCCGTCACTGAAACTTTGCCACAGGTCAAACGGGGACAAATGGACAGTCCACAAAGCTGGTGTTGCATCGGTGGGTACCATGACACCTCCAGAATCTGAGCGTTGGAAAAGAGCTTGTCCTGCAGGATGGGATGTCCACAGACCACAGTCTGACCTTCCCCCCGGGCCATATCTAGCAACCACTGAGGCACTGGAGGTGAAAAATCTGCAATGTTGCATTGTACACAGTGTTGGGGAGTAGTGAACTACATGCAATTATATCAGATTAACTGCAGTAGCTTTCAGTTCAACTACATGCATTAGTGATTCAAGTGGTTGATTACTTTTGTGGCATGTGTTGTGTAGTTAACAACAGAAACTCCAGCTGCTTGTTTGGTTTATGTATGCCCTGTAAACAAATGGGGACTTGTGTTTGCTTGGATGTGACCTTTTTTTGTATCATATTTTGTTATAGTTTTGTATCACATGAACATTGTTCATCTGTTTTCCCAAAGTAGTTTGAACTCCTTTTTCTAAGTAGCTTTTGTTAACCTAGCTACATTTCACCCGAGGTCAACTTTCCGTACAGTGTGAAGAAATTAGCTTGCAAAATAAAACTGTTTTAAAACCACAGTTGTAATGACCAAAACAAGTTATGTTCAATGTTTGCAGTCCCTCGCTAACATGATCTTCCAGTGCTGGGTACATGAGCCTGCATGCGCGCGCAGCTGGGCTTAGTCTTGACCCTCAACAGGTGATGTCTTCATGAAACTGGGGGTTTTTGGTTTTTGGTTTTTGGTCGCTCCTTGTTCGGAAAAATGACAGTTTTCGTTGTGCGGGAGGGTTAAGTTAGAGTCATAGTTAGAGCATTAACAGTATACGATATATTAGATAGCTACAGTATGTCCTGCCTCAACAGCTTCTCAACTAATGTAACGTTAGTTAAGTTACAGGTAACATCAACCTCGGTAGCTACCTGAACGACTAGACGTCAAAGTTAGGACAGAGTGATGTAACATTGAGCTACCTGAGTTTATCAGACACCCACATTTTCTCATTTGTCTTTATATTACCTGCTAACTGTTATTTAGCTAATGCCTGTTAGTTGTGGACCAATAATAGCTAACATACACTAATATTGTGTCAGTGTTTCTAGCTGTGTATTACCATCATTGTCACTGTCATGGATGGATTAGCTCACTCATTGCTAGTTCAGATAAATAACCTTGGACTAAAGCTGATACTAAAAGAAAGGCACTTCCAGTCAAACTAGAATGATGTAATGGACATGCGACCTAGCGAGCAGTGTTGTTTTTTTCTGAAGTTTAGTTCGCTAGCTTCAAGTTGTAAACATTTGGTCCTCGTACTGTAAATGCTATGCAATATGTAACCGTAACATAATATTTGGGTCTTAATGGGAATGAAAAAATATAGATTTTTCTTCAAGTAAATGTAGTAGCATCTATTTTGTGCTTTAGTGGTGTGGTGTGTTTTAGCTGTACCTAGCATGTAGAGCTGTAATGAAGTTATTTTCATGGTTGATTAATGTGCCTTAATCTGAAAATAGTGAAAAACTAAAGCCCAATGATATGCAATTTACAATTCCTAACACTGGAGAAACTGGGTCTGATCATTTGTGGAGGTTTTTGCTTGAAAGATAACTGAAATTATAAATGATTAACATTTTTGCTGATTCATTTTAAGGCTAACCATTCAGTCCACTGAATCACAAATTGTTTGAGTTGTACTGTATGTTCAATGCAGCTGACTCTAAAAGAGATTTTTATCGAATACCATTGGCTCTGTGATATTATGTGGTTTCAGTGTGCCATGTTTGTCCATATTCTAGGCACCACCACTAACAGCAGCCACAGTGCCTCTTTTATGTAGTGATGGGTAAGTGTTGTGGTTTTGGTTCTTCGCCCGCTGCCCTCAATCACTTGCCCTGACTCATGTGGTGAGTATACTGTCTGCAAGCATGCCAGGCTGTGTCACTGTCCTTCCTGTCTCTGACCTATAGGCATTAAACTTGACTGATACGAATATTTTCCCAATGCTGTGCTACATGACCCTTGAACTAATGGATTTAATAGTTCATTAGAGTGACCACAAAATCGGTAATGCATATTAGGGTCTGGTTAAAAAAATAAATACACATAGAGTGTAAGAGGAAGAGTAGTCAATTTTAACCCTTAAACAAGTAGAAGTAAAGCGGTTGACGTAGAAAGTTACTGCTCTCACCCAAATGAACAAAGAAGCCAAGAAAGGAGAGGAGTCAAACCAAAACTAAATCAGACTAAGACAAATAGATGGATACAAGAAAGGGAGAATACAATAGAAATGGGTAAATAAATGAATGATATACACCGATCAGTGAAGTGAATAACACTGATTATCTGGTTATCATGGCTCCTGTCAGTGGGTGGGATATATCAGGCAGTAAGTGAACATTTTGTCCTCAAAGTTGATGTGTTAGAAACAGTAAAAATGGGCAGTGTGAGGATCAGAGCGACTTTGACAAGGGCCACATTGCGATGGCTAGACAACTGGGTCAGAGCATCTCCAGAACTGCAGCTCTTGTGGGGTGTTCCCGGTCTGCAGAGGTCAGTACCTATCTAAAGGGGTCCAAGGAAGGAAAAGTGGTGAACGGTCTGGGGCCTGACCAGAGCCTGGAGCCTTTTTTTTCTCTCTCTCTCTCTGTCTCCCCCTGTACTATGAATGCTAACTAGTGAGGAGTAAATCTTGGCTTTGGACAAATGAACTTTATCTGTTTGATGTTTTCAGCTTCCTGACTGTGACCTTTGTCCTCGCACATTCAGTTCATGTATATTTGTTATCCATTCAGCCCATCTGCCTGTCAGTGAGCTCCACAGTGACCACCATGGCTCTGAACATCCCAGGTGTGGTTGCCGTGGTGCTGTTCTATATCTTGATTCTGGGGACAGGGGTGTGGGCCGCCCGAAAGTCCAGGAAGGCTGAGAGGAAGAGCCATGGAGACAGGACTGAAGTGGTCCTCCTCGGAGACAGGAATATCAGTTTACTGGTTGGGATTTTCACCATGACTGGTATGTTGTTCAATGGGAAACTTAAGTTTTTGACATGTTTTGTTTTTGACAGATTACAGGTGTGCAAAGATAGTAGTTATTTTTTAAATCCTGTTATCTCAATGTCAAGTTAATTATCTCATATTTTGGGACAACAAAGTTGTCTGGATATTGTGATAATTATATCAGCTTGCATAGATTTGTGGTCTTGGAGCAGCTGATTTGAGCTGATGTCAATCATGGAGAAGTTTATTGTTTAATTAGTGCATCGGAGTGCAGACTAACAGTCAGAAATTTCATTGTGTATTTTTATTGGAGATAACAGTTAATTCAGTCTTGAGCATTGAAGGGATTCAGTAATCCTGTGGATATTGTTGTATTTTCTGAGATTAGCTGGATTACATTACTCAAGACAAAGGGCACTAGTTTCATGATTCAAGGCACAGATGCAACGTGTCCACTGAATACTGCCGTTTTCATTGTGGTTGGCTGTGAGGTGTGAATCAGCATAGGGTTGATGGCTACAGTAGCATGAATTTCATGGACAAACTGTCCTCTCAAAACATAATTTCCATTTGAACATGTTACATCTTTATTTCATTGCTAGACCAATAAAATATAATAGCATAATATCCACTGTGCCAGATTTGCTGTGGTTAACTTGTTCCAAGCTTGCGCAACCAGTACCAGCCTGCTGAGCACATTTTTCAAGGCCATGTTTTGTTATGTCAACACTTTCATTTCAACCTGTCTGACAGAAATACTGCAGCAGATGAAGCAATAGTGTAATAGTGTATTAGATGCAGATGTGATTACTGTGTGGATCATATATTTTCCACATTCTATCTCCTACTAGTATTCACAGAAAACAGACAGGAGACATCATCTGCAATATATTCTGCGAAAAATACAGTACACTCAAATAAAGTGTGTGTGTGATTCTTCTGCAGCTACGTGGGTCGGAGGAGGTTTTATCCTGGGTGTGGCTGAGGCGGTGTACACTCCTAAAATGGGCTTAATATGGGCTCTTATGCCTATACAATACTCAGTGTCCTTCATAATAGGTAAGACAAGTCACACGTCATGGAGGCAGTAGTTCTATTTTATTTTATTCTTATAATTACAATTATTAATAATTTTCTTCAAGTTTCTCTATTTTATTCTAGATTTCCCTCTTGGGACCAATAAAGGATTATCTTACCTTGTTTGGTACAGTGTCCACAGCATCAGATGATGAAAGGACACTGAAAACTATGCAACACAACGTATTTTTCAGTAACTGATTAAAATTGTAAATATAATATAATGGTTAATATCTCATCTGCATAAGGTGGTCTTTTCTTTGCCAAGCCAATGAGGGACAAGAAGTATGTCACCATGATGGACCCATTCCAGATAAAGTATGGCAACATACTGAGTGGTGCTCTAGTGCTGCCCTCCCTGCTGGTGGACGTGCTGTGGGTGTCCTGCACTCTGCTTGGCTTAGGTAAACATACACACCTACCAAGTAAAAACACACAGTCTTTAGTGGACGCAAGTAAAGCATTTAAATCTCTGTATTTGTGGGTTTTTTCCGACAGGAGCAACTATGAGTGTGATACTTGACTTGCCCTATGCCTATTCTGCTTGGATCTCATCAGCTGTGGCCATTATCTACACTCTGTTAGGAGGCCTTTACTCAGTGGCCTATACTGACGTCATCCAGCTCTCTCTAGCTTTCCTCAGTTTGGTGAGATACAGTGCCTCGTACAGTAGTACACACATTTTAAAGATGTACAGTATCAGCAGATATCAACATCTAGTATAAAACCAAAATCTTTAAACAATCCAGTTAATTGTGAACAGCAGTTGGCAGTATGGTAGATACACACACAGATAAACACACACACACACATCTTCAAAAAACTTCAGTCCTGCTATGAAAGTTCCTTAATGCAGACGTCACACCTTCAATGTTAGGTGTGGTGTGTAAACACAATGGATTGAATGTAATATATTCATATATATAAGATAATAGATTTGTTGTGCTAAAGTCTTCAGTTTCCCAATGTCAATATTTATTTGCAGTGGTTGTGTATTCCCTTCCTGCTGCTCAACCCCATATCTACAAACATTGCCCACACTGCTTTCAACCACACGATCCAAGAACCCTGGCTCGGCACTCTGGAGCAGGAGAACGTCTGGAAGTGGATTGATGACTTCTTAATGCTTGTGAGTTAAATATTTATCAGTATCATACTTTCCCAGTTCCATCCATAAGGTCAGAGCACAGCTACATGTCAGGGAGACAGACAAACCACCATCAATGCCTTTACACGTATGCACTTAAGTGACCTCTAATTCCTAATTCTTCAATACTATGTAAATGGGACTAAATGAGTTTATTTAATTTAGGAAGGTGGTTAGAGAAACCTGATCTCCTCAGGTAGATTTTTTCTAATGAAAGACAATTTCTTGGCAAAATAGATGTGAAATCATGTTTCCAATCAACTTTTCATGTGCATGACAAAGACAAAAAATAGAAAGTCTCTCTTTCATGACACTGTTGCAGAATGAAATAATGAACATTATTACATATAGGAATGTATACCTGAATTCAGAGTCATTTAATTCTGAGTCAGAATTTAGGATTAATGTCAATCAGGAGAGACTTAATTGAAACAGAGACTTAAACAATGATCAAATGTATTTATTTGGCACGCTCATGATGAGTCTTTGACGGTTAGACCCTAGCGTGATGTTACAGTCTGACACGGTAATGATGCCATTGATTATACAGAATAACCCCCGGCCCCCCAAAAGAAAATATTGTTCCTTTCCTAACCAGGCGGCAGCTAATTCTAGATAAATATGCAATATGAAAATTTGTCACAGAAAATATTTGATGTAATTATAAATAATGACTAGAGTGCTTTGAATGAGGTCAGCCATGACCATAATATCAGATAAAATAAAAGGGGACAATAAGCAGCAATCATTACCATAAAAAACCACCCCCTCCATTTATATGCAGGACATACCTGGGTATTTGGGCTTCAGTAGACACAGTACACAGCAGGTCATAATTATATGTTGATTAAAAAAGATCACTTTGAAATCAATAAATATACATAAGACAAAAAACAAATGTGGGCTAGGGGCATAAGGTGGGGAGGGCAATGGCCCATTTCTCCCTTCTTCATACCCCCCTACTACCGGGGACCTTTCTCAGACCACACCAATTTTTGAACTCGTTCCTCAATTTGACTGCATCTTGCACGGTTGTGATGCTATCACACTGACAAAATCTGTCCACAGACCTATAAATGAGAGGTCGACCGATAGTGGATTCTTAAAGGTTGATATATTTACCATACTTGGCAGCCTTGCTGTAAAATCAGATATTCCCCCAGGTTTAGCTCACATTTTCTAACCCTATAGCCCTAAAGTACTTCCCTTTACAGTAGGTGTCTCCAGGACCCCATTTTGCCATGATGACACACAAACACACACACACACACACACACACACACACACACACACACACACACATACACAAGGGGAAAATAATAACTAAATTAGGGTACCTATAAGGCCTGAAATGACCAGATACATTTCTGGCAATGATCTGAAAGAATTAATACAACCAGGATAACGTGCATGGAATGCCAGGGTCAGCTATGAGAGGAATTTTAGTTGAAACAGATACAGGAAATGTAGAGCAAACATTATAATGTTGTACAAGATGTTACCAAGGCGAATGGGAGAGGGTAGAAAATAGAGGGGAGCAGTGTACCCTGTATTCCCACACGTAGTGCAGGAAATGGTTTGAGAACCTGTGTTTCATTGGAAATATTGAGAAACGCTTGCTGGAGAATCACTGTTTGAGGTATAATGGATGTTAAGCAACATTATATGAGATGTATAAATATGGACATCTGTACACGTGTTGATTTGTTATTATTACATTATTTATGATCAACTTTTCGAACACAGCCAAACATCAAGAAGTGACACAACACAAGACATAGCAAGCCAGCTAATATTTGTGACTAGGCCAACAGCAAGAAGTCCAGCGTGCAGTCTGTCTGCAGCCTTTTATTTCACAAAGCTCTCTTGGCTCCACTTCTTGCGTGGCGCCGGCACCGCTCTCAGTCCGTTGAGGCGGAGTAGCCAGAGGACACCAGAGGGAGAGCCAGAAAATATTTTCTCCATAAAATATGATCCAGCTTCACCGAAATCAGTGAGATAGTTGGTGGTGTTTGACGTAGTGTCATTACGCACTCACTCACTCACTCAGTACACACAAAGTTACATAGTACAGGAACAGGCGTGGGAGTGGGAATGACATTCACCATATTACAACTCAGTGTAGCATCAAAATTACTTTGAGGCTCTTAGTTTGAGGTAGAAAAGTTACATAATGTAGCTTTAAGGTAGAAAAGTTACATAATGTAGCTTTAAGGTAGAAAAGTTACGTAACATTGCTCTAAACACTGGTTGAACTCGGAGGCAGGATGCGACAGGCAGACCTGGTGGTGATGAGGGGCGCCGATGATGAGGTAGAGGCTGAAGCATCACTGGGGTGCGAAGGTGTACATGGATAGCTTGCTGGAATGAGCCAGAGACAAGTTGGTGGAGATCAGGGTGTTGTCTGCAGCCGAGTGTTCTGGGTTAGCAGATGACACTGGGTGAGCAGGGAAACGAGTAAGAGACACCAGAGGTTTGAACTAAAAAACGATACCTCAATACCTCTTTTAATACTGCAGCAAGAATAAAAAAAGTCGAATTAAATATTTACTATGCTCCTAAAACATCTTTCCCATTTTTAACCATCATGAAATAGCAGCATGTGGTCCGTAACAGACATGGACAGGACTAGACAAAAGAGAATACCAGTACCTACCTGTAGCTGACATTATAACAGCCCATTTTATGAGCTTTTACAGGCCCTGCTCTCCTCATAGCCTTAATATTTTCCCTCTTATATGGTGGTGTTAACAAGATTATGTCTTTCAGATCAGCAAAAAAACTTTTTGACAAATTCAAATTTCAGCTGACTGAAAAATAATGAATGAGTGACTGAAAGTGAGTCAGTGAGTCCTGCTCTGCCTCTGAATGTCTTATACTGGCAGGAATGCAAGACATACATAGTATATGGAGGTAAAGGTCAGCAGAGAGAGTCTGAATTGTCAGTGTGTACTGTGCTGGAACAGTAACCTTACTAGAGTGTTTCCTTGGCTTTTGCCCTTCATCCAAGTGTAGTGAGAATAAAGGAAATACAAAGGGCAAATATTTATGTTTGTCTAAACAGTATTCCTGAACTCAGTCACTGACAGTTTCCTTCAGTCTTGTCCTCAACATGCATCTTCCTCTTCTCCCTGTGCTCTTTTTTCTAGGGGCTTGGCAGTGTTTCATTTCAGAGCTTCCACCAGAGGACGCTGTCTGCCTCCTCACCACTAACAGCCCAGTTGACCTGCTATGCTGCTGCCCTTGTCATTGCCATACTGGGAATCCCTCCAGTCTTGGTTGGGGCTGTCGCTGCCTCCACAGGTAGGAATTATGTTAAAGGTGACAGACCTTTAACACACTTGTGACCTGGAGATACTTGATACCAAAATACTGATTGTCAGTTATTTTGTAATATGACACAGAAAACAGCGCTTCATCGATTGCTACCTTCCTAAGTCTCCTACATATGTCCTCTGTACTTTAGGGTTAAGAGCTAATGTGACAGCAATGTGAAGTGTAGCTTACGTTTAGCACAGGGTTCCCACGTCCTTTAGAGAACCTGGAATACTAGTTTTCCAGTCATGGAAACACCTGGAAATTGAAATGACTAAATATCCTAGAAATAATCTATATTGTCCTGGAAATGTTTTATTTAAATCAGCCCCTTACTCAGATTGCCTGCATAAACCTGTGGGCATATTTAGTTTGTAGGATGAGCTGTGTGCTGTGACAGAGTGGAATGTCAAAATGTTACGGTTAGAGGAAAAGTTCACCAGAGACCGCAGCTCCAATCCACTGAGAATGCAGCAGAAAAATACGAGCTAGTGCGTCATATAAAGTGTCATATCCCATAGAGGTTGACCAGCTACCTGTAGTGAACTTGAAACAATTCATCATGAACCATGCATCATTAAAAAAGGAGGAATAAAACTGGGGTTAAATGTGTCAGTACTAGGCCTACCAGCAAGTGCTTTCCCGTATTGTCAAGAAAACTCCTGGGAAATGATTTCTTAAAAAGAGTAACACGGAGCGGTAACACATTTTCATTACAAACAGCAAATATTTTGATGAGGTTGCCTTCTGTGACGTATTTTTTTATTTATTTATTTATTTTTACATATGAGTGTCAGTAAAATTATGTTAAAACTGAAAAAGTAAATGGTATAATTTAAGTATGATTTAAAGCCGCACTAGTCAGTATTTCTATGTGAATTGATCAAATGTTATGTGTGACAAACCCACAAAGAATATCTCTCTGCTGTAGTTTTTGTTATGGCTCACTCTCACTGCTCTCATCACCCCAGTTTCAGCAGGCAGCTGTTCTCAGTGAAAAAGCTCTGATAAAACCCACTATGATCTACCTGCCCAGACATAGATAGTGACTGGTGCACATTTAGCATTTAGTAGCTAAAGATATTGGTATTTCCCTCAGGAATTTCGACTAGGTAGCCACAGACATGACCCCAAGCGAAGGCTAATGTTGCTCCATGTCTGCTGGATGTGTAAATACACAACTATTTACCATAACAACTTTATAAGGTCACTGTCGTGTGTATACAGCTTTTTCCACTGCCACTGAAAAACATAATTCCCTTAGTCGCTCAAGTGCGAGTTGGTACAGAATTACCTTATCCCTGGTTCCTATATGAATGCTGTATGGATCTAATATTGTGGTGAGGAAATTGAGAAGTATTTAATTGTTATTTCTCTTGTCCAGACTGGAACCTAACGCTGTATGGCTCTCCATCTCCATATGAACGTGGGGAGTATAGTTTGGTCCTGCCCCTGACCCTACAAAACCTCACTCCGTCTTACATCTCAATCATTGGAATTGGAGCTGTGGCCGCTGCCGTCATGTCATCCACAGACTCTGGCCTGTTGTCTGCAACTTCTGTGTTCTCTTCAAACATCTACAAGAACATCCTGCGTAAACGGGTAAGCAGTGCCAAATGTTGAGGGTGGCAGCTCAGTAACACAGCCTGTCTCTAGAGATGACGGTTAGGTTGCCCTGTCATTTTCCAAATTAAACAAGCACAAACAGAATCAATACCAGAATATGAATCTCCTTTTGTATGACTCCATGTTCCTAGGCATCAGACTATGAAATGCAATGGGTGATTCGTCTCACAGTGGTGGTGGTGGGTCTGGTTGGGACCTCCATTACGTTCTACACCAACAGCACTCTGGTCCTCTGGATTCTTGGAGCAGACATCTCCTATACCCTTATGTTCCCCCATCTGGTGTCTGTGCTCTTCTTCAAAGTGACAAATGGTTACGGTGCCATGGTGGGTTACATCATAGGGCTGACCATGAGGATTTTGTTGGGAGAGAACGCTCTAGGTCTTCCTGTTGTTCTTCATCTTCCTGGTTGCAAATTGGAAGATGGCGTCTACGTCCAAAAGTCCCCTGTCAGGACAGTGTCCATGCTCTGCACTTTGTCAACCATCTTAGTATTTTCCTCACTGGCTTTTTTCATGTTCAACCACGGCCTGTTGCCGGAGAGATGGGACATTTTCAAAGTAAAATGCAATGTTATTGCACCACCAGCGGATGCCATCACACAGAATCTCCAAAACAAAGCTGGAAGTGATGACGAGTGTGACGACAACAGAAATGGTGTTGCCTTACAGCCAATGTTACAGACTGGATCCTAAATGTTTGTCTTTCCTTTTGTAAAGTTGCTGGCCTGAATTTATTATGACCTTAATAACTTTGTATATTTAGAGAAATTGCAAATGTGATTTCATTTTAAGCTGCTAACTGCTCATAGTTGCTGATGAAGTATTTTACACTTTTCCTTTTATTACTGTATGTATGTTGGTGAAAATGTCGGTTTTTGGAACCACGTTACACAAACATCATCTAAAAAACAGTACATTATTCAAACTATAAAAGCTATTATACTTTCAAAAGTTGATAATGGTTAAATGGATGAATAATATAGTATTATAACATGATAATAATCAGATTAGATACTGCTAGTCGTAGCTCAAAAAAAGAGATGTGTGGGTAGCTTTTTTTCAAATGTAAATTCCCATTGCTTTGAGCTGCACAAACAAAATTATATTCACTGCATGTATTGGGGTCACAGTAGAAGTTTCAGGGGTTTTCATGGGGTTAAGTACTGTATCACTTGATGTAAGTGAGAAATGTTTTTTGTGATTTGGATGAAGTGACCTTCGTTGTTTGTTTTACTCGCCAATCAAATCTGTGCTTCTTTTACACTGTTCTCATCTTAATGGCATGACCGACACCTGGGTGCTATGTCATCCTGCTTTCCCTTAAACTTGTGGCACGCTATAAATAAAGTACAATAATTTAGTGTGCACGGTATGCTTGAAAGTAACTAGTTCAGGTTTCAGACACTATTAGCTTTTGTTGTTATAGTTTAGTTTTAGGGGCGGGGGGGGTGTTATGTGTTGTCTTCTATATTTTCATATTTTGGTACCTAAAGTTTTCATCAATCAATGCTGCTCTGCTTTAAAACATATATTAATGTGAATTTATTCCAAATAATAAAAGCTGCCTACTGACTATTATTATTACTATACTGTAATAATAATAGAGATATTTACCCCCTATGTACAATACAGACACTGATCCTCTTCTTGGAGTTATGTAATCATTTTGTTTTCCCAACAAATCATGCCAGTGAGCTATATTTGCTCTTACATTAGTGTAACATAAGCCTTAAAGGGCAGATAATCTTCAGCAGCTGGCCTTGTGCTACCGTTGGCGCGATGATTTAACAGGGCTGATTCATTCTGCAAAACGACCTAATATGTAGATTATGGTTATGAACCAGTAGTACTAATCACTGCAGGAATACCCCATTGGCTTAGCTGAAGAACTA
This sequence comes from Dicentrarchus labrax, assembly GCF_905237075.1. Taxonomy (NCBI): domain Eukaryota; kingdom Metazoa; phylum Chordata; class Actinopteri; family Moronidae; genus Dicentrarchus; species Dicentrarchus labrax. The sequence continues at coordinate 10,757,523 of NW_026136721.1, forward strand.
GAATATGTTATATTAGCTGCAAAGAGAAAGTAACTTATTTAGTGGCATGTTGCGAGTTGACCTTTTGTCAGCATGAGATTGTCACCATATGCTTCTGTCACTGATGGGTGGGTTTGTATGGGGCCTAAAAAGGCCGCTGAGTTAAGATATGGGTCAATCTATTTTAGAACAGGTAGACTTGGGCCTGCATCATAAATTTAGACTAGAATCCCTGACACACATGTTTCTTTGTGATGAGATTGGTGTCGTGAAGATCCCAACACCAACGATGTTACCCAAAGCTGTGGCCTTGGGTTCAGAAACAGAAATAGTTCTCAAATGTTTGGCAAGTAACCCCATGATGGGGGCATACTGTATTTAAAGACACAAAGAGCAGCTGTTACACATTTGAGAAAAAGGTTAAAACGTGATCTAATGCTGTTCAATATAACAGCCCTGCTTGCCCCTCCTCAACCTTAGACCCAGTTAGTGTTATGTCATAGCTAAGCAAATCACATTTTTAATGCCTTACAAAACAAAATGTAACAAAACAAAGCTGTTATTGCACAGAGTGTACCTTCAACAAGAATAAAAATACACATCATAAAATGACAAACTACTATATGTTGCGGCTATGGCTCAGGAAGTAGAGCGGCTAGTCCACTAATCACAGGGTTGGCTGCTCGATATGTGTCGAAGTGTACTCGAGCTCCAGAAGGTCAGGCCAGGACCTTGCATGGCTGCCATCAGTGTGTGTGTGTGTGTGTGTGTGTGTGTGTGTGTGTGTGTGAATGATTATTTTCAATTCATCCTGAACCTATTTCATTGAACCTATTTATGCCTAGTGTTAACTTACTAAAATGATAAATAACTGAAACTCTGAACTTTAAACTAAAAGATCCAGTTGAAATCTGTAGGTTGAGAAGACAGAAACGGTTTTGAGTGGCAGCCTATCCACTGTTCACAATCTGCAGCTGCAATATGAAAATAAGATAAAGAATGAAAGTGTGTGCCAAAAAATGCCCTGTATACATAGTCAAATAAATACATAGTAGCAGAAGACATCAAATGTTGATTAAATATATATTTACACTTTTAACAGTAGCTAGTATGATTGTGCAGAACCAGGTCTCCAGGGGAAATCCTAGTGAGAACTCAGAGGTCGTTCGCACCGCTGCACAGCACATTCACAACAGTCTAACTTTCACTCACATATGCGAGCGAAATGTGCGCACTGTTGAGCCCAACATTGCCATCCCTTGAGCCATGGCTTAAATCAAGATGATCCTACTTTTTTCTTACAGTTTTCTCTACCTCGAAGTTAAATGTTAGCGTTCTTTATCTCTATAACTTACGATTTGTCTCTGCCTCCTCACACTGCTGACAGCGAAGTCACATTAAAGTACGAAAGCTAGTTTTGCTCTCCTGTAAGAAATCACAGTTCAACTACAAACCAAAGAGCATCTGTTTACCTACATTTGTTTTGTCACGTTTATATTCTCTGTTAATATGCTGTAGTTTTCAGTTCATGGACATAATTATGACAGCTATTTAATCAGGTCTTAAAAAATATGGACCACCAATCAGCCAAAACTGATCTGAACTGATCCTCAGCCTGACTCAGTATCAATCATCTCTCCACCCCTCTCTTTGCTCCAGTCAGTGTGTCTTTATTCTCGGCCCGGGCCCTGGCTCTGTAACAAACTATGTGTTGCCAACATTCTGCATGTCTTCCAGTGCCTGTGTGTGTTTGCCTGATCTAACCTGCCTGTCTGTTGACAGCTGCTGAAAGGCCTTGTCCTTGTAAACTGCATTTTAACTCTATCTGCTGTGCACCGGTGTTGGAGTCCAACTTCTTATATGAGCCACCTGGTTCGTGAAAAGTTTAATGAGTTGAAGTAATATATATCCCATTTTGAACTTAGGCCCATCCTTTGATTTGAATAATTGAATAGGTGCTAAGTGTCCCATTACAGCTTCAGTCTACTATGAGCTGGTTCTCTTCTAGAAACAACTCTTATTATTAAGATGAACTTGATTGATTATGTGATTCAAGTTATTAATTTAAGTGTAAACTTGACATACTACAACAAAACTGAATTAAAGGGATTATATTTACCAGTCTGTTATCAGAACTACTATGAGTTGCAGAAAGAGGTCGTTATTTACTCATTTAGCCAAAGTGCACACTTCCTTTTCACTTATTTAGAAGAGAGCTCAAGAGCAGATTAGACTAAATGCTAGTCTGATTTGCTGATAAGCTGTTTCCATTGAGGTGTTCTGATACATTACTGTGGGAAAAATATGTAATTACAAAACAGTTGTCATGGAGGTTTGGATATACTACATTTGGTTGAGTATGGTTTCTTGACTGTCATTGTTGACTATTTAGCATCATTGCTCCTGCTTGTGTCTGAAGGTAAACACATTGCTTACGCCCCCTTTAATGTCACCGAGGAAATCTCCTAAATTTGTGATGTGTCTGAACTAATGTGGCAGATTTAGGAGGTTCTCCATGAGTTGTAGAGGTAACAATAACATATATATTTATTCTGAGGTTTCACATTCTATTTATCCATAAACATCTGCTCTCTTAGGTATTACTACGTTTCAGAATCATATGATGAGTGTCATTTGTAGTTTTGGTTTTATGTAGCTGTTATGTAAGTGTTACAAAGTGTCACTTTTTTGCAGTTTGGTCATTGATAATGTGCAAGTCTTTAATCCTCTTTATTCAGGTAAAAATGCAAGTTCCTATGGGATATCTTTATGCATGTTCTTTTCTGAACAAAAGTACAGAGAAAATACACTGCACACACACTTGCACATTAGAGACGTCATGGAAAAATACTCCACTGTGAGTGTTCTCTCTTTTGTGGTATGGCAGAGTGAGCCAGCTGGTTCTTTGTGTTCACTACTGACAGATATACTGCTGTTGTCATTATAAAGTTATGTTAGCCAGTGGTGTCACATGCTCGAATCTATATATGGTCAAAATATTTAATTGTTACCTTTATTGCTATGCCATACACACTGCTTTGCTTCTTTGTGTACTTGGCTTGCAGTCTCTAGTGAGTATTAAGATGGCAATCATCATGAACTGAGAAGTGAAACATTTCAATTAATCTTATTCATTAACACATTCATTGTCTGGAGGATAGCAGGTATTTATCATTCATCAAAGTCTTGATTTTTACATCTTGTTGTCTCAAGGAATGTGTTTGTGCTTTTGCTTGGTGCAGTGCCAGTGTGGACACAAAATGTGTCTCAGCTCAAGAATGCATGTTCTTTTGGATAATGACTTAGGATAACATGTAGTACTGCTCTGTCTTATCTGGTCACCCTCTAGTTCCTGTCTACACAAGTAAAAGTCCCACCCTGTATGTGCTTGCAGAGACAGGCATGTTTTAAGGGTCCAGTTTGTTACATGTAGGATGATCTAATTGCAGAGCTAGTAAGTTATTGATCAGAACTCAGATAAATAAAAGATATTAAATGGGGATCAGGGGCAAAAAAAACTTGATTGGGACATTTTTACAGAGAATCGTGGAGTATCACCGGTATTGGTATCAACTATTACATTTCTGGTATCATGTCATCTCTACAGTAGCCTAGAATGGACAAACCAAACAATGGCTCTAGACAAGTTCTTTGAGATCTGTCAAGAGGGACATTGTTCATGTAAACTGGTGTCAAATCAAGTTATCTCCTTTTGTTTTCTCAACCTTTAGGGAGAGGTTGTTATCTTGACACCATGTGAATAGGTCCCTCAACTCCTTCTTATGAGCGTTCTCATTCTCATCATTCATCAGTCAAACGCTGTGGTGTCATCTGTGAATTTCTACAATGCTGTTATTATATTTTGCAACATAGTCATGTGTGAAGAAACTCTAGGGTGAGGGACTAAAGCAACAACCTTGTGGTGCCAGTGTGTTGAGAACTATGGTAGATGAGTAGCTGTCTGATGTCTGATGTCTGATGTCTGCCATTCAAAAAGTCATATTACAACTTACAGACGGAAAACACCAAGGTCCCCAAGCTTTAACCCCAATTTAGATGGTACATTGGCATTAAATGCAGAGCTGTAGTCAATAATAACATTCTGGAATAGGGTTTTTTTTCCTTTAAGGTGTTTTAACACAAGTTGCAGAGCCACAGATCTTTTTGTCTGATAATCAAACTGTAACAGATCAAGGTTGGCCACAGTGTCTGACCTTTAGAGACTTTAGGCTCAGTGAGAACCTGTTACTGTTGCAGCCCTGTAAAGCCCTTTGGAAAAATTGGACATTGCTTTATACACATAAACTTAACTAAATGAAGTGCTAGGTCCCAGTCTTCAAACGTCCCGCCACTTTTTGTCCGGTGCTCCAATAACAGTGGACCAAGTCTTGGCCAGGACCATTGACAGTATATGGCCAGCACCTCTGTCAATATTTTCTTGTTTCCTGTACTTAGATATGCTATGTGCTCGGCTCGTCTACGGTGTAAAGAAATTGAATTTGAATTCAATTTTGAAAATGTTTAAAAGATAAAAGCGACATGTATATATGGTCACATCTTAAGTTAGCTAATGTTAACAAAACACAAGCTAACTAGCTAAATAATGCTTAATGTAAATGACCTATCTAATTAGGTAGCGTTTTATTAACATTAGCTATCAGATGTAACTAGCTAGCTTACGACTGACGTAGATTAGAATACATTGAGTAATGTGCTGGACAGTTATTTGTAAAATCTGCCTGAGCTCATTTCTGGTGTGAAAGCACCTTTCTATACAAGATACCTGTCTTTCTAGTTAGGTTACTGTTCATGGTAGGTGTGTTTGCCAATCTTTGCATAACTTTGCTGTTGGGAAGGCTGGCCTAATGCACATGGACCTTTGCATGTGTCATTTACAAGATGTTGTCAAGGGTGTGGTTAAGTGTGTGTGTAAATAAGAGTTAACATTCAAATTAGTCAATATTTGCCAACCAGACTGCCTCATATCAGACAGTAATTGTGATTAAGCACTGGTTCCTCTGCTCTATGTGGTCCATTAAAACAGATGAACTACCTCAACAGTGTGAGGCTCTTAGCTGTAAACTCTGCTCCCAGCTTGGAGAGTGAGGTGTTTACCTGGCTGTTGGCCTCGACTCCTCATCATGTCTGCCAAGTGAGAGCAAGTGTTTATACCTAACAAATATCTGCAAACACAATAAGCATTGCAACATGTTATGTGGGCTACAGCATGTGATGTTGCAATACACAACATAGTACTTTCATAGTCGGGGAGCAGCAGCAAAAACGTTGAACGTTGAAGTTCACTTACTGGCACCTCAACAGCATTCCCACATCAAAGGACAAAGGATAGACAATAAACCATACATCTGTGAGAGAAAAATTATTATTTAATTTTATTGTGTAATGTCCAAGCCATCAGTGTCCAATGGGAAAGAGATACCAGCAATATACAACCAATAAATTCCCAATAAACCTATCTACACATAATCACCAGCAGAGATGTCCTGAACCAGGTTGAGACAGATTCCTTAGGTGTTATGTACAGTTTGGACTTGCTGCTGTGTTCTGCGTCCAAACATTCAATCTCTAACCTGGTTTGCTGCTGACCTTTTCAAACATCCAAGGCTACTGCAGCCGATCAAGAAGCTGGAACACAGACAAAGCATCTCTGAGATAAGATAATACTATATAATTCAAGAATATGGCTTTTTGCCTGCATTAATCTAACTGTTCTGCGTATAAATTATACATATGGATGATGACATGTCAGCATTGAGCTCTTGGCCCCGACTGTAATCCAGCGGCACAAGCAGCTCAGATTGCTGGACACAGCCCAAGAATGCAGTGACACTGAAGTCATCGTTCACACAATCAAATGATATGGTATGTCAGATACTGGTCCCATAAAGCTCAAATGTATTTCAATACCTCCACCTCTCTGTGTTTCTATCTGTGTGCACATCAATGTCTGAGCAGCTTTGTTTTCAAAAAGTTCTTAGAAGTAGCAGTTTGTTTCTCTTACTGCCTTTTTGTTCAGGCAGTCTCAGTATCAATGCTCTTGATGTTTGTCCTACATAGCCCTGTTGTCTGGCTACCATTAGCTGCTATGCCCGCCTTGTGTAGCAAATTACATATAATTACATTTCCTGCCAGTGGTGTACTGTCCTGTTTGTACTGGTTGTTCCTTTGTGTTTATCTTTGAAGAAAATATCAAGCACACTGCCGCACTGGCTTCGTCAGCAGAATTAAATAAAAGCTACCACTCTGTGGTGCAGTGTTGGGCAACTTAGTGCACTGTTCTGCCTTCTGTTTTATCTTTTGGTGGCAGCAGGGCTGCAGCTAGATGGCCAGTGGTGGAATATTACTAAGTTACTTTGCAAATTAAGATTTTCACACACTAAACATATGAAAATGTACAAGTACAACTGAAAAACTCACAGAATAATCCACTGATAGAAATTTTGATTCATCCTTCATTCATTCCTGATCATTTAGACATTTTTTAAGCAAAAATGTGTATGTTTATTTCCTTATTTATTTTGCATCAGTTTTGATTTTGCAGTAAAGGAGTCACTTTGGGCTATGGATCATTGTGATGTAATTTCATTTTCAGAACAAACCAAACAGTCAGTCAATTAATTGAGATAATAATCAACACATTCATCCATAATAAAAATCATTATTTGTTGCAGTCCTACACAAAATAATAAAAAAAATATCTATCTACCAACTACAACAGTAAAATCCTGCTTTTACGTAAATACTTGAGTGACATAATTGAAATAATTATTTTAGTGTTAAAAGCAGGATTTTACTGTTGATAGTATAACAGTCATGGGAGGATTTAGAGATAGGTGACACATGCAGTACCTTTAATCAGTTGGGTGTTGAGTGACACAGAGAGCTTGACGTCAGGGATGACATGTAGTGCCTTGTTTATTCTCGTGTAGTGATTTCACATGTTTGCTAGGAAATACTTCATATGGACGATTTCATAGGATTCAGTGGTTTAGGTTCAGTAGGTTGGCTATAACTCTATCAGGGTCACACACAATGCTGATAGTTGATGGGCGTCACCATATCACTACAGGGTCATTCAGTTGATATCACTTTCAACAAGAAGAAAGTATGGACAGTTTATACAGTCACACATTAGACACAATCGCTCACTGATTTTAAAGTTGCCCTTGCTGCTTTAACGCAGACAGTGGTCACTAAATATGTAAAAATGCAGACTAATCACTCAAAATTACATGAAAAATTAGCATTTTACCTGCTCAAGCGCCTGTCTCGCATTAAGTCCCTCCTTATCCTACCCCCACCCCGCACATATCTTTTAGCATCATCGTCATTGTGTATAGATTTTTCTGATTACTAAAAACCCAGAGAATATTTTGATTCTTAAAATAAATCACCATAGGGGGAAAAACTAATTAAAGATACATTACAACAAAAATAATAAATTTTTAACAATGACTTCTGATATTCAAGACTGTTAATAATGCAATAGTGGCTGCAGTACCAGTCTTTACCAGAATTTGATGGCTAACGTGGCATGGAGGAAATGAGATTGTCATTGCAGTCAAAGCATCCTCTGTTATCATATAGTTGATGTGCGTCACCCTATCACTACAGTGTCAGAAAGACTGGAGAGTTTATGCAGTCACACAATAAACACACACAGTTAATCGCAGTTAAATTAGTTGTGTTTTTATCTAGGTTGTGGAAAATATAGTTTGAAACAAACAGAACAAATTTCCGGGACTGTGGTAAGTATATACTAGAAGCAGGGTATGGGTAACATTACAACCCTGAAAAACCGAGGAACAAGGGGATTGGGGAAGTAGAAGTGGATTGGGGAAGTGGTTTGGTATATGTCGGGTAGCTGCATTTCATTAATAGTTCCCCTTCCAGGTACTTAAATGTGATGCACTTGACCTTGTAGTCAGTAGTCATGATGGATTGTCGGCCAGTGATGTGTGCTGTGATATCTTGTGCCTTGCAGGTGCTTCACAATAATTCATGATGCCTTTCAATGAGGAGTACTAGAAAAATATAAAATGATTTTTTATTTGGCTGTTGATATTATTTTTTAAATATATGTCCCATATCAGATTCCATTGTGAACAGATCAGTATCCCGAAGTGATGTTGCACAAAAGAACAACACGTCATACAACACACACAGCTGTCATATGTAAGTACATATGGAGGCCGCTGAGGACAACATGTATTGTTTAATTTATAAATTGATGTGCAGTGAAAGCCAGTGAATTCATGAGCAAAAGATAACAGGGATGGAGATGAGGAGAAAGTCACATTTTTTGTGGAACGATGGCTGCAACTTCTGTACAGAGACGTGTGTAGATGCGGAGTTGGAGCAAACAGACTGCAAAGCAGACTGGTTACAATTCGACCCCTGAAGTTTTGTTTGTCTTAAGTGTTATCCTGAATACATGGAGTTTCATAACTAGGTTCGAGAACAAAGACCACGCCCCGAACTCACCTCATTTCCGCTCAAAAAACATACTTAAGCACACCTTATCCGTTCACTCCCTCCTTGACTCATATTCTACATCCCTCCCTCCCTAACCCTTTTTTTCGTCATTGTCTCTCCCTTTCTTATCCAAACACAGGAACCACTGGGGCCCTTGAAGAGTTAAAGAGACGGCTCCCCCACTCAGCGTCTCAGCACCCACTCTGTTCCCTCCGACCATTTCGCCAAACTTCTCCCTCCATCCACCTACCTAACCAGTCTTCCTCCCTTTCTATCAATCCTCACCCATCCTTCCCATATCCCCTCATCCCTCAACCCCTTCTCCTCATCCCTCGACCCTTACCCCTTCATCCCTTCATCCTTTCATCCCCTCCACCCGTTAACCTTTTTCCTCCCACAGCATTCCACATTCATTCATAAATGTGTAATAAACTTTTCTTAATCCATAAAGCTGTTGGCTTGGTCTTTGTTAGTGAATAACGCCGTAATGTCCTTCCACTGACGACCTCCATTGCGGCTGTCTTCCATGTTTGTATTCACTGAGTGACTGTATGTGATCTAGAGTGACGTAAAAAAGTCTCATGAATTCTGATCACACTCAGATCAGATTCCATGTGTGTTTGCTGTTTGTCATGAAACAAATAGATCTGAGTCACATATGAGCAAAAGAAAATCTAAATTGCAGTATCCACAGAGGATGCAGGCTGAGATGCAAGAAAATCATGCAAAGATAGACAGGAAAGGAGGAAATGAGCAATGAGATGTCCTCTCCTTTGAAGCATCATGTGAAGTTTTATGAAGTGTGTTTCTGATGACGCCAGCACAGCTGGATCTGCTGCATAAAGCAGTCGGTGTTGTTAACGTTACATTCATACTGACACTGACAGTTGCCCCCTCTCCCTGCCTTCATGACTCTATTTAGACACAATCACTTATATTTACCTCCCTATATTTAACCTCTGACGCTGGTAAATGAAGCCAACATGGAAGTAACAAAAACAGCAGTTCCTCAAACAGCCACTTGACGCTGGATACAGAAGTGATTTATCTCCTTAAGACCCATATTAGAATACCCAACTGTACAGCAGAAATAAACATATTTACAGCCTGGTACAAAAATGTACGGGGGCTGAATTTTAATAAAACTCACCCATATAGAACTAACCCCTTTGATATAAATGCTAGTTTGAAATCAGTCAAACATCCAAGGGACTATCAAAGTTTTCTGTGCCAAAAGCCCCACACAGAGATGTCCTTATTGTAGACTATACTTTAAAGAAACCAGTGTGTAAGATTTAGTGGCATGTAGCTGTGACATTTCAGATTGCAAGTAACTAAACATCGCTGGTGTCTGTATTTGTCGACCTGGGAATGAGAACAGGTTGTGAAGTATGTAGGAGAAACTATGGTGGCTGCAAAATGCGCAAAAAAACGCAAAGGGCCCTATCTACAACCAGTGTTTGTTTTGTCCCTTCTGGGCTACTGTATGGCAGTTCAGCATGGCGGACTCCACGGACGGCGAGCCACAATGTCCATTCTAAGGTAATAAAAACACAATGATTCCTATATTCACAACTGAAAAACATACCTATAAATATTGTATTCCATTTCTGCCAATAGATCCTCCTAAATGTTAAACGCTGGACCTTTTAATATGAATTAAAATTGAATTAAATTTTAATTTATATGCAAGCAGAGAAGGCTGACACAAGCTGATAAACAGTCAGTCAATCATGATTAGAATAGCTCACTGGTTGTAATAAGTTTTGTTTTGACAAAATGTCCCTGCGGTGGCGAGTCTTTCCTAGAAACAGTTTACAAGCTTATGAACGTCAATAAGCATTCCTTCTGCACACAGCCTCTCCACTCTTTAATACACACATATAATAGTATACACACACCCATTCCCTCCCATCCACTCCCCTCTTTCTCATTGCATTGGACTATAAAAATTTGTAGAACTGAATGTCTGGGAGACTTGGTCTACTTAGTGTGCACACAAAGGATCCTTGGAACACCTTTGCTTGCACAGTTATATCTCACACCTTTTTTTCTGTTGACTTTTGCCCTTTCAGTGTGTTTCTGCTGAGGCATTGGTTGTTTTGTAATTGTTTTAGATGAGTATTGACTATACTGAGGAATTCATTTGAATGTTTCCCTTGGGGGTTTTAAACAATATGTGGTCACTAATTGTGTGAAAATGCAGGCTATTGTAAACCATATATAACTACAGTGGTGCCACTCATAATCACAAGAAAAATTTGCATCCACCTGCTAAAAAAACACAGTATGTCCCTCCCTATCCTAACCCCTGCCCACACATACCTTTTTGTGCTATAGAAATTAGCAACACACAATATCATGTATAGTTCTAAACAGATTTTTTTGTAAAACCCCAGATAATACTTTGAGTCTTCAAAAGTCATCATGGGGGAAAATTAGATACATTAAAACATAAGTAATACATTTTTAACAATATCTACTGATTTAAGAGTACAAAGTGCAAATGACAAATACTTACGTAACACATCCCCGACAGTAGGGGAAGATGATGTGACCATGTGTATGTACACTGATCAGCCAGAACATTATGACCACCTGGGCATAATGTTCTGCAGCCCCATACCAATAAAATGTGATGCACTGTGTGTTCTGACCCATTTTAATCAGAACCAGCATTAACTGTTTCAGCAGTTTGAGCTACAGTAGCTCGTCTGTTGGATCGGACCACATGGGCCAGCCTTCACTCCCCACGTACATCAATGAGCCTTGGCTGCCCATGACCCTGTCTCTGGTTCACCTCTTTTCCTTCCTTGGCCCCCTTTAGATAGGTACTGACCTCTGCAGACCTGGAACACCCCACAAGAGCTGCAGGTTTGGTGATTCTCTGACCCAGTCATCTAGCTGCCCTTGTCAAAGTCGCTCTGATCCTCTCACTGCCCATTTTTCCTGTTTCTAACACATCAACTTTGAAGACAAAATGTTCACTTGCTGCCTGATATATCCCACCCACTGACATGAGCCATGATAACCAGGTAATCAGTGTTATTCACTTCACCTGTCAGTGATCATAATGTTATGGCTGATCGGTATATATATTGTTTTGTTGTTTGTTAGTAAGAAAGGGGATGCAGATGTGACATTAGTTGATTAGATTGTTTTTTAATGCTATCTGGCTCTATATAATGCTATAACATAAGGTCTAAGGAAAATGGAACACTAATTGTTATCCTCACCAACCAAGTACACATCTCCAGTTTTCTGCCAGGGCCTCAGTGACCATTGTAGTATTGCTTGTGTACGCAATGCAATTAACGCCAAACGTCTCCCACTGATTACTTACAAACGTCTGCTAAAGATCTTTAATGAGCGGGCCTTTTTGCATGATCTAGGAATGGTACAGAATAGGCCTTATCCCCTCAGTATACCTGGTCCTATTTCAAAAACTCATTCACTTACATCATAAACAAATATGCTCCCACAAAACAAATGTAGAATCAAAAACCACTACAGCCCTGGGTTTAGTTCTGATCTGTCTGAGCTCATCTATCAAAAACCCCTGCTCTGGCGTAAAGCAAATGCCTCCAGCTACACACCAGACTGGCAGTCCTTTAAGGAAAAAGGGAACAAATGCACCCAGTCGATCAGGAGAGCAAAATCCAATTACTATAAGCAACAATTCCTAAAGACAGTTCTGGAAAAACACATCCTCTCAATCACCCACTGCAATCAAAACAGAAGACACAACACAATGGTAGACTATTTTAGTCCCTAGCACCGCTCCTCTTGCCAAAGCAACTTTCACTTCCAGCCAGTACAGGAGAAGGAGATGCTTGGGGAGCTGCTCAAACTGGATCTGTTTAGGTCTGACAGCTCAGACCTAACCGTCATATGCGCTATTGACAGAAAAGAATATTGTGTGGCCATATTTATTGACCTGGCAAAGGCTTTTGACTCTGGGGACCATTGCATTTTGCCTCATAGGCTCAGAGACATTGGACTGACTGATGAATGTCTGGCATGGTTCAACAGCTACCTCTCTGATCGTGTACAAACTGTGAAAGCTTAGGATCTCATGTCGGACCGATTATCCCTGTCCATAGGTGTCCCTCAGTGTACCATTCTAGGTCCAACCCTCTTTACAATATACATAAATAATGTGTCTTTATATACACCTATATGCTGACAACACTATCTTGTACACATCGAGCCCCTCCCAGAACACTGCCCTGTCCTCCCTGCAACTCAGTTTCAACAGTATCCAATACGCCTTCTCCCACCTTCACCTACTCCTTAACACTAATAAAACAAAATGTACAAAATGGTCTTCAACAGGAACTTACAAGTCACCAGCCCCCCTAATATCACCTCCTTGGATGGTTCAGAACTTGAATTTGTCACCTCCTACAATTAACTTTATTTGTGGTTTGAGAGTTCTCTCTCTTTCCAATCCAAATCACCCTTTTCTCCAAAGTCAAGGCCAGAATCAGTTTCCTTTATTGTAATAAGGCATCCTTTACCCACTCTGCAAAGCACAGCTTGGTCAAAATGACAAATTTCCCAATCCTGTACTATGGGGACCGAATATACGGGTTTGCCTCCAAATAAACTGGAATAAACTGGACGTCATTTTCCATACCGCTATCCACTCTGTCACAGGTGCCCCTTTCAATACTCATCACTGTAACTTACTCACTGTACTCCACACCAGTGTGTGGTTATGGATCCTGATGATTTAATTTCATTGCCAATTGTGTTTATAGAATTCTGTTGAGTAACCATCAGAGCCAGGTGACTTATTGTTGGGCATGGAAAAAATGACTTTTCTAAGTTTATCTGAGGTTATGGGTCGGTCTAATATGGTGGCTTGTTCATTGGATAATTTTGGGAGGTCAGTGCTATCAAGTTTGCTCATTGGGGGAGTGGGAATGTTGCATGTGCAGAATTTTCAGTTTGTGTTCCAGTTCTTGCTGTTTTTCTTGTTCCTTTTTTCTTGTGTGTGGAGTATGAGATGATATGTCGCCTACTAACTGCTTTTGCTGTTTCCCAAAGTACTGATGGTGAGATTTCTGGGGAGTCGTTCACCTCCATAAAGGATGTCCACACTCTGGAGAGGAGATTCTTGAAAGGTTTGTCTGCTAGAGGTGAGGTGTAAAGTAAAAGTGGACTGTCATTTTCAGAAAACATACTCAAATTATCCTTAGTGAAGCAATACAGTTCTTAGTAGCTCCCAGAAATTATTTGCAATGCAGTTTAGCTACTAGCTATTATTCAAGCAATGCAGTTTAGCTCACAGACATTATTCAGGCTATGCAGTTTAGCTCCCAGACATTATTCAGGCTATGCAATTTAGCTCCCAGACATTACTCACGCAATGCAGTTTAGCTCCCAGTCAATAAAAAGTACAGCAACTGGGATGATCTGATAAAAGAAACAAATAATGTGCTTTATGGGGCTGCGGATCACAACTTAAACATCCCTTTGCTATAAAAACTTAGAGAGGCAGCTTCAACAAAAGGTCCACTCAGAGTGCTTCCCTGAGGAATTTAATGCCCGCAAAACTGATAGAGCCATACCTCAGAGAAGAAAACTACTCCTCGTTTCCAGAATATCTCTGGTCCCTCATCTTGGTATGATCAGAGTGAGAGAGCAACTTTGAAGAGCAGAGGCCCTTTAACATGACAATATCCATTCAATTACATTGGATCTAAAACATCCCATAACAACTCATTATCAAGCATTATGATGAGAAACTGCTCCACTCAGGCAGGGTATCCACTGCATTCTCTGTGGTAACCAAGCCATTCGCCAGCATCAACACCAGTTTTAAGACTGTCAGAGACGGAGAGCCAAAGGTCATTCCCAAAATGGCAGACCTTCCTCCAGCCGTCTTAGAATATTTAAGCCCCCCTTCTGGTCCAAAAGATGTTTGGGGGAGCTGTTAGAAACTGCAAGTTTATTTCCTTTGGTGTGGTGGTTCAGGATTGTGGTAGTACCTCCCACTTTATAAATAGAGGCCCAGATAAGGCATTCTCGTCTTTGTCTCCAAACACCTTTACATTGTTTGTAGATGGTGTGCATGTGCGTGTCTCTTTTGAATAACCTTCAATCTAAGTAGTAGTTTCTTTAACACTATTGGTGTGCTGGATAATTGACATGAAGGTTAATGGATAATCTTTGATCTAATTTGGTAAATAATATTATGATGAAGTATGTATTTTGATATATTTAGGGTATTTTAATGTTCAAATATTTAACATGTTTTTTTTAGGAAAGATATTGTAATTTGTTTCTTTTTTTGTTTAGAACCATTGTAGTCATCGTGACAATCAACATCATTATCTGGATAAATAGACTGTTGATTGCAACCCCTATTTTGTGGTAGTTTGTGGCTCTAGTTAGAACCTTATATCCATAATAACATATTCTAATTTGTATATATGTTATATGTGTTGTAAAATTACAATAAATGAACCTTGATACCTATATGCGGTGTAATAGAAATAGCAAATATCTCTGTTAGGTTGTCAGAATAGCATCCCTGGGGCACTCTTTGTGTTTTTGTTGTGGTTTCAAGTTCTGATACCATGGAGATGAAATGCAGAATGACTTCTTAGAACTGCAGAGTATGAGATGACCATGAGGTGCCATGATATTAAGGAGAAAACACAGATGGCCATGTTACAGTATACCTGCAGATTACTTAACACAAATCGTACATTTGTCCACAGCCAAATTTGTTCTTTGAGTAAACAAAGAACAAATTTATACAGGAATCTACAGGAACTCAAACTCCATTTAACAGTTAATTCGATGTTAAGGAAATTTCATTGTCATCTCCAAGCTGAATCGGATTGCATCAGGGGCTGTGCTTACAAACTACAACAATGACCATATTGCCAGAAATCTCTATTACCAAAAGCTGGACCATAGTCATATTTACACTACATTTGACCCCTCGTAAGTTCTGCCCAGTTGAGTTAGCTTTGGTGAAACCCTTTCTCCTTTCCTGTATTTAGAAATGCTATGTGCTCAGCTCGTCTACTGTATGTTGAAAAGACAATCACATGTTGAAGATAGTTAAATGATAAAATCAAAATATATAGCCACATCTTAAGATAGCTAACTAATGTTAGTAAAATGCTAGCTAACTAGCTACCTTATCTACATCAGTTGTTAGCTAGCTAATAACTAGCCAGCTAACTAGAAAGCTAATGATCAGCTGGCAAGCTAGTTAGCTTCAAGAGATGAAGTATAGGCATTCCCTATTAAGTTTAGGTGACCAGACGTCCCCGGTCACACGTCACCCAAAACGGGGGCTGTCCCCGGTCAAAGCTGTCCCAGAAAATGTCCCTGATTTTGACACTGAATGGGGGAAAAATGCGCGCGGACTCAAATACCAGTTATTACGATAGCCATTTAACCCATCGCCAGAGAAGATGTCGTATGACGTACAGACGCAGCAGCGTCCACAACAACAATCTAGAGGGGGAAAAAAAGGAAAGAAAAGGAGAACAGCAGCGGCGATAAATGATATGTTGTGTATGAACTTATTTATTTTGTGTGAACTGGCAACTGGCAACCATGTGCAGTTTCTGTAACCACACCTCTACCTCTATCTATCTCTGTCTCTTGTGTAATAAAAGCTGGTTAAAATACATGAAAGAGTACTTGTCCCCGTTTTTTATTTCATAATGATAATATTTTATGATTTTTCACCACCGCATTGAAAATGTGCCCGATTTTAATTTCTGAAATCTGGTCACCTTATATTAAGTTATCACATGAAGTAATAAAGTACACATCACGCCATGTAATATATTTATTTATATTGTGTCCGCATTGATATCTGCATTAGATAATGGCCTTTTATCATCATCTATGTTAACTAATATGCATTTTATAATAATACATTTTATTTATAGAGTGCTTTTTAGCTCAAAGACGCTTTACATAAGTTAAAATGATCATAGAAGACATTACACTAAAATATATAACAAAAAACTTTGTTCACACTTTAAAAGCAGTTCTGAAAAGGTGCATTTGGATAAGCCATCACACTGTTAAGTGCAGTCTCAGATTTGTTTGGGGAGAGAGTTCCAGAGGTAGGGAGAAGCTATGGACAAGGCTCTGATCCTTTCAGGTAAACTGGTTGTTGGCTGCTGGCCAAAAGTTGGTCAGGCAGGTTTTGGTTATGTAATACACTCATCAGTAGCACAGAAAGGGAAACCAGTTTTTGTTTCACATGGACTTGCGACACTGTAGAATGCTCCCAAGTAAGAAACACATACGCTCCACCTCTGAACTTTGACATTAAGACAATACGGATTTTCTCTTTCGAGAAAATTATGGAAGGACCTCCAGTGTCTTTTATGGCTGAAACTCAGTTCCAGCAGAACAACCGCATCTTGCCTTGTACCAGTATTACATGTTAGACATGACTGGCTACCCCCCTAAATGCAACATATTGATTGATTATTTACAAATATGAACATATTTGCCAATTAAATTATTTATCATGTGTTTCATAAATGCTTCTATTATTCTCACAGTACACACACTAATTAATTACATAGAATTGATTTGTTTGTTTTTTTATTTATTATTGTATTTAAAATGTTATAATCCTTCTGCTATTGTAAAATTAAATCTTGGTGAAACTCTACAAGGCTCTTTAAGGGTCTAGCTCATGTCAGCCTATTAATGGTCCAGTTAGTAAAAGAGTAGTCGGTTTTTTGTTGCAGTAGTCCTCACCAAAGAAAAAACCTCTCAGGATGCAGCACCATCTCAAATCATAGGTCCTATGGAGCAAGAAACCAGAAGTCAGACATTCATCCAGGTTTTAACAAGCCAACAGTTTTGCCATACTAGAAAAGAGTATCTTCATTGTCATAGCACACAAGTACACCAAAATTCAATTTGCAGCTTCTGTACAATACTATAAAACAGAATAAAATGTTTTTAAAAAATGTTTAAAATGTTTATCTTAAATTAGATAAACAAGCAGTAAAGTAGCAATAAAGTGACAGTATAAACAGTGCAAACAGTATCTGGCAGTAATGGTGCTATTGTCTGTGAATGTCTTAAGATTTGACCTGGCAACATTAGTGTCCCCAGATTTAAAAGCCTTAGTGTGTGCTTTTCAAAGATTGGTTATTCATCAATGGTTTCTGGTCAGGAAACATCTTTTGTCTACTGTGACATTATCCACACAGCTGTTGAAGAACAACTCCCAGTGAGTGTGATCAAAACAGTCCTGCAGTTGTAAGGTTGCATCCTCAGGCCAATTTTTGACTGTTTTCTTTGCAGGTTTGGTCTTGTGGATAAGAGATATGTATGCTGGTGACAGAAGCAGTGAAATATTATCAGATTGCCCCAGGGGTGGGCTCTGGAAAACTCTGTATGTGCCTTTAACATGTGTACACTTGGTCCTCTGGTAGGGAACTGCACAATCTGATGGAATTTAGGGAGTGCTGATTGCAAGTTGACCTGGTTAAAAATCCCCTGCAACAATGAAGGAACTGTCAAGGTGAGCATCTTGCTGTTTGCTGACAGTCCAGTGTAGCTGTGCTAGCACCAGTTTAGCAATAGCTTGCAGGAGATGTAAAGCGATGAAACAACAACAACAGAGAACTCTGGGCAGATAAAACGGCCTACATTTGAGCAGTAGATATTCCAGATCTGGATAACAAAGGCTCTTTATTGCGTTGTGGGTTGAGCATCAGTCATTACTGATGTAGATACAGAGCCCACCCCCTTTGCTCTTAACAGAGTCCTTTGTCCAGTCTGGACATTGTAGCGTCTGGCTCGCTAGTTCCACTAAACTGAACATTAGTATAATACAGCTAGCTATCACCACAGTAAAGCGAGCACACCCGGAATGTCACTGTGTACAACTACCAAAAGTATAGTAGGTTGAATTTAAAACAGAAAGCTGGCCTCTCCTCATTCCTCTCTTTTGTTCCATCTCGTCTCCTCGCTCCTTCATCTTTATGCCTGTGACCTGGAAATTGATCACAGCGCACCATCTTGAAGGATGTGTCAATTCCTAAAGTGCACCTTGAGGAAAGAAAGGGGGGACTTGCCAGAAGAGCTTTGTGCGAGGATGGACTCTTTTCAGCACCCCTGACATATAAAAGAGGCATGACAATGGACAGATGATGCAGTTGTACCACACATCATATTTCATTGACGGCCCTTCCACTTGCATCTCAGGTGGGAGGAGCTAGGACGCGAGCAGAGGAGTTGAGAAAAGGAATCGAGGATGCACAATCTGAAAAATGATAAGAGGGGTGGGAAGTAATTTTATATATGTATATATATAAAAAATAGTTTTTATATATTAAGATTCCTACAGGAACGTACTGTCAAAAACACAGAGCAACATAAAAGAATCTTTGTTAAAAAAATACTGTTAAATGCAAATGAAACTTCTCAGATGCAATGATGTTTGTTTTTCCTGATGGAGTGGATACAACGATCTAAAACATCCTCTGTGGCCTGGTGCATCTCGTACATCTGGCATGATTTATCTTGCATACATCAACAAAACATTGGCTGATAATGATCAGCCTATGCCTCTCTCTTAGTTTCAGCTGTAATCACTCTTCTCCTACACCATTGCATAACCACACACAGTCTGTCTCTCTGCCTTCCCATCATGCTCTGAGGCCTGAAATAAACACAGATCATCATATATACTGTATTTATATAGCAAATGCAATGTTTTGGTTACTGAGATTAGCATGTGTTTGTTAGCTGTGCTATTCATATAAAATAGTGTCTACGCAACATATTTAATGCTATTTTGTAAGGAAGTCCGTTTCAAATGTTCAAAATGTTCTAATTATCTTGATGATACAAGGTTACAGCCAACATTAATTTAATGTAATGACTATAGAAGAGCTACAGTGATGTAGTCAGGCTCGTCACAAAATAAATGACTTGTAAAGCACCAAGAGAGCACAGATGTAACTACGGCATGCTTGCAGCACTGAGGCTGTACTGTGAGGCACAGTGGTGCTTTAAATTAATGGCATACTAAAAATTCCATAATTACAATGCTGGTGTTTAGGAGGTAATCTTCGACATCTTAATTTAGCATGCTTATATTAGTACGAAACACAAAGGACAGCTGAGGTTGATGGGAATGTCATTCATTTTACGGTCCAAAGTAGTGGAGAAATCGAACATGAATGTGTTGTACTCACATGCAGACTGGACTGGCATAGACCTTCCTCCAAAAAATCCAAAATTCCAACTGCATGATATCACCATAGGAAATGCCAGGAGATCACAGAGCAGTAATTAGTAGGATCCATTTACTGGGGTACGGAGCCCCAAAGGGGAAATGGGGGAGAAAAGAAAACCTTTTGCATTCTCTCACAAACCTTCCTTGTTTGCCCGAGAAATATTTTGAGTGGGAAAAAAGCACCTCCAGATAAAAGAGTTAAAATCCAAGGGTTAAAGGGCTTTCAGGTCATTGCTTCATGCAAACCAAAGCTATGGAGGGGCTTGCAGGGTTTTACTTTGTCCTCGGCCTTTATTATAAAGAAATTAAGTAAGTACTCAGTTTTAGGCATGGTTTTCAAATAAGTGAAAGACAGCTGAAGATGATACTTCATGCAAGGAGAGGTTATCAACAGAAAACATACTCAAGCTTGGTGGACCTAACTGATTTCTCTAATGTTACATTTGGTTGGGTTCCTTGGTAGCTCATCTGGTAGAGCTGGCGCCCCCCGTACCGAGCCCTTCCTGCATGGGTTTGACTCAACACACTCATTGTGTGTCATCCATACTTTTTCCCCCCTCGTCCCTGTCACTCCACAGCTGTCACTATCAATTAAAGGAAATAACCAAACAAAAAATGATCCATTGTAGTGTGCTATGTAAAGACGTACAGTACCAATGAGCCAGTAGGCACAACAGCAGGGCCCTGGCACTACTACACCTACAGGAATGCAGCAATGATTGAACATTACATTTCAAAAATACCTTACATAGCTTGCCACTAGAAATGCTTTCCCCCCTGTGTTGCTGTCTTTTATAGCTTGCTATAGGAGGTACCACGGTATATCACTAATTTGATCACTCTTATATTCCTCTACAAATCCCACAAATGAAGTGGAACCCATCTGGAACTTAATGGGATGCAGTCCTGTCTGCATGTGAGTACAAGGGAGAGAGGGGAAGAATGAGAGGAGGCTAAATAGATAGGCATGAAGACAGAAATGCCAACTAATCAACAGGAAGTGAGACATGCAGAGAGCAAGCAAATAATATTTGAGTTTGAGAGATTACGAGGCAGTGTAGAAGAGACCGACTGACACATATACATATAGCATGTGCATTTGCATGGGCATACACACAAACACACACACACACACACACACACTAAAAGCAGAGTTCCTGAGTTTTTCTTGGTACAGGAAGAGGACTCTCAAAGGAACAGCGTCAAAAATAAGTGGCATTAACCTCAAACAGTGATTTGTTTTATTTAAATATCTGTCCTAACATTTGCTTGCTATAATCTGTTTATTAATAGCATAAATGGGGAGTATTTCCGGGACTTGTGGATGCCAAAACCAGTACTTCAGTGAGTGGAGTTGGGTATGCAAAGTCAGTGTAAAGAGTCATACACAACACTGTTCTAAAAAGGGTTGTTGATTCCCTGATATTGTTATTCCTGATCTGCACTATGAGCTTCCAGACCCATAATCCCTTGACACTAAAGCTGCCTATGGTGGCTTCAAACCTGACTAGGTAAACAAATTGGTGATGATAATATAATTTCATCTTCACATTAAAAGAAACTGTGTCCATTCAGTTTGACTGTGTTTGAGCACCAAGCATCATCGATGTAAACACAGTGTCAACCTTCTCTTGTCCTGCAAACACGGTCTGCCTGTCGAGTGCTGGATGTTGGTGGAGCAGGTCTCTGTAAAGATGTGGGAACAACAGTCTCTGATTTGTCAAGTCCCGTTGAGTCCAAACTGGACATTAGCCAGGAACAGCCTTAAGTCCAAGATGGGCCAGAAATATACAGTATATGCTCATCCGTTGCCATGGTAATATCTGCCAAAATAACTTTATGCAACAGTGAAAAGTCCTATGCTGAGAAAATTGATGCATCACTGTAAAAATATTTATTTTATTTGTCTATACATTTCTATATTTATTTATTGATATTTTAGTCATGTTTCGTCTTCCATATATGACATGATAACTTCATTTTATGTAGCTTTAATATCTATATAATGTCTGTTTATCCTAGCATTTGAAATAGTTACTAGAAACATTCTAGTTCATGAAGTGAGTCACAACAATAAATATCAAACCTACTCACAACTGGGTAATATATCAATATAATGTTGATGGAGATATGTAACAAACTTTAAAACACCAATAACTGAATGTGTTTGGCCATTTGGGGGCAGCATAGAAACATAGTAAAGACAACACTGACATGTCATAACTTTTACTTTTACTTTAGGGTTAGTCGTACCATTATAGAGTGTATTGAAAGAAGACAGACAGACAGACAGACAGACAGACAGACAGACAGAGGAGATGAGGTTGACTGGTGATGTTGAAATTCCTTGTGTAATTTAATTATGAGAAGTTTTTTTGTTCAGTGAGGAAGAAATGGTCAGAAATGTTTTTTCTTTGTCTTTTCATTGTCTGTAAAAAAAAAAAAAAACAGGATGCAGGTTTTCGGTCTTATGATCTTTAATTCTATATAAATAGACGTTCTATACAGATGTTTCTGTTAGTTTTGTTCTTCTTCTTAGTTTTTCTTGTTTTGTTAGCCGTCTTTTTTTTTTTTTTTTTTGGCCTTTATTTAAAAGAGACAGCTGAAGACAGACAGGAAAGGTGGGCAGATAGAGAGGGGATTACACGCAGCAAAGGGCCACAGATCGGATTCAAACCCGGGCCGCTGTAGTATATGGGTCGCCAGCTCTACTGACTGAGCTAACCAGGCGCCCGTTTGCTGTCATTTGGACAACTATGTGTTTTATGTTGGTTTTTGCATTTGAATATTTGTTTATTGTGAAGGCTGGCAGCTGACTGATGATTTACCCTGAAGGTGTTGCTCACTTATTGCTCTGTTACTATAGACGCTGGCAAGCATTCACACACACACCTATGTCAGGTTTGCTGAATGTGAAATGGTTTCATCTTTCCCCACCAGTGTGAGAATATGTGAAAACTGAAAATATTTGGTCTTTGAGGCCTTGTGAGACAAATAGCTGACATTTGGCTTCACCTGGACCACACAAAGACACCTTTATAGCATTCTGTGTATCACGGCAGACTTTGATATCCTCATGTTCAAAATTAAATCATTTCATTCTGAGAAGGTAGCTCCTCTGCAAACATGAGCATGAGCAAACTCATGTTAGTAACTAAATGCTGGACACACTAAACCATATGGTCAGAACAAGGAAAGCTTTGTGAAAGTCCTGGGCAAGGAGGCAGATGCACGCCCACACTCACACATGAGTACACACTAAAACTGAAGAAAAAAACAGGGGCAGCCTGGAGAGGGAGGTATTTTTCTCCATGTATTGCGGTCATGTGAGGAACCTGGTGGCATCTGTCACACTGGCTGTACGGTCGCTGTGAAACACAGCAGGTAGGTGAGAGATAGAGAGGTACAGTGAGTCATTTCTGATAGAATAGGTGGGAATAGAGAAAGAGAGCGTTTTGATGAGAGGGGCTGTGAAACAGAACTCATTTTGACAGTGGGTAGGAAAGTTGAAAAGAGGAAAAGGGGAAAAGAATAAGAGATGCTTGAGTTAGAGAGAGGCAGAGTTGGACAGAGACAGGGGGAGTTGGTAATGAACTGATCATGAGCAGTGCCGGGCCACTGGCACGGACTCACTGAGAGTGACTTGTTGATCACAAGGTAGCCACACCCTAATGCATATGCTGCTTTTATCATCTATATTACTTTAAATGGGGCCATCATTTACAAAATGAACATTATGCTGTATGGAAGAAGACTGGAAACAAGAGACTGGGACTATAAACTCATTAGGAATCTGTTTACTGAGCTAATAAATCAAGTAAGAAATTGTGTAATTTCTCCAGAACACTGCATGGTATTGGTGTGTTATTGCTGCCAATGGAGTTGCCCCCTGCTGGTTCATTACATCGATTGCAGGTTTAAGAAACTTCCACGTTGGCTTCACATCACAGACCCAGAAGCTCTGTCCATTATTTTTACTGTCAGTTCCCGGTAATGAATTCTTCTTCAGCTGTCCCTGTCAAAACAAACAGACAAACAAACAAAAAACAACTGGCCTCCATTGGTGTAGGAGGCTGTATTCAGGCTTGCTGCTCTGAGATAACCACGCCCCCTTCATATGAACATAACAGATGGAAATAAACAGAGCTGCAAAATAAATGCGCCATTAGGAAATAGAAGTCTCCTGAAATAAATAAATGTGGTAAATATTTATTTGTCTATTGAATATGACTCGTGTATCTATTGCCTCACATATTTCACAGGCATATTCCTATTTTATTTCAATGGCACTCTGGAGATATACATTTTGTAAAACTTAAAGGTTGTTGTGGAAATAATTGTTTTTAAACGGGGGGGGGATATCCGTATACGTGTAGACAAGCTCGAAATCATGTGGACCAGGGCTAAACTGGGACTGGGTCTGCCCCTCATTCTGAACACAGCTAATTGGCTGCAGACGGGACCACACCGACAGTCACCAAGCATCCTGACCGCCCCTCCCACCCTGTGAGGTTGCCCTTCCACCCTGTCAGGTTGTCCCTCCTACCCCGCCAGACATAAAAGCCAGGGGACGGCTGCGTGCTCATTCTAGAAAGTTCCTTACTTCCTCATTGAACCAACTTACGAGCTTCTACTCTGACTCCTCTCCTCTTCGCTGCAGAGCACTTTTTGAAAAAAAGAAGAAGACGCTGTTTTTGAATAGACTTTTTGGCCCTTTTGGCCTTCAGTGTAAGAGACTGAAGATCAGCCGTGTTGCCCTCCATCTCTTGGCAGTCTCTCACCCGCCCGGCCCCGCTCCCCCCCCAGCACTGTGGATGAGTGTCGCATGAATCTTTCTCCTCCTGGACTCAGTTTATCACCTGGCTTGTTCCCTGTCCTGTGAGAATAGACTCTGTTCCCTCTTCACTTCATCACTAAGAACTGACTCGTACTGTTAACCCTAGGTATGTATTCAATCATTGAATGTGCTCACTTGCGTCTCATGTGCTTAGTGTTGTTCCTATTCACGTCATTTACTTCTGTGTACACCTTTTACATATATTTGCTTGTAAGTCCAAAAGGGTCTGTGCGTTTTTCTTTGACAAAGCTATTTACGATTGGTCATGTTGAGACAAGTAACGTTAGTGCCTGTACTAGAAATAGCGCTCAGGGGCTCTTCTGGTTTATCTGTGTCTGCCAGCTGTCCAATCTTTGTTTCTGTGTTCTCTCTATCAGGGGTTGATAAGTTGAACTGTAATTTTCCAATTCACTTGGTCAGAGATTAGAGAGGTGTCAGAGACACACACATATATACGTACACACACACGCACACACACACACCTTTTTGGAATTAATAATGTGTTAAAAAACTGTAATGAAAAATCTGTTTTTATTCAGACTTGTGGTAAACACTAACCCTTGTATGACTAAATGATATTACAGTGACTAACTTCATAGGATACAGCGAGAGATTGTTGTCATTTATTTTACATATGAAGAAGAAGAAGGGTTTTATATGTTCGCCACTGCAGAGGCATCATTTTTGTAATCTGCCCATCCCCAGTGATAACAATGTTTTAGATTTTGAAATCTCTTGTGGTCTGACTTTGTTACTTTCAGCCCTTTATCATTCCTGTCATTCCCATTACTCTTACATAAGTCATTATCCCTGGGGCGATGGAGGGTTGACCCAACCAGCCTCATCATCGCAGCACCTTGAAGTGAAGAGATTAGCTAGACTTTGTCCTCAAGGTGATTTGCCTTTGGTGTCCTTTGACTGCATCGTTGACACGTCCTTTTGTTGCCTCTGTGAGTTAATCAGAGATCGTGAAAGTGCATCATTTTTTTCAGTGTGGTCTTCTGTGTCTCTGATCCACCACGTGTGACCTCTAAAGCAGAAATCAGGATATAATCATGTCTACTGAACCTGTCAATCAACATGTAACAGTTTGGCATTTTTTTAATAACTTTTTAAAGAGAGAGACTTTTCCCCAGAGTTAACTTTTACAGCCGATATGTTAGAAAACTACTTAATGTGCTTATTAGTTAAGTGCCTTTCAAAACCCACAGAGCAGCTGTAATTGATGCACTGTTTATCTTTGCTGGTTTTTGGATGATTTCCTAGAAACCGTATCTGTTTCAGAGAGCTAATCTCGGAAGTGATATTGTCCACATTTAGACTGAAGAGGTGGGTTTTAACAAAGGAGGAGAAGAAGAAAGATAGCAGCCAATTTGTGTTTTTTTTTTTTTTTTTTTTTTATTCATGAAACACAAGTGTGTCAGTTGGAGTGGGGCGAGGTCACACTTCATTGACGCTCTTCATCCACCTGAAGTCTTGCAGCCTTATAGCATGTGGTGAATGTGCATGTGAATGTGCATGTGTAGATAAAGTCTGCAAACACTCTCCACATTGGCAAATTGCAGTGGGTGGAGATGGAGAAGAGGCAGGCAGGCGGCAAACACGGTTGTCAGAAGAGTAGGTCTGAATGGAAAAGTACTGAGAGGCAGGGAGATGAGGGGGGTGGCAGTATTCGTAGCAAGAGTGTTGTAGCTAAGCTCGAGCCAAGACTCACTTCTGCACCTGTATGAAAGAGAATACCACAAGGAATATTTAGACAGAGAGAGCACTCATGTCCAGAGATACTGTGCCTGCTTTCTCACAGTCTAACACAATCAGAGGTTACAAGAAGACCCCTGCAAAAAGCCTTAAGCTATCGTTAGGTGGTGCCTAACCTGCAGTACATTTACTGTCAGCATTAGATGTATTCAATCGTTTTTTTTGTTGGAGAACTCCTCGTACAGAGTAGGCTCTCTAGACTCAGGTGACTTCAGACATTTGACAGTCAAAACCTGCTTAAGTTTAAGTTAAAGCATTAATGTCACGTCAAGTCCAAAACTGTCGTCCCCAGCATGATCGAAATACAGAAGTTCCTTTTTTTTTTTTTTTTTTTTTTAATTTTTTTAATATTTAACTAAATTAACTTCCAAATTGCCAAATAAAAACAACCAGAAACTTGTCTTAACCCATAGCAGGTCTGCCAAGTTTGCCTGCCGTCTGGCTGCTGGCAAATGTTTCATATGGCTACACAATGTATATTAACCTGCAGTGCTGTACGTTAGAAATTGAACCGACTGTAGACTGCGCAACTAACATATAAAATATATATAAATATATTATATATATAATATATTGGTTGAATAAGAATCAATAAGCACAATCAGTAAAATCTAAACGATAGTAGACACACTTGTTTGAATGACTGTTTGACTGTCTTGAGGAGAGCCTCGCCCCTTCTTTTACTAACTCCACAAGTAGCTGTCAAGGCTCCCTGTGTGTTTCAGTAAAATACGTTTTCTTATTAGTTTTATCACCAGTCAGATATGTCTATAGAATAAGTGTAGGGTTCCTTTGTTTCACTCACACTTTCTATCCTGTAAGAATCTCGCATGAATGAAAATGTATGTATGTATGAGAGTGACTCATGAATGGGATTTTTTTTTCTTGAATGCGGTGTGCGTGTTGAAAGGGTTTTCTGGTGTACTTTTTTTTTCTTTTGGTTTGCGCCACAGAGAGAAAATAAAACAAATGTCTTTAAACTGGATGGAAGAGGGACACTTCTTCTACACCTAAAACCATGACGCTAAACAAGAAATTCTAACAAATTGCGAACATGATTGTACTGTTAAATATCATTTTATATAGATGTATCAGCTGCTGATGCGTGCTGCATCTGTTAATGTGCCTGCATTGTAGTCATGCTTGAGCCATGCAGGAAGAGTTGTGGAAAGTTACCAGGTGCTGAGTAAGCAAACTGCTGCGGTGACATTTACAGAACAGTGACTTGACGATGTGTGTGATTATTTCTTTGTGTGTAATAGGTTATTAAAGTTGTTTGTGTATGCGCTTGATAAGGCAGGGAAATTGTTGGTTTCTTTAAAACCCTGTGGCTGGGTCTGTCGTAGCTTCGTAGGTGGCTGTGAACATATAAATAAACCACATCGGGGTATTTTTATGCTTTTTTTTTTTTTTTTTTTCTTTTTTAGACCCAGTCTGTCAAATCCTGTTCCTAGCTTCTTGTGTTACACCCTTATCTTTCACTTTTCTGGTAGCAGATTATGTTGCCACCAGATTATTTATAGTTTTGGCTGAAAATGTTTGATTTATTTGGCAACATTTGCCTCAAAATCCGAATGCAGGCAGGCCCTGACTTTTGACAGCAAAGTTTATTCTCATGCAGGAGAGAAGCTTTAGGACGTATATCTTTTACACAAACTGTAGAAATTTATTCATCTTGAGTATTGCTTGCCATATGTTCCCAGCACTGCTGATACTGGGGCAGTATCAGACTTTTGTATTTGAAACTAGTGTTCTCAGTCCAGCTGAGTTGACATCTACTTTGCCAACACATTCATGTGTGTCATATTAACCTTAATTATGGCGAATAGCTAGAAAGCTTGCTTGCTTGTATAGTTTCTCAATATGCAGACTATTTCTACCACTATGTTTTTTGGTTTTTTTTCGCCCAGTGTTCCTCACACACTGCAGTGCCATCCCCTATAATTTCTCACAGAGTGCAGTTCTTGGGTTTTCTTTGAACCTCTATGGTTTGTCCAAAAAAACTATCAGCGCTGCAATCTAACATAAAGATGCAGTTTGAACTCTGCAATGTCTGGTATGTAAAGGCTGTAACAGTGTGCACGAACACACACACGCACACAAAAACATACACACATACACGACACGGAACAACACACGGGCCACTTGAGTGAGCGTTTCAAACGCTTGTTGACGTTGGCAGAGAGCCACACCCCCCCATTCCTTTCATGCCCTGACATACACGCCCCCCCACACATACTGTACTTGCTGCCTACCCGTATTTTTCAGTCCATTCCTTTCACAAACACTTCCTTTTTTTCTTCTGCCTATTCTCCCCAGTGACTTACATACATTCTTTCTTCCTCGAGTTTTATGATGCAAGCCAAAGTTTTTCGTTTAACATGTGTTTTTCACTCCACTGGGCGAGGGCCATGTCTTTTTTTTTTTTTTTTTCTTTCACCACAATGATGGCTTTGTTTATGATAAATGAGTTTCTGTCTGTAATAAAGAAAATGTTTTTCCAAGAGACTGCCTTACTGTGATATTTTAGATAGAAAACTTGTCTTGAGTACTTAACGTTTTCTTGACTGCATTACCACAGTTGATGCAGTATAGTCAACATTAGCCATACACACACACACACACACACATATTTGCTGAATACACGTATTTTTCAGTCCACTCCTTTGACAAACATTTCCTTTTTTCCTCTCCTTTTTCTCCCAAGTGGATATACATTCTTTCTTCGAGTTTTATGACTCAATCCAAAGCCTTTTGTTTAACATGTGTTTTTTACCCCGTTGGGCGGAGGCCATGTCTTGTTTTCCACCCTGACAGTGATGGCTTTGTTTATAAAGTAAGTTTTCTGTCTATGATAAACAAAACCTCTTTCTAAGCCTTACTGTGATGTTTAGATAGAAAACATGTCTTGAGTCGTGCACTTTTCCTGGCCTGCATTGACACAGTTGTTACAGTATAGTCAACATCAGCCATGTTAACATGCAGAGAAGTGGGTGCAAGTAGGTGCAAACCAGCAGTTAAAGATTAACGCTCCTTTTTTAGACGCAAAGGCTTTTCTCATCTTTTAATCCTTTTTTTTTTTTTTAAAGAAAACCATCTGTCCAAAGCACAGTTACAGTAACCGCACACACATAGACAGACACATGTGTACGCACTAACGTGGCTCTGAGTTGTGTTCACTTCCCAATGTTTGGGGTCGAAACTCGGGCCGCCCAACCACTGAAGACGGGGGACAACATCTGTCCGCCATCTTTGTCAGTGCTGCCAAGTATTATGGTGAGACCCCTTTCGCCTCTCTGACTCTTCATCCTTCCACCCCTCACACCCTTGCCTTCTTTTTATTCTCCTTCTCCACCCCAGCTGTTCTCCTCAACCCCATCTCCCCATCTGCCAAGCAAGCAGAGCCAGGTCATCCGAGATGCTGCTGCTCTTCTTTTTTTTTTCTCTGCTGCAGCCTTTATTCAATCTTCTTCCTTTAAGAAGACGTATAGAGTTCCTTTTCCACCTCACTCACCCTCTTCTGTTCATTGATTTGAATACATGCTACTGTTTTCTGTTCATTATTTTGTATCATTTGCGCTTTATAGCTTTCTGCGCATGAATGTACCTTTTTTTTTTTTCTCAGAACCATCTTAGATGACACTTGAATTTGTTCAAACTTGCCTCCCCCGCCCCTCTTGCCCGCAATCCTGCAAGTCGTTTTTACACAAAAAGTAAATGAGAATATGTGATTTTTTTGTTTGTGCATCTTGAACAACCATTGCAAACAGCATTTGTAGCAACTCAAAACTTCATGTTTCTTTATTCTGTCTCTCACCAGGAAACACACACAGAAGTAGTTCAGGATGGTTCTCAATGTACCGGGTCTGGTGGTGATGGCGGCGTTCTACCTGCTGATCTTGGGCACGGGCATCTGGGCGTCTATGCGCTCCAAGAAGGAGGAGAAGAAGTGCACGGGAGATGGCATGGAGATAACACTCCTGGCCGGACGCAACATCAACCTGCTAGTCGGCATCTTCACTCTTACTGGTAAAGGGGGTTCAGTTTAGACATCAGCTGATTCTTTTGAGTGTTTATGGCGTTAAATATGAATAATTTCAGTTTTGGGGGCAAAAAAAATCAAGCGATAACTGGTGATGTGTCTTAAAAAAAGTGGTTGTTTGCGCTAGTGTGGTGTCTGCATCATCTTTTTCCTTCTAATATGTATATTTGTCTCTCTGCAGCTACATGGGTGGGTGGAGGCTTCATCCTCGGTATAGCTGAGGCAACATACAACCCAACACTAGGCGCAGTGTGGGCTCTCATGCCTGTGCCTTATGTCCTGACCTTCTTCTTAGGTGAGTAGCATCACTGACTCCCCTTAAACCCTGATCCCCCCCAACCTCCACTGTCTTCATTTTTTTCAAGATGAATGATGTCAGTAGTAGTAGAAGTAATTTGAAGTAACCGTGCTGATGAAATTGCTAATAGTGCATATTATCCTCACATTGCTGGATTAAAAATTTGAAAAGATACAAATGAGAAAATGATCCTGAACTTTGTGCAACCTAACACAGACAATCTTGTACACAAGGTGGAGAGGTATTTTATGCAGGGTCTGAAGTGAACAGCAGTTGTTGACAGGAAGGCCGGTAACATTCACACACTGGAAAGCTTCACTGAAAAACAAACGTTGGTCTTTTTTCTGTAAAATCTTTTTGGTGAGCTTGTGAGGTCAGCATGTGAACATGTTACATTCAATGCATCCCTTGTTTTTACACTCAGTAGCTAATGACAGTCATGTGGGGATAATGACGCTCGGGCACTAGCTTAGCAACAATGTAATTTGCTGTACTATTATTTTAGTGACAACCACATGCATAATATTTTCATCATAACTCGAGTACACTAACCAAATCAGGAAAACTGTACGTTTCCCTACACAGTTTATGAAATTCAATATCATAATGAACTTTACAAACTTCGGTCTCGAGCTGAAGTGTTGTTGACCAGCAACGTAGCTCCCCAAACCCCTCCAAGCTGACTCCACGCACCAATAAAAGTGTCGCTCATGTTAAAAATAGGATCATGAGAAATGACTTCAGGATTGTAACTTGAGGCAACAGGTGCAAAGGGATGAGTTCACCCAGAGACTTAGATTGCCCACTCCTGAATTAATCAAACTGAAGCTGTACACATGCGCTGCTACACTGCACTTCTTACGGACATTGCATGTGAACACAAATGTCCGAATACTAATGTGAATAGAGCAGGTCATTGTGCCGAGAATTCCCAGCGAGCAAATGGGCGAGTAGCTGCTTCGTACCCTTTTCTGCAAGCCTGCATATTGCTTTGCGTTGATATTGAAGATGTGTCCAAAAACATGTAGTATTGATATCATCAAAAAGCAAAAACATTGACAACTCATCATCACAGATGAGTCCTATCCAAGTGCAACCCCTTGCCTTAAAAAAAACCATGCTACACGGACAATGTCCTGTTGTGTGCTACACGTGTAAAAGGGCCACTTTGGACAATATCCGGACTGGGTCTTGTGGACATTGTCCCGGAGTTCATATGAGAAAAAGGCTTGACAAACTCAGTGGTCCGTGTGTAAACATTTGCAACAGGTGAAATCATCAGCGCTCAGGCCCCAATGTCACAATGGCCTGCATGGTGTGAGAGTAATGGGAACTGGAAACACCAAAGTCCCTGATCAGGAAATATAACACTCTCTGTTCTGGTCTTGTCCATTGTTGGCCAAGTGAACACATGAGTTCAGCTGAAGGTGTTTATTGTGTTATCTGGAGGGAACACTTGTTTTCTCTTGTTGTTCACACGCACTTGTTCTTTCCCACTCACCCTCTTCTTCCTTTCTCTCTCATTTGGGTTCATAAATGATACAAGCATAGCCATGTTTTGATGGCTTCATGGTGTCAAGAGAAAGATTTTTATTTTAAACCCCTTGAGGCAAATTGCTATTTTTGATTTTGCACTTTATAAATACAATCTGACTTGACTTGACTCTACTAATCCCTCCTTCATGTTCCAGGTGGCTTTTTCTTTGCCAAGCCTATGAGAGAGAACAAGTATGTGACGATGATGGACCCCTTCCAACAGAAGTATGGGAACTTTTTGAGCAGTGCACTGATCTTTCCAGCACTGGTTGCTGATGTCTTGTGGGTGGCACGCACACTAGTCAGCCTGGGTAAGTAACCTTACATTGTAAAACTGTCTGGCACTATAATATGAACACACCCACACTTGTGTAATCATGCACAGATCTGGGTACACAATGTCCAAGTGCTAGAGTAGACAAGCGGCTGGGTGATGATGGTTGGTGCTTTTCTGGGAAACATGTCAGAGATATAAATTCCTGGTAGAAAGCAGCTGAAAAGAAATAAAAGGAAAACATGAAAATATAATAAAATAATCAAATCACCACCACAAACTTCAACTTTATAAATTAACGTCACTTTCACAAACTATTTATGACTGAGACATTATATTGGATTACATTTCATTATCAGATGTTTCTGTTATTTTGACCACACTCTGTATTTAGCAGCTGTAGTTCAGTAGATATGCAGTTACATACTAGAGGACTGAAGTAAAAACAACAACACCTTATTCATGGCACAGTATTTGTGAAAAAAAAGTCCGCTGTACCCCTCTTTAAGCAGGGCTTGGATGACATTTTTTTCAGTCAACCCGGAAGTTAGCGTCGAACAAAGGTTTATGATAGTTATACAGTTTGTTCAGCAAGATAATCTTCACAAATAAACACCTCGCTTATTATTATTTATTTTTGAAGCGTAAATTCGATGCCAGAAGCTAACGTTGGGCAATAAACAACTAAACTATGGTCACATGACTGCAACATCACCACTACTACGTAGTAACAGTTACTGTTTGAACAAGTCTGTGAGCTAGGCAAAACAGAGTTCTATTACAATGACTGACTGCAATTTGTGAACAATGCTGCTTCTTTATAGCCATGTCTTTCACATGGGTGGTCAGCTGGTGAGGAGGCAAACTGTCTGCCTGGGCCATGCTGCTTTACCCTCATTCTAGATATCATGTAGCATCATGACGTAGTTAGTCTAGTCGTAGTCTTAACTTAGTTACAAAATTCTTGGGTTTAAAATAAGTCAGCTGGAAACATCGGAATAGTCTGGAGAGCTTCTGTTTGCATAATTAGCTAGATAGCTACAAAATCTCAAATCTGCCAGTAACATTTGTAATTTCAGCTGACAAAACTGAGAGTTGCCTGCTGTAAATGAAACCCATGCTTTTGTCTGCCTCTGATATCAGGCCCCATGACTTCAAAACTTCCCAATCATTTCAAGTGGTGAATCTGCCGTTGTTGACACCGTAAAATTGCGTATCTGCAAACAAAAAGAGGGTGTACCATATTGGGCTACGAGAAAAAAATTACTAGGCTTAAGAACTTTACAATACCAGGCTCTAGGTAGAAAAGCATATAAAATATTAAATGCACACATTTTACACCCAGATGCTGTGGACACTCTTTGCTGCCTTTCTGCAATGATATAAAAAACACAATTGTTGACCCATAGCATTATAAACACACTCAGTCATCGCTAAAAAACACTGCTGCAGTGGATTACTATAATTATTGTTAGTCATAATTATTATTGTGTAGTGTGGAAAGTTTGACAAGATTACCTATTTGAAGATTAAAGTGGCTTCTTGTGATATAATTAGCGTTGATGTAATGGTACTGTTAGTAATATATAAGCTACATTTGGCACTATTGTTTATACTGTTTCTATAATCTGTAAGTAATCATTTAATTGTGTGTGTGTGTGTGTGTGTGTGTGTGTGTGTGTGTGCGCGCGTGTGTGTTTATTCGCTTTGATTGTGGATGCCAGTGTGTGCATGTTCCCTGCTGTGTGAATCTGCGTGAGAGAGAAAAAGTGTGTTTGTGTGTGTGTGTGTGTGTGTGTGTGTGTGTGTGTATCTAGATAATGTGTCCTTGTGTGTGTTTTTAACGCTGTTTTCTTTTCCAGTGTTATTTGAAAAAGGGGGTTAAACATCGAGCAGCCTGTTGATTGTGAAAGGTGATCAATTATTCGGACCAGATTTTCCATTGTTTGTGCCAAGGCACTGACTGATTGACCCAGGATAAATGTTACATGCTGAATTAGACATTTTTAATATTTTTTTCTGTGTGTAAAATTATGTTTAAAAAGACTTGAAGGGAATCAGTGAAATCCATTGACAGTGTTTGAGTCACCAAGGTAGCACTGTATGCTGTGCTGACGCTCCACAAAAGGACTGGTAGGGAGGCAGGAATGTTCCTGGGACACTTCTGTCCAAACCTATTAAACCAATTTAGAATCAGGGGACCCCTCACTCCTTAGTAAAACCTCCTGTCGTTGTTTCTGGAACAGTTATGAATACATCCTTAATGTGTGCTTTGCATCACACACGCACACACACATAAACACTTGACACTTCAGGAGTGTGTTGAGAATTTGAGCTTCAAGGGTGTTGTTGCTGGGAGACTGTTTATGTGTGTGTATGTGTAGTATAAACTGAGCTTGAGAGTGCGAGTGCGTGTGCGTGTGCGTGTGCGTGTGCGTGTGCGTGTGCGTGTGTGTGTGTGTGTGTGTGTGGGGTGGTTCAGTGCCAGAAAGGGTTTAACTTTTAAAAACACACTTGTCTCCATGTTCTGTCAGTTAGCTGTATAGTATCAACACTCATGGTCAAATTTCTGCCGGGAAGGAATCGGGGACAGGACAGAAAGGTTGCACAGGGTGTGTTTGTGTGTGTGTATGTGTGTGTGTGCACGCACGCACATGCATGAGTTTTGAAAGTGGGACAAGGATCTAAAAACAACACGGGGGGGTATTTAGATGGCTCTTTCTCTCTGTCCATCCCTGGCGCTGCCCAGTATGTCCCAGAGGCCCCTGAATCTCATTCCACCTTTCCCCTCCCTAAATTTAGCACAGAGGGGAACAGCTCAGCTCAGCACAGAACACTGAACTATGTCTGGAAAACAGACCTGCCAGGAATTATTTACGGTACGGTAATTGTGTTGCATCATGCTCCACCTTACGGGAAGTTACAGGACAAACAACAACACTAAGGCCATGTTCGATATGGATGTGTATCCAGATATATCCAGATCGGGTCTAGTTTGAGATGGATTTCAGTTCACACATGGCACCAGAGTGCATCTCCACTGACCACTTGAGGTCAGAGTTTGCTTCCCTGATAATATTTCAGTTAAAACAAACTACGAAATACAACACAGCAAAGGTACAGATCGATTTAAAATGAGAAAAAAAAATTTCAATGTTTGCGGTTCGCTGTGGTCATGAATACATTTGCGTCACTGAACACCTCTAAATGTATTACCACCTGTACTTCTCTTATCTAAGATGCATTTTTGTGCCAAGTGTGAACAGGTGGTTAATAACTGTAGTATCTACTATCTTGTTTTCCTAAGTGATATTAGTCTCTGTAAAGGAAAGATTAAAAAAACAAACTATTTTAGATAATATGATAAGCAGCTGGGAAAAAGAAGGTGACTAAAAGCTTCCGGGGGAACAGATCAAATTTCAAACTCAGATTTCAGAGCTCAAACTGAAACTGTCAAGTATGCATCGTCAAGATGGTGCAGAGCTAGTGGGGTAGACAGTAAGATAAGACAGGGGTGTTTAGGGGTAGCAGGGTCGGTATTGGGTGGGGGGGGGGTTGGGGGGGGGGGGGGTGAGAGGTCAGCGGGGTGGTGAGTGGCGATCGATGGTGCCGATCTGACACTTCTCTGTTTAAGGGCATTGTTGTGGTGTGGCTGCAGGCTGCGGCTGGGGGGACCCTGGCAATGTGGCAGAAGAGACGGTGAAGGTAGTGACGTTTTGCTTGCCTTGTTTGAGTAACAAGATGTCTTTTCTTTTCCTTTTTTTTATTTTTATTAATTTGTTTACATTACTTATAAATATAGTTGTCTCATTTCATACACATTTGTTTCACTACTTGAAGACACTTCTCTTTACCTTCTTCTTGATCTTATTTACTTAAGAATTACCACTATTACAAGGGTGATAATTCACTCAAGAGGGTGAAAAAGGAATATTTTGGTGTCACAATCAATAGGCTGCTTTTGTTACGTGTCTCTGTACAGTTTTGTTTCTTATAATTATATCATCATCATCACTTTTATGTTGGCTTGTTGCTTTATCTAAGCTCTTGGATGCTTTTTGACGGTTTAAACCAAAGCCACCCATGCTTAATGATAACTTTATTCTTGACTTAAATGACTAGAAGTGTAATTTGTTGTCAGTGTTTTTTGGAAAAGAGACATATGAACACTATAACAATGTCATTGCCTAGCTTCTTAGTAAATCCTTAGTATTAGTACATAAGAGTGGATGCATGTATATGTGTGTGTGTGTGTGTGTGTCTGTGAGAGAGAGAAAATATTTCAAAAGAGATTCTGAGAATGTAATAATAAACCAATTAAACTACCACAGTTAGCAGTTGCATGTGTCTGTAGCAACCAACACCTTTACATTAGACGACTTAGACTTTTTATTTCAGTCAGTCCTCTGATGCTCACTCCTCTGCTGTGTTGTTCCAGGTGGAACTATGAGCGTGATCCTGGACCTGTCCTACATCTACTCCATCATCATCTCCTCAGTGGTGGCCATAATCTACACACTGCTGGGGGGTCTCTACTCTGTGGCCTACACAGATGTCATCCAGCTCATCCTCATCTTTGTCAGTCTGGTGCGTAACATCCATCGGCCCTTTCACACAGTGGCCATTTTGAACCAGCGGGTCGGGGAACTTTAGGGCTCTGGCTCCATTCGTCTATTGAATGATGAATATCATTCATGTGTGTCCTATCAGATTACTTCCTCAACTACATAGTATAAACAAGCAGATGAAAGAATACAGAGGGATCAATTTTCAATATAGAGCCCAGCAGAGGTTACCCGGTAGCTTATTAACCATGCTAGCTGATTAAATTACCTGCTAAATGAGAAACTGTAGTGACGTCTGTTTGAAGTTTCCCTCACTCAAGTTCAAAAGTGATGGTTTTACGCCTTTTTAAGGTATGTAGTTTTACTAGCTTGGTGACTACTCGCAAACAGGAACATACTCGTTGGAAATATATCATTACAAAAGATAGATAGATAGATAGATAGAGATATATATATATATATATATATATATATATATATATATATATATATATATATATATATATATAATCATTTATCAAATAGTTCAAATCAGAAAATATGAGAGCCGGCACAGACTCTACGTCACGTCACACTTGCGCTTACTCTTTCACTCACTGGATTAGGATGTTTCTAATAGTTTACAGCATATGTAAATAGTGTGTTTTGAGCTTGTAAATATGTAAGTAGTTTAAACTTCTTTGAGAATTTTACTTTTTATTTGATTTTTTTTTTTTTTACTTACATACACAACCAGTGTCCTTGTAATGAGTTTGTTTAGTGTTTTGTCAATGGTAAATTTCAGTCACTGTATACCAATCAGTATACCTATTTGATGTTAGAACAGTTAGAAATAAACAAGAAACAGTGACTAAAAGAATAATGAAAACTGACTGTGACCAAACACCTGGGGTGAATTCAGTTACAGAAACAAGTGCAGGGAACAAGTGTTGCTAGTTACTGAAATAAAGTTATTAAACTATATTCATGATGTAGACTGAAAAAAAAATACTTCAATTTGGGACAAAGGTTGTTAAGTGGGACAGTGGACAGTAGAATATAGGACAGTTGTGGCTGAATTTTGAGCGCTGACTGTACACCGCTGAGAAACCAGAGCTTCAACTCTAACTCTAGGTTCAGGTTCCTAATTTCCAGTGACAGCCTGAAAGCTTCCCCCACTGGGCCCATAATTAGATTAGCTGTGTTCTTGTGTTTGTGTACAGTGGGTGTGTGTTCCTTTCCTGCTGACCAACCCTAACTCTTTGGACATCTCACTGACGGCCTACAACCAGACCTTCCAGGCTCCCTGGGTTGGCACGGTGGAGCTCAGCGAGGCCGGAAAGTGGTTTGACGACTTCATGCTGCTGGTAAGTGAAGTGGGAGAGGTTATTATATACACACACAGACGGCACTAAATGTTGTGTAACACCCAACTTATGAAGTATTTACTGGGGGTGAAACAGTAACCAAATCCCCTACCTCGGTTTTTGAGGTCACAGGTAACATTTTTATTTTTATTTATTTTACAATAATTTTATTTACAGTCAATAAGCAAAATTCTAAAACAGATAAATGACACAAATATCAGTGATACACAACGGAGGGACTATATGCTTAGAGGGCCAGTGTGTAATGTGTAGTACCGACTGAATACCGCTCTGGGCTACTGTAGAAACATGGCGGTTTTCAGCAGTTTAATAAAATGGGCTTATTTCATCAGATGAGCCAAGCATAACAACAACAACAAAGTTGTAAGAAGATTGTTCTGTCATGCCCTCCATTGCTGTACAAACTGATTCCTGTCATCATGCCTGAACTGTGTGTTTGTTCCAGGCTCTGGGCGGTTTGGCCTACCAGGCATTCTACCAAAGAATCCTGTCCGCCTCATCTTACACCCAGGCTCAAGTGACCTGCTTCGCCTCTTCAGGCTTCTGCCTGGTGCTGGGTATCCCCTCTGTGATCGTCGGGGCTGTGGCTGCGTCTACAGGTACACAGTCTTAACTTACAACTCTGGAACTTGTCAGCTCAGAGCTCTGTTTATCAAGTTGAACCCTGTTTCATGCTTGATTCCTTTAGCCCCCCCCCCCCTCAGTATTTCAAACATTTCTCAGGTCTTAACCCAAATATTCATATGTCCTTCCTGCCAGACTGGAACTCAACCAGCTATGGATTGCCCACCCCATATGAGCGTGACCAGGCAGGCTCCATCCTCCCCATCGCCCTGCAGTACCTCACTCCCACATACATCTCTGTCTTGGGCATTGGAGCTGTAGCTGCCGCTGTCATGTCCTCCATGGACTCAGCTCTTCTGTCCTCTGCCTCACTGTTCTCCTCAAACATCTACAAGAACATTCTCAGGAAACAGGTGAGGATTTTGGATTAAGATAATCAAATACTGTATGTACGTACTGTGTTTTGGCTTTGAAGGACAGTATAGTCTATTAAACTTTCTTATATTCAGAAACAAAACTGCAACAAATAGCCCCCATCAGGTGAAATTAAGGGACATTTTATAAAACAGTTGTGTAATGTTGTAGGTGACCCAGGAGATGTCATAAGGGTGTTGTGTCATTTGACACAGGCAGACATATATTTACAGTAATGTACTGAAAATCAAATGCCGTAGTGACAATCATCAAACTGTCTTTTGTTAGCCACAAGACACTGACAGCCTGTGTCACTTCTGTACTCTGACAGCATAAGCTGGAGGCAGCAACAAAGTAGCTATTGACTTTACAGTAGTGTACACACTGTACAGTTGGCCCACTGTTTAAGACTGACTCTTGTTTATGATGTTTGCACTCTTATAACAATGATTTATTTCATTATTTCACCCCAAAGGAATGTTCCATGTAATGAGTAAGTTCACTGTTGGGCTCTTATAATGTGGGTGCTGTGTCCTCGTAAGGGGACTAGATGATCCTTAGATCCTTACGTTGTGGAGCTGTAATTATTAGTCGACTAATCAATTAGTTGATTGAGAGAAAAACAATAGCTAGTCAATTTTCATGTAAAAATGCTGTTTTTAGCTTCTCAAATATGGAAAAGGTTTAAGGTTTTAGACTGATAAAACAACTGAGAAACTGGGATGGACATTTTTTGTTATTTTCTGACATTTTATAGAGCAAACAATCAGTTATCTAGAAAATAATCGGCAGATTGATTAATAATGAAAATAATTGTTAATTGCAGTCCTATTACATTGTATAACGAGGTAAAAAGTCAATCTTAAGTCTCTTTGTCTTTTCTTGTTGTCATTCTCTCCATGCCTTCAGGCGTCAGACCGTGAGATGCAGTGGGTGATCCGTATCTCAGTAGTGGTGGTGGGTCTGGCTGGCACGGCCCTCACCTTCCTGGACAGCAGTGTCCTGGTCTTCTGGCTGGTGGGTGTGGACATGTCCTACACCATCATGTTCCCTCAGCTGGTGTGCGTCCTCTTCTTCAAGGTGTCCAATGGGTACGGAGCCTCTGTGGGCTACATGATGGGAATCATCATGAGGGTCCTGAGTGGCGAGCCACTCATTGGCCTCCCGCCAGCCATCAAGTTCCCCGGCTGCCGGCTGGACAAGGAGGGAAAGCTAACCCAGTACTTCCCCTTCCGCACAGCCATCATGGTCATCTCGCTCGCATCCATTCTGCTCTTCTCCTGGCTGGCATCCATCATTTTCAACAAGGGTCTGCTGTCCGAGAGGTGGGATGTGTTCAAGATCAAACGCAAGCAGACATCCGCAGCAAGTGCCGCCGACGAGAAGAGGACCAACTCTGATACCGACGAAGGCTCAGCAGCCAAACAGCTACTGGATACCACCACCAGCTGCTGAAGAGGCTCACGGAGATGGAGAGAAGATGGGCACTGGCTGGGAGGCGGACGTGTTTGTTCGTCTACTAAGCAGGAGTTCACACAGGGGGAACAACGGCAAAGGCTGGACATTATGTACAGATGCTGTGCAGTATCACAGTGAATTTGTGGAAATGACATTTTCATTAGCAGAAGGCAATCTGAGCTCTCTGGCACCCTACTCCATCAGTTGCCTCATTGTCTTCCACAGAGAATACAGTAAAAATAGGCTCCCTGGAAAGGTTGCATTACCAAACAAGCCATTACCCAGCATAGCATAAAATGTATGTTGTTTACACACCATAGACCCACAATGAAATTCCACAGATTGTGCTGCATTATAGAGACATATCTCTATAATGCATGTATATTTATTTCATTATACATCACTGAACTTGGAGGCAAGTTCAGCCGTCAAGCCATTTAAATTCATTTCCATTTGAAAAAGCAAAACATGATTTAAAGTTAAATGTTCACGATAATACAACTAATACCTCTTTTTCAGTAGATTCGCCTCAAAAAAGAACCGACTTGTATTTTGAACCACATTTTGAGGAATTGAGATACCACCTTGAGATCTTTCACACACCTGATCCAGTTCCTAAAGAACACTTCATGACAAAG
Source organism: Dicentrarchus labrax (assembly GCF_905237075.1). NCBI lineage: Eukaryota > Metazoa > Chordata > Actinopteri > Moronidae > Dicentrarchus > Dicentrarchus labrax. The sequence continues at coordinate 10,799,000 of NW_026136721.1, forward strand.
ACACTCGCACATAAAATGGACTTCATCCCACAATTAATCCAGCAGAATGATGACTAAACAGTTTACAATTCACACAAACAAAAGTTGTATGCAACATTAACTGAAAAATTATGAATCAGCTCATGTCTCACGGCGCTGCACTGTACTGTGAGCGCACCTGTCTTCTCTCTCAGTGTGAACCTCTGTTAATGATTTGCAGCTATGTGCAGCATGACAGGGCTCTCTTTCCCACCAGAACAAAGACATGCTTCCCAAAGAACGAGTGCACGGTCTGCACTGTTCCACGGTGCATTTGTGAAAGTCATTCATATTATTTAACAGTTTATTTGACTGTGATCTGATCTCTTCCTTTCTCTAGTTGATCTGCTGCCTCTGCTATACAACAACTGTAATTCTTCTTGGCTAGCTTGTTAATATAAGATAATTTTTTCACTTCGTCTAAATTATTATATATATATATATATAAAATCATTATAGACTTTTTTTCAAAATGACAGACTGTGCTGTTTTCCGAATAATCAGAGTTGTGTGAATATATATATATATATACAAGATGTGAAGATTTATAGTTTTATTGCAAGTAAATTTTCACAGAGCAATGTTTACCTCCATCTCAAATACCGCTCAATAGACACCAGCAAGTTATTTTTATTTTTCTTCTATTTACCATACTGTGACAACGTTTGAAACCACCCAGCTATGGATGACTAAAGTGTCCTACCCTGTCTGACTGCTCTGAGTTGGGTTGCAGTGCAATGCAGGTGGCTTTGTCGTGAAAGCAATATTGAAACTCACAAATGGCCACCAAAAACCCTCGGACTGAAGAGACACAAACACTATTTCAGGCTTTTTAAACCCTCAGTGGTTTTGTGCTAATGACTTGTTTTATCGTGAATAGCAGCAGGGAGAGACAAAACTGCAGAACTCAATCTCCCAGCATCCCGCAGTCAATGTAAGCTCATTCCCCTCAGCTGCAGTTTACCCACATGATAAATAACTGAATGTAGCAGTTTTCTACAACTGCGTGGAGAGAAAGAACGCCAGACATATCCCTCGTTTTTCTTCTCCTCACCCATTCCTCGCCCCTGTTTTTCCTCTCCGTCCGTCAGTGTGACAGATGTGCCTTTCAGTTTTTCATTGACATTGTACTATAAAGTTTTATTTTGTTAAATACTGTCTGCACAGCTGTAGTTTTATAGTGGGATCTTTTTTTTCCCTGTGGTGGTGAAAATGTTTGCAGCTACCATTCTGAGAAATTACATTAAAGTTTCACAACAGTACAAACTTTACTCCCTTCTAATAATTTGATTTTATTTGAGAACAGACTGTTCAATGAGCCTTATGGTTTTTTTTTTTTTTTAATTTATGTTGTGTTGTACTGAGCCTACATAGTTTATTGAGCAAAGAGATTCAGTGACAGTCAGAAAGCCTTCCTCTACCATACTGTTACCTTAATAATATCACTGGAAAATGGTTTCAATCCGCTGTCAACAGTTATTTGCTGTTCATTCTAAAATGGGTGTATATTCACACTGTTTAAATACCTCATGGATTGGTAATGTTGACTTTAACGTATGATTCTGACGTCTATCCAAAGCATACTGTATGAATGTCATTTTCCAAAGACTGCACAGAACAAACCGTCTCATAACAGGACACAATGCATCCATCTTTTTATATGAGTGATTGTGATTTCTACCTGTATTATACTCTTGTACTGTACAGTCTAATCATGATTTGTATATTTACACTTTTTATTTTTTATCAAAGTTGATCTCTATGAGTTGAGTTTTAGAAGAAAGATACGAAATGTGTATTTTATCTCAATTTAGCAACGTTTAAAGTCATATTAAATTCACCTTCAATTTTGCAGAACATTAAATGTAATTTCACCTTCACACATGTTTAAATCACTGTTCATTTGTATCAGTAGTGATTCTGAACAGGTATGCGTTGTACACAGGAAAAACCTGTTACATATTGAGTTAAAGTAATAGCCATTGTAGAACTAACACTCCAGACACGATGGAAGAAAACCTTCCAGCAGTCCTCAGAAGCCATCCACAATATAGTGAAAGATGGCAATGCCGTCATCTGTGCATTTTCATCACTTTTTGAGGAGTGTTTAATTTTCCATGTTGGGTTACTGAAACATTGTCTAATAAAAGTACTGGACAGTTGTTTTGTATAGTATTTTCCCCTAATATGTATTTGGTTTTATACTATTATGCATGTTTATTGTCATAAACTGTGTTGTTTGTATACTGAACTTTTGTGAAGGCTGTTCTCTCTTGCCACTTGGCAAGGCCCTACTTTGTAATGGGTTAATGTAAATCCCCATGGGGTGATGTTCTGTCAGAATAAAGGCTGAAACCAATTTACTGTCTTTGCTGTCATCTTAGTGAGTCATGCAACACGTGAGCCAAGAAATGAATTGAATTGCCAAGTTGTAAATGTAAATTAGTTTTTTTTTTCAAACATTTCGACTTTACTAGTGAATGGTGGGCAAGCTGCTAGAAGCATGCATGCAGTAAAAGTACAATGGCTCCACTCTTCAATACCACTAACAACACACTGTCTGCACATGACATGTAGCTGCTGGGGATATGACGGTATGATTGGAGTCATGCTTTGATACGAGTTTGGTATAGTGGGGAAAAAAAACAAATGCATAAGGGTATGTTTGTTGTCATTTATTTTGAACAGACAGTAGCGCAATTGTCAAAGACAAACAAAATTGTCCTGCTGGGAACTGAGGTCGCATTTTGACCACTGGCAACAATGGTTGCTATTGGGGTTATACTATTTTCTTGATAAAAATAAGAAACATTCCTGTATTACACTGTACAAACACTGAACAAACACTTTCCCGGAAGGCAGTAAAGTCACAAAAGGCTATAAAACTAAACAGCATCCCTTATGCTATGAAATTGAAAATACTAGATAGAGTAATAAAAACTAAAACTTTCTGACTTAAAGTGTCCTGGTGGAACGCACGCTTTTGAATTTTGGTTCCGTGCATCATTCTACATACCATGATACCATACACGAACCGTTACAGCCTTAGCTACAACACAAGTTTGCAATGCAAGTTTGCACCTGTGTTCCCTGTGTTGTAACAGAGGCAATCTGGCAGCCTGACTGCTGAACCTGAAATGTTTTTTTATTTTAGTAATACAAAACTATTGACACATACATTTTAGACACAGGTTGACATTATTTCTTACAAAAATGTGTATGATTCTGCAGCATCCTAGGAAATCAGCTGCACCTACATTACATACTTAAAGTTGCTTGAAAATCACCATTCTTTTTACGATTGTTGGTAGCCAGCTACTTATAATCATGGATTTTCAGGCTGTGGTCACAATTTTGCTCGGCATCTACCACATATTGCTTCAAAAAGAGACAGAGACAACCTGAATGATGACAAAGCCCATCTGATGTCACTGGAACCCCCTTAGAGGAACGCTTTGACCCAACTCTGTAAGATGATCCATCTCGATAGCGATTCGGCATATTTAAACTGGTGCAGACACTGGTGTATTTAAACTAGTGAAAAAGCAAATCAGCGCGACATAGTTTGACAAAACAGTGCCAGTGGAAAGGCCCTTTTAGCCTTCTGACATTAGCATTTATCTCAAAGCGCTCTTGTGCTTAAGACCTTGAGGCTATAGCGCACTATGGTTGTAGACTCTTGTTTAAAAATTGACATAGTAGAAATGCAAAATACCAGCAGCATTCAGATAGTTTTGTTGGTTTAAACAGACATAAGGCCCAAGCTTGGACTCTAGCTCCTCTGTCTTTGGTGCTGTTCTGCTGGCGAGTGAGAGGAGTTGCAAACTGCTCTGCAAACCCCAGGAGAGTAACCTCTACGAGTCTTGTGTTTTATTTTAATTCTATTTTGAGAATTGAATTCTGTAGTGACAGTCTAAATAGAAACTGTGGTCCAGAGCAGTCCGAGTGCAACATTTCAGAGGCCAGTGTTAATTTCCTCACTGTGAAGGCACGCGGACCAAGGCACAACGTTAATGTCAGGTCTGTGACAGTTTCATTTGCCACTTTCAGCCACAAGTAACATTGCTTTGGGATCCTGTTCTCAGTGAAAATTCCTTCTCGCTTGGTTTCAGTGAGTAACGATAAACTTTCAGGAAGACAACTGTGTCCTAGATTCACTCTCTAATAGGTTGCTTTTACTTCGATAAACATACAGGGACAAGTATTAGAACAGTGATAATGCTTCATTGTTTTAGCTCTCCAGCACATTGGAATTTAAATGAAACAGTGGATACAAGGTCAACGTGCTGACTTTCAGCTTAAAATTTACATTTTGGGTAATACACTTCCTTTATATTGTGCATCTCTTGCAGAGACTGTAATGAGGAGATTGATTTTCTTGCTCTAAACTCTTGTGTCTGTATGACAAACATGAAGTTAAAGCTGGTCAGACACTGTCCCGTGTTGTGCATGCCTTCACTTGGACGTGCCGAGGGATCTGGCTCAGAGTTTGCTGTTGAGGGCAGATTCCCTGCTGTTTTGCTGGTTGTGGTAGGTTATGGATAGCTGAGATTGCCACTGCTGTCTTGCCTTGTTTTTCTGCTTTGAGTTTAGACCTTCATTGCCTTTAGCCTGCCTTTAGTTTAGTTTGCACTGTCCTATGTGCTCTGCTCCAGCCAGATTAGGAGGGATTGTAGCTTTATAGTATTTGTGATTGCTATTGTATTTGCAATATTGTAGCTTGGTGCAAGGTTGCACAAGTGTTAGTATGGGACATATTGTACTGCAAGTGATTATTTTCTGTAAACTCTTGTGCATTCCTTTCTCTAGTGTGCCTTTGGTTGTTGTTTTATGTCTCCTGCTTTGCAGTGTTGGATAGCATAGTTTGCAGGCTGCCTGCACTGCAATAGCCCTGCTGCATTTAGCCACAACCCCCTTCCTTAATTAGTGGAGTACATTTAAGGAGATTTCTATTTTTGTGCCATACATAAAAATATTCATATTTTAGAACATGTAATAATAAAGAAATTGTTTTGAAATGTTGTTAAAATACAACTATATATTTATTTATACATTCGCCTCATTCGCCTATTCATTTGTGGACTTACCTGTGTTTTGAAGGGGAACCCTCTCTTGTCGTGGAAAAAATAGGTGTGAAAAGTAAGCAAACTGTATGTTCTTTGGTTGAAAGTGTGAAGGTGACTTTGTTGGTATTAGTTTGTAATAAAATCTGGTAGCGCTCTCTCTTAAGAGTTTCAACACGGTTACAGAATAAACAAATACACTTTAATGTGTTAGTTAGCTCTGGTGATGCTGGTGGACAGATTTTGTGTCCTTTGGACAGAGCACATTCTCTGTTTTCAGTCTTTAGGCTGAGCAAAGCTAAGCTAACCGGCTGGTAGTTGTAATGTAGTTTTGAGTGGTATCGATCTTCTCATCTTACTCTCAACAAGAAAGCAAAAAAGCATATTGACTAAAATGTCAAAGTCCTGTCTGTCCAACTTTGTAAATATCCCTTTTTACATAGTCCCAATTAGTGAGCAGAACTAGTTCCTACACTGTTCATCTGTGGATAAAAGTCAGCACATTACTCTGTTCTAAACACATTGTTTACAGGTAAAGACACACTCTTAGCCCTTCAGGCTCCCAGTTCACTGCAACTCAAGTAACTCCAGTTTGACAGCTTATATGCTCTTTGAATATAAACAATAAAATACTTCTAGTGGTTTAGAGCTAAAAAATACATACTTTTGTCTGCTCTCAAGTAAGACCACAACCTTGATAAAACTGAGCAGCTCTTCCTTCCAGGAAATTCATTTCCCATCCGTGACCTCTCCACTACCATTGAGAATGCAGTTGTGTCCCTGGCTTGGACTGCAAGGAACCTGGGTGTGACACAGGGCGACCTGCTGTCTGTCGCTGCCAACATAGCTGTGACAACCCACTCCTTCAGATGAATTCTCCATTAATTTTCTGGTCTATCCGGATCAGAAGTTCATTTCTCACCCAGAAGGCAGCACAGATTCTGGTCCAGGCTCTTGTCATCACGATAGATTACTGCAACTCGCTCCTGGCTGGTGTGCCTGCATGTGCCATCCGACCCCTGAAACTCATCCAGAATGCAGCAGCCCAGCTGGTCTTCAGTTTACCCATGTTCTCCCACACTACACCGATCCTCTGTGTCCTGTACTCAGTTCAAAACATCCAGGGGGTCTTCCATCCACAACAAGACAGCGATTTCAAAAACAAACATGGTCTATGAATTGTCTGTCACGCATGGAAGAAAAACCAGTCATGCTTTTCAGCTACTGTCACAGCTAATTCCCCTTCATTTCATTTTTCACAATAACACAACAGCTGATAATACAGTTGTTTATCTTTGACATTTCTGCTTACTCACATGAATGCATGAATGTAAAATTGTGATTTTACCAAGGTCTCAGTGCAGGAGCCTGGGAATTAGAATTAGTTTGTTGTATTTCAACATCTTTACAAGTATTGAGCAATTTGCTGTCCATAACATACAAGCATAAGTAATCAAATCAACCACACAGTTAGAAAGGTGCCAGCATGGACCTTTCGTTGTTAGCCAACTGCTAAACTAAGACAAGATTAAGCTAGAAAGTTTCTGTTCGCTTAAGTGTTTTTGTTTACAGTGTTTTTATTTGTTTTATTTATTTGTTCAGTGCAAATGAAAAGGACCAACAATGTCTCACACCCCCCACCCCACTTTCCCAGACCCTTCCCAATAGCACAAAAACAGGACTTCAATCTGACATTTATGTCAAACAGGCAAAAGAAAGTAGAAGTACCAAAATACACAAGTGATCCTGTCCAGCACGTGTTTAACTTCTTTCTAAAAATCCATTATTTCACTTCATTCCCAAATACAATGATACAGGGCTTGTTTATATTCATTACACTTATTTGTCTGGTATATTGTTGTCAAAGTAATGTAATTTTACTGGTGTTACATATAAACGCATCAACCAATTACATTGCAGTAGTATTAGACAGGTAGTATTTACAGATTCTGTGCACATATGTTATATACAATCCAGACACGTTGAAAAATGAAAATGTTCAATACAAATGTGTGATAGTTTTTGATGTTTTTACATTATTTAAGGTTTAATGCCGAGCATAATGTAAATGATTAAGGAATGTAAATGATTATAAGGTTAAGTGATATGCATGTACACATATCAATCAAAGGCTATTTATGAAAGCCAGAAAAAGCACTGAATGAACAGCCGTTTGGGAGCTGAAAGAAAAGCTCTTATTGTTATTTGTTTGACAGTTTAAGGAGGGTATGGCCTGAGGCGTGGTTTCAATGAGCCTTCAAACACGTTTTTATAGCTACAAAAACATCCGGGCTCAGGCAGAGTGACCAGTTAAGTTTGTAGCTTAGCTGTGGTTTATTGGTTCTCTTAAACTTTTGGAGACTGAAGTGGATTGTCCTGTTAAAACAGGCCCAGGTCAAGAAGAACTGCTATGTCGTGAAGCAAGTCTTAATTAGTAATTTGATGATACACAGTTGAGTCAAGTAAGACCTGATAAGATAATGATCTGGGTAATCTCTCGTTCAGCAAATTATAGTAAATAAAATTAAAATGACAGTAAATGCTAACCCTAACCTTAGATTGCTGATGTGATATCAGTCAAACTTTCAACTGCAGTGAAAATGGTTCCTGTGATGTCCAATTCCCAAACTGGACAGGCTGGTCCATTCAGACTTAGTGACCTCTAGTGGTTCTATAATATACAATAAATCCATACTAAGAATAAACCACAGCAGTATATTAAACTGCACGTGCTGAGAACAGCACTTTATGACAGTTTATATGTGTATATTATAAACTGTCATAAAGTGTCTGTTGCTGTTTAACCTGAGCATGCTGTCTATAACTTAATCCAACTTGCTCTGTTCCCAACACGTGCAGTTTAATATACTGTTTAATAGGAAGCTTGTGTATTATGTCCACTGACACAAAGACCAGCACTTTGACTGGTGACACCAGAAACAGAACTATTAATACTGACTGCTTGTGCAAATGCTCTCATATGACCAAGTTTCGTTTTATCCCTTCTGGTCCAACAGTTTGTCTCTTAGGTGACATTTGAGCTTGGGGCTAAAAACCAACTATGTTGAGTGGCTTTTCCATGCTCATGATTTTGTAAAGGACTGGAAAGTATAATGAGACTGCCTGATAGGCTGAGCCTGGTAGTCACTCTGTTGGGTGGATATAAGGGTTATTCCCCTGTGTTCAGCTAGGTTTTTTCAGGCTGAGAGATCTCACTAATATCTGGTTTGTCCAACATTTTTCACTGGAGAAATGACCATAGGACCGTGCTTCAGCTTTCAGACATTTAAAACTGTTTGCTTCAGCTTTCCTCTGTAAATAATCAAATGCTAAAGTGAGATAGAAAATAACCTCAGCAGATCTTTGATTGATTGCTATGATATTTTATTTTGGTGCAAACTTTTATTGCTCTGACTTAATGAAAGAGTGGGTTCATGAATACTCTGGGGAACAAATTTACTTTTTTCATATTAAATAAACTCCATTAAAAGTGATCTCTGCAGAGGAAAAGGACCGTGCTATTGCTTTCTTCTCACTCTATTTATAACAGATAGATGCAATCAACACACTCCTCTAATTAGGAGGAAGGAGCTCAGGTTTCAAAGCAAAGGATACTGCTCTTAATTATAGCAGTCCCCTAGCTAATTAGTATATTACTGTGGATAGTTTCCATGAAAACAAAAACACATTTAAATATTGTTTCCAGGTACAGTCCAGGGTAGGGTTTGAATAAAACTTCAAACAAACTCAAATCAAACTCTAAATCTTAAAAATAATAAATAGAAAAAAGATGAATTGGACTCAACAGTAACATTATTAATTAATTATTTAAAAAAGTAACATTAGCAGAGCCCAAGTGCAAAATGTTGTTCTTAATCTGACAAAAAGCATTAGTCCATAGTCAGTCTAATATTACATTAACATGCTAGCATGTTTGAATATCACCCCTTAGCTCGGGCACAACACTGTTTTGAGTCAGCTCCATGCAGCTAATGCCTATTCACGCTGACTCATGCCCACTTTATTACGCAGCTAAAGGAGAAATAAAAATAGCCAAGGTCAGACAACATCCTGGACCAGACAGCTATGAGGAAATGTTAGGACCACTCTACTCTTCTAACCTCTAGTTTCACTCCATTCTCCTCTTTATTCCTCTGATCTCAAAAACTTTAGTATCCCTGTTAACTGGTCCTCTGCAGCTGGTCTGAAATGTCATCCACCCTGGTCATTTGAGAACTGGTCCTCAGGCCAAGGTCAGGACCTCTTCCTGGCGAGGAGAGAAACACATCAATGCCATTTCCCCTTCAGGGAAGAAAATTCCTTTTGGATTTTCAGTTACTCAAACCCTTTAAGGCCATCACTTGCCTCAAATTTTTTAACTAAAGTCAACTTGTTTGGATTAATAGTGTACATTTGTGTACAAACATCATTGTGTTTTCAGGTTGTCCATCCGGCCGTCGGCGTTATAGCGGCAATGATGTAAACATAATGCATTGTGGGTGATATCCACCTCGGAGTGACCATCGTTATTCACTCGCTCCCTCAGGCCTCCGAGGGTCCATCTCACCAAGTTCACTTCAGTTTTCCAGACAATTGGAACAACACTTATGATGGCGGCGGGAATTCCCCCGAGGGCAAGTGAACGAGGGCATGTTGAACGACTAATGAAATGCAGCGTTGGTCTCCTGCTGCCACTTTCACACCTGTGACTAATCCACTAATCAAGACTCTGCACTATATCTACCCCTGCTCTTCACTTCACTCTTCCCCAGATCGGTCAGGTTGTCATCTTGGTCCAAGCACTACGGACAAAGTCTTTGAAATTCCTTGTGTAGCAACACAAGGTATTTGCCTCATGTTGTACTTCAGGTTCATTCCTTCCTGAGATCTTGGTCTGTCTGTCTGCCTCATCCAGTGTCTGTCTACCTGCTGCCAGCTCCACTATGACATTCTGGCTCTACTCACTCAACCTCTTCACTCACTTTTTCTCAGTAAAACCCGCTGTGAACCTTTGCAAGCTCTCATCTGAGCACTGCTTTTGGGTTCTGAAGATTATAAAACTGCAAAAGAGAGGAAAGTTGGCGAAAGATATATATGGCCCAGTGATATCTGGTCTCTCAATATATCTCTAAATGTGTTAACCACAGGCTTAACCCCTTGCATCAAAAAATGAGTCTAATCTCATACTTGGCTATGTGCGTCATTTAATACACTAAGCAGGCAACTGTGGCTTTGTGTGTGGGACTGTTGATGGCAGTGATGAGGGTTGCTGTGCAGTCACAGTACTTTTCCACTCACTACCGGGCTGCACGTGTGTAAGTGCCTGTGTGAAAGAAAGTACAGCTGTGCCTGCTATAGCTTATCAGCCAAACAGAAGGCCAAAACAAAAAGACTTGAACTTCAGAGGCAGGATTCCACAGAACTTTATGACCATGAATTAGCCAGTATTATGTAGCAGTTAGTCATGTGTATCTGTTAAGAGGGGACAGTCTTGCCCACACTGGCACCTCACATTATGCTTGATATAGCTCCCATAAAATCTGAAGCAAAGGCAGAAGTGTGGCTGAGTGAGGGTATGTTGCTCCCCTCGGTGTCATGTACTGAGTCATCATAACAGGTCCTGCAGGGCATCTCTGAACATGTACACAACAAGATTTATCATACATACACACAGACTGCAATGGATCATTCATGAGCCAAGTATGAGTCTGGCAGTCACCACTTCCTTTTGTTTAAAGCAAAACCTGCACATACTTGGTGGTGAATAGATTTGAATCAGTCATAAGGTTTATTATCAGATTTCCGAGAACTCAACTTCTAGACTAGCTTACTTCTGGTTTACGGATGTAATCTAGATATGATTTGCTCAATATGTTTTATATAGCTTCACCTGTAAGCAAACAGGAGTCCTAGGGTTTTTTATGAAGACAATAGACCGCTCCACACAATAGAAAACTGATACTGCTCCTTCTCTACACACTATCATGTACATATTTACTGTACACACAAGCTAACACACCTCTGTTGCCCAGAGCTCAGATGTTTGTTGATGATACACAGGTCTGATGAGAATCAGTCCAGCATACTGGTTCTCAAGAACCCCCTTTATTACAGGAGTAGGTTATAACATGTGGCTCTTTAGCCCCTCTATAGTGGCTCCTTGTGGCTTTGACAAACAGTTATATGGAAATGAGTAACTTCCCAACTTCCCATAAGTAATTTCCCAACTTGACCCTGAAGCTGTAAAGATCTACTTTATGATGACTGGGGCCCAGTTTGTGAGACAGACATCATGCCATAGTGAATAATAAGTATGTAATAGCTGTTTAAATTAATACTTTTTGTAATTCATTACTTCTGGTTTTACCTATTGGATGATTTTGTCTCTGTTCTGTTGCCACTCTCACTCAATGAGCAATGAGCAGCATGTATTATCACAGAAATGTGTCCTCAATGTATATTGACCGAACATTTGATCTGTTGAACTGAGACACATTTTGATTCCAAGTGGAGACAGGCCTGTGAAAACAAGAGAATCCTTAGCCACCTTCAGGCCAGACCTTATTAGATTTGCTGTGTTTGCAAAATGGCAACTTTATGACTACAAAGAGTCACAGGTTGGGTTTGAAAAGAATGAATGTAGCTGAATTGTTGTTCATGCAATATACTGTCACCTGCAGTTGGTCAGCATTGCCATATTACAGGCTGCTTTCTATTATAAAGTAAAATAAAACACTCCATTCTGCTAATTGCATGATGCACGCTGCTGTGCTTGTGGTTCTCTGGTTATTAAATGGATAAAACCTCCAACGGTTATCCAGAATGTGCCTTGTATGGCCAGATCAACCTGCTAGGACAGCCTGAGGCACACCCCACCCGATTTGTACTGTGTTCTTCTGCTGGAATATTCCACTGTCCCAGATGTGTGGTTTTAACTGAATCCCAATTATTGTTAGTGGCATTTGTAATTAACCTGTTTCTCTACTCCTTTTGATTTAGAAAATCTTTTTTAAGTAATTTTTTAAATGGTCACAAATAAAATAATGTTCTTAAAACAAACATCTGCCTTACACAGCATTTGCATAATAATTTGCAAAGAGGCCCTCCTACCTCCCCACAGGGCCTTGTAAACCACATGCCATTTCCACAGTAAAATCCTCCCTCCTTTAACCCATTATGACTAACTAAAGTTGGTATGTTAAGGAAATTCTCCACTGACTTAGAGGTGGGGACACACAACTGTCAAGACATGTAGCTACATTAAAATTTTGTCACCCTGAAAAATCTAATATTTCTCTGTATAATGTGACCTGTGATGTATTTATTCAAGCCAGTTCATTTATTAAAACCAGTTTGTAGGTGTATTGGTGAATGAAGTGACAGTGCAGACTCAGGGAGGTCAGAAAGAGAACAGTGTGTGAGTGTGTTCCTCTGATATATGTCACTCACTGCTGAAAATACAGACCACAATGAAAAAATTAGGGAAAGAGCTTTATTGGTCATGATTGAAGGCTCTGTGTTGCAAGAAATTAAACTTTGAGGTCATATTCAGCTTTGAACTATAACTAGACCACCATACATCACACCGGAAACCACGTTTGTCGTTGATATCATAATTTGTATTTGAAGGATACGGTCTGCGGTACGACTTGTGGCCGGTTAGCTCAGTTGGTTAGAGCGTGGTGCTAATAACGCCAAGGTCGCGGGTTCGATCCCCGTACGGGCCAATATACATTTTGTGAGTTTAAGGGTAATTAGTCCGACAATCTTGAAGTTACTCATCAGCCTTGAAGCTTTCATTACTTTCTCACAATATGTACCGTAATATAAAGTTAACTATCAAATAACTAATAAATTTGTCGATAATAGAAATAGAAACGGAAATAGTGTAATCAATTTCTCAATAAGGAAATAATTTATATCTATAGTATTTTCAGTAGTTCATCAATATGATAATAAACAGTCCGTCTCATAAATACATGTAACACCGTGAGCCTGATTGTATTACTGAATAGTACATGAAACAAATATTCAAATATCATTAACCGGAGGTTCCATGGTGTAATGGTTAGCACTCTGGACTCTGAATCCAGCGATCCGAGTTCAAATCTCGGTGGAACCTGAGTTTTATATCAGCGATGTAAGATTGTATTCCTTCACACATATCTCTAATCTGTCCTTACGCATTTTACCAAATGATAGCAACTGAATTATTGTATACACAACTCTGAGGTCTCAGAGTAATATTTGCCATTCCAGCCACAACAATAATAAACACAACATACATAAAACCAAAAACGTCTGCATGCTTACAATATTTTCAAAGATGTGATTGTTGTTGAATTTCAACCAGAAAACGTACAAAAATAAAGATTCATATATTTTCTTCTTTATTTCGATTCACAATCAGCACCACAGATCACATTTTTCCTTACAAAAATATACCACTGTGCAAACTGAAACGTAAACGTCTGATATACACCTAACAGCTGTTGGGAATATTCATTTTAATCATACCCATCACAAACCTTTTAGAGCCTTTTTGTTGTTAAAAAAATATCTTACAAATCATTTTCCATTCTTTTGTAAGCAGTCTGTTTCTAAATGGATGCAAGTGGCTACAAACAAGAAGTAAACTTGAGTGTATACAGTAAGTGTCTGTACTGTAACATCTATTTCATCCAGTTCTCAGCTATAGCAGGTAGGAATCATTTCAGCCAAGACAGGAGTCTTTATCATGAAGAGATGCTGCAGTCTCTGGCACTGAGTATGAAGATCTCTGACTGCTGTGAGATAAAGTAGATCCTTTTTATTTTTTCTGTCTTTTCTTTGATGCTGCTGCCCTCTTCTGGTGGGAACTTGGTCCTGTATTTCTGAGAGGAAGAAAAATATAAAAAAAAATTTAAAAAACCCACAATATTCTTTGTGTGCATACCTCCTCAGTTGCTAAATACAATCTCCTACACATAGAAGAGCCAACTGGTGCACCTACTTTGGAGTTTTGTCTGGTGTCTCCGGATGAAGTATGACCACCTCCTCCTCTTCACTGTCAGATATCTCAACCACATCTCCTGCAAACAGAATAAAATTCCCAATTTATGTTTTTACTCAAAATAAAGCACATCATTTATTACCTAAAGTAACAGTGATGCTTATTGCATCACTTCTGTCAAAGTTCTCTTTCAAACTACTTTTATAGGTGTTGTTGCTCATTTTCTGATTATTATTATATATATTAAGAACATTAAATAACCTCCTCTGCTCTCCTCCTTTTCATGTTGTTCCTCCTCCATCTTTGTTACTTTTTCCTCCTGTTCTTCACCACTGTTGTCATTTTCTTCCTCCTCTTCATCCTCCTCCTCCAGCCCCCAGGAGTTCTGCAGCCCCTGCCCTACCTGACCCACACCTGGGACGGGCACCACTGGGGAAGGCACTCTGGCAGGTGTGGTTAAGGAGCCACAGTGGATATAATACGTCAAAGTGAAAGACAGAAAAGGGACAGACACATTTTGTAGGTATTCAGGGTCAGTAAAGGATACGTCTGAGGCGGGGCCTCGGCTCTCTGAATGATGTCACTGGCTCTATCCGTCACATCTGTCATCTCCACTGGAGTCTCGTCCATTTTCAGTGCTGTGATTCGCTCTTGAGGCATAGACTCCGCAAAACCGCACCTACCACCCGCCTTCCTGAAAAAATGATAATACAGAGTTCGTACATACGTTCTGATGACAAAACTAGAAGTTGAAATTGTGGTTCATTTCCACTTCCGCCGTTTAATACTGAAGTGTGGGAATGTGACGTTACTGCTCACCTTGCTTTCTTGTCGTTCTCCAGGGCTTTGCTGATGAGTTCTGTGATTTCAGACACTTTGACACTGGCTATTTTACTGCATCTCATAACCTTCAACAGCACACACACAAGAAATACATTGGTGGTATTTTTATCATGTGAATACGTTTTTGTGGCGAGCAGCTTTCCCTGCATATATGGACGATTGTGACTTATGTGACATCATTTTTAATACAACTGATCTTGATAGCTGCAAAAGCAAGTGCAACATTATCTAGACTCCATTCACCTGCTCTTTTAGCAACATGATGCCCCCGCTAGACTGGATGGAGCAAATTTCTCTGTGTTTGTTCATGGCAATCATCAGCAAGCCGTCCATCACCCGCTCCTCCCGCTCACAGGGGTCCACCAGCAGATAGGTTCTGCAGAAAGAACAGGAAGTGTAGAAGAAGAAAGCTTCGTATGAGGATGGATAATAGTACATGTAGCTAAAACAAATTCAGTCTAATGAAACATAATAAAATATATCATGTTTATTTCCTAGGTTATGTTATTATTTTTGCATATTGCCCACAAATACTGTTCAACTTTATTTAATTTTTAAAACATCTTCTTTTGTATAAATGTATATTTTTATAATTATGATTCTCGACTTTTGCTGTACTTTTATGTTCTTTTCTCTTTTTCTTACTCTGTTTATTGTGACCATTATGCACTAAAATATAAAATTATTCATATGTAAAAAACCTACTTGGCAATAAATAGACTTTAGATTCTTCTCAGATTTCATTGGTTGAAACTGTTTTAGAGAAGTGTATGATCATTTGAAGAGCATATATATTTAATACATATATGTAAAAATATGGGGGCTTTGAACCACTGTCACAAGCACCCTTCCCTTATATCAATGAAACACCTGTCTGTATAATGCAGCAGTTCAACAGCACCACAAACTGCATCCTCCAAAATGACCATGCAGCTGAATTAACAGGGCACCCCTCAAATAAAAACATTCTGGTGCTTTGTACAGAAAAGGACTCTTATTTATACTCAATTATGGCTCCTTACCCTTGTTGGAAGAAGGAGAAGCTGACACTGATGGGCATGTGGTAGATACTGAGAGGAATAGGGTCTCTCTCCTCTGCACTGTACTGAGGGAGCACAGGAATAAACACAAATTACAACCAACACAGAGTATCACAATATCTGTGGTGCAACATAACTGTAACATTTTTGTTCTGACAATAAAAAGACATGTTGACACTGACATGAGACAGTGTTCAATGATTAACCAGTGGTCTGTTTGTAGCAAAGAAACAAAGATCCTACGTTACATCCTCTGTTAGTGTCCTCACATCACATATTCACATAACCGAGCAGTTTGGAAGCATCAGACTCAGTGAAGCAGAGACACCACCAGCTGTGTTTGTTGCTGACTCACCACTGTCACTTCATCTCCCTGGATGCCCACATCAGGGCGTCTGAAGTGGCACAGAGCGGTGATGGCAGCGATGCTGGCAGCGTCCATCAGGTTCCCGTCATGATTCAACATGTGAACGTCCACTCTGATCTGCCACACCTGAACGCAGACAGACAGTCTCATCAGCACACTGGATAAGGTTGTTTTTCTCTTTTTTTTCTTGTGTGTGAGTGTGTGTGTGTGTGTGTATGCATGGGAGGATATATTTTACCTTTTCTCCAGACACCACACACAGGGACTCAGTATCAATGCACTTAGAGTTCCTCAAGCATCTCTCCAGCTGTCTGTTTAGCTTCACTGACAACTCAGACTGTCTGGAGAGAGAGGAAACCCCACAGACGATTTACTCTCTGCACAAACAAACCACGTTGCAGACACAGTCCTGGTCTAATGTGTCCCTTACCTCCATCAAAAAGTCTCATTTTAATGATGTGGCGAGAAACATTGCCAGTGAGCAAGAGGGAATACCTAATAAATATATATATATATATATATATATATATATATATATATATATATATATATATATATATATATATATATAAAAATGTATAATAAAGTACACACAAACATAATGTCTTTAGTTCCTTTCTCACCTGCCCGGTTCAAATGCTGGTGAGGCCATAGGCGACAGCTCGATGTTGAAGAACATGATTCCCTCGTTTGGTCGACTCTCTTTAGGAGCCACCAGTTCACACGACACCTGGGCCATGACCCTGTAAAATGTAGCACATTGATTTTCTATTATGACATTAACCACAAAATGTTCCATGTGAATTTTGGTGCATTTTATTTCAGGGTTTGAGAGGACCCCACAGACCCTTTGACAAGTCCATCTTTACAAACTCACATTGTGAAGACAAGCACTGTTCATCCAACTTTATTTTTACATGTTATAAAATCAAATGTATTTGTCATGCTAAATTACATATTTATATTTTTATTTATTACAGGAAATACAGCATATGAAGCTGTCAAACTGGACAGAAAAATGGAGGGTCGCCGGTTCAAGTCCCACAGACCACAGTATGGAGTATGGACTGGTAGCTGGAGAGGTGCCAGTTTCCCCTCCTGTGCACTGCCGTGGTGCCCTTGAGCAAGGCAACCTAACCCCAAGAAATTGCTCATGGGGCGCTGGCAGCCTATCACTCCACCATCTCTCTCCCTGTGTGCATGAAGTGTGTATTTCAGCGTGTGTGTGTGTGTGTGTGTGTGTGTGTGTATGTGTAAGAATATTTTTTATAAAGTATATATCTTATCTTTACAGTTAATAAGCTAAGGTGGTGATTTATGAGGAAGGGTAACCCTTAATGGACTATCAGGGAGAAAAAGCAAACTCTTTACACATATGTGGCCATAGATTCACCTGGTTTTCCCCAAATCCACGAAGCAGCATCCATAGTCTGTTCCGAATGTGATCTTCATCTTCCTGTAGTCATAGGTCTGCCGTCCATCCAGACGCTGCAGGAGGAGGACAAGTTTGAAGTTTATTTATTTAAAAAGGGACAATGCACAATAATTAACACGAGGACTGTGTAAATGTGTCAGATTTAGCCATACAGGCTAATTTTCATCCGCAGTCCCTGGCAGGTGGATGGCATAATTATTCTATATCAGTTATAGTAAGTTAGTACTAATACTGACATTATTGTTTTCCTTCTGTGGAAAACTGTGTTACTACATACAGTGGACACAATGAACAGAAAGCAGCTCACCTTTTTCTCTTCGATGGCTTTGAGCAAGAAATCCCGCTCACAGTTAGAAAGCGGTGTGTCCTTCATTCTGCTGGCTTTTGCTGTCAATAATCAATAATGGAATTCACAACTGTGCTGCCACTGATCCGACAGGCATGTGGTCGCCATCAATATTTTCTGAACTCTAACCCGGAAGGGCATGCGACGTGCCGTAGTAAAAGTGGAGTAAATATATATATATATTTTTTTACTCGTTTTGAATGATCTCGAAATGGCTGTTATGTTAAACTAATTGTGTTTAATTAACATCGTCCAAATGTTTGCTGGCACTGTGCCCGTGGAGCATCTTTAGCACAATTTACTGAAAATAAGCTTTTACTTTGTAATCCTACTGCAGAGCGCGTACTGATGCCTTCAGGCGCTCCTCCTAAACTCGTAATTTGGGGCTTTCAAAATTGGAAATATTGACAGCTAGTACCCGTAGCATTTTGTGGGATTTTTTTTTAAATGAATGCTTATTACGAATTAATGTGGTTTTGTTGGAGCACTCACAGAATGGACCCTGTTGCTAAGTTGGTTTTGGGTGGCTGTATTTTGGGAGTATATCGACAAACTGCCATTTTGTCCTGGGCATCGTGCATATTTATTAAAAACAACATTTCACAACAACGATTACAGTTTAAATGGTGAGATGAATTGTTCTAGTCGTTGCAGTAATACTGATTATTTATTCAAACCTCATGTAAAAGAATAGCAAGCTCCGGCAACGCTCTCGTCTCCTATTATTTATTACAACTGTCGGTGGTACTTGAAAGCACCACTCACGCTCTTCATAGGCTCGATGTGCGCATGCTCATTTGCAGGGACCCGCTCTCTCTCGTCAACGGTGCAGCGTTATCGGGCCAAGCTGTCATCCACGTCCCATCCTCTCCAGCAGACAACCGTGTTTTTCCCAGCCGTACACGGCGGGCCTCGGTGAGACTCTCAGAGGGCCGTACGCTCAACATACCTCCTGTGATTTCCAAAGCGAAGAATTGTCTTTTATCGAGGGATTGTGTCTGCAGATAGAAGAGGGCGGAAGGTTTGTTTGTGTGCGCTCATTCATTCTCTCCATCCCTCCCTCCCTGTGCGACATCACTGCTAATTTGGCGAGCTAACCGTTGCTATCCGCTCATTTCTACAGTCCAACAAGACATTTTCGGCCACCGTTAACCTTAAGATTATTCTGTTCTGTTTGTGTTCTTAACGCCAGTGCATGTTTAATTAATGGACTCCTTGAATAAGCTCATTAGTTTACAGCTAAGCTTGTGTTATGCTAACGGTTGCCGTTTGTGATTGGCGCGCCGTACAGCTAGCTAGCTAGCTAGCGGAGAAGGTGCTGCAGCCAGAGCCATTCATCTGACAGAGTTTGGACGGTGCAGTGCTCGGTGGCAGCCATGTTAGCTCCACAACCCTGTCCTATGACCTTTTCTTTCTAGTTCCTAGATCTCTTCAGTTATTAGCTTCTTCTATATGGTAATGGTAATAAAATAACAGCTTGCTGGCAATGCTTAACGTCAACCAGAGGCTGGTAAGGGATGATACACCAGTACATTTGGACTGTACCTGTATAAGCCTAATGGTAAATAATATACTGACTGTGGTAGCTGACATCCAGACAGAATAGCTAGTGGATTTTGTTTTGATCAGTTGGGGGATGGCCTGTTTATAGACACACTGTTGGATCAAATATTTCATTCTGCTCATTTGCCTACACTTGGCTGGTAATGATGATCTTGTGTTAAGGCCAAAATTGGAATAATTATGTCATAAAGCAATATTGGCGTTTGCACCGGTTTATCTAAAATTGATGCATTAACCTTCTCTGCCCCCCCCCATAGAGGACCAACCATTGACTGAGGTCATTATCCTTGAGACACACACACACACACACACACTTTTAAGACATGTCATGTAGAAGGGGAAGGCTGTGGGGTATTATGCATTCACCCAGTAAAGTGTAGGCTTCAAAGAGTTAATTTTACTGTTGAGGTTGTCATGATGCGAGCACTGCAAAAGCCGACACAAATAAAAGTCATTGAGGGCTTTCAACGCTACAGTGCTATGAATCTGACCCCTTCCTATCTTGATCGGATTCTCTGCAACAAAAAGCAAGAGCTCAAAAGACATTTTCATTGAATGTGCCTACTTCTGAAACACTGTTGTTTTCAACTGCATCAAGCTTCTACATGTTTTGTATATTCTCACATCAGAATCCATTTTTTGTCATCTCTTCCTGTATGGGATGTGGTCAAGATTTCTTACAAACTGTTTCTTTATCTGTTCATTTCTTTCAGACCAATGATGCGAATCAATGAGCAACATTGCAGCACGTTTCTCCAGATAACATAGCTCGTAATACTACTCCCCATTCGTCATCTCTCCCCTATGCTTTATCAGAATCCGTTTGATCCTCCTGCGCTGTGATGTTAGCAAATAGAACAACAGCAGTATGGGAATTAAAGTTAATTAGGAATTAATGAAAGCGTGCTGCTGTGCTGTCTGCAGTGATGCTTTTCAATTCCTGCTGCTGACAACAAGAGCGAGCAGGTGTGGCCAGATCAATAGGAGGTCATTGGAGCTGTTGTTTGGCGTAACAGATCTCTGAATTGTACCATTATTCAGCAGGTCATCTTTTAAGGTTTCAAATGCATATTAGGACACACACAAAGATTCTGATACGATGTATTTGCTGCTAGAAATTAGGACTAATCGGGATATTTGGGAAAGAGGACATATTGTAAATCCAAAGAGGTTAGTTGTATGTTACAGATTTGAAAGCACAGATAATTCTGGCATCTGCGTAGAAGGAGTCTGTCTTTATGATTTATCTGGTGGGGACACATTACAGCAGACAAAGGGCCGACGTAAAGGATTTTTTAAGGAAATGGTGCGAAAAACACAAGATAAGGATGTGATCTGAGGACACAGGCCCCATATCAAGGAGCACCATGTACTAATGTGACCTCAATCTCTTCTTTTTTTTTCTCCCACCCTCCCATCCTTCCTTCCTTTTATGCACTTGTGTTTTCTATTTATATCATTGACGCCCCCCCCTCCCTGCACACACACACACACACACACACACACACCCCTTTCCTCTCCATAAATAACTGTCTTACTCTCACCTTCCTTCTCTTCCCAACCCCCTCCTTCATCCTCCCATACCACGCCCTCCTCACTCTGCTGCTCACACCATGCTCATCTCTGATGCCCCTTACCTCACCACGCCCCCCGCCCCTATTTTTACCCTTTACAGATGAAGTTGGACAGAGGTTGGATGTGGCGCGTGCTGCTCCTGACCTCCCTGGCTGTGGCAGCTGTGGCGGCCCAGGACCAGCAGGTGGAGGGTGACGTTTCGGACATCGATGAAGATATGGGCCTGGATGACGAGGAATTAAATGTTCTGATGGCAGAAGAGGAGGAGGAAGAGGAGGAGGAGGAGGCGACGGTGATGGATGAAGACCACACTGATGAGACAGAGACAGCGAGTGGGAAGGCTGGCGAGGCTGGAACGGATGCAAATGTCTCCTTCCAGGTCAGGAATGGGTCATAGGTCAAATAAAGGTCATATGTCAAGCTGTATCAAATGTATCAAAGCTACTAAAAATGACATTTAAGGAATGTTTTCTTGACAGTTGCAATGCTCTAGATTAAGGGAAATTGAGGGCCTGTATATCAACTTCTAATTTATGTTCTTTGTTCTCCAGGTAACGTACAAGACTCCTGTCCCCACTGGAGATGTCTACTTTGCAGAGACGTTTGACGATGGATCACTGGACAGGTATAGCCTGAAAAATGTACCACCAAGTGCTGCTAAAAAATACAGTGTAAATGTTTGATGCATGCTGGGATACGTGAGCCTCCAGTGGTACTGAGCGTCCAGGATAAACTTTCACATCAGTGGTTGTTGTATGTCTGTGTTCACCTTTTCTTGCGTGGACTCACAAGAGTTTTGTGATGTTGATCTCCACAGATGGCAGCTGTCAAAGACGGTGAAGGGGGACACAGATGATGACATTGCCAAATATGACGGTTTGTTACTCTTTTCTCCTTTCTGCTAATCCAGACATGTGCGTATGAGAACTCCTTCTCATGTGTACCTTACAGACTCACTTTTCTGTATGTGTGACAAGAGAGATATTTACAACCATGGGTTGTATTTTATAGTTATGGACGCCACCTCGTATTGTTTATGATAACACTTCACTTGGCAGTATAATTGCTAAGATGTGAGGTGCGAGCGCGCAAGACTCTAAAACAGTGTTTGTGATGTTCTGTGGACTACACTAAAGCAGAGACTCTGCATACACACTCCCCAGCAATTAAGCTAAAATGTTATGACCCATATCAATGTTTACCATGACCCTGAAAATAAAACTCCTCTCCGACTGTAGGGAAGTGGGCTGTGGAGCAGTTGAAGGAGAACAAAGTTCCAGGAGACCTGGGTCTGGTGCTCAAGTCCCGGGCCAAACACCACGCAGTCTCTGCAATGCTGAACAAACCCTTTGTCTTCCAGGATGAACCTCTGGTCTTACAGTGAGTTCCACCTTGTACACTCATTCTTGTTGGTGCAAGTTTTTTTTTTCTCAATGTACTACAGTAGTTAGTGGATGTATAAGTGAGGGACTAAAATCTGGTATTTGCACAATGGACAACAGTGTGTAAAATACTGTCTGCCCAAGACTTGTTTAATTGTTTTGTTGTGTTCTGGTTGCAGGTATGAGGTGAATTTCCAGGACGGTATTGACTGTGGTGGAGCGTACATCAAACTGCTTTCAGACACTGGCAATCTCAATCTGGTTGGTATACGTGTTGTCATTCTACATTACTCCACTTATAATGTGAAATGTTTTGATGTGCACTGTAAAATTGTGCTTGTGTGCGACAGAATAAGCACATATAGGCATCTTTCACTGGAGCAAGTACATGCGCTATGTTCCACCTCTGTCCTCTGTATGTGGCAGAACTGGGTAAAGGTAGTCTGGATTTAAACTAGATAGATCAATTCCATTTACTCTTTGAATTAAACCCTTGTTTCTGCTGCACTGTAGGAGCAATTCCAAGACCGTACACCCTACACCATCATGTTTGGACCAGACAAGTGTGGCGAGGACTACAAGCTGCACTTCATCTTCCGCCACCAGAATCCTCTGAACAAAGACTTTGAGGAGAAGCATGCCAAGAGGGCCGATGTCGACCTCAAGAAGTTCTATACTGACAAGAAGACTCACCTCTACACTTTGGGTACAGAGACCATTTGGAAAGATGATGTATAGATGTGTAAAATGTGTCTTTCACATATAATGCTTTACACACACAGAAGCCTAATAACTTTCAAACCTCCAGACCTTTCTTTGTTTAAAAAAAAAAAAAAGTAAATTCCTCCTTTTGCTCACACATTCATTGAGCATTTGTCCCTGTTGTCAGTCCTGAACCCAGACAACAGCTACGAGATGTTAATTGACCAGTCCAGCGTGAGCCGTGGCAGCCTTCTGCATGACGTGGTGCCTCCAATCAACCCCCCCAAAGAGATCGATGACCCAAATGACTCCAAGCCTGACGACTGGGACGAGAGGGCCAAGATTCCTGACCCTGAGGCTGTCAAGCCCGATGACTGGTGACTGCAACCCCCTCGCTAGTAGACAGTACAGATTTTGTTGCAGATTGAACATGTTTAAATGTTGGGGCATCGTCATTCTAACAAACATGGACGTGTGTGTGTGTCTTAGGGATGAAGATGCCCCAGCAAAAATTGATGACCCTGACGCTTTGAAGCCAGAGGGCTGGCTGGATGATGAACCAGAGTTTGTCCCCGACCCTAATGCTGAGAAACCAGAAGACTGGTAAATAAACACATTCCCCAGGCCAACAAAGCCATAACCAGCATGATGTTCCAGTGTTGCCACAGTAAGCAATTGGTCCAGCCTGACAGCTCTCCACTGTACACAGGGACGAGGAGATGGATGGTGAGTGGGAAGCCCCGCAGATTCCTAACCCAGCCTGTGAGACCGCTCCTGGCTGTGGGGAGTGGAAGCGTCCCAAGATCAACAACCCTCAGTACAAGGGCAAGTGGAAAGCCCCTCTGGTGGACAATCCCAACTATCAGGTAACTAGAACTGATCCAGCTGAAGAAATCGGCTGCTTTTACGGTTTTATTTTACTACATTGGTCAGAAATATCAAACATCTGCGCTGATATCTGATCAGCCAAATACGCTTATTTATTTATTTATTTATTTATTTGTAAAACAGGAATGATGATGTGCACTCTACAGTGCTCGGTTTACTTTCTCTGTTACATGCAACACCTCTGACATGTCCTGGTGGAGATGCTGTGTGTTTGTGCACAAACTGAAACCATCTCTCTTCCCTTCTAATTGTTTTCCTCCACACTTCATCTTCTCCCAAGGGAGTCTGGAAGCCGCGCAAGATCGATAACCCAGACTATTTTGAGGACCTGCAGCCCTTCAGGATGGCACCTTTCAAGGCTCTGGGCTTGGAGTTGTGGTCCATGACCTCAGATATCTACTTCGACAACTTCATTATCACCTCTCACAAAGAGGTGGCCGACCGCTGGGCCTCTGACAGCTGGGGGCTGAAGAAACTGGTGGCCAGCGCTAACGAGGTCAGTGTGATGGTTTGTAAGGGCAACAGGAACATAGAGTGGCTTCTTAACAGACACTTACATTGTCACTATGTGCATATATTTCACCACAGGGATGTCTGTTTCTGTGAGGGAATGGCTCACTATTTGCCCTTGCTCTCTGGTCCTTTGTCTTTCCTCACTAGCCGGGGATTTTCGCTCAGCTGATGTTGGCAGCAGAGGAACGACCGTGGCTCTGGGTGATCTACATACTGACAGTTGGCCTGCCTGTAGGACTGGCTGTGCTCTTCTGCTGGCCAAAGGTACTGTGTGTCTATCATTTATGCTTTGTATGTTTCCGATCCCGATTTTATGTACACCAGAAAACCCTTTTTAAACCTCACTGTGATCCCATCTCCTGTTTGTGTCCTAGAAATCAGATGACGACTACGTGTACAAGAAGGTGGACCCTCCCCAGGCTGATATAGAAGAAGAGGAAGAGGAGGAGGAGGAAGAAGAGGAGGCAGCAGCAGATGAGGAAGACAAAGCAGCTGAGGCTACAGACGGAGCAGCAGCTGCAGGTTAGAGGGTCAAACACAGGACATCACGCACTGTTCTGCTGCTGCTGTATTGATCAGCAGAGTGTTTCACTGCTACATTGTTCTACAGTCGTATTTCTTTGTCCTCACTGTCAACCCCTTTACCCCACTCTCTCCAAAGCAACAGAAGAAGCTGAGGAGGAAGAGGAGGAAGAAGAGGAAGAAGAGGAAGAAGAAGAAGAGGAGGAAGAAGAGGAGGAGGGAGCCGATGCAGGAGGTGACAATCTAGAGGGGGATGAGGACGAGGAGGAAGAGGACGAGGAGGAAGAGGATGAGGAGGAAGAGGAGGAAAGCAAAGCTCCCGAGAGAACATTAGAAGATGAGGTTGGTGTCATTGTGTTGGTCGACATCTGCGGTTCCTGTGTGCACATCCTCCACTTCACATTGCTCTTTAAAAGGTTCCACATTGTTCAGTATTCATCAGGATAATAACCAACTGTTCAACTGTTTAATAGAGTAAATGAAAATATTTCTTCATCCAATTGAATTTTTAACTCCAGGCCGAAAACAGATTTTTTTTTCCCTTAGTAAGAAAACATATTGCTAATTTCATCGATTTAAAAATTAAATAATAATAATAATTAATAAGACTATTGATATGCTTATTGGAACTGAAGTGAATAAAAATCCTTCAATTTTAAGAAAATAAAAGTTCAGGGTTTAAGCTTCTTCAAAATGTGCATGTCCACCTATTTCATTGATTTATCATTTAAAAACTCAAATCAATTTTAATAATGTGAAATATGTTTATTATATCGCAACAATATGTTGACTTTCACAGCAATGAGAGCAGCTATTGTAAGTCAGTCCGTCTGTCAGAGTGGGTCTGTTTGTCCCAAAAGTGTGAATTGGCAGCCATACTTGTTTCAACACACATGGTAGGGTAGCAGTTTCTCTCATGCTGTCGTCTTCGGTTCTGAGCTCATGTTTTTGTATTTAAAAACAAAACGACAAAGGTCACAGCTGATCATGAATCCTGTGCCTGCATTACGTTGTCGTGACACACTGTTGACCTTTTTTAAAACCAGACTAGGTCGCCTACACTGGTCCGATGTCTGCAGGTCTTTTAAAGGTCATTAATGTTACAATGAGGGGTGGATGAATCCATACCTAAAGTCTTGTTTTCAGTATTGATACTAGAGACAATAGGATTGATACCAAAAAAAGGAATCACCTCATTAGTTCAAAGAATTTACGACACACACATTTGTTAGGTGTCATTGTGTTTGAACACACGTGATAAAGTAATTGACAGAAAACGGTAAAAAGAAATGCTTAATGTTTGGAAAATCAATTCATCATCATCATCAAACGGTAATGAAAATGTACTCACAAGTAACCTATTAATGATACTCACCTCTGGAATCATGATGCATGGCTTCCCTCTTCATGATAACACAGTAGTATGTGTTTCAATATTGCTCGACTAGGTATCAGAATTAGTTATAAATCATATTACCTATACTCAAAGCCTTGAATAGATTATGTTTAGAAGGTGGTTCAAATGTAGCTGTGTACTGTTACAGGGTACAAAGCACCACACAGACCCATGAATGCCACACATTAATTTATTCCTTAATTCGTATTCTCCCACTTGTGGCTGGCCTGGTCCTGCAGACAACACACTGAACACATCATTCCCTCCCCTCTCCTTTGTTTAGACTGTTTCACGTCTCTGACACTGTGTCCTTGTCCTAGTGACAAATGTGCATGGTCAGGCAGTCTGGCTGCTCGTGTTTTCGTTTTCAGTGATTTCACTTACTAGACTGATCCTCTGCTTGGCATTTAAACGTTCTTTAAGAGTGATGTTTTAATGTCTCATCCATTCAATTTGGCTTTTTTTCCCTTTTTGCTCTTAATTTCATTCACGTTCTGGCCCGCAGCCGAAGGAGGGTAGAGACGTCACCGAAGAGAGCCACAAACAAGCTGTGAGAAAGAGGAGGGTACGGAAAGACTAAGGAAGTGAACCCCACGCCTACTGTCTCCTTTCTCCCCCGGTGCGGAGGAGGTGGAAGGGCCGTCTCCGCCACTGCTCCCCGTTCTCCAAGCGGTGCAGCACGTATTTCCCTCCAAACCACCTGGTAGCCTGCAGTCACCCCGGCTGCCCCATCCACGTCTCCTCCATGCCTCAGCTACACTCATCACAGGTTTGCACTCTCCCAAACCACACCCCGTTATCACCCCACGTCTTGTCTCTCCCTCCCGTCTGCTCATTGAACTATCAGATGAACCCCCTGGAGATTTTGTGCATTTAGCTGTGTTTTCCTCCTCCATCCTGAGCTTCCACGCTTTTTTCTTCACCCGTCTTCTCTTCTCTAAGCCATTGCTGTCTACCTGCCTGTCAGGCCTGAAATTCCACCTCTCCCACCTCTGTTCCTGTTCACCCCGTCTCTGCTGTCAGTTTTCTCTCTGATTTATATGCCGTCATAGATCTACCCGTCTGTCTCCTGTGAGAGTGAAGGCAGCAGAGAGCGTCTGCACTGCTGTCGACTCCAGTTGTTCACACCATTTTACAGCATATCATAGGGGCTACATCTCAGAAACATAGACTTTATTCTCGTGTCCTTTGTTTTAAAGAACATGTTCAAGGACACAGTTTGACAAAGTTCCTTCCTTGTTCGAAATTGTTGGGGTTCCAAGAACAGGCCAGGAGGAGAGGACGCCAGGCTGTTTAAAATGTCACTGCAGTGTCAGGGCATTTCAGCTGATAAGACGCCTCAGCTTAGGTTTAAAAGTTTACCTCTTTAAAAAAAAAATGGATGTTCTGTTTAGATTATAGGTAGTTTGTAAGGAGCATCAGTTACTTTTATGTGTGTTTTTTACTAAGTTATAGCACTGATAACCCTATTTATTGGTTTGTTTTAAAATGGTTTTATGCCAGTATGAATAAAGATTTATTGATGCAGTGTTTTGAGTGACTTGAGGCAATTTTCTTAAATATATGCCACTGATGTGCTTCTTCTCAGTCTAGGTAAAGTTAAATATGATCAGAGTTAATGATCAAAACACTGACGCGGTCAGCGCTTGCAGCAAAAATAGGTAATTTTGAATGCCTTGACCATCGGTTGTCAATAAGAGTATAAAGATGTGAAAACGTCTCATTCAGTCAGTACACAGCAGTGCTTTCCCAGAATGTCTAGCTGGAGTTCAGAGCCTAGATTGTTGCCTGGGGAAGACATTGATGCTAATTTATTTGTTTTATATTATTGTCTCAAGCTTTTGTAGTTCATGTTCTTGCCAGATGCTGGCAGATATTCCTGTTTACATTTGTTTGCAAATTGTACATTGCTCTTGAAAATAAAATTATTTAATACAAAAGTGTCTGAACAAATGAGGCACATTCTTTCCTTCACTTTGATTCATTTGCTCATGCTCTCTGTCATCTCTGACAGATAATTTAGGGTTGTGTAGGGGAAAAAAGACCCAGAGAAAGGAGTGATCTTAGGTTTTTATTAAAACAAATGTTTAAAGGCAAAAGTGCAGGGTGTCTACACACAGACAGTTGGTACCACAGTGTGTGTAGTTAGGGCATAGTCAGCATGCCAGAAAGAAATGAATGACTTACAACTGTTAAAAATATCAAAATAACCTCAATAAATTACAGCATATAGAGTTTATAGCCACCCCTAATATAACCAATTCCTCCGTTTTCAAACAGCACCACAGTCACGTGATCTTTACACACGAATTACTGTTTTCCAGACATTAAACTGGATATTTCTGTTTAAAGGGAATACAAATTTGAGATTACATTATGTTTTGTCTCCTCCTTCCACCATCAATCCTTTTGTCTTTTTATGTGAGGCAGCAGCGGCCTTGGAGGACACACCCTCCACTCTGCTGTACACTGAGGACATCAGCACATTTTACGGTCAAACCCATCCTCCAGCAGGTGATGTATTCCAGGCCTGGCTGAATGGATCAATAGCACTCAAGGCCTCTTTACTGCTTCTGGCCATGCAGTTAAAGGGGAAAGCATCTCTTTCTTCCCTGCTCATCTCCCTGTTTCACTACATCCTCGTTATTTGGCCCTTTCAGTCCCCTCCCCCCATGGGCATTCCAGGATAAGGGCACAAAATGTAATAATACGGGGTGCTTTTTCTTTGTCACGCTCACATTACAAACTGGGCCATCACTCATGTATGACATGATAAACTGAAAGGGTTACAAATACTTATGTACAGAAAGAAAATTGTGCATTTTGTGATTTAAAAATGAAGCACTTACAATAAAACCATTACTTCCATGGAGTGCTAGATTACACAACGTTTCTCTGTGCTTTTACTTTAACTGTTGCCAAGCTCTCAATGGTACCAATGTGTATCCAGTATCCACTTCCTGTTATTACAAAGTTAGGTAAGCAAAAGGTAGCTTTATACAGTCTGCAATTCAGTGATTAATTGATTTAATGACATTTCATTAGCCATACTAAACTGACGAGCAAAAAGGTGTGTTATTCATACATGCGATCCGAACACATTTTTTTCTCAGTAATACTGTTCAGTTTGCCATCTTTTAAATTGAGGAATACAGTCGTGCTTTACATAGACATGATGACATCCAAGACCTGCTGAAAACTCAGATCCAGCTGATGTAGAAAATACTTTAGAAAAATAAATAATAATAAAATAAACCAGTGTTGAAAACAAGGTTCATGGTCAAACAGTATTTGTAATATTGATGGTTTGTTTTGGCCCACTTAAAGGTCAGTTTGAGGCAGGAACACTGTCAGAACGTTAGGAAAACCACAGGAAATCAGAATTGTCCTCAAACAGAAAACCAGGCAGGTAAACAGAGCTAAGAATTATTTTACAGATACTACTTTGACAGAGAGCATTAAGAAGGTACTCAAGGTACAAATGACTCTTAACCACAAACTGATTGTGGTTCTGTTTTGTGTTAGTGATTAAAGGATAACGTCTACCTCATCTGTAGTGTGGAGAGGAAGCTGCTGCAAAACAGACCTGGGCCAGACTAACATTACATTTCTGAGCCAGAGGGACGGGGTCAGTTTATGTTCTTGATTATTAAATCGTTAGTTTTGACTCAGGTAAGTGAGCTGAATGGTTAAAGTAAACGCCCAGGTCTGCTGAGAAAACAAACCCCCCTCCATGTCTCCATGGTGGGTTTCCTCTCCTGGCTGCTGGCCTGGGACTTCAGCTTTTTTTCCCAGAGGGTACCTCACTTCCGTTTGCTCTTGGTGTCGGTGGTCTGGAAGACACTGGAGGCTGACATGAGGTTCTCAATGTACTGACCGAGGACCTGGTTCTCAGACTTTAACTTCAGGTTCTCCTCCTTGACTGCGTCGACTCGTGCCGACAGGTCTGGGGGAAAAAATAAAGAATGCGAAGCTAAGACGCAGAACTGATATAACCACTTTCCCTGGTTTAGGTTTAATTGTACTTACAATTGTACCTGTGGAGGTTTTGACCACTTGTAGTGCTATTGAGCAATGTTTGGGTGAGCAGGTCACTACTCTGTTTCTATCTCATCTATATATTCAATTCCAGACAGAATCTAAACATGACTTTATTTGGTGGGGAGAAATCTGCCTGCAAAGGTAAGAAAGAAGATGACTGCTAGCAACCAAACCCAGATGTACACAGGGCTGCCTGATTTTAATGCAAATTGTTAAACAATCTAACAAAAAGCAACCTTTGGTTGGTTGGTGACATTTAGCCAGGTTAAACTGTTTTGACCATCAAGGTATGATGACTATGTAACTGAAAAAACTGAATTCATCAACACTGATTTTTTTTTTCTAATGTTCTGAACTATTAGCATTTGTGCTGGGAAGAATCTTCCATTCACTGGAGAAAACCTTGTGTTTATGTGAATGGTGTTTGTGAATGCGGCAAAGCAATGGAGAGAAAGTGTAAGAGGTAGAGGGAGTGCATTAGCACGGGACTACATCAAGACAGCAGAGTGGCTGAGATGAGAAAGGAGCAGCAGCACAGGGAGAAGCATCCACTGTTTTAAAACTTCACGCTCAAAAGAGCATGAAAGACAGACGTGTTTTGGTGGTGAGGAGAGAATAAGTAGTAGAGTGTCTGGGGTCTTATTTAATCTGGTTTGTATTAGAGGGAAAGACAAGGACTCACACACAAGGAGTGAGACAGGTTTTGGTTAGATTTTTTGTTACACTTCTTGATGCAATTTTAATCATCATAGAACAGGTTTCTGCGTGTCTCTAATGTCAAAGGACTTCCATCATCCTGGAGGAGACGCAGATAAAGTTGCATGTGTGAGTTACCTTCCAGTGTGTGCTGAAGTTCCAAAACTTGATTTATTAACCTCGTCTTCTCCTCCATCTCCACCTGGTTCTCCATGTCGCCTGAAACAGACACACACACACACTCATGCTACTTACATACAGTTACACATTATGAGACACCGTTTCCTTATTATTAAATGATGCAACCCTCAGACATCAATTGTTTCACACAGTTGCATGTAAGCAGACGTACCATCTATGTCACAGTTCATGATGAAAAGCTCGTTCTCCTGTTTAGAATACAGGGCTGCAGATCCACTGTCCACTGTAAGAGAAGAGCAACAGACACTGTGAGCTGTGTAGAGCAGTCATACTGCTGACAACAGGATGTTACTGTCCAGCTTGGATTTGCTGTGCTATATATAATCTATATATGTACATATCTGGGTGGGAGTAGACACCGCACCCAGGGCCGGGCTGTGAGATAATGCTGCTGACCCGCAGATGTACCATTGAGATGCCTGTTATGAGCCAAACTAATCTTTACATACGGGTAGACTTTATTGTGTCTGTCTACTTGCCTACAATCTCCCTTCTAGAGCCACAGATACACGACCGACCAACGCCAAACAACAGTAGTGGAAAATCAACGTTAGTCCAACACATCAAGTCTCCTATTCAAAGCCAGGGGTTGTATTATCGGACAGCCTCCCTGTTAAAGTCCAACTACTTTTATTCTGGCCCTTCCTGGCTCGTCCTCTCTATGGGACATCTTCCATCTCTGTCGCGGATTGCTGTCCCTCAGTCCAATAGCCGTAAACAGAGACAACTGCACAACATAGCCCGAAAACATGTGGGTATGGTTTGTAAACTTAAAAACACGTTGTCACATCTAGTTTACCGCCGTGTGTCGGTGGATGTGAAGGCTGTCATCAACCTTTCCAGCTAACACTGCGGAGCAGAGGACGTGTCCGATAATGGACGCATGTACATTAGCCATGTAAGCTAACTATTTTTGTGGCTAGCTGCGCCAATGGAACCGCAAGATAACCTGACTGCTTCAACACCAGATGTGAGGTTTGTGTCTCCTCAGAAGCAACCAACACTCAGCCGTCTACTCAGCCTCATATTTAAAGGCGACTCTCTGATAAATACATTTTATTTTACTTTAAAGTGCCAAAGCACGTCGGCCGGAGTGGGGCTAAAGGTTTCAAGCTAACTGCTGCTGCTAGCTAGCTCAAGGTTCAAACGTAAAATGGTGAAGTCAGCTGGGATTCAGCTGCTTCACATTTTCTTCACTCAATACAACAAACGTTAGAACATGTCGGCGTTTACACTCACCTAAAGCGAGAAATGTCTCCTCCGTTTAGCGGAGTTATGCTGTAAACACACTAGAGGCTCTGTGGTGGTGATGATGATGATGATAGCTGGTACTTCACCCATCTACATCGTCATCTCTACGTCACTGTGTGTACGTGACCACACCGACCGACAGGGGGAGCACCTACTGCGCACACACGCACACACACACACACACACACACACACACACACACTTGATGCAGTCCTAACAGATGCTCAGGCGTTCAGTCATTCCCCCTGGTTCCAAATCACACACACACACACACACACACACACACACACACACACACACACACATACATACACACAGACAGTCACAGCAGCAGTTGGCAATGAAAACCTGACCAGCAATGCCATCCCCACCAGAGCTGTGTGTGTGTGTGTGTGTGTGTGTGTGTGTGTGTGTGTGTGTGTGTGTGTTTAGTGTTTGTTTGTTTGTTTGTTTGTTTGTTTTTGTGCATCTAGCTCTCCTTCTGTCCATCTGTCCATATGCATGTATGGAGTGGTTGCCAGCCAGTGTGAACATTAATATATATGTCTGTGTGTCTGTGTGTGTGTGTGTGTGTGTGTGTGTGTGGTATCCTTTCAGACTGTGCACTGCGTCTCTGCTCGCTCTGAGGAGTCCATATGCTGCTGCTTGTTAGCCAAACCCAACCCTGGGGACACTGCTACTTAAGCCAATAGCCTTCTATGACCAGTCTACTGTGTGTGTGTGTGTGTGTGTGTGTGTGTGTGTGTGTGTGTGAACCTGTGAGTTATCACTGGGCCACAGTGCCAAAAGCACTGTACCCCCAACTACTAACATTTCTAAACATGTAACCTACTTTTCAGCTCTTTCTGAATGACAATTTATCAATGCCAAAGCTATGCTATGACCAAGTGTGAACCTATCGTACATATGTAATATATACTGTCAATGGCTATGACACATAAGAAAGCCAAGCTATAACCTGTTTGCAAGTCAAGATTTTAGTCTGACTCTGCAGAGTGAGATTTGTTTTGGCGCACTCAGTCATCAGTACAAGCTCAGTTTTCACCATTTTATTTAGGGAAGCGTCCGGTGAGAAAAGTTTGAACCACAGCGGCTGGAGGTCGGACCAATCAGGGAGCTTTGGAAAGTATGTAACAACAGGAAATGCTGCTCGCAGTTTGACAAAATAATCCTAACTCAAGGTCTACTTCCTTACTTTTTCTAGCGCTTTCAAGTGCATCTTACATCTGCTGATGAAGTTGCCACCAGTATAACTGTCACCTGAGCAAACTCCATCATCAACAATGGGGAAAGGACTTAAAGGACCAGTGTGTAAGGCTTAGTGGCATCTAGTGGTAAAGTTGCAGATTGCAGCTACCTGAACATTGCTCGTGTCTCTATTTGATGACCTGGGAATGAGAGGCTGTGAAGTGTGTGGGAGGAACCACAGTGGAAAGTCCCTATCTACAGCCAGTGGTCAGTTTGTCCCCTCTGGGCTAAGGTAGAAACATGGCGGTTCAACATGGCGGACTCAATGGATGGAGACCCACAGCGCCTATTCTATAGTAACACAAATTATTCATCATTATTAATGAGTTAATGATGAATGCTCAAATATAGGCTGGTGCAGCAGTAGCACAAGGCCAGAGGAATCATTAACTGATTCAGTTACACAACAGTATCTATCTAAAGTTTCCTCACATTAGCCACCATTAGTTAGTGGTCATAACAGACCAAGTAAAGCTGTAGAGGAAGACTTTATTTTTTTCTCCTTTAAAAAGTTACAGTCTCGGTTTAAAGTGGCAATAATTAAAATATTACGATATTTAGCAACGTATCAAATGACAAGGTGAAAACAATGTGAAAGGGTCACTTGCAGTAAGGAACCTAATGAAAATGATCACCTGAATCTGCAGCTCCCCTCCGCTTTTCTGAGCTTTAAAGTGAGTTTCAGCTCATTGCTTAGCTGTCCGGCTGCAACTTTATTGTTCTGGTTCTCTCACTGAGTGTAATTTTCAGCCACAGCAGGGAGCCACTTTCAGTGAAAAAGCTCTGAAAGCTAAAGAGACAGTTATTCCCTCAGGAGTTGGTAAAGACCGAAAACAGAGCTTAAGCCGAATATTAGACTAACATCCATCAGGCGGTCAAAGAAATGACTCCAGATGAATGATAATGTTGCTCTGTAATTTTCTTTTGTACACTATCTACTATTGATATTGAAATATCAATCAGTCTGCCGTTGGATATCTCAGAATGTTGATTTTAATAAATCACCTTTTTTATTGTGCATTAAGGGGATATCAATCAAAGTGGCCATGGTTTGTTCATTTTTAGAATGGCGTTTATCTGTTTTTGACAGCAGCTTTTTTTTTTCTCAATTTTTAATTATTAATACATTTTAAGCCCAGCCCAGTGATGGCCTAGTTAGTGGGGTGAATGTCTAGTGTAGGGGTAACAAGGGTTCATTTAGATTATTGAATGAAGGACAAAACTTGTCATCTTGGAGAGTTTAAATTTGCAAAAATAACCTTTTATTTTTCGTATTGTCTCCAGGGGTTGCAGGTCAGGATTCCAGGATCTTGAGAAGTAACAACAGTTTATGGCTATAACAATATAACAGGCCTCAACAAGACATGTCCATATCTGGCTGCTGGGGTCAAGGCTGGATTACCAACCTGGTTGCCCCATGGCCCCACACCCTCGGGGACCCCAGATTCTCATCTCACTCATTCATTTGGATAATTGTACATTTTCAGCACTTAAAGGTCCAGTTTGTAACATTTAGGATTTATTGGTAGAAATAGAATAGAATATTGACAGGAAGGTTTTATTAGTGTATAACCACCTGAATATAAGACTCATTATGTTTTTGTTACCTCTGAATTTCTGTTTTTTGCACGTTTCATGGCCACTGTAGTTTCACCTTTGTACTTGGAAGGGGAGGGTGAACTACACCACGAGATACAATTAAATCTGGACCTTTAAGTATGCAACCTTAGGCGAGTCTTGCAATGTTACTGAATCTTGTTGCAGACTCCAAACATTGATTATGAATGGTTTAACTGTAATGGGTTTTTCACTTGCACAGTCAGACAAATAGGTCAGAAATTTACTTGCCCTGAGTCCATTTTTACTTGCCCCAATACAAATAGTTTTTTAGCGGTAATCAAATAACAACAAAGGCCCTCTTACCTGCCATGTAAGTGAGATGCTGTCGGCTCTTGTTATGACACTCCAGTGCCGTATTTCAGAAACTTGATGTGCCTTTGAAAAATGATCTTGTTTTCAAACATGCGGCAAACTGTGCCACCCAACTAAACTACTGTTTCCAGGATAACTGACAGCTCGCTTGCACTTCGGCTCATAAACTTTGCTGCCATTTTCTCGCGAGGGCCCAGTCGATACTGTGCATGTGCAACTCTCAACAGAGATGAGAAGAATTTGAGGCAGCTTTCTCCTTAGCTACTTTAGTAATCAGCTCCAGAAAAAAACAATGTGTTAAATTCTCTTTTACCACTCGCTTAACTGGGCAAGTGAATTGCTAGATTTACAAGCCTCACGTGGCATTTTACTTGCCATGGGCAATCCTTATTGTTTGGACCTGCTATGGTCATGATTCTTGTCATTCCTGTTTTCAAACATTCCTCTGATTACTAACCTGTCAATCTTTGAGACTGATTATCATTTATATTGTTTTGTGTGGTTAAACAGTTTTGTTCCATATCCATTTTCATATCTTAAGCATTTGTTTATGCTACATACTTGTCCCTATACAAATAAACAGTCAAATATAGCGTCAATAAAAGGGCTGCTAAACTATCAACTGTAAAGTTAATGTAAGGGATCTCACCTTACCATCACTTCATCGTGCATATCCAAAACTTGTTTCATTGTATTGTATGAGATGTTGGTCACTCACAGATTGATAGGTAACTGATAGTAGTGAAGAGTATGTACGTGCTAAGTGTAAGACACTGGATGCTGTTACTATTTATTAAGTAGGGATTTAGACTGGGAAGAGATCATTCCCCAGAGTAAGTTGTGACTTGTTCACGTTTAGTTAAATGCTTTTTATCCTTATAATCAAATTGAGTTAAACTCTGTGTATAAATGTCTGTCAGATATGCAGTGAATAGCAAAAACAAAGCTCTGCAGCTTTGGTTGGACCACACCTCAGTCTTTTCATCACAGCACTGCAACATAACCACTCTGGTTTTACAGGCTTTTATTTTCTGCCTCATTGCCCTTTGTTCAGTCACATACTTACTGTCTATTATCTGTACTGTCATTTACAACAGAAAGAGCATGTTCCACATTTAGTATGTATCTTTGAAGAGTAAGGCTATATAAAATAACTATAATATAGAATTTAAATTGGGATTTAGAAAGTCCCAGTTCTCATCTAACATGTTAAGAATGCTTAAGAATACTTTGACTGGTCCCTCAATAGGGAACTGTCCTGCAAATGAAGGTCAGAAGCAGTCTCACCATGACAAAAAAAGATCAAAACAATTCCTGAATAGTCCCTTGAGGCTCTACCTGTGTCGTCTGCAAGAGAGATGTTAGTGAACGTTCCATCATCCTCATCCACCTCCGCCTCCATGGCCTGAGTCTCTTTTGCTTCCTCCAGCTTGGTTTCCTTTTTGTTTTTAACTCACACAATCATTCATTGGCGTCTGAGCTTTCCAGCATTTGACACTTTCTCTCTTTGTTTAAACGTATTTTCTCTTACTCGCTTCTTGTCCTTTGGCCCTGCCTCCACACACACACACACCTGCTGCCTGAATCATTCACATCGTCACGGTTACCTGCCCTACCTGACTGGCAGCTCAGGTTACAGAGGTGTCATGGGAATGGATCGCCATGGCGACCACTGGACCAAAACATGAGACAGTCTTCCCAGGGGTCAAAGTTTGAGTCTGCTCACGTGAGAGGGAGTCATAAAGACACACACACACACACACACACACACACACACACACACACACACATAAACACAGGAGTGGAAGCACACATTTGGTCACACATTAACCTGAAAGTAAGTGTTAATGAGGGCCTGTAAA
Organism: Dicentrarchus labrax; assembly: GCF_905237075.1. NCBI lineage: Eukaryota > Metazoa > Chordata > Actinopteri > Moronidae > Dicentrarchus > Dicentrarchus labrax. The sequence continues at coordinate 10,836,876 of NW_026136721.1, forward strand.
TACAGTGAGATTTATGTCTTGTCTTCTGTTTTTTTATCTATTTTGCTAAAAAACTAGAACATCACAAATCTGCAGAGCTGTAACACACATGACAGTGTGAATCAGTCATTATTTCCCCCTAATTAAACAATGTCTCACTGCAGTGTTGACCTAAAATGATGGGAGAGGACATGAATGGAAAACCAGTTTCTTTAGATCAGTGGGAGCAGCCTGCACTCTGGTGGTTAGTGTTGAACACTGCAGGTCAGCGACAAGAGACTCCATGTTCCTTCTGAGAGCAGCCTGCAGTGACGGTGCAGATTACACACAAATACAGAAATAAAGAAGACCAGAGGTTTTCACTGTCTCCAGCTTTATGTTAAAGCTAAAGCACTGATATTACACAGCATGATTATTAAATATATTTTAGCAAGTAAAAAAATGTTTTAAACATGTTTATGGGTACTCAGGTTAGATATCTTCACTGTTATATGCAACAATTGTAGGAAAAACAAATCCTTAGCTGTACCATAAAAAAAGGCCTACAGCAGTGGAAAGGTCCAGTGCTGTTTTTGGAAAAAGAAGTTTGACCAAACAACAACAAACAAACAGAAATAGCTCAAGCTCCATTTACTTGCTTTTCTGGAGCTTTCAACAAGATCTTGTGGTCTTCACTCTGTTGTCATGGAGACGGTTCAACTGTCACCACATCTGGAACTTCTGTGATAACTGAGCAAACTCCATGCTGTAAGGAAGACCATGAGATCTGGTTGAAATCTCCAGAAACAGCCAGTAAGTGGATCCTAAGTTGAGTTTAGAGTTTCCTGTCATATCACATAAACTCAGTACTGACAGCATGATGTTGCAGTTATTTGGGGAAAAAATCCTTTCAGTCTTTAAAGCAGTATTAAGATTTGGGATTTTTGGGGGATTTAGCGCCCCAAGCTTGAGAGTGAAATTCACTAATAAACTGCTGTCGTAAATATGGATAGCTGTACACGTGCGTTTGTTCTATGATTACATCACTTACAATCTTAATTATTAATTATTAATATATTAATACAAAGTATCCCGTAGGTGTAAAAACCTACTTGACAATAAACCTGATTCTGATTCTGATTCTGCTATTTTAGCAAAGTCGACAACTTTGCTAAAATAGCATCAAGTGTTACAATACAAGACATAGCAAGCCAGCCAATATTTTGCCATCGGAAGCGTTCCGGTTTCCGCTTGTAGTCCGAGTAGCATTGACCAATCACGTTTGAGCGGGCACTGGTTGCATGCAGTTAAACAGTCTGTGTGGAGAGCAACAGAGGTGGAACACATTGACAGAAATGAAATCTCAGAACCCATCAGCTATTGTCTGACAATGACGATTTAGCTTTTTACTAGCTTTTTTTATTTATCTACATTCATATGCAGATGTTAATAGAGATTAGCCTCGCTGTCATTTTAATGTAAAATAGTTATATAATGTTGCTTTAAGTTTTTTCTGTCACTGCTTGGTTACTTGTTTGACCATTGTTACTATAAGGCCATTCACTGAATAATAGTGATGAATGACTGGAGAAGACAAATGCTGCTTAAAGATTTTGCGCTAATAATAGTGGGAAGGACTGGAAATACTATGTAATATTATAACATAATAATACAAACAAGAGAAGGACTCTCTAGAAGGCAAGTCAAATTGGGTGTTTAAGTCTAGCCAACAGACAATAACTACTTCCATCCCCTGTGCAGATAGTATGAATTATAGCAGCATGTGGTTTTGTTGTCTGACAGTCAATGTGTTTGCATCAGCATTTTTATTATAGTTTCCTGTATTTGTGTTGAGATATGTTCCTGCTTACACGCTTCGTGCATATATGCTCTTTTCTGCTTGCATAACCATAACTGAGTATGTTTTGTGTGTTTGTGTGTGTTTGTGTTTTCATACGTGGGTCTGGATTCACCTGCCCTGTAAAGCCGGGAAGAAACTGACATTTATGGGACCATTTCATTTCACAGGGAAGGGATACACTTGCTGATAATCCAAACATTACCTTCAAACTGCAGCCTGATCAGCTCTCTCTGAGCCCTGCTGCTGATCACAGATCAGTTTGATCACTCGCACAGTGTAAAGAACAACACTGCCAACAAATAAACTTAGCTGGACACACTAAAGCAGCCGTTTCACCCAGAACACTCGAAAACGTTCAAAGGCGAGCAGAGAACAAAGGTTCAAACTTTATAGGTTGGTGAAGGATGATGCTTCATCGTTTAGACTGAAGTTCTGAGGGAAAGAGAGATGTGTGTGTTTATTAGTCTAGTGTGTGTGTGTTTCTGTGTGTGTGTGCTTGTGATGGTTAGTGGTCAGTGTTAGATTCTAGCACCTGCGGTACTTCGCACCCTGGAGACAGTTTGACCCCTATTCAACCTGGAAGCAGTCCAATGAAACACACACACAACACACACACACACACACACACACACACACACACACACACACACACACACACACACACACACACACACCACAGATTGATTCTGACAGAAAATGAAGCCACTGAGAGTGTGTGACCTTTACTCTTTTCCCCAGTTTGTTTGTCTGTTTGTGTGTGTGTGTGTGTGTGTGTGTGTGTGTGTGTGTGTGTGTGTGTGTGTGTGTTTCTTTTTGTGTACTAAATGCACAACTGGTTGTAGTTCTTCCGTTCCTTTTCTTTGTGTATGTGTAGTTAATTATTACTGCGCAGTGACATCCGAGGACCAGACCAAGATCAGTAGCAGGATTAACTGCATCCATAACTTTAGAGAGAGAGGATGGTTTATATTGGTGTTATTGTTTTCTCTCCCTTCCTCTCCCTCTCTCTCTCTCTTCCTCCCTCTCTCTCTCTCACTCTCTCTCTCCCCTGTGATAGTCCACAGACCAGATGCCCACTTTGGCACCAACGCTCTGCCAGTGTTATGCTAGGCATGGGGCATACACATACAGCACGCAAAACACACACACACACACACACACACACACACACACACACACGCACACAAACACACACACACACACACACACACACACACACACACACACACACACACACACACACACACACAGGAAGGAGAAGAGGCTGTAAAAAGAGCACTCGTCCATCTGTCCATCTCCCGGCTACTCTGGTACTGAGCACATCAGCATGTCTGTGTCTCCCTACTGTGTGCTCAACATTGTGTGTGTGTGTGTGTGTGTGTGTGTGTGTGTGTGTGTGTGTGTGTGTGTGTGTGTGTGTGTGTGTGTGTGAGCATGTCTATGAATAAGTCCAGCAATTCAGAGTGGTAGCTAAATTCAGCCTATGGAAAAAAAGAGAGAAGTTGTTTCCTCTAGTTCCTGTTTGAACAATTCAGTGAACAATTTTCAGATGCAATAAAACTTCTTAAACATCTTAACCTTATAATTCTGTACTTTAAACCTGTAGCCATTGTCGCATTGTAGCTTGCGTAAAATGAACCACTAGTTAAAGACTCAGAATCCGAAATACTTCGGGAGGGGGGGTGGATATTGGGTCACATTACAGTTGCTGCCATCCACAAATATAAATATATATAAGCATAAAGAAATTATAAGCAAAATAGAAAAAAAAAAATGAAATATGTTAAACGTGTGTCATTCAGCAATATATAACATCAGGGTCAATAATTCTGAGAAACTGGATCTATAAATGTGTTTAAATGCAAGAATAGTATAAATAAGAAATTACTCAGTCTTCTGACTTTAGCATCTTTTCAGTCACTTATCTTCATCTCTACTCCCCCCAATTGCTGACTTGATCGCCATAGCAACATGAAAGTAACCTGGGAGACCTGGATGACTTTGGAAGCAGTGCTGGTCGCAGTGGAACAGAAGAGGACCCAAAGACTCACACTGGACTACATACTAACATATATACATGCATACATTATGCATTATGTAGCCTACTTTATACTGACATTTACATATACAGGATTTGTACACCTCCACAATGGAAAGCATGAACATGGTTCTTCAGGGGTTTTAAAAGAATGATTAATTATACATTCATTTTCTAATATTTATGCATTTATTAATTCATCCTATTCAAATTAATTTATTGGTTATTTCCAACTTCAGTTAACCAAATGTTTGCTGTAGGAATGCCCATCCAACCATCCATCCATCATCTGCTGGTCATTGGTCCAAACTGACAACCAGGAAGTGAGAACATCCAATGACTTTAAAGCAGAGGAACCATGTTGAGTAGATTGTAGAGGGGGGGTTTATTGTTTAAAGGAAAAGTCTTTTTACAGTACTCTAAACAACCTACATTGAAATAGCTATTATTGTTATTTAGTTTTTGAATGTCTTAAGATTATGAACCAACTTTGGTTCTCTGTAGGAGGAGCTTCCATTTTAAATAAAAAATAAAATAAAACATACAGCAAGCACAAGCACGCTGTGTAAATTAAATCTCTTGGTGAAGAAGATGTAGAAGTTAGAAGTTTTAATTGTGTATAATTGTAGCATGCACAATCACAGCTCTATGGGGAAGTTGAGATCTATTTTTTCAAGTTACACTGCAGTTCTGCTATTTCTGATAAGATACATGCAACATGGTTGAAAAGAGAAAATACAAAGGTTGATTTTGAGATTTTGTAAGATTGAGATATTTAAGAGTTCTTAGGAGATGGATGGAGAGTAATAAATGTATAATTTGGATATTGTTTATACCAGTCTTCATTGCTGTAAGTATACTGTATGAACAACAAGAAAAAGTCTGGTTGGAGTTCTTCTATTTTCTAGTTTATTAACTTGCTGATGTTTTTCAAACAGTTGTTCCCCTTTTCATGGGGAGGGACTTCAAACCACTTTCAAAAAAGTGCTGTTCTTTTAGTATTTTCATATCAGTCTCTTCGTTTTGTTATTGGGGGGGAAAGTGAGAAAAACAGGCGGAAGGAAAGAGAGATATGTGCAATGTAGTAATAATGCTTATCTCTAACTTGTTATGCTGGGAATGTCTTTCATAAAGAAAATGATAAAAAAAGAAGAAAGAAACTGTAATAATGGTAACATTCAGGGCTTAGCCCAAACCTAGGGGGGTCCAGGGGCATGCTCCCCCCTGGGAGATTTTTCCCCATTTACAGCAGCTAGGCACTATTTTATAAGCCAGTTCAGTTAGTAGAATGCCTGAATATGCAAACATTAATTGAAAAAAAACAAAACAACATAGTAGATATATAGCTAGTTGTCCAGTAAAATCATCTTTAGAGGCTACATCCTATTTTGTATCTGATTGTCTCTTTCTCTTTTTCTCTCTTTATTGAGATTCCTCAGCACACTGCTGCTGAAGCCACATATTTAGCATTAGCTTGGTCTGGTTGTTAGTAAATTACAGCTGGCAACAGAGCACCAGAGCACGACAAGGACATTTTAGAAAATGCTAATGTTAATTCAGTTAAATATCTGTTGAAAAAACAAAGCAATATTTGCTAAACTGAAGGCAAATTATAGCGGTTCTGGTTTGGCACTGCGACTGACTGACCTACTGCAACTTCCACTGTCTCACCAGCAGTTGTGCCCACAATCATTTCTACAGTAGAACCCCCAAGAAAAAGGTGGGTAAATGGCAATATTTTCCATTGATTTTCAATCCAGTCAGAGAGACTCAAAGTTGGAGTTATTTTAAAAGCCCCAAAATTTGTGGCTTTTGATAAATAGTAAAAAAAAAAAGTAGCAAAGACAAACAATGGGCGGGAGTCATTCTGACTTTAGTCACAATAAGACCTAACACTGTGTTGTTACTCTACTATTTGTTTTAGTTTTTTAAAATCTTTATTAATTCAGGGGAAGTTTCACTGAAAGGAATCCTCTCCTTTGCAGGAACGCCCTGATAATTCACGACTGGAGGCTGCCCAGTACAACCACAGTCTGCTGGCCACTGGGGTTGAAGACCTTGCTCAGAGGTAGCAGGTAGTCCTCAGTGGAGGTAAAAGGGGAGGGTCTCTGCTTTTTGCTACAGAAAGGGTCACCAGCCCCCAACTAACAGAGGTATCCAGCTCTCCTTGTGTGTGAAAGCCTTAATAGACGGCTTCCATTTGTGATGCTAAGTGTGTGTGTGTGTGTGTGTGTGTGTGTGTGTGTGTGTGTGTGTGTGTGTGTGTGTGTCTCCTTGTAGCTATATCCATTGACTAATTGAATTGCTCTAAAATATTCAGCAGCTTGCGGGCAAACAAGACATTTGAATGAGGATCAGTGTTTGTGTCATCATCTCTGTCTCTCCCTCACTGTTCCCCTCATTCGTAGTGAGCCGTAAACCTAAATCTATCTATTTATCTATTTATCTATCTATCTATCTAGCTATCTATCTATCTGTCTGTCTGTCTGTCTGTCTGTCTGTCTGTCTGTCTGTCCATCCTGTTCCAGTAAAAGTCCACTCCGGGGTTTGCAGGCAGCCATGAAAGGCTACAGTGTTGGTTTACGATCTTCACCATACATGTCCCCCCCCCCACACACACACACACACCTCCCCTCTACTCTCCTCTCCCCCCTTTCTCCCTCACTCTATTCTTCCTGCCTCAATCTCATCCCACTCACACATACTCTGCGGGGGAAGCACACACACACACACACACACACACACACACACACACTCCTGTAAGAATACTTGAGTGAGTAGAGTAGTTGCCTGCACTCTGAACTGCCATTTCTTTGGACTCTCTGTCTGCCAGAAACCACAGGACAGAACAGAGCTGCAGATTCATCAGCAGTGGGGGATTGTAGCAGTCATCAACCTCACCTGCTCCACTGCCGACCAGAATAACTTGCTGACGGCCCGTAGCGTTAGTATTAGCTTTATGTTTTTGGTTACATGGGAAAACACATACAATGGAGACATATAGAACTTTAACATTGAAGTAACTGAACACTTACACACTCTGCTAAAGAGGCAGGTTGTATTAAGTTAATTAATGCTGTACATGTTGTATATCCTCCATATCCCTTGTGGTTAACAATAACCTATGACCGCAGTGCATTTTCAGTACAGTGTGTTTGCATGTGGCAGATGTTGTCATGCTTTTTGAGGCAGTACCCTTACAGTATAATCATAACACACCTGCAATATGACTTTGAAAAGTCATGTGTCAAATTGGTGACTGCCAGTGTTTGCAAATGGGATTGCATTACAGTCATTCAGAGTTAATTAAATGGATACTCCAGTGATTGATTTAGCACTTCCATAAAGTTAGGAGAAAGAAAAAGAAGAAAAAAAACCAAAACAATCCAAATGCATGCTACATTCACTGGGATATCTTGACTTTTAGCAGAGATTCAGACTGAAAACAGCCCTGCGTTAATACAGCTCTGGTGTGTTGGTGGGGGAGTGTTGTTTAAGCTACCTGTCAGACAATGAAATGTGATCCAGGAAGTCCAGTTTGAGTAACAGATTCATGTGTTTAAAGGAGTGATCATTGGCCTGAGGGCTACATCCAGCCCACCAAAGCCTCCCTTCCGGCCCACAGGATATTACATAATGAATTCAGAAAATGCAACGAGAAAAATAATGCATTCTGGTATTTAGGATATCTAGCATTTTTCTTCTTTCTATATTGAAGCAACCTGATTAAACAATTGAGATGGAAATAATTTTATTAGAAATGATTTACTGACCCCAAATATGTGCATTTGATCTGCAGGTTGTGAAGACATCATACATCCGTCAGCTTATTATGTAAGGGATAATACCTGACGAGGTACCCATTATAAGGAATTAATGGACAATGTGGAGGCAAGAACTGTCCGACGTACATTCATTTATGTTTGCATGTGTTTTGTTTTGCAATAAAAATCAAATGTTTTTTACAAGCCATAAATCCTTTTCCCTTGTAACACCTGAGGGTTGTACTAATACCTGGAATCATTACCATCCCATAAGGTTCTGTAAGGTATGTAATGGAAACATTGTTCACTACTCCAGGGAATACATATATGACACCATACATACTGTATGTGTAGTATTTGTTGAAAACATTGAGATGTGAAAGAATAAACAACTTCTATCTGCACACCTTGCACAGAACTTTTTATTGTAGGTACAAGTAAAATACATACTTATTATGGCTGCAATGAAAGATTATTTTCATTATGGATTCATGTGTGATGTGCAGTCCTCTTTTAGGTCTTACTTTTAATAAAACTCAAGGCTCATTGAACTTTATCAGAAGCTGGGGATGAACTTAACAAGACATGTTTGATGAGTTAAAAAGCAGGGCTGTTTATCTCATTACTTGAAAAGGTGGCATTTTAAAAGTACAAAGGTTTACACAGCACAGAGACAACAGACGCATTTAGGGCCCCCTGTGAATCAGGGGCCCGGGGCTTAATCCACCCACCAGCATTAGCTGCCTGGTGTAGAGTGACTTCAACCAAATAGCAGTTTATTTTATTTATTTATTTTATTTAAAAGGCACCATTTACAGTTTAAAGCATGAATGTCACTTGGATGCACCGTACCAGATTATAGCTTTAAGCTAATTCACATCTGTAGTCCCTATAGGTCAAAACAAAAAGAAACACACAAAGTCACACATTAGCACATCACAAATGTATGCTTATCAAATAAAATCAACTCATATAGACCACAAGATAAAATTCAGGGTCAATGAGCACAGACCTGAGCAGCTTTCAACAGTTTTATAAGTTGTGATAGAGTGCTGATAGAACTGCAGCTCTTCACATCATCAGGCATGCTGTTCCACTGATGTGTGGCTTTTACAGAAAAAGCTGGTTGTCCAAATGCAGTGTGGTAAAATGGTGTCATATAGAGAATATTCTTGACGCTCTAGTGGCAGACATGTGACTCAAGTTATTTGGTCTAAGTCTCAAGCAAATCCCAAGTCATTTTTTCTTGGGCAAGCCATGTACAATCGAATTCTAAATCAAGTGAGGGTGAGGGTCAGTCCCTTCATCTCTCTGTGATCGGTCTCAACAGAAGCAGTGGATGAACTGTCTGCATGGCTAATGGTAGGGCCAGGGTGCTGTCGCTGTGAGGACAACCAGTCACAGCCTGATGTGAGACTACAGGTGTTACAGGTTGATCACAACCTGACAGATTAAAATACAGGTGTGAATGCATCAGAGAAACATGAGAAATACAGATCATCCAAATTGCACCTGGAAGTTGTTAGTATATGCATTAAGCCATATGTTTTTCTTAATCCCTCTGTGTCATCTATGTAAAGAGAAATATGTGCATTTGTGTGCCAACATCAAAATCAAACTGAAATCCAGAAAACCACAAAAAAAATCCTATTCTTAAAAGTTAGCCAACTAAATTCTAATCTAACATCTCGAGTGAACGGGTCTGTTTAAACAAGATGGGAATTTACTTATTGTTTTGCATATCAAAATCAACAAATCCAACAATGGAGAATGATTAAGATGCATGTCAAAACCAGCTGGAATATCTTTTAGTAGCTTTTAGTAAACTACAGTAATTGATGTTTTGGCAACTTGATGGCAACAAGCTGTGAACACATGGTTTTAAGGTGATACGGCAAACAGCAGATACAGAGTAGCATTAGCAATTCTTTGTAGTCATGTGATGAATGATGAATATTCACTCTGGTTTTAGCCCTGGTTTTCGTTTTGGAAAATATCTGACTCATTTGCTGCTAAATGCTCCACTTTGTTCTCCAGCTAGTGTCAAACTTCGTCTAAATTGCTACAGGTTGTGTACAGTATGTTCTTACAGCTGTGTGCTGTGGCTGAAGATGATGCTAATGAGAGCTGTGAGAATAAACCAAGACAGTAAAGTTGCATGCTGACAAATCTAAACAGTGGGTGACCTCTTACACATAGTTATTTGATCCATTAATATTACAAATATATTGATTATAACTGCTTTAAGTTTTCAGCAGGCAGATGGGATTGGCAGTTTACTCCTTTTGCTACATTCTGATTCCTGTTTTTTTAGTCATGCCCTCTCTTTCCTACCTGAGGCACCCAGTGGCTATCTGAGACTCTGAGAAGTACAAAAAACATAAAACCAACCTTTCAAGCAAAGATCTCCTCTTTGTGATGACCTTCCTAAACATTTGACAGTCCCCTGTGAATGCCAATTAGTGTGGTTCTATTAAATGTAAGCTACAACACCGTGGAAATGGTCTTTTAAAAAAATCTTGATAAGTGATTGATTTTGGCATCAGAGCTGCAGAGTCGGGGCAACCTTGTTTTTCTGTTTTTGCATTGACAAAACAGTCTTAGTTAATTGTTCTCTTTGCCTTGCGTCACCATGACATGGCAAGACAGTGTCAAATAACAGTCATTAAAGGATATTCAGTGAGTATTCAGTGAGTCAGTGTGTGTGTGTGTGTGTGTGTGTGTGTGTGTGTGTGTGTGTAGTTCACTTATTGACATCAGTCTGTGGTGATGCTTCTCCAGCTGACCTGTGTGGACACGGAATGTCTCGATGGTGTCATGAAGTCATAAACGCACCCATGAAGTCATGAACACATATTATGATCTAAATTTAGAGGTCAGACTGTCACATTATATGTGTCAGTGTGTGTGAGTGACTTCAGCCATGAATGATTATATTATAGTCAGATGAAGCAGTTCAATTCAATCATTCAGTTTTATCATCAATTCAACTTCATCTTTTAGTTTTTAGGGTTTGTCTCTCGTGTGTGTGTATGTTGGTCTTGTACAGTATACAGGATGTACGTGTGCAGGAGTGCTTCTTTGTAAATCTGTGAGACATGAGTGTGTGTGTGTTTGTCTCTGTGTGTTTGTTTTCCATAAAATCGTATGTCACAGTATTGTTTATGGCAGCCATGTAATCCCCATTGTTTTCACAAGTCCATCAGTATATCAGTCTCATATGCAAATAGTGCCTGGTGTTTATATATCTGTGTGTGTGTGTGTGTGTGTTAGGTTGTAAGCATTTGTGTTTACAAAGGTGTAGGCATGTGTGTGTTTTTGTGTACGTATACAGGGTTAAGTAACTATAAACAGAGGAGATGTGTCAGTCATAATTGTGTGTGTATGTGTGCTTCTCCTTAGCGTGTGCATGGTACTTAAGAAATTAACATATTTTGAAAGAAAAGAAGATGTCGTTCCTTAATGAGAGAGGGCATATGCATCTCATTGTGGCATCATTAGCATAATTACCCAGCATCCTTTGTGATCATGACACGCACTTGTGGGTGTGCGTATAAGTGTGCATATGTGTGTTTGTATTGTTTACTGGGAGATTATTTTTCTCTGCCTTTTTATTGTCATTAACAGTCCACCCCCACATTCTCTGTGTGTTTTACCTTTCTCACACGTTTTTTCTTCATTAATACCTCTTTTCTTTTTTTCCACCACCTGAAAATTAAAACTGTACCAACGGTAACAATAAGACAATATCCTTGTCCCTTACTAAAAAAAATCTGTCTTTTTCTAAGGGGAGTCTGATTTCAAACTGTTTTTCAAATCCCTTTTTTGTTGAGCTCCTTACTCTTCTGAAACAGCTGATCAGGCAGAAAACAGTATGATTCTCCTCTGCAGCCTTCACGGCGAGTGTGGTCACCACATCTTGTTTCCCAGCCAGAGGTTTCAGACCGTCGCGGCACCATGCACTGGGAGTAAACACTGTGGTAATGTGTGTGTATGTGTGGGTAACAATAGCATTCCTGTATGAAAAGCAGCAGTTATTGCAGCAGAGTCTAATGCCAGGCCACGGACAGTGCATACGTGCTCACACACACACACACACACACACACACACACACACACACACACACACACTTATTTAATGTGCATTGGCTCATCATATTTTCTAACAAGATACTTTTGTAGAGCACAGTTTTTTTCAAGTTTGACGGGTGAAACTCACAGAATTGTAGCTCGATTGATTTCTGAGGGATTCGTTTTTTTTCTTCCTCCTCAAAATCTTTGTCTCCATATCCCATGAGACCATGTGAAGTGTGACATCAGACCTAAAATGAGACCTGCTAGCTTGCCATAATGGTAAATACAGACAGAGAATAGTCTAGTCTAGTCTGGAGGATGGTTTGTGAGCATCATTTTCAGTTTTGACAGCTACATTGCTGTAGAGGGTAAAGAGCAAAAAAAAAAAAAAAAAAACGCAGGATAGTGATACTCAAGCATTCACTTTGGGTTTTAGAGTTCAGTTACATGTTTGTCAGCTCAGTTTGTATCATTTATTTTTTGTGAGTTCAAACCTTCACAGGCAGAAAGAGCTCATCTAAAAGTGCTGATATAGGAGTAATGTAAACTCAATTTTGAAAATCATGGGCTGTTTTTGCATTTGCTCTGGAAAGATATCTCCTTAAAAAAGGTAAAACAGTAATTGTGAGGGTGACCTCTATATTCTCGAGTTTTGAGGCACCTTATTTCTGTTTCTGAGCAGCCATTTATTGTATACTGTAGACCCAACACGCTTGGACATGTCTCTCATTAACTGGCAACGTTTCGCTTAAATGACAAAGCAAAGCATACCATAACATAGAAATGTGGACATAGGAACAGAGTATATGTACAGGTAGGTCAGCAATGCAGTCAAAATTGTGCACCATAAAAAGGCACTTGTCACACCTTTAAGTTACATTTCAATAAGTCACAGTGCAGACATGCTGAAGACTTACTGGTATCAAGACACCATGTTTGAGCAGAGAGCAGAGCTTAAAGAATAGGCTACAGCAGGTTCAGTTTTATTTTATGTTATGCTTACTTTAAAGTAGAATTTGTATTCATCAGGATCTTCCTCCCCATTCCTTTTAAAAATGTATACTGAAGTTCAGCTAAAGCTAACACAATGTCTACACAGCCTGGGTAACAAAAGCAGCGTGTTAGCAGCACAGCAGCAGCAGCTTCAGGCTACAGAGGATGCATTCAGGCACAGTTTTAAGTGTAGGTGACTAGCGTTTCAGCAGCGCTCAGTCAACACCAACAGCCAACCAGTGGCACCGGCAAGGATGGCTGGCGGGGTGCCCATGGCTTCACGAGTTTCACATTACTAATATGCTTCTATCTGATATCTTACATTAGGTGATATTGATTTAAATCAATAATATTTTTTTTTCATAGCTCATGTAAAAGAAAATGACAGATGCATAGCCAGCCATCCGCTTCTGACCGTCCTTTTGGCTTTTGGTTTTGGTGTGTTACAGTCTTAGTAACTTTAGTAAAAAAAATTTGTTCTTTGTGTTACCATCACTCCATTGCAACTCAGCAAGGAAAGAGTGTCTGTGGAAACACTAAAAAGACACCAACTTGATTTCGGTCTCTCTGCTGAGGCCTCATAATAGCTTTTGCTTTTGAATGGATATATCACAGTAAATCGGTTCATCGACTTTGGTTCAGACTATCCAGAAAAATGAATTGGGATACGACTGTCCCCCAATAGTCGACTAAACTGTTAGTCGATGAGAAGAGTCTTAGTCGGATAGTCGCAGAAAAACAAAAACAGCATCAAACTCTAGTATGCTTGATACTAGTTAGCGGTCCTATCAGCTGACTGTACCCGAACTGCGAGCTCAAAGTCCGCAGAGAGGTTTGTTTACACCACTAGCACAGGAGCTTTGGACTGCCGGAAGGAAGAGGTTTTCAGGTCTGGGGAATGAGCACCAGAGCCAGAGGTGGGCTCAGCAGCCTCTCAGTGAACACGTCTGGGACCAAACACACCCTCTGGCACCGTCGGAGGCCAGGTGATTTACAAAGGTCTGACCAGGACTCTGAGTTGTGGCAGGTTCAAGGCTTGAAGTAATAACTACTAGTTGACTAGTAAAATCTTGAGTCGGACACAGCACTAGATTGTCATTGTCCTGACTTTGGTGATTTTCTGACTTTAACTCCAGCGCCACCATGATGTTGACATTTTTGGTTTGAAATGAAATCAATTTTGAATTGATTGGCATGTAATCTGGATAGTTTGTGATAACTTTGAGGAGCTCCTCGCCTTTCCACTTGCGCCACCCACAGGTCAAACACAGTTTAGATGGAACATTTACAGCATTTTAAAACGTACCTGTATTAGAGTGGACCTCTTGGAACAGGATGGAGAAAACATCTGTGTGTGGACAGCAAACAGGCAACTCTGTCCACTCCCTCATTATAACTACCATCAGTGTGCCCTTGAGCAAGGTTGTCTCTCACATCCCTCTGTCCTCCCTCCTCCTTTTATTCCCCTATTTCTCACCCCTCCTCCTCTCTTCCATCCAATCCCCTGCCCTCCCTGTGGCTCATCAATATATCAACCACCCTGATTCTCTCTTTATCTCACTCTCAGCGGCAGTGCCGCGTACATTAAATATTTAGAGACAGACGGTCTAGTGCAACAGCCCGGCAACCTTTCCTCTGAGAGAGAGAGAGATAGAGAGAGAGGGGCAATAAGCTCTCTCTCTTTCTCTCTGCCACTCTAGGGAGGGGAGTCTCCGGAAGAGCCTGAAGGGTAGGAGAGCCCCATTTTCCCCTTGGGTATCACCGAGCGTGTGTCGGGGGTCATCACTGGGTGAACGGTGCGGTCTGAATGTCAAAACGCTGTGGAAGTCAGTGTGGTGAGAGCAGACGAGGACAGCAAAGGCCACATGGAAAAATAAAAGGAGGAGGAGATATGTGGTGTCAGTGTGGGAGGAAATCTTCAAATTAGGTTAAGCACATTTTTCTTTTTTTTTTCTTAGTGGATTTTTGTGTTTGGTCTGAATTGGTTTATGATGTAACAAAGAGAACAACACGCAGCCAGACAGATACACAGACGTCGTTGTTTGCCCTGTTGATTTTTACTACATTCAATACTTCCTTCCAGCTCCCAGTTCTCAGTGTGGTCTGTGTGTGCGCTCGTGTGTCCTTACCTTTTGTGTAAACTCATTCTTTAACTCCCACACTTGAAGTCGTGAGCCGACAAACCGGCATGACAGTGAGGAAAGAAAAGAAATACGTCTCTCCCTTGTTCGAGAGCAAACAACAAATGATCTTTTGTGCTTTTGTGTGAGTGCACAGTGCAGAGGCAGATCCAGTGAAAACAGCTATTAACATCTCTTAATAATCGCTTTATGTTCTCAAAAACAACTCTCCTCTTTGATAGGGTTGACTGGTTAACTGCAAGTTTTAAAAGTCATCTGCATTAAACCTTTCCACAGTGTAGCATAGGCACACACTATCCTAATGCATCACAGAAAGCTCAGGCTGGAGGTTTTTTTTATGGTGGGAAACCCGTATTTTAACTCAACAATGGCTGTTTTAGAGTCAAAATACAGTTGGACACTCCCCCTGCTCCAAATCCTGCAAACATCCCCAACCACCCACTCCCACATTGTCAGTGCTGACAATCAAAATGGATGGAAAGTAAAACCACTTTAAAACTAAAATATGTCAGTATTATGAAAGCAGAGAAGGAGAAGAAACAGAGAAGACTGAATAAAAATAGGTGAAAGCAACTACTTGAAAATGTGGTTCATTTGTGCCGTGTGTTGTGTGTGCATGAGTGTGTGTGTGTGTGTGTGTGTGTGTGTGTGTGTAAAACAACATTCCATTCATTCCTGAAGCGCTAAACCGGCAGCACCAGAGCACCAGTTACAGCTACACACACACACACACACACACACACACATCCACGGACACACAGCTGAGTCTCTTTATCAAATTGTGCCTGTAGAGCTGGGCGATGTGACGCAGAGTCGTGGTCACAGTTTGTGGTGCGCAGGGGAGGAGAAGAGGAAGTTACAGTGATAAGTCAGGCCAAAGTCACATATTTGCTTTTTGTTTTAAATCAGATCTGAATAAGGACAATCTAATTGTGTGCAATAATATCACTGACTTCTGTTGTTAACAGTACTTTTCTGTTGTTGTCCAACTCACACATTTCAGTTTCATTCCCAACACCGATTGTCATTATGCCAGTTGTGGGAATTAAATCCCATTGATTAATAAGATTGGAAACTGCTTTGTAGAACATGATGTTTGCTGCTGAAAAAGCTAAGCATCTGTCTTATGAGGGATTTGCCTAAAGCTGATTTGATCAAATGGAGAAATCAGAAGTGAAAATAACACAAAATAAACAGTAGAAGTAGTAAACCAATTAAAATACCTAAAAGCAGCAATGTTCATGTTTAGCAATGGTAGTGTTCTGGTTGTAGGGACGGCAGTGTCCAACAATTTGGTCCACACTAAAAACAAAAACTATTGGATGGATAGCCATAAATTTAGGCGCAGACATTCACGGACCCTACGGGCTTTGGTGATCCCCTCACTTTTCCACGTCCAAATACATTGCCATTAGGCTCAGCTCTACATTGTGTTTAGTGCTAAGTATAACATTTTAGCTAACATGCCAGACTAAGATATTGAACATTGTAAACAAATAACCGTCTTAACATCAGCACGTTAGCAACGTGTGTGCATGTAACCAGCTCTCCCAAATACAAATCAGACAGCTTGTTTCGTGTGTTAGTTACTCCATCCACCAGAATCCATTTTGCCTGTAGTTGTGGCTTCTGGTTGGCACATGAGTATGCACTTCCGCTTACACAGAGGAAGGTCAGTTGAGAATCTTTTCTCTAGGACTGAGGGCTGTGAAGCAGCTTCCAGTCTGTGAAGCTAACGGTAGCTTTGGCTGCTGCATTACAGAGCTGTATAACAAGAGGTTGTAAGCCAGATGTCAGTATTATAATGAATGGTCAACT
This sequence comes from Dicentrarchus labrax, assembly GCF_905237075.1. Taxonomy (NCBI): domain Eukaryota; kingdom Metazoa; phylum Chordata; class Actinopteri; family Moronidae; genus Dicentrarchus; species Dicentrarchus labrax. Next base: position 10,853,523 of record NW_026136721.1, read on the forward strand.
ATGCAGCTGGTAACAATGATTTGGAAGGCTACCATGCCAATTTATTTGACATTTCATAGGCTTGTAAACATAATGTGGGCCAGGAAGAAATGGCCTTCTAGTTGTGGCCAAATAGCCAAGTGGTGCAGTGTGTTTGTTACTGACACAAACATAAAAATCACTGGTGGAAGAATCAACTGTTGAATTTAATCTGTAAGGTATACTCTCTCAGTCAAGAGACCGCTCTCTTCTAAGGTGTGGTGCCCTATAATATTGTGAAAAGAAGCACCAGCAAGTTATCTGAGCCCATATTTTGCCCAGGGCCAGTGGATACATCTCCTTGCTCACAACAACAAGTGAAGTGAACCAAAGCCTTTCCTCCGTCTACAAAGCAAAGAGAAAGCCAAGATGTTCCAAGAAAATCCTCATGGCTTCAGGTCTGGCAGATGGGGGATGATGAAATAGTCAGAAACATTGTAGTAATGATTTGCTTCTGCCACTGGTATTCTTTCCATGCTATTGTCATGTCCCGATCAAACAGAAATGTGAGGTCCCTGTTCTGTACATTTTGGTGACACATGTTTTTGCTGCTGTGGTTTTGAATTGGACCAATCACAGTTTACTTTGTGATCAGACAGTGTCTTTTGTACTATGATTCATTTTTCCTAGGACATTAACTTCTGTGTAATATTTTTCCCCTCCTTTCAGCTATAACTTTTGGTAACTTCTTAGTTCTTCTATTTACCCAAAACAAACCACTGATGCTGCCACGCCCTTCCTATGCTCCACAAAATCTTCCCCTGGAAAAAGCTCCAGGGCTTGGCCAGAACATTTTGAAACAACAAATGTAAAACTTTCACGAAAAACGTAGAATGAGTTTAATCAGCAAAAGAGACATTTATATGGGGAAAAAGATTAAGCCTGAAGAAGAGTGCAGTCAACATTTCACCTGGCTGTCTACCTAATGTTCATACCTGGATTGTTTTAGCAGTGGTAACACAAGTTGGAGAACATCAATATTGTTTGTCTGTAAGTGTGTTTCCATCCAGCTGTTTTTATGTGCTTTTTCAATTTGGAAAAAAGTCAAAATATCACAAAAAAGTTTTTCAGTTGGCCGAGGTGGTAATGTTGATAAAAATGAAAAGCAACAAAGTGCAATGGAAACATGTTTGGCGAATAAATCATGGCGTACCTGAAGCATGTGACGTCCACTGAAGCTTCAGCTCCACTGGAGATATGAAAAATAGTGGCACTGCCAATATGTTTGCTTTCTAAATTTCTTAATAATTTGCTCTAAATTTGGATGGAAACTTGTCTTATGACAACGGTTTCCAACCTGGGATCATGAGATTAATCTAATGGGTCACAAGATGATGGCCCAGGTAGGAATTAAACTCCTTTCAGATTTCCAGAAATTATTCAAATGAAAAAATCTGACCAGGAGGAAATCACAGCTCAAAACTTATAGACATGGAACCTCTGACAAGATGAGGGGTCACAAGGACATATTGCTTCCTATTATGGGGTCACAAGCAAGAAAGGTTAGGAGCCACTGGTGTATGATATGAACTTCACTGGATGGTTGAAAAATGTTGAAACAGGGCAGGCATTTTCAGAAAAATACTTGGCAGGTGATTGGAGGAGCCATCTGTCAATCACCGTCTATCACAACAATTAACCACATTATGTAATCAAACTTTTACTGATGCCATTGAGAAAAAACCCTTCAGTGCTGTTCTTTGCTCTTTTTTCAGGGAAGCAATACACTCCAGTTCTAATGTAAGCAGTGTAATGCTAGCAGTATCTACGCTAACCTCTTTAGCAGCCGCCATTGTTGTCACTTTTCACACACAGCGGTAAACCACGCCCATAGCTCATGCCGTAGCTGCCAGTATTTCCCTGCTCACTGATCTGTATCCACTGTGGTTGGACACAAGTACATACCTTGAAGCTTGATTCCTGCCTGACTTCATGATTTTGTGATCTTGCGAGTCCAAGTTGCAATATTAGAATAACATCAAACTGTGAGATTTCTCAACCAGAAGGTCTTGACATGAAGACACATCAAAACACAAACACCACATTTCTAGATCATTCAAACTGTCAAAGGGGACAAACTGGCTGTAGATGTTCTGAAACATCTATACAGAAAGGAAAATGTTGTATGCTCTGGGTAAATGAACCCGCTAGCAAATACTAACTGCTATTTCACACACACATATTTGTGTTTGACATGTAATTCGGATCACTTGTGCATGCAAGAATCACCTCATTAATAATCTTTTAACACTGAAACAGGAAACAGAAATGAATAACACCCAATGGAGTGGAAGCAGAGACACATGCTGTCGATGTTTGAATTGCCATGTAGATTGTGTGTGTGTGTGTGTGTGTGTGTGTGTGTGTGTGTGTGTGTGTGTGTGTGTGTGTGTGTGTGTGTGCAGGTTCATGTCTCTGTTGGTCTACAGTATGTGTGTGGTGGATAAATGACTGCGTGTGTGAGTACACGAGTGTGTGTTGGTGGGATGGTTAGAAAGAGACAAGGGAGCACATATGGCCTGAACAGTCGGGGATGGAACTCAGAACTCCCACATGACATGGCAGATAAAAATAAAAATGCCAGAGAGAGAGACGCACACTGAGAGATGGAGAGAGAGAGAGAGAGAGAGAACTGAACTAGAGGCCTACTGCGACATTACATTGAATCAAACGTATGTACTTGTTAGGATAAGATTAAGTCCATTTGTGTGAATGTGTGTGTGCACGCCTATGACAATCCTTGGTGTTGACTTGGTGTTTGGGAAGAGGAGTGTCATGTACGGTTGTGTAAAAGTAACTGTGATTCACATTAGAAGCAATCATTAGTCACATGTTCACTGCATTGAAGGTCATATTTTCATGTGAAACTATCATTTAGATATTAGATCCTGAATATAAAAGACTGGAAACCAAGATTCATGGTTGTCATAACAAACACGCAGGACCTTACAAGTGCTCTCATTTGAAATTAAAAAAATCTTCTTATCTCTTATTTCCTTTTCTTTTTTTTGCTCCTCACTGTGGCAGGAGTATTTTTAACAGCTATTATTAAAGCACAATGGTCCTGTACTTCTCTTTATCATCTGGAACTGAAACTTATGGTAGTTGCACCTTTTCTCAGTCATGCTTGATAGAAAAGTTACCTAAATGCCCCACCATGTAAGCTGTGTAAGTCTGCCCTGTTGTATCTCTATAGTCTGTTGTTTAAATGCTTCAAATTAAAACTTAATTCTTTTTCTGTTGTTTCTTTTGCTGGAGTTTGAACACCTGTTGCCTCTTTGTTTGTTCCCAAGTTTTAGTTTAAAAAAAAAAACACAAGTAGTTTTGCCACTGGAGCTTGATCATTTGAATCTACTATATGAATATTTAAATATTTTAGTGAGCTGTTAATTTTATTTCATAAACAAAAGTTATACTCCATGGGTTTACTCTTATGGAAAAGGTATAAATGACAAAAATGTGTTTTATCTATGTGTTACTACATACTGACCTTTTTCACAGCAGCCATTTTGACATGAAATAGGAGGGTAATCACAGATGTTACCAATGATACTAAATAATGTTTTGGTCCATTTAGTGTAGCAGAGCCTTTCCAGTGAGCCAACATACAAAATAGCAGCACCTTGACTCTGTTTGACCTGAATGGAACTGAACCTTAGTTAGTGTCATTAGTAACACCTGTGTTTACCCTACTATTTTTTTGAATAATAAAATGGCTGCCGTGAAAAGGGCCTATTATTCAGTACTATGTATTGTGAACTTTACACTGAGCAGATGATGTATTATCATGAAACCATGCAATACACCCAAAGAATGCAATTCATGAGCAGGTCAATCAATAGCTTACATCACAGAAAGACTATCTACACTTAATAAATTTGATGTCATCACTATTAGTTACTACTTAAACTATTTCAACTACGATTCATCAGAACAGAAAAGTATAATTATACGCATAATGAATTCTGACATCCTGCCCTGTAACTTTTTTTGTGACTGTTCTTTCAAAACTGCGAGGATATTATCTAATTTCTGAGAAATTATCTCCATAAATATGGCCTGAGACGATGATTTGTGGTTGTGCGTCACATGCACACTGGAGCATGATGGGTTTCCGTTGTGCATTTTACTACAGGGTTTATAACACTTGGTGGTAGATATTGGTAGTGAACCTTCCAAACGCCACTGTTCTCCATCCATTTAAGAGTTGTAAAGGATTGTAACATAAAAAAACACACACATTCAAGCTGCCTCATCAACGTCTCATGAGCCAGCCTCATGAAAAAGAAATCCTGTAACGTTTGTGTGTGACGGGTTCATTAGTAGGTCCAGTACAGCAATGTTTTCTATAACCACTTCAACGCCCAGGTTTGACTCAGTCACTGTTCACACATGTTGCAATATGTTTTATTAATGCATGTTACACTTCACTGTGATTGTAGCTTATATGATTACATGTGACAAATAAACTTGATTGGTTGATGCAGGTCTGAAAGTTAACCCAAAATGTGTAAGAGTGTCCTAGTACTGTAGTGTTAATAAAACATGTATACATCATATCTCCTATCATATCATAGTAATGGTGTCCTGTTATACATTTAAATTTCATTTTGTGTCTATGGTAAACATTCTGCTGTTCATAGGGCTATTATTTTTAATAGTCACCTCATGAAAAGTTTATTCTTGTCTACATCACTGCCCTATTTCCAGGCCTGACCCCTCTGTGTTTTCATTATTTCATTTGTACTACTACTATTCTCTGTTATCAGGATAGTGCTTATCTCTGAATCTCTATCTCTTGCTTATGTGAATAACATTGCCCTGTGCATGCCTCTCTGTATAACACTATCTTTATGTTAATATAATTGGGATAATTTGAAAAACAGGTTCATCATTGTATACTAGACCCCTGTGAGAAACATGGTAATGTAGTGACGAGCTACCATGAGCTAGGTATTTGCTAGCTACCGAGCTAGCTGACACATTTACACCAAAGGCAAACAGATATTTGTTTGTGCCGGACTGCTAACTCGGCGTAAAGGGAGTGTAACCTATGAGTATAACACAGGACAGGTCGGACGTGGGACCAGCCCGGTCCTCTCCGGGATACACTGCAGATTCCAGTCCGGGTTTTCTGAGTGTCCATCAGCGGGCTCCTCACAGCCTCTAGCTGGTTTTTACTCAACTCCTGTCCTGATATCACTCCGCTGGCATGGTGGAGAAGCGGACCTGAGTATTGTGATGGTGGCAGGCGGCAGCCAGTGACTACAGACTTCCGCCACTGCTTCCCATATCCGCGTTTTGCGCCGTCTGGGCTACCACCGGACTACCGAGGGCGCTTGTGCTCTTTTCCCCCCAACTCAGCAACATCTTCACCGGGATTTCTTTCAAACCAAAACCATATGAGATGCAAGTTCACTGGGAAACTCCGGAGCCCGTTCGGTTCAGGCAGCAAAACTTTTTCTCAAAGGACAACACGGTGAGACGGCGAGTGGACTGTTGCTGCCGCTGCTGCCCCTCCGCGGGACGGTTTGTGTGTGTACGACCGTAGAGAGCCTGCTTACGTCCATACCATACTTCACCGTATTGTGTGTGTTTTCTCTGCGGAGTTGTTGTTTGCAGCGTGGCAGCGGCTTTATTGTTGAATTCAGTTTGGGGCTTCACTCGGGCTGGGTGTTATTGGTGTTTTCGGGAGCGGTTTGTTTGGAAACAGTGCCGAGGAGGGAAGAAGAAGAAACGGTCACTCTCGAGCCCTAAACCATATGACTGCTCGGCTCGCAGCCCTTTAAACCTCCCCGGTTGGTGCTCGCTTGTCGGCCGTACCTTCCGTCCGCTGCTGCCCGGCTGCTTGGGACCTTTCGCCGGGGAAGGCAGAGAGGTAGAGGACACTAGGTAGGCGGAGGTGGAGGAGGAGGTGGCCGGAGGAGGAGGAGGTGGCGGCGGTGGCGGTGAGCTTGACGGGGAGAAAAGTTCTTCCAAAATAGCAGCCACTCGGCGCAGTGATGGGGGACTTCGCCTCCCCCGCTGCCGGACCCAACGGCAGTATCTGCATCAACAACAGCATGAACCCGGCCGCCGGGAGCGTGGTGCCCGCCGGGGCGGTGGGCATACCTAAGCACAGCACGGTGGTGGAGAGGCTGAGGCAGCGGATAGAGGGCTGCCGGAGACACCACGTAAACTGCGAGAGCAGGTACCAGCAAGCCCACGCCGAGCAGCTGGAGATAGAGCGGAGGGAGACGGTCAGCCTGTACCAGCGGAGTCTGGAGCAGAGGGCCAAGAAGTCGGCCGGCGGCGGCGGTAGCAGCAAGCAGCCGCAGAGCAAGCAGCCGGACCCGGACTCTGCCTCCTCCACGGAACAGAGGAATAACACGCTTATAGCGGTAAGGACGAGCTCTCAATCATGGCCAAGACTGCCTTGAGACCCCCTCACTCACACACAAACACAGCACACACTTAAGTATACACTCTCTCTTTCATTTCCCCTCCATCTCTCTGTCCCCTAATAGTCTTGGACCCCCATCAGGCTGCGAGCTGCACTACTACTACTACTACTTGTTCACCACAGTGAAAACTTGTTGAAAACACGTTCACTGAGCGCTGGCAATTTCTTTGGAAACACATACTTCACTTTTTCAAACCAGAGTGCCAACTAGTGCTTTTGTTTACAAAGAAACGCAGCCCGTCGCTGAAGAAAACAGGCTGCTAGGGCTTGAATGCTGCAGGATTTGGATATGACAAGCGTGACAGCTCATATTTGATCTTTTGCAAGATCAGTGCTGCTTCATGCTCAAAGGAAGGTTGAAAGTTTGGAAGGCACTGCTAATTGTCAAGTTATGATTTCCACCTCAGGAACTTTTAACTAACTTCTGGAGGATGGCTGCTTTTTTTTTTTTTTTTTTTGCATGAAAACAACTTCTCCTTTCTTGTTCTTTGTTTTGGGTGCAGATTGTTCTGCAAGACAGGCAGCATTAACGTTGCAACATTGCTTCCTTGCTCTTAGCAGGAGTAGCAGTTTATGCTTCAGTCTGTTCTGCAACCTTTGTAACACACTCTCAAAATCAACAGTCACAGTTGTTGCAAACACCTAATCACAGCCACCTCCTCCCTGCCATCCGACTTGAAAATGACTTTAGGTGGCTTTAGTTAGTGACATTTTTTTTAAAACTGTAAGTAACTTGGAGATTCATTCATAATTAATTCTGGAGCTTCATACAAAATAATACAGTGGTTTTACAAATAGGCTTCTACCACAAAACTGCATGTTATTGTAAAATGAATGCAGTGATGCTTTAGGAATATATACATACTGTAAGTGCAATAGAGACAGTATAAACTGTGGATTTTGTAGGAATGCTACAGTGATTTCCTGTTGGTAGGGGGCAGTGGTAACATAGAGTATTGTTGAGTTTCTTGTGGCTGTCTTATGAGGATCTCGGTTTGGAGGCTTTTCTTTATTGATGAGCAGGTCTGCAGATGATCAGATTTAGTCATTTACAAAATCAAACGTCCTTATGTTTGGCTGCTGTCGCGTGCATGACAGAGATGGAGCCTGCAAACTGTGTAGTTTCCCCATGTTCACACCACATCTCCTGCGGGCAAGCCCCGGTTTCCCTCAAAAAACACCAAAGGATACATGTCGGGAATGTCAACATTGTTACCCCTTTTGTTGCTGCAATGAGCCCAGTTCCTCCCCTTTTCAAATGCAAAATCAGAACGTCTTTAATTTCTGAGACAACCCCAGCCGTTATTTAAGAGCCACGCAAGCCTGACCAGCTACAGCTTTAGAGAGCAGCAGTGATTTTAATAGTGTAGGACCTCCCAGCGGTCCTTGTGGACATTAAACCGAACCGCCCATTAGATGGCCGGCAACAAATGCTCAGAGAATGGAGGGATTACTGCTTAAAGACACAGTGGCATCCCTCAGCTCTGTCCCTCTCTGCTCCCCTCCGAGTCACTGGTGGTGACACCTAAAATGCAAACACACAGCATTCAATAGCTAAATTACAGTGAGCTCGGTGTCACTACCCTTTTTATGCTACATTGTAAGTGCTTGGCATTGTTTAGGCATGGATTGTTAAGGAGATGAAAGGAAATGAGAGAAAAGTCTGCCATTACTCTCCTGTTTTTCCTCCTGAAAAACAGAGCTGCAGCTAGATGGCTGTATGTAGTCACTGCAGAAGCAAGCATTCTAGGAAAGCCAAGTATGCTGTTAATGTAACTACACACATCGCATGCACAAATACTCAGAGGGCCTTTATCTGTGGGGTTATGTTATAGAGTGTTCTTGGAAATATACTGTGTTGAGGTGGAGTGTTTGAAGGCAGTTTCCCCTACACCTGAATGAGGAGTACAGTGGCAAACATGCTCATATCATGATTAATTGCATATGAAGACCTCACAATATAAGGCTAAAATGACTGTTTGGCTGTGGAAGTGTGTGTGTGGTTTCTGGTGGGTTTGCAGTGTCAATATGGTAATTGTCAGTTTTGAGAATGTCAGGAATGTCTACAATGTACAAAAATCAAATCGATAAAATATGTGAAAATCAGTGTGTGTCTTAGAGATAGAAGCAGCGAGACATTGGTTATCCAGTTATGGCCAATTATAGTTATAAATGGGAATGACTTAATTCCAGGGTTCACACTGTCTTAGTGTGATATTCTTGAGAATTTTGTATTGTCATGTGAATCCCAGTACTGTGCTTTGGTCTAATGGTTCTCAGACACACCCACGTCGTGGCAGGGGCAAGCCTATAATTATGGAAAGTGTGTGTTTGTGTTTATAGGCTAACTATTAGTGAGAAAGGAAAAGAAGACACTGGGAGCCTGTTCTGTCTTTCCCACCATTTCTTTGACACCATTCAAGGAGTATAGTAGCAAACTACAGTCAAAACAGACAAAGCAGCAGCTACGGGTCCTGGGATGTGACATTCCAAGTGTAACCCACACGTAGCCAGAAAGTGAAGTCGGAAACAGTCATTGGTCGAATATTTTGTTGATATTCACTTTCACAAGATGGACACTTCCAAACTTGGATTTGTCTGGTAATGAGGGGGTCGCTTGTGAAACAACAGGCCCCCTTTCTGCTTTCTTTTTTTCAGCAACCACGTATCACACTGCACTGACGCCGGGATAGTCAAGTATTCATTTACATATTAAAATCTTCTGCACTCTTGATGCTATATATACTCTGGATTAGTTGTCCTCCAAGTGCTGTAAGTTATGGTAATGGCGAGACAGACTGTGTCCAACTTGCAGGCACATTGTAAAAGCAGATAATTATAGTTCCTTGGGGGATACTGAAGGTGTGTTTTTAGATTGCTGTCCATTGCGCTTGCAGACACACACACACACACCTCATATTTATAAATTAGTCTTCACCACTGGCTTCCACGACATTGTGGTGTCAGTTCTCTCTGTCACTATCAGTGGTTACGCATCTAAAATATATTCACGTCAATAAAGGTACATCTTAACAACACCGTCAGGTCAAAATATACAGCAGGGTGGACACACATGTGCATGCGTCTGTTTTAACTACATTGGGTGTCTGTAAACGGACGTGTTTATGCCTGTGCAGTCAGTGCGTACAGTCCGCGTGGCCATAAACTGCACATGGATGTATGCACAGAGGTCCATGCAGACCCTTGCGGATATAGAGGCAGATGACAAAATATGCGTCACGTAGGCCTTAGTGGGTATGTGACGCTGACCTGCAGATCAAAACGCTTGCCGTAGGTATTTACAGGACTCTCAATAACCACTTATATCAAGTTTTAAGCTTAACCATTCCATGGATTTTAAACTGAGATCAATTAGTGGAGAGGAAACTCTTTGGTATTCATGTGATATTGATAGATGAATGCTTTTTTAAAATTTGCAAGTTGTTTCTTTAAAATATGAATACAGCAAGGCCAATGTTTGTGCACTGATAGGTTTGTTGGGTCACAGGAGAGAGCACTTTCAATCATGACTCTCATGGTCGGTGGTCCGATCTCAAATGGACTGGACCACTCAGTCATTACAACACCAGAACATCAGAAATAAACTAAGAACTCATTCTTAAGAAGACTTGTACTGTTAGATATCAATAAACCAAAGTCGATTCACACATGCTCTGCTACCCTGAACTTTTATTCGGATGAGCTGAAGCCCATGTGTGAAACGTCCAAATCAGTTGGACCGGACATTAAACATATTTTACCCTGCCAGCGTCCTAGTACAAAGTCTGTGTAATGTGGAGTGAGTGGGGTGTTCCCGATGTTGATGGCGTTGCATGGAGTGCAGCTGCTTCGTGCTCTTCTCAGTGTGCCTGTATATTGCTTTCCACTCACTCTTGTTGATATTGCAGATACATCCAAATACATGTAGGATTGATATCAATGCAAAAAAGTCATTATTTCGGTGGAGTCCTCCTCTTGATCGATTGGCAGAAATGGAATATGATATTTAAACCTTATGGACAAAATCTTGATTCTAAAAACAAAAATTTCACATTGACTCTAAGTGAGTGACACCAAAATATGACATTTGTTAAACTTTCTATCGCTGACAAGAGGCCTGCTGTCAAACTTTGTTTTATATCCAATATCTTAACATGATGTGACGTTTTGACTTCTGGCTAGTTATCTAAAGGCACAGACAAACAACAGAACAGATTCACCAGTAGCTGTCATGATTTCACTATTTTGTAAGTGTTTTTGTAAGCAGGCAGGATTCTTTGTTGAGATCCTGATGGAAGCGTGCAGGCTGCTGTGAACATCAAACCCGTGACCTTTGAGTCACATGCACGTGTCTCCGAACCGACGGGCCACGATGTAGCTTAAGAACTGAATTGTGACCTGTACTTTTTGACAAAACCCCCAGTCAGATCTGATTACCTAATAGCTAACAAGTTTACAGCTGCGAGGCCGAGGTGCACAGTGAGGGGCTCGTTAGTTCCACTAAAACACAGTAGTTCAGGACAGTCTGTCTTCAGCTCTGCTCGCTCCTTGGCATCCACCTCGCTGAGGAATGTCTCACACACACACACACACACACACACACAACACACACACACACACACACACACACACACACACACACACACACACACACACACACACACACACACACACACACACACACACACACTGTTGTCCTGCTCAACTCTTGGCAGCAGAGGCCGGAGTGTGGGCGGCTGAGTTTTCATGAATCCGAGGCCTTCCCTCTCTCTCCCCCTTCCTCTCCTCCCTCTCTCCCTCCCTCCCTCCCTCCCTCCCTCTGTTCACCACTTCTCTGGTTTCAGCATTAGCACAGCGCTTATGTAGTGTAGATGGGTCGTGGTGGCTATAGCATTGTTAATGTCAGCTGGGACTGTTGCCTAAGTGCTATATTTAAACCACTGAGCTGGCATGGAGCTGACACTCACCAGTACGTACATGCACACACGCAGAGTGTGACGTTGACGTACAGCCGTGACATCACAGGCATGCTGTTTTTGACTCATTACATGCTAATTTTGCAGACTCCCTCTGTTTTTGTTATTGACCGTGCTTTTCAAACACTCTCCCTTTATCTTTTCTACTCTTGTGTGGACTTCATTCAAATTTTTGTGGCTTCTTTTTTTAATTTTAAATTTTTTTTTTACTTCTTCTCACCCTTGTCCTTCAGTCCCTACACACACACACACACACACACACACACACACACACACACAACTGCTGGATGTTTTTGATTTGGGGCGGCTGCGACCACATTCCCTTCCACCCACACTTGTTCACATGTTCTACAGGAACACACACACGTTCAGCACAACCCCTTGACTAAGCGAGGGAGCAGTTTTCCCTCTGTTTAGGCTGTTGGAGCAACAACAAACTCCTGTCCTGTGCAAAAAGTTGTACTTGGTTAAAAGTGAAAGTGAAGATCTTTTAATACTAGTTAGCAATACTTCTAACATCATGCACACACATACCTAAAAGCTTAGCCTTGTTAAGAAGGTTGTCCTTGCATAATCAGTGATGGTTCAACAGGGTATGGCTGTAGACCTTATTCGTGTTTCAGTTCTCAAATATTTGCTCAACTAGTTTCATTCTGTTTTTTAGTTGTCTAACATCCTGACAAGTGCCTCGTATTTTTTCTGCTAAGCACTTAATAGTTTAAACGTCTGTCTGGGATTTTAAGAGAGGTTGTACCTGTTAATGTTTGGCTCTAACAGTCAAGGTCTATTTGGTTTCAACTTGTGTTTCTCCATGCTTCATAATTCTACTGCAGTAAGGCCACTGTCTCCTCCTCACTCCTGTCCACAGAGCAGCTCCACTTGCTCAACTTTGGGCATTTTCTGCAGCAGTTTTACAGTGACGTGATGGTTGAAAGAGAGAGTCAGGTAATATGTGACAAAGAATGTGTAATACAGTAGTAGTATCATTCCCACTCTCAGGAAGCAGTATTGTATTTTCTAAAGCATGTTAATATGGGGGCAGCCCACCCAGGTAAGTTGTGATAATTGTGCTTGCTGTGATGGATGATGGATGTTTGAATGGTTCTGCTGTAGTCGTATTGAGGCCAAGTGCTGACATTATATGAATATGCTATAATGGCCCACAGTTTACTGCACTTGTGATTAGAGCTGAAACAATTAGTCTATTAACCGACTTGATCAACAGAAAGATTATCTGCAGCCATTTTGTCGATCAGATAATCGGTTTAGTCAATTTCAAGCAAAAAGAATAATTTAAAAAAAATGCTACACACTTTCAGGTTCCAGCTTCTCAAATGACATGATTTTCTTCTTCTCTTTGTCATATATAATAGTAAATAACTGCGGGTTGTAGACTGTTGGTCTGTCATAACAAGACATTTGAAGAAAATTTTTTGACATTCCATAGACCAAATGATTAATCGATTTATCAAAAAAGTCAAGTCTATTGTATTTCACAAATTTGCCTCAAGGGGCCGTACAATCTGTACAGCATAGAACACCCCGTATTATTTTAAAAAGAACACTTTATTGCATGGATGCAAGAGTTTATGTATATGTACATTCGCTTACATATGAGGTTGCTCATACTTAGCATTCTTACAACATTTACATATTTAGTGAAAAAAAAAAAAATATATATATATATAATTTAACCCTCTGTCCTTAGACCCTCTAGAGAAGGAACATTTCACCCCCCAAAAAACCCTTTAGTGAGGTAAAATGTAAGAAAACCTCATGAAGAGCCACAGAGAAGGGATCCTTCTCCCAGGATGGACAGACATGGAATACTAATATAAACTAATATCTGTAAGAGAGAGTTTCAGTTGAAGTCCAATAACTACAAAGCCACTGGCTCACTGAGAGACTTAAGTGCCTGGAAAAATGTTCCAAAGTAAACAGACAACCACCGGGAGGACTCCAGTATCTTCACTGCTATTGTCTTATCTCTGTTGCTTGTGTGCTGGCGCTGTCCTTTTGTTTGGATTCTGTTAGGAGCCTGCTAGCTTGCTCCTCTGCATACAGTAAGTGCCATAGCATTAAGGAATCATCTGAATGGCAGTTTAGGTTTTACATTATTGATACAAGAATGGTGGGAACCCATCTTTGTTCCATTCACTCCTCATGTACCCCCACAACCCCCCACCCCCACACACAGTAAAATGGTAAAATATAGATGAGGTTGTTATCAGAGATGCCCTGGTCGTGTGTGTGTGTGTGTGTGTGTGTGTGTGTGTGTGTGTGTGTGTGTGTGTGTGTGTGTGTGTGTGTGTGTGTGTGTGTGTGTGTGTGTGTGTGTGTGTGTGTGTGTGTGTGTGTGTGTGAGAGAGCTGGCATTCCTCATTTATGTGAGAGAAGAGGGAATATATTATGCATGTATATATATTTGAGTGTATGTGTGGCTCCCACAGTCATGACTGAATGTCGTGAACAATTTTCTGTTTCATCATCTAACATTTAACATATGACATGTTAATATCATCTGTACATAGCGCGTACACACACACACACACACACACACACACACACACACACACACACACACACACACACACACACACACACACAAACCACTACAGAGCTAAATTAAAAACCGCCTCAGCCAAGTGTCTGTTCATTTTGGCTCTGGCCTATTTATTCTCAACTATCAGCACTTTATGAGGTAGGTGAACAAAAATTAGGCAACTATTCTACAACCAAGCAAATAATAACCTCTGTCAGGGAGTCCTGATATAGACCACGCACCTTCATTCCCCACACTACCTTTGTCTATATGACAAGTACAAACAGGATAGAGCTGAGAATAGTATGCATGTCTTAATGGATGCATGCACTCATACTGTGTGACATGGAAGAGGATGGAGAAAGACGTCCAAAGTTGTTTGATGCCAAGAAACTTTTGTCTGTCTCTGCAGGACCATGTGTGTCTACAGCAACTGTGACCACCGTATGTGTTTGCATGTTTGCTCAAAGTTGCAGTCAAGTGGCAGCAAGTAGTAGTCAACATTAGCTCGTATCACCATCACTGTGGGACAGCAGAAGTTGCTACCAGCCAAATGCTGGTCAGTTCTGGCAGTTTTGCAGTTTAGCTTCCTCTGGACTGAAAATAGCTGTCATTTGGAGGCATTTTCCTGTTTCAAAACTCAATTGTGCTACTAATACAAATGAAAAGAAACTGTATTTGGGAATTTAATATCAACCGTGGCCAAACTAGACAAAAAAGTCTTCAGTGTCCTTGCTTGTCAGTATTTCATCCAACATGATTTTCCCTTATAAAGGCCTTGCAATAATAAAACCCAGATAGGAACAACCAACCTTCTGAACAAGGTCTCGGTTTAATCATTTTGGTTGCCACCATATTGTAATTGTTGTATTCTCTGACAAGGGAATTTGGTATAATATTAAAACTATAGTTAATTTAGTACTGTTTCACCCAAGTCCACCCTAATCTTGGTCTGTCATCTGTTATTTATCCTCATTTTCCCCCTTACCTGCTACTTGCTCTCTGTGAACTGTACTATAAATCCAACTCTTCAATCCCTCCTTTTCTCATTCTCATGTCATCATCTGACATTTAGTAACTCATCCTTTACTATATAAGTATTCAGGTCCTTCACTTAAGTTAAAGTACCGATACAACAAAGTAAAACTACTTCATTATAGGTCCTACTTCAGTAAAAGTATGAGAAGTATTATCAGCAAAAAGTACAAAAAGTGGCCCAAATCATTGTGAACCACTGGTTTATTCCTAAACAATGCAATTTATACGATTTATGTTTGTGCTTTTATGTAAAATCTTCATTTGTATAGCTAGTAATGGTAGCTGAATAAATGTATTTGAGTAAAAAGTACTATATTTATCCCTGAATGGTAGTGGAGTATAAATATAAGGATTGCACTTAAATACAGCATAGTAATGTTATAAGGACTACGGTCTACACCTGCTCTATTTGAAAAGGGTCCTGAGATAACTTTTGTTATAAATTGGCGCTATACAAATAAAATGGAATAGAATTGAGTAAATATACTGTTCTAGTGATAGCTGTGTTGTGGTTTAATGGGGAGAACACTGCCGTGATCTGTGTGACCCATTTTCCTGCTAAGACTAAACCTCTTTTTGAAAACTAGATTTTTTTTGTAATCCATCTTAATGAAACCCGTACACCTCTCCTCATCGTGACGTTTTTGTCTCCTAGTTTTAAGCAAACACTGTAAAACATACTCAGTCAGTGGTAACTACTGAGGGAAGTATCACCTCCCCTTTGAGTTTTCAGCTTCCTGCTGGTGCCAGGCAAAAGCCCAGTGACCTTCCTGTTACCGATTTGTCTGTTTAAACTCAGGGTCAATCAGGATCCATTTAAAAAAACCTCCCCCTGGAAAAATTAATTTTCTTTCCCTGAATCACATGTCCCTCCTCTGTCCTTTCCCCTTTATTTCTACATCCACCCTCCACCCAGTGACCTCTGCTCATTCCCAGCTCAGATCCTTGTCTTGTTTTCCTTTCTGCTTCTCCTTCTCCTTACCCTTCCTTTCCTACCTCCATTTGACCTTTAATTTTTCCTCCTTGTAATCTTCCCTCCCTGCTTTTCTTTCGATCATTCACTTCCACCTGCGCCTTTCTTTCTCTCTCCCTCTCCATCTCTTTGCCCCTTGTCTCCGGTGATCCCTGGTTCAGTCTCAGCTAGCAGGCTTAGCGCTCTAAAGCTCTCTCAGCGCAGGTCGGTGGCAGGGAGAAATCCCGCACTAAGAGGGAATTACCTACCGCACGGACTCCAGCAACACACACCGGCACGTATACACAGGCTGTTACTGTATACCCACAGATCTGTACAGACGCACACGCAGATATCAGTTCAATCGCAGCTAACAGGGCTGTTTGAACTCAACCTGGTGATTCTTCACACAATTAGGGTGCACACATTTATCTGTACTCTTGTGTGTCTCTGTTTTTCTGTGTCATATTGCGCAAAATGTCGAGACCTGTATCATCTGCCTCTTCCCTCCTTTGTTAAATGACATTTGTTGTTCTATCTAGGGCTGGCCAGACCCCCCGCACCTTCCTATTGAGCCAGCGTCATGAATTTTTTATGAATGTTTGCGTGTGCAAGTGTGTGTGTGGGGCCCTCAGCTGCATCAATAGCCATTAGTGCAGCAGCCGGGGTAATTGTGCCACAGTGGCTGCAGTGCAGGAGGAAAAAAAAACACATTATCTGATAATACTGCAGAGGGCAATACAGAGGAAAAGATGGAGCAGGGACACAGTGGGGCACAGCAGGACAGTGTGAGGGAGGATATTAACTGTGTGGACAGTTAGCAGCATGGTTGCTATGCTACTGTCTGATAACTGATTTACTCCAGGTGATTTCAGACTGGAAGTCTTGTGCTACTGCAGCAGTTGGACCTACAGATATGACAGTGATTGTCTGGTGACTCCTAATGTTCCACCTGAAACCAACACATCTGACTGGAGAAAGGGGGCTCTAATGTGGATATTGTCAGTGTCAGCTATTGAAAAATCTCATTTTAGAAAAAGTATAAAGAACACACCACCATATGCACAAAATCTGAGTTAAAAAACAAGTTGACTTTTGCATTAAAAAAAAGTTTTGAACCTTTTTCTGCAACCAAAACAGTGGGATCTTATATCTTCTTTATATTTATCACAGTGTTTTTGAGAATCGATATAATATCCCAAAACAAAATATCCCGATACAATATTGTCTTATACCTGTAGTGGAAATGAGCTATATAGTGCTGCGAGAGACATCAGGTGTAATCTTGTGGAACTGTTGTGAGGATTCATAACTCACACTCTCACTGAGACAAATACAGTACATGGTCTGTGTTAGCATGCCCTGTGATAAGCAGCTAAGCAGCTAATTACACAAAAGTAAATAGATAGCTCAGAACAAATAGAGATGGAAAATGTCCATACTGATGTACAGCCCCCTCATGGTTATTCTGCCTTGTTTTCTCTGTGGGCACTGGCTCCCTGTTCCATTCAGTTGTACTTGTTTTGGTTCATGATGAGTTGAGCTGTGTTTGGTTGAGCTGAATACTCCGTCAGCAGCCTGTCTGTAGATCACTTCCTGAATGGTTCCTAAAATAGCAGCAACAACGATCACAACCAAGGAAACACGCCAGCTGCTCTTTTCAAAACCACGCTCACTTTCTGCCCTCTGTCCTTAGGCCTCTAATGTATTGGGTCTTATAAGGATATCACCAATAGCTGGACAAGTATTAAACACTTTGAGCAAAAAGGTATTGGATCCCTTGAATTTCAGCATTTTTGTTCAGATTGCAGAAATGTTATTATTCTTAAAATTAGAAAACAGGCATAGCCAGGTCCCATCCTCTGTTAATCACAACCATTTCATGCTACATACAAACCAGCTGTAATCTGTAAGGTTGCCTGGTAAATAAAGCACCCCTTGTTTGCTGTCATTGGCTCATTGTCTTTAAACTGGAAAAACTATATTGTCTCAAATTTATAAAAGCACCAGAAAATAACCTACTGTTTTCCAAAACAGTGAACGAATGCAGGGAATTGTAATCATATTAGAACATCAAAGATAGAAGACGGTACCAGTGGGCAAAACAATCACCTTATGAGCTTGTTGATTTATTTGTTTAGCTGAAGGAATAGCTGTGATGTTAGACAATAATATTGATACCACTCTTATGTCTGTATGATAAACATGAAGCTACAACCAACATCTGCTTGAATTGGACTAATTAACACATTGTTTTTGTGTGTTCACCCAGTAAAAAAGACATATTGATATAGATATATATATATATATATTGGTAGAAATGGTTCCGCTTGGATATATCCAAGCTAGATGTTCCCCCTGTCCCCAGTCTTTATGCTAAGCTAACTGGCTGCAGCCGCGAGAGTGGTGTCGATCTTCTCGTGGAACTCTTTGAAAGAAACCGAATAAGCGTATGTTCCAAAATCTCCAACTATTCTTTTAAGCGTTCATATTTAATAGAAAGCTCTCAGAAAAGCATGTGCGCCGGATGTTGTGTCTCTTAAGATTGCTGTTGATTGTTTCCCTACCACGCTTTCTATTTAACATAAGTCACATTTGGCTGTTGCTTTTTCATCTGTATTAATAAAGTTTGCCAAGACTTGTACAACCTTTAACTGCTTTGTGATGGTTGCGATGCAGAGAATGTAAACAGACAGCATCGACTGTTGCGTCGCTGCATTCCTGCTAGAAATAGCGACCATGCTGGACTGTAGTGGAGATGGTTAAGATGTTATTGTGTGGTTCAATATAATGTGACACTTGGACCTGGCAGCAGTGATATGGTTGTATGGTTTATCCTGAAAATTGTTATTTCAGTGTAAGTATCAGTATCTATGTCACAGAGAACCTTTATTTTGTCTTGCGTGCCTCCTAGCCTGTCTTTGTTATCTCTTACACTTTCTGTGCCCTGACTTCTTGTTCTTTTTTTCTTGACACTCTGTGCCTTTCTTTTCCTGTTTTTTTTTCTCTTCACCTTTCGGGCTAACTTTTTCATTCCCTCTCCTCAGCTCAGTCTTTCTGCCAGCAATTCTTTGCATCAGTATCTTCTCCTTTCCCGTCTCTCCGTGTCTCCCCATGTCCTCTAGTAGAGGCTGTAGACTCCACTGAGGGGACAAGATCGGCAGATGTTTACCCAGTTCTCTGCTGTCACAAACTGTTCCTTTCAGTGTATCACGCAAAGCACTGGAACTCACAAGATGAATGTGGAGTAGCAAAAATAGCCAAGTAAAACTACATTTCCCTAAAGATTTTGAGCAGATTTGGGTCAGATGTGGTATGATTTTTGTCAAGCGAGCTTTGTGGAGTTAGCAGCTTAAAACTCAGTCGAAAAGCCTTTAGTGATAATGCCCCTAAAAGTCTTTCGTGTGTGAAAAGTTCTATCAGTTTGAAAATGCAGAACTTCCACTCACTGCAGGAAAGAGCAGTGATTATGCTCTTTTCAAGCTCGGTAATTGTCACTTCTCCCTGTTCATGGAAACGGCAAGTGTGGGATTCTTGTTTTATTTTTGGCTTGTTGACAGTTAAGGAGCCATTGAGTTTTTTAATGGATACTTAATGACTGCTGCACAAAACATAACAAAGAAAGCCCCTCGAGGATCCTAACTGTCAGCCAACGGAGGTCCCTGGAGAGACGGAAAAGTCCTAATCTTTGTTATTCGCGTACACTAAATATTTTGGAACATTAACAGTGTATTTTCCACACCATTGCTTTTCCAGTTCATTACACCTGTGTGCTAAGCAAACGGGTTTGGAAAAAAAAAAACAATATGGTACGTACAAAATGTAAGCTGCTTTCAGTATGCAGACAGACACAAAGAGATATTCTCTTACTTTAAATGACTTAAGCTGTGCTGGAATCAGGCTCCGGTAATAGACCCTGATGCTTAGATGACAGGATTGTTCAACGCCTACCCAGCGATGGTCGCTCAGACTAAATACTCGGTTTCTGCAGTTTCAGACAGGGCAATGACAAGGAGTCACAAACATAAAGCTGCGTTCAGAAATATTCTAGAAGACAGCTGATGAAGAGAAGATTTGCTTCCTGTGCAGAGTCTCCGAAAGTGGCTAATGATAATGTCATCTTACTAAAATATTCCAGCACGTAAACTACCTGGTGAATAGCGCTACAGGACATGTTGGGAATGCCATCTAACAACCTGTTTCCAATACTATAACACTGAGCCCCTGAACTAAACTCAGGAAGAAGATTTTTTAAATTTTAGGATAAAATTTAGATATTAGCTGACTGACTCTGGCTAACGTTAGCTCGACAACTTTTACTAACTAAAGATTAAGGTTTGGTACCAACAGTCTTTGCCTCTTGACACCGCATCCATCTGTTTAGTTTACTTCTCTTTAATGACCAGACTACCACTGTCCAGAGACCAGAGGTGGAATTAGTTTTTCGGCACAGCTTGTGAAACAAAAAGCTTAGTACACAGTGTCAGCAGCATGACACTAAACAAAAAATAATAATCACAATATATCTAGACAATGAGAAGATCCCTGTAGCACAATGCAAGGTGCAGGGATTGGAAATGAAGAGGCAGAATTCAGTTTGTATTGCAGCAGGAAAAAAAAAACTTAAATTGGATTGTTTTTGTGGACATGGACTTGTAGCTCAGATGGTGAGGGGTCAGGGTGGGACGGGTAAGATATCATTTCACCTGCCCTTTTCATTATGCATCACCATTCTTTTGCCCAGAAGATGAATCCTGCTGACTTTGACAATCGCCTGTCTTTTTCTGTAGCGCCACCAGCAGGTCAACATTTTCACTTATCCAATGAATTATCTCAGCATCGACTAGAGAGATTAGACCCTTTATGTAACTGTACATTTAACAACCAAATCTGTGCACAACTAATGAAAATAGTCATCAGCTTTAGCTGCACAATGTATTTAGTGCTAATTTGCAAACGTTAGCATGCTAGCAGACTAGCCTAGGTTGGTGAATGTAGCAAACATTATGCATACTAATTATTAGCATGGTAGCATTGTCATTGTACCTCCTGCAGCCTCACAGAGCCGTTAGTGTGGTTGAGTCTGAGTCTTGTTTTACCCATAAACAGCTTCCCAATAGGTTTTCAAGAAAAGGTACTATATCACAATATATAATTACACATACCATGACGGAGACCCACTCCTAACTGTGGTCAAATTTCTTTATGAGTGGAAGTTAAAAGTGACCTTTGGTTCTTTCTCATCTTGTTCCTTTTAACTGTGGCCAGCATCGTGATCACGTTTCAGTTTGGACAATGCCTGAATTATACATCACTGTTGAGGTGTTACTGTAGCTGATTTATACTTCTATCTAGGCTGTCATAGCATCACTACAAAACCACATTACCTGTGTCGTATGTTGAGTCCATACATGTAGTAATCACATTTACATTCATATTGTGATGTAGAGCAAAAGTAAACCACATTGTGGCCCTGTATGTACCCATAGGAGACCCCATGGTGTATGTGCTGCACAATGACACTCTGAAACAGGTAAATCAGCCTTATCTCTTCAGCTTTAAGGCCAGCCAAAGTGTGCCCTCTCAGCGGCCTTGGCTGCTTTGGACCTGAGTGGTCACAGCCTCTTGTGCCTTTTCATTCTGCAGCATAATCTGCACTGATTATCAGACTTAAATGCTCCCAGCAACAAAATGATCCAGTTGAGATTTGAACTGCAGAAGAATGGTATAGAATGTGTCCTAACCTTTCAGCCTCCAGTGTGTTTGTGTGAGCAGTAGGAATTTAAGGTAGAGAAGTAGTGGCAGCATTTTGATTTTGTGTTATTTTTTGCATGTATCTGTAACTGTAATTTAGACAAAGTCAAGGAAAAGCCACAAAAAAGGGAAATGTTCTGGAAAATGAAATGTGACTCCACTGTTTGTGAGATTCTTTCTTTCCTGAAGAGGACAGGTAAAGGAAACAGACTTGGGGATCCGGCAAAGAAATGGCACGGAGCCCGAGTTGGCACAGCTGCACGTACACATGAGCTTCCCATTAGCCCCCCCCTTCTCTCTCTCTCTTTGTCTGTCTGTCTCTCTTTGTCTGTCTCTCTAACTCGCTCTCTCTTTGTCTGTCTGTCCGTCTCTCTTTCTCTCTCTCTCGCTCGCTCGCTCGCTCTCGCTCTCGTTCTCTCTCTCCCTCCTCCCAAGTGGCTGTTTTTTGTGGATTGTTCTCCAGCCGTTGTCATAGCGACTGTGATGCAGACAGCCCGAACAGGCTGCCTGTCTGCTTGGATATGTCAAGTGTGTGTGTGTCTGATAAAACGCCAGAGTGCTCTCGGCTTAGAGAGGAAGTGTTTGGAGAATTATGTAATGTCCTCTATTTTAAAGGGGGAAAAAGTTAAGAAGAAGAAGAAAAAAAAAATCCTATCTGTCCATCTGTAGGTCTCTTGGTCTGCATATTTCTCAGCAAACCAGGGGAGTGAAGTTTTTAAAGTGCTGCACAGTTTCAAAGCATGGTTATTTTAGTATGTCTAGTTAGCTCAGTGTAGATATTTTGTCTTTACTGATTCCGTACGGTGTCTTTTTGTAAGTGGGACACAGTTTTTTTAACACACACACACACACACACACACACACACACACACACTGACAGGCTTTGGTGGGTTGACGCGAGGCTCTTTCCTGTGTGTAAAGTTTCCACTGAAGCTGTGGGCTCTGTGCCAGGAGCCACCCTGTATAGATTGGGGGGTGGGCTGAAGGAGGGGAAGGCGGCTGAAAGGAGGAGGAGGAGAACAGTGGGATGGGATGGGAGGAGAAAGCAAAGGAGTAGAGGGAGAGGGTGGGATGAACTTGATGGGGGAAAGAGAGAGAGAGAGAGAGAGAGAGGGAGGAAGGTTGGGCTCAGTGCCAAGTGGGAGGTGTGTGAATCCTTGTGACGCTGCCATTCTCCTGTAGAGAGCCCTCTTATTGGACAACATAAGGGGGTCTATAAATAGGCCCCTAATCTGCGAAAGAGAGGGCTAAAAATAGAGGTAGAGAGACGCAAACAGACAGAGAGAGGGGGATCAAGAGAGGTCGTGATGAACAGTTTGATGATATAGAGTTGCAAAGAGTTGGAAACAGAGAAAGAAAGTTTTGAAAAGTCTGGCAAAATGTTAAAGGTCTGGTAATAAGAGCTGCTTCGAGGAATTTGCATTACATAAAAGTCCTGACAGAGTTTAGGCCTACTGTGACTTTAAAGGGTCATACCAGTTACTCATCCCATAGGATTTGAAAATAAAAGGGACGACCTTTGGACACTTTATATCAGTACAGTAACAAACTCTGCGTGCTCTCCCCCGCTGACAATAATCCATCATGTGACTTTTTAATTTCCTTTATTTTTGGTTAAAATGACATTATTGTCATGTGATAACGCTGCTGCAAACACAGACTGTTTGAAAACTCTTTCTTGGTGTTCAAGGATGCTCTGATATCTGATTGAGATGCAGCTGCTGAAAAGAACAGCATTCTGTTTGTTCAGGGTGTAACAATTTAATCCAACAGTTTGGTTCCAATTTTTCAGCAAAGAAAGATACATGACATTTCCCATTCTTTCTTAAATCTGATTACATTTTATTGTGTGTACTTAAAAATACAGTTCTACATATTTTAGTTAGTAACATCCAAGAAGCAGTTTTAATGAACAATATTAAAACACATGTAAATCTTACACTTTACTTACACTTACACAGTTTGGTCAAATTTACCTTCAAATGATGTTATTTGTTATTGAATGCATTCTGTTAAGCCCTTTAAACATTTTATTTCTCAATTCAGTCATTCAAATTAGGGTCTTTTAAAACCCCTGAAAACTTTAACTTTAATATTTCTAATAATATATTTGCATAACTTTAGATATTCATGACTAAATAAGCCACAGGCAAACATCCTAAATTGACATTTTTACATCTCAGACTCAAAATGCAGTTACTCTACTTCATCAGGACTGTGTGGGTGTGGTTTGATCAGATTTGATAAGGCGGGTTTCCATCCAAATGTTGCACACATTTTAACTGACTTTCCAGAAGATCTGCTAAATAAACGTGTTTCCATCCATTACCGTTATTTGATTATTGGGAGCTGGAAAAATATGACATTTCTGTTTGTTTCACGTATTTATTGGAGGAACGTTCAAGTCTCCTCATTGTCCAACACATAAATTAAATAACCAGAAGCGTTCAAAGCTTAGCAGAAGATTTTGTGTTCATGTTGCTCATAAGAAGCTTATTAATAAAACCGGTTTTCAGGTCCTTTAAATAATTAACTTTGTTGACAATCATGAATAAGACGGACACACCTTCAGTTCAAATACGCTTTTAATCAATTAAATGGTTTATATTGATCAATGGGTTCTCAAACCTTGTTTTTTATTATCCCAATTGGGAATTAAACCCTGGGGGAGAATAATTAATGATCGGGATTAGAAGCAGCAAGGACCTCCTGGTACAATATCGTGCAACATACAGTGCATATTTGATTGATACTTTCCAATTATATTTACAAGTCAGATTTTTAGTGTGTTGCCTGACAATGTATCTCCGCTGGTGTATCAGCATCCTGTATGTTTGATTTTGCTTTCTTCCCATGCGTGTGTCATAATGTGTTGTTAAAGCTTTGCACTTGTAGCTTTACCTGCTTTCAACACAGAAAAAAACAGCAATATAATGCCTAAAAAATGAACAGATTTGCAGTCATGGAAATAATATTTTCTTCTATCATTTTATAAACAAACAAGGATGTTGTGAAACAGATAATGTCAGTTTTGTCAGGTTGCTAATCGGTTGATGTCATGCAAGGAAGAGTTTTTAAATAGTTGCAGCTTGATAACATATCTCTGACAATAATAAAGGCAATTAAATGTTTATTGTGATGCATTACCTGTGTTTGATTGCTCAGGTTGTACATGACTTGAAGAGTATAAACAGATAGAAGTGGTTGCTAGAAGGTGACGAATGTTTGGTTGCTTAAAATACAGACTTTATTTTCAATATTATTTCCTTTTTTTTTTAATTTCCAAATGCTTTCCTACTGAGCCCAATTAAGTGTTGATGGCCTGAATTGTGGGAATTGTTCCGGTGCGCCCACTTGACTTTAGTAAAAGCTTCAACTCCAATGAAGAAACTGTGGTCTAAAAAGTGAAAACTGCAAGAAGTCAGTGTGAAGTTCCACCCTGATCCTAAACTCCTAAGATAAACTTTTTCATGTCTTCTAATCTCCTCTATTCCAACCCCCCTCTTCTCCCCACTCATTCATAGCTTTCTCAAGTCTCTAATTATGTTCACTTGCTGACTGAGTTGGGAGGGTGGGAGTGCGTATGTGTGTGTGTGTACTCTACAGTTGCCCGCATGTTTAAGCCTGTAATTAGTGCTCTTTAAGATGACAAAAATTCTGAGAAAATGTTAAAAAGAGCAGGCCTAGGCGTGTGCATGAACACGCACGCAAGGCCAGCCAAGAGTAGCGAGAAGAAGGTGGGGGCCCTATAGTTCTTTTTAAAAAATAATCTTTTTCTTTGCTTCAGAGCTTTGGGAGAAAGGTCATTGAAATGTTGCTGTGGAGAATAAAAGGTAATAATTTGTCATAAATTAGTACATGTCTTATGTGTTGGTCAGGACTTAAAAGGGAACGGCTGGCTAGTTACAGAGAGAGTGGTGGACTTGCTGTGAATTTGAATATAATGAGTCTATATTTAAAGTCGAGTGTGTGCGAACTTGTGCCTGTGTGTTTTAGAAAGTGACTCATCATTTGTATTTGTGCACGTACAGTAACCTAACACCCAACCCAACCCAGTGAAGGACCAGAGCAACACTTGTTATTCCCTCTACCTCTCACTGGGCCTGGCTTTTTTCATTCTTGCTCATGAATGTTCTTTTTGTATCTATCTTGTCTTGTTTTCTTTTTATTCCCTTCTTGCCTCTTTTTGCTAGCTTTCTGCCTTATGTTGATCTCTTTCACCCCTTTTTGAAGTACATGTGAAAGGAAAAATGTAATTTTAACCCCTAGAAGATTGCATTCTCAGTTATATTGTACCCTTATTTAACAATGGGTGCCAAAAACTCTACAAAAGCTCAATTTCTTTGTCTTTCTGTAAAACAAAATGTGATGCATGCTTACGTAAGCATGAACTAACCAATAACCAATAACCAAAAACCAACCAATAATATCATGCCATTCACCTGTCTTCCGTCTGTTCCGTTCAGTCCTGGTCTCGCCGTACTGTTCACTGGGAGCTTCCAGTCCCGGCAGAGTCAGCTAGTGGGTCTGCTACAGCACTATTGGCTACCACGACAAGTCCCTCCCTTGCTGCCTGTTTTTACAGGAGATACGTAAATATGTGGAAGCCAGTAGGACTCTGATTTCCGTTTCATGTGGACTTTACATTTCTTGCATAGGTGAACTCCTTTAGCCTGCTGTCGTTTGTTATATGCTCTTAAAACCAATAGGATTGTGTCTCAGTTTTTTCACAGGCGAAATGAAACCACTCCGGGTCCTAAGGTCACCTCAACTTCCATTGTGGTTCCAATACTGTGCTCAGTTGCAATCGGCTGCACTCTTTGGTAATGGTTCGTGCGCAAAGTAAATTAACTTGTGGTTTTGATTTTCACACATTTGGATTTTTAGATTCTTCCTGTGATCTAGCTTTTTGTAAAAAGGTGGATTTTTATTACTCTCAAGCTAAGTTTTGTTTGAATGCCGAAAACAAAGTAAGAACAGAAAGAAAACAATTTTTAGATAAAAAAAGCGATGCTGTGAAATTAAGCTCTCTTAATGCAGAGAAAGCAGTAAAATGAGCATGTTTTATCCAAAGACTCCTTATTGTCCAACTTGGAGACATGGTAGTGGATCCCAGTTTGTAGCAGCGTCAGTACATATGCACATGGTCACAAGGTCCTTGCTGCTGTCCTTATTGCCCCTTTTATAATTGAAATGAAACAAGTAATTTAGTGATAAATGTGTGGGTGTGCATGTGTTGTGTGATGGGGTCAGTGTGTCAGTGCTAACTAGGCTCATGGTGTCTGGGTGTCCAGTCTTAAGTGAATTTCCCAGCAGCCATTGTTTATCCTAGATTTGGGAGCAGGATGCCCTGGTTTATCGATCATCACGAGAGTTTTCCATGTGACGGTGCTAAAAAGCTCCAGAATGCAGAAGTTAAAAATGTAAGCAGCAAACCAAATCTGAGGCCCAAGTCTTCCAAAGTACAGCCGTGTACGTGTGTTTGTATTTGGCTGTTGTTATATTAGTGGTGCTTTGAGGAACAGTTCACATAAATATATCAGTTTGTTACCCTTTTACCTCATAGTATAGGTAGGAACTCATGTTACATTTTAGACCTTCTCTCTTTGTGGTAAACTGTCGGTGCCCTTTTTCAGAGTCACATTTTCCAAAACACATGATTTTATACAGACTTTGTGTCAGGAGAAAAAAGTGTAGCGTGCGGGTAGTGAACTGTATAAAAGATGCCTCAGGACTAACTGCAGCCCTAACTTCTGTGCCCAATCTTTACTAAACCACTATATGTGCATAGTGTAGGATCTGCCATCCTCAAATGTCCTTTTAAGATGTGTATGCAGAGAGCAATAACATAAGTTTTGTGATTATTCATTTACTAATTTTCTGCAGATGCTCCAAAACAAGCAAAGTACTAGACGGTGAATGAAGAAACAAAGGAACAAATGTGATATGCTGGTTAAGGGTTTGGCACTGACCATAAGCCACCCCTTTTTTAACCCCTATTAAAAAAAAAAAAAAAAAAAAAAAAAAGCTGTAAGTGTAATGGGGTTGGGTGATATGTTAGACTCATATATTTAACTGTGCCATCATATTTTTATAGTCCTTACCTAATTCTTTTATAAAAGCTGTCAAGTACTGAAAGATGGCATTGAGTGTCCGATTTGTTATCCTGTTCATTTGGATCAGTGTTCCTGATCCTTAAAGCAAGATGTTGCCAATTTTAGACTATATTTTATGTAGGTGATCACAGGTAAAGGGAAGGTTGTGCCAGTCCTGCTTTTTATTTAGTCATCGACCCTGGAGAGACAATCTGTGAGTCTCTCCGTCTTGGTCAGTCTCCCTCCCCATCCTCCTGTTTTCCTCTCTCTATCTCTTACTCCGTCTCACCCTCTCTGCTTTCCCTTTCTGACTGTCATTCCACATTTATGACCGGCCTGTGATGTGTACCCAAGACAGATGGGGCACGGCAAGATGGCCGCTGTTGCCCTGGCAACAGAATGGAGAACGGGAGGAGAGAGTGAGAGATTGTTTTTTTTTTTTTGGTTGGATGTTCGGGTTATCGGGGAAGATACAGAGAATATGTGAAGAGGGCAGCAGGGACACACAAAGAGAGACTGTCAGTCCTTCAGTTTCTCTGCAGCCTCACTCTGGACTTCAGCGCTAAAAGCTCAATCTAGTGTCGATAATCAATAAATCAATGTCTCTCTGTGTAGTGATATCTCACTTCTTGGTATTTAGAGTGAGAATAGTCTGTTTGTTCATCAGTGATTTGACATATACCTTTAACATCCAGTGACATTGTATGTCTTTGGGATTCTAGGAGTGTGTGTGTGCTGCGTGCGTGCGTGTACGTGTACTTGGACACACACTGAACATGCAGGTGGACACTATATTTGAGTGTAGAATTACACACTGCAGCACTGTGTGTGTACATGCAAGTGTGCCTGTGGACCAGTGTCTTTAGTAGACTTGTGGTAATCCTCTTAGCGTATGCTGCTTGATGCTCAGAGCGCATTATGTAACCCCTCTAATCCAGCACCGCATCAAGACAGACAGCAAAAGACCACAACCCATGCTCCCTCTCACACACAGACACACACACACACACACACACACACACACACACACACACACACACACACACACACACACACACACACACACACACACACACACACACATTCCAATCTTGTACTCAACTTGAGTCATTTGTTTGGCCGCACATTGACTATACAGATACAAATAGTGACGGAAACACTCACACAGCATACCTCTGACTCCTGTTATGCAATAGTGGGCTTCTCATCTCATCTGATCTTCAGAGGGCAACAAACTTTGGTCTTTATCCACCAGCCACAACGACCAATGGAAAACACTAGAAACTCGAAACCACAATTTTAGCAAGATAGTTCACAGTAAACTATGGACGTTAAAATAATGGGGGGTTAACCAAACAAAAGTAGGGTCTTTAGGTACACGGAAAACCAAGCAGCCACACTTAAAGCTAACTAGCATATGGCCAGTGCTACATGCAGAAGTTACTGTGCGTGGTTTTCATTACAAACTTACATTGGCTTGTTTACAGTCAGTATTCCTCACAGAAATCTCCTTAAAGCCTAAGAACTGGAATATTACGTCACTGCTATCGCCTTCTACAGTCAGCAGAAAAATCCTGCATCACCTCATACTGGAGTGGAACACAAGATAAGAACAATATGGGGAGCTGTTCATCAAAACACTGCTCCACAGCGGCCCTAGTGGTGAAAAACGCCCCACAGTATTCCCCACGCTAGTTCTCTGACTGTAAGACTGTGCTGATTTCTTTGTGGCTCGTCTGTATTGCCCTTCTCTCTTCCTGAAATTGCCCTCGCCTCCACACACACACACAACCCTGCATTGTTTCATGTCTCTGAGATCTCTTGTAGTTGTGCATGCTAATATGATCAGATATTTTGCTTCTTTGCACATGTTGACATTTGCGTGTGCTTGAACATTTACATGCACACCCGCATGCATGCAGAAGGGTGTACTGTAAATACTGTCTCACCAATAAAGTCTCAGCATTGCTGTGGTTGTTGTCACCGTGGCTACCAGACCTCTGAACTTGTTTAATCAGAGTCATCCTTCCCCCGTCTCATCCCTTAGTCTTTGGGGAACAGGTTGAGGTGCGTGTGCGTGCGTGCGTGCGTGCGTGCGTGCGTGCGTGTGTGTGTTAGCTAGACATGTAGCATCTTTGCCAACAACACTAGTGTCTGATCTTGTTGTGGAAATGAGCATGTGTGTTGGTTGACATCCATTTTAGTAAGCCCTCATTGTAGAAAGAAATCTACTCAACGTGAGCTCTCCTACTTCAGCCTTTGAAAAAATAATAAAACAACTGAAGGAATAGATAAACATTTATTGAAAATTGCTCCTTTACCAAAAGTTAAATGAGAAGATCGAGCCACTTTCATGTTTGTACGGTTAAGGTAAAACTACAGCCAGCTTAGCATTAGAAGTGGTAGCAGAGGTACAGTTACAGGAAACAGTTAGCCGTTATCACTGTATTTAAATGATGTAATTTAATATATGATTGCATCTCCTCCCTCTCTGTGTTGGCCAGCTTTTCACTCCACTAAGTGTGGCTGTTTGGAACAACTATGAACACTTTTTATTTCCGACGTGGTCGGCATAGCCAGACCTTTACAGCGGACTCCAGTCTTGTTCCCAGTCTTCATGCTAAGCTAACTAGCTGCTGGATGTAGCTTCATAGCTGATACTGAGCTGTTTTCCTCTCTATTATGTCTCCACTGCAGCAGTCCAATTATGAGGGAGTTTTAATAAGAAACTGAAAGTAAGGTATATGTGAGGGTTTGCTTTACAGCTTTGACTGCTGCTGTACTTTAAATCCACTCGCTCAATAGACTACAGTTTGAATTTGTCCAGGTATTGTGTGTACAGTACTTGACGGACTGGGTCAGAGGGTAGTAGGAGTGCATGAACCGCACTAATAGCAGCTCATACACAGCTTATACGTGTCTGTGTGTATGTTTGTGTGGTGATGGGGATAGAAGAAGGTAGCTTGGGGGTGGGACAGTGAATGACTGAGCTGGGAAGGTTGACAGAGAAGTAACAGGGAGGGGGGCCTTAGAGCAGCTCAGGCATTTTATAGATGCATAAAAAGGGACCCTGAAGGAAGGAAGTAATGACGGACCAAACCCTCCCCCACCTCTGTGCACACACACACACACACACACACACACACACACACACACACACACACACACACACACACACACACACACACACACACACACACACACACACACACACTCTCCATTTCCTGCAGTAATTGACCCATCTCTCTGTTCTCTCCTTTATCCCCTCAATTAGACCATCTTTACCATTGCCACACACACACACACACACACACACACACACACGCACACACGCGCACACGCAGACTAGCACACATACAATTGATGACCACTCTTTGACTTGACACACCAGATGTGAACAGAAGAGGCAGAGTGAGTGGAAGAAGAGAGCGAATGAGAGGGGTGGTGAGTGTGTAGGGGAATGCGTAGAGATTAGAGGGAGGAGAAGTGTGTTTAGGGAGGGGATTGGTGACATATGATGTGTAAAATCTGAACGCGAGGTGAGTCTGCAGGGACTCGAGCAGGTGACGACTCTCACATTATTGAAAAAGTGACACGCATGAATGATTCAGCAAAATGGCCTGACTTGAAGCAGTCAGGAAACAGAAATATATATACGTATCTTTGTTTTGGACTTTTTCATGTATTCACTACATCCACAGCTTGGTCACATATATATATCTCAGCAGGACAAACACTATGATCAAGTTAATGTGAAATTCGAGAACACTGTTTATGTGTTGAAAGTTTTCTTTTCACTTCTAAAAGTTCAGCATTGAAAAAAAATCAAATCGCTGCAAACCACAAAATGGTGCATTCCTGCCACCGTCTGCCATGCAACTTGGTTCAGAATATGAAAAAATGTGTTTATAGAAATGAACTGTCTTTCTCATCATTCTCCTGTATCAAGTTGCTGATCCCAGTGGCTAAATCGTCGTTCCGAGATTGATACTTGTTTGACTGCATACGTTTTCAGTAGCGATTTGACATTTATAAATGCCATAGGTAAAGAACATTTCAATTAGTACTGGGGCAGTTAATGTTTTTCTTCTTGTGCAGCCTGTCAGCTGACACATTCATATTCTTGATTGCTTCATCTGTCCCATCTGAACTGTCAGACTGTAGTATAAAATACAGTAGCTCTTGGTGAAAGCTCTGAGACAGCTGCAGCTCTGTTTGGGCACTGATGCTCCAGGCTGTCTGATCAAAGCTTCTAGTCGCCTCACTCTTTCTGTTCAAAGCACACAGGTTTCCTCTGCGATGAGGGTGTATTACCAACGTTTTAGGTGCACTCACTTTTATTTATCACCAAACAAAGTGGTTTTGATATTCTGACTAACCTGTTGGCTTGTTTACAACATGTCCGATTGTGTAACTGCTCTTTCTTGCCCCATCAGACTCTGTCCGACTTACCCAAACAATTACCTTGTTGAGTACAGGGCTTTTGTGACCACTAGAAATAATAAATTACAAAGACCCAAGTTGTAATAAACCAGAATGATCCTTTACTGGGTTGCAACAGCCAGTCAGTCAGGCTGCCTCTGATGCCAACTCAACATACTGAATCAGCTGAACTGTCTCTGATAAAGGTCAGTTAAAGCCAACAGTGTGGGACACACTGCAGTAATGATATGATGGACAATAGTCAACCGCAAACATGCTGACAACCAGTGGCACCCTTAGTCACGGAGGCTTGCTTTGACAGTTAATTTGGTACAAAAGAAACACTGCTGTGAGTTTAGTTGAAACAGTTTAGAAAGTCTTTTAAGAAAGGAATTTGAATATTTCTGGTTTGGGAAGTTTGGAAATAGCACATTCTTACTGATGAAGGAAAAAACATTTGGTTCACAGTCAAATATAAGTAGATATTTTATGGTGCAAAATACCCCACTGTCACTTTACATGTGGTAAAGACTTGTGAATCTGCCGCAGTAGGATTACATGGCCTGATTCTTTTAACCAAACCACAGTTGCCCCAAACATGGACCAAAATCATCGCATCTAACCAACACAGATCTAGAAATGACACAGAAATGTAAAAATGTAAAACAGTGAGTCAATATTCCTATTTTATGTGTAGTCGGAGGAATTAGGAACATCTTTAATAGCATCACTTCAGCACTTTGAGTGAAATATTTCCTGTTGAGGTGGAAAGCACTGTAACTGTGGCACCTCCTACAGGCAGGAAACATCTCCTGTGTGATAGAGTGGCCTGGTATACAGCAAATAAAGTAATACATGAAGACCTTATACAAATCCAGTGTCATACATGGCTTTATAATGTTACTGCTCACAGCGTGTCAGTAGTAGAAAGGCTTTCCATAGCTTGATATATAGAACTAAAAAAGAAGAAAACAGGCTTCAGTTTCTTCTTCTCTTAATTGGCCATGTTGACAGAAGTCATAAATCTTTCCTCTCAGGGTTTCCATTACTTCTCATGGTGTCCTTTTCTTCAGTTTTCACTCTGTGGGCTATGAGTCTGCACAATGCTCAAGTATGTTTTTCTCTTACACACACTCACATCTGCTCTCGGCTTCTTGTTGCTTCTATCATAGATTTATTTCAGTGACTTTTTAAATGTGACAAAACCCTCCTCTCCTCTCCTCTCCTCTCCTCTCCTCTCCTCTCCTCTCCTCTCCTCTCCTCTCCTCTCCCCTCCCTTTCTTTCCTCTCCTCTCCTCTCCCTTTATCTCCTCTCCTCTCCTCTTCCTTTCTCTCCTCTCCTCTCCTCGCTCTGGGTTTTGTGTTTCCTTTTTATTTCTTGGCTCAGGCTTCCGGCAGTGAGAAGACAAAAAATGAAAGAGTGTGGGTTGGAGTGTTGAACTTTTGTAGCAGGTAACGTTTGTCACTTAGTGAACTTTTGCTGCGGCTCCTCTCTCCTAAATACATTTCCTCTCCCGGTTTCTCTCTCTGTGTTGCTAGTTGAAACCTCGCTTTTCTTGTCTTTTAATTTCCTATAGTGGCTCTTGGTCTCTACTCTGTTCACAAATTACCTACAAGCTTCTCAATCTCTGCTGGTCTCACCCTCAGCTTCTCTCTCTCTCTCTCTCTCTCTCTCTCTCTCTCTCTCTCTCTCTCTCTCTCT
This sequence comes from Dicentrarchus labrax, assembly GCF_905237075.1. Lineage (NCBI taxonomy): Eukaryota > Metazoa > Chordata > Actinopteri > Moronidae > Dicentrarchus > Dicentrarchus labrax. The sequence goes on from NW_026136721.1 coordinate 10,887,464, forward strand.
CTCTCTCACACTCTCTCTCTCTCTCTCTCTCTCTCTCTCTCTCTCTCTCTCACTCTCTCTCTCTCTCTCTCTCTCTCTCTCTCTCTCTCTCACTCGCTCTGCGCCCAGCCAGCCACAGGAATGTATCTCGAGGAACGCCTGGCGAGACGAACTGGATCAAACGAGTTCAGAGCAGTGCTGGAGCCCGGCTGTCTCTTGCTCTTTCCCAGCTTCCATCTCTTTGCCCTGCTCCTCGCCTTCCTCTGCGCTCCCCCTCCTGTTCCTCTGTCTCCTGTTCCATGTTTTCTCTCTGTCTCTGTCTCTGTCTCTCCCCGCTTCAGGTCTCCCTCTTTGCTTTCCTGCAAACCCTTTTCTCTTTCGCTGCTCTTTTTCTCCTCTTTGCTCTCTCTTTTCCCCCCTCTCCAGTCTCCCTCACTTTGCTTCTCCCTTTCTCTCGTCTTTCTCCTCTTTTTCTCTGGCACGATAGAGAGACAAAGAGATCTTTTGAATGCCTTCGCGTGTAGGAGGTGGACCTCAAGGGAGGGGATCATGTGGATGTTTGCCCTGTGTGTGTGTGTGTGTGTGTGTGTGTGTGTGTGTGTGTGTGTGTGTGTGTGTGTGTGTGTGTGTGTGTGTGTGTCTGTGTGTCTGTGTGTCTGTGTGTGTGTGTGTGTGTGTTTATGTGCACATATTAGAGCCCTTTAGCCCAAAGCTTTAGTTATAAGAGAGGGGAATGCAATTTGATACAAAGACACACACACCTTCTCCACATCAGACAGCGAGCCGTGTCGCGCTCTCCACCCTGTCTGTCAGTCACTCAGGCGGCACTCCTAATTGGCTTATAATGCCCTTGTTACCATAGAGGGACCCTTTTGCCCCACCCCCCACTTCTGTCTGCTCGCCTGTTTGTTACTTTTCAAAATAGGCCGTCAAGCACGGGGGTGGGTTAATATCTGTGTGTGTGCATTCATGTGGGGGTTAAGGGGTGGGTGCAGAATCAGGTCTCCCCCAGGGGCACTTGCACAGGGATGCACTCGCTTCTTTGTCTGGGGGACAGTAGAAAGCTGTGTGTGTGTATGTGTATGTGTGTGTGTGTATGTGCCTGTTCATAGACATCTATACAGTCATGGTTTAGATCTCTGTTTAGAGTGCATAAACGTGTGTTTGTGTGTGCATTTACAAATGTGTGTGTATGCATGTATGCACACAGTTAATAAGTGTCTCATTTGTGTATTAGACTGGTGACTCCTAACAGATTCCAAGGTCAAAGATCTTCCTGTCTTGACCTGAGTCCTGCTGACTGCTTATTAGAATAGCCTATTTGCTAGCTAGATGCTAACAGATCTGATGTATTTCTATGGACTAATTAATGGACTAATTAGGGTTGCTGCATTAGTGTCATTAAAGTGGTCACTGGAGATCAGGGCCGGGTGACAAACTGAATGTATATTTATACGTATACTTGCTTGTACTGAACCTAAACATAATCTTATCAAATTTTCAAGAGATTAGCTTTCTGAATTTAGTTTGACTATAAGTAAAGGATATATTATATTATTATAACAGTATAAGATTCACTATATAGTATTCAATACTGTAAAAAATACCCTAACTCTGTAAAGCTGAGGAGAACTGCAGAGTCGGATGATTCTTTGTGTGTTCCTCACCATAAGGGACATCCTTCACATTGCACATAGCCATTTGAGCCATTGTTAATATGAAAATATTGATCAGTACAGCTTTAACATGGTGACTGTGACAACAGATTTTTAGAATAAATCGCTCTGGAATAGTGGACAGTGTGGACAATCTGGTGCAACTTTGCAAGATTTCTCATGAATAGTTAACGTGACTTTTCAGTCATTATTTTGTATTACAGATGAGAGTAGATGGTATGGTTGAGAGTACTGGAAGTTTGCTGCTTGTATTTGTACTGTGTAGTATGGCTTTTGCAGTAACCTGTGTTCACCTTTTTAGAGTTCAGCCGGAGCTAAAACCTTGGCCATAAGCAGGGTTGCAGAGCCAGGTAGGATTAACTCATGTTGACCTGATCATAGCAACAGCAAACAGGGTTTTACTGGGAGTAGCTTTGTAAATCTGCATCTACAAACTAGGAATTCTTCTTTCTTTGTCTCTGTGTCTCTCCATCTGTGTTTCCCTCTGTGTGTGTGTGTGTGTGTGTGTGTGTGTGTGTGTGTGTGTGTGTGTGTGTGTGTGTGTGTGTGTGTGTGTGTGTGTGTGTGTGTGTGTGTAATTGTCCAATGCCTCTTTAAACCACATGCCGTTTGAAATAAGGAAGTGGCCTGCCATCCTCTCATTGGCTGCTTTAGTGGGCTGTGGGAGGGTTATTGTCATTGCGACTGAGCAGGGGATAAAAGCCGAGGCGGCTTCTGAGCGAGGCAGGCTGTGAGTTTCCAGATGATCTCCCAATGACACACACACACACACACACACACACACACACACACACACACACACACAGAAAAACAGTGTGACAGTTCAACAGGGATGAGTGAGCTGTGTCTGTGTGGGTGAAGAGGAGAAAGGCAACAGAGATGAAGTAAATGTAGAATAAAAATGGAGGGAGGGGCAGGATGGTTAGCTCGCATAAAGAGCTTGAGGTAGGATGGCGATATCACGGGAGAAAAGGAGGAGGTAAAAAGGATGAGAGATGAGAACAAGATGGGAGAGAGGGAAATTGCCGATGTGGGGAGTGCAGCAGAGATGGGAAATTAGAGTGAAAAGGTTGAGACGGAGGACATGTGGTGCTGGAGGAAAGCAAGAAAAAAAAACCCCACTAAGAAAATGAGTGAGGGAGGTAGGAGGAGAGATGTGCATGTCACAGCCAGAATGAACGAGAGGGAGGACGGAGAGTGAAGGGAGGAGGGAGGAAAGGAGGAGAGGAAAGGTACATGTGACAGGGAGAGAAGGATAGAAGAGGGGAGAGGAGAGGTGGGAGGGGAGGAAAAGAGCGGCGTATGTCAGCCAGAGAACAATAAGAGGCGTTCATGACACGTCTCCAGGGGTATCGACTCGACGTGTTCCTCCTAATAGAAGCTAAAATAATTAATAACTTCCTCTGTCGCTTTCTTTCATTGCCTTTATTTCTCTTTCTCTGGCGCTAACACACATATCTAACACATTGACTCTCCTTTTCTCTTGACATACAGGGACACTGCACGTCACACACACACACACACACACACACACACACACACATTGGTGAGTAAACGGCAAGTAAAGAGCAAACTGGTTTCTGGCTGATTCTGTTGTTTTCTGTGAATATAAACCTCCCAAATTCACACCACACACACACACACACACACACACACACACACACACACACACACACACACAACAACATAACCCGTGTAATCATGCACCACTAACAAACCCCCTCCCCTAAAAAAATACACATGCACACACTCACTGTAGTGTAGTGAGATGCAGAGACAGATACAGAGAGGGAGAGTCCTGTTCTAATGTTCACTCACATGAATAAGTGATGGTGTTAAGAAGCGACAGTCTGGGTGGGAGGGCGGTCGGGCAGTGGGGGGTTAACGGTGTATGTGTGTGTATGTGCGTGCAGTGACACACGCACTTATTTTTTGCATGAACAGTTCCTCAGGACCCCAGAACCAGCGCGGTGGAACAAAGCCTACCGCTGGTGTTCCTCAGTGTTGGTGGTGTCTGTATGTATGTATGTATGCATGCATGTGTGTGTCTGTGTGTGTCTGTGTGTGTCTGTGTGTGTGTGTGTGCATGTGTGTGTGTCCGTGCATGTGTGTTCATTGTGTTTCATGGCATGTGTGTGACATGCGGATGTTTATGGCCTGGGGGCACGAGGGGAGAGAGAGCGAGTAGGAGGAGAAAAAGGCAGAACTACAGATAGGGAGGGAGGGGAGGACCAGTGAGGAGAACATTGTGAAAAAGAGGGAGAGAGAGAGTCAGAGGAGTGTATGTAGTCATTGAGATGTTGAAAGCGAGCCGCAGGCAGTCTGTGTGCTCTCTCTCTCTCTCTTTACCCCCCCCAACATCGCCCCACACCCCTCTCTTTCTCTCTCTCGCTCCTCTTTGTGAGCCTGGAGAGCAGATAAAAGCCGTCCTAGTCTTGAGGACAATAACGGCCATCACAGCTTTGCTGCAGTCAGCGTCGCCTACCTGCCTCCTCTTGTCTTTGTAGCATGAGAAAGTGTCTCCGGTGCCAGCTTTATGTTAGCGCCTGCTACACGCAGCCAGTGACCGTCTGTATAGGTGCTTCTATCTAAGCTTAGTATTGTGTCACACCAAACCCTTCGACTCCTTTGTGCTCATCACACAACCTCCTCTTACACATGCAGCTGCAACATTGCAGGGTACTGTATCTGGGTAAGGTAGCACTTTTCTTTGTTCACACGTACCGTTTGCTGTGTGTCTCCTATATGGAACAAATTTTGTGTCGAGCCTGTTCATCCATCACAGTACTGTTCTGGACAGACGAGGCTTTTTTTCCTTTCACCATGGGGGGCAGCACAGCTGGAAAACAGCAGCAAGCTGGAAAAATAAGTGCACCAAAGAAGAAGAAGGTTGTGAATTCTCACATATACTGTTCAAAATCAACGCCTAACACGGTCTCAAGCCTAACCCTTGATGGTGTTACTGTGGTGGATATCAGAACATTATTATACCTATGGATGGGTAATATGGCAAAAAAAAAAAATGTTTATATACATAGAGTTTATAGCTAAAATATTCCATTAAGCTTAAGTCAATTAAGTCCCCAGTTGTAGATTCAGTACTGCAAAAATGAACCATAACTATATAACTATTAATTATTAAGAATGATAGAAATGCTAAATCTATGTAAGTCAATTTATTGAGACAAAAATAAACAAAAATCTTCCACCCTGTTAGTATAAATCCTTATATATATATCCTGTTTTCAGCCAGAGAGCTCATATCTTGGGTCAAATATGTTCACAAGTATAAATCCCTCATTTTTGACCGTTTGTATTCTGATATGTTTCTCTGAGTACTCTGGTAACGTCTACGTTTGTATAAGTATAATGCAGAGTTACTGTATTCATATCACCAGTCTGTTTGTGTTGAACTTTTTGAGGAAGGAAATGCATTCAGTGCATTCTGATGAAAAACACTGTATTATAACTTTGGTTTGTTTCAGTCTCATCCACCATCTCATCTACTTCAAGAGAGCTCATCTGTCCCATCTTTCTGTCTGATTTTTGTTACCTAAACAATCAAAATAATAGCATTTGGTGTTAAGATAACTGTGCCTACTTTGGGAGGTAGGTTGTCCATCCCTGTCTAATGGACTGCCATATGATTATTGAGGAATAGACTTGATTTTGTGATGTGATGTGATGGGTGGTTAGTATGTTGTGAAGCAATTTAAGCTATTGAATTAAGGAAAGGTTTCGGTCACTGTTTCTCTATGTTGTTTCTATTGCCCAGCCCTAATTCTGTGTTTTACCTTGAAATATTAGTGTTTTTTCATCCTGCTAATAGACATACAGAAATCTGAGTACTAAACAGAAGATAGGTTCTAAGGTTTGAGGCATCATGTCATTCATACAGTGGTTGGCGACATAGCTATAAGCACTGCAGCTGGGGAAGAAGTATATACGAAAATGGAAGGGAATAAAAAACAATACCTAGCTCCCTTTTAACAATTCAAAACACACAACACAGAAACAACACACCAAATATTACAACCACACGCTGTGGCATTTAGTGGCCATTAGCAGACAAATATATGTTATTCTGAGCAGTTCAAAGGTGTGAATGTGTTTACAGTAAATACATGAATGTGGAGCAGAGCAGCACTGTTAAAGAGCATATATTTTACCTCAACCTTCTCCACATAAATAAAGGTTTCTACACATGACTAAGCATTAGAACAACAGTAATTATTTGAAGTGGTCATAAAGTGTAACTTGATTTGGGCTTTGATTTGACTCGCCTCTCAATCTGCTAACATTGTGTTGTTTACTCATGTTACATGTTGTATAGGTGTTATTTCCATAGCTCGAGGTTGGCCTCCCCATGCTGCGAGCATGAAACCCCTTCAGAGCCCGCAGTGTGTGTCTATTTTTAAATTGTACGGCAATATTTAAGGTTAAGGCTGAGTTTTTTTGTTGAGTGCACACTATGAGAAAGTCTGTTGCACTAAAAGTGTGTGTAACCCATATCATATTTGTGTGTGTGTGTGTGCAGCTACATTAGCAGATGTGTTTGGCTGGAAGTCATTTATATGGTAATGATGTCATTTACCTCTGAAATGCATCTTCCTCAACACTGCCAAATAGGGCTTATCCATACTGGCAAAGCTGTGTGTGTGTGTGTCTGTGTGTCTGTGTGTCTGTGTGTCTTGTGTGTGTGTGTGTGTGTGTGTGTGTGTGTGTGTGTGTGTGTGTGTGAATATGGATTTGCCTGTGGAAGGATAGTGTGGGGGTGCAACACCTGTATCCTGTAATATATCAAGATGAATTGTATCTGCATGTGTGTTTGTGTGAGCATGAACGCATATGTGTACCCTTTTTTGTGTGTGTGTGTGTGTGTGTGTGTGTGTGTGTGTGTGTGTGTGTGTGTGTTGTGTGTTGTGTGTGTGTGTGTGTGTGTGTGTACAGCGGTTAGGTCACCTTATGTTGATAGGAATGTGAAATTGCCGTGTTTTTGGGAAATGCAGAAGTTATTTGTCCAGCCTGCAGCTACACAGCCTCACTTCCCTTTTGCTGATGGGCAGCAGCGTGCACATACCACACACACTCACACTCACACACACATCACTTATTTATGTCTGTGTCAGTGCAAAAAAAAAAGGTTGATCTAAACAGGCGAGATTCAATCCCAGACTCTCCTGCAGGTGTTTTATTTAATATTTTTTACAGATGAAGTCGCCTTTCTCAGATCTGGCAGCAAACTGGTGTACCTGTTTTGTATATACACTGGCACACACACACACACACACACACACACACAGAAATGCAGTGGCCCCGGGGAGGTAATGAAAAAGTGTGTGTGAGCTATGAACTCTCATTTTTATGACAGACAGACAGCAGCAAGCGATCCTCACTGCAGATTTGACCCAACGATCCCCAGAGCAGCACTCACCCTCATTAGAACACCGACACGCCTCCATCCACCCTTGTAACGTGTTCCTATATGTGTGTATTTGTTTGTATGTGTGAGTTTGGGCGGCCAGCCTCTCACTGGTATCCACAGGCCTGGAATAACCACACAGAGCTTGTTGCTTCGGCGATAACTATCATTAACACGCTGATTACAGGTCTGAGCATCTTAAAATAACACATACACACTGGGGCAGTGGATCAATACTTGCATGCTGGGGTAATGATGGGTCTGCCTGCTCTGCGCAGATGAGAGAGATGATGCATAACGCAGGACGGGATGGATAGAGGGGAGATGTGGTGAGAGAAACAGAGAGGAGGGGATGTGTACTGAAAACGAGTGGGGTAAGGAGGTGAAGAAAGATGAATGAAGAGTGGTAGAGATGGAGTTTTAGAGGCAGGGTAAAAGTCTGTTTGATTTGCTATGAAAAGTGGAGTTTACACGAAGGAAGCGAGAGTGACCACACGCATATAAACACAGCAACACACGCACAGAAACAAAAACCACAGCACATACTTGTTGTTGCATTAAATGAAGATCGCTCTGCCATGAGATGGGATCAATAGGATGAAAGAGCGAGAGAGATGGAGAGGCAGAGATGGATAGGGAGGTGTATTGTAGAGGTGTTGATATAGATTAGTCTTTCTATCTTCTGGCTCCCCTCATGATTTCTGCCCAGAGGCGGAGTGGTGAACAAACACACTCACACACACGCCAGGCATGGACACACAGATCCATTCACAGTGTACACTGTTGTCATTTTTATTTATTTTTTTGAATGTGTATGGTGCTCTCAGAAATTCCCACAATGCAATCAAAAAATTAAGACATGAACACTACTTTCTGCTAACAATCCCAAAACAGCCGTGCAACACTACACCTGTCAGTGATGACACAAAATGATGATGATTCATCGTCTGAAATCCCTGTAGAGTAATCTCCTTGGTGTCTGTAGACCTTTTTCACAGAACCTTAATTAGTATCAATGGTAACACCTGTGTTTACCCTACTATTTCATGTTAAAATGTGTGCTGTGAAAAAGGTCTGTTGTAAATGACCGATCAGTCAATCAGATTAGAGACTACTTGCGGGGCTAGTTGGCAAGCTGCTTTAAAATGGCTAGTTTCCCAGCAACATGCTTGGGTATTCCAGCCACAATTACCCCGTCTAGCCAGTTGGCTTGCTAACTGCCAGTTGTCAAGCTTCCCGTCACTAACCTGTTATAAGTTAACGATTAGAACCAGTAATAAATCAATCACGTTCATCCAAGAGACATATTTCTCTATCAAAGGTGCAAACGGTTCAAATTTAAAAGGGCCAGTGTGCAGGATTTAGAGAAATCTTGGGGTGTAATTGCAGATCTGCAACTCCCTCACTTCACCCTCCCCTTCCAAGTGCAAAGGAGAAACTATGGTCGCCCTGAAACTTGCAAAAAATGCAAAAGGTCCCATCTGGAGCCAGTGTTTGGCTAGAGCTTCTGATACAAACAGCTCATTCTAAGGTAACAAAAACATGTTTCCTTAATTCTCATATCTACAGACACCACGGGTCACCTTCCATGGAGTTAGCGACGTTGAACCGCTTTTTCTGCAGTAGCCCAGAAGGCACAAACCAAACACTGGCCCTAGATAGGGACGGTGGCGTGTTTCGCGACCACCAGTTTCTGCTTCGAGGGAGTTGCGATCTGCTAACTACACTGCTAAATTCCACTAAATCCTACAAGCTGGTCCTTTAACAAGTAGAAAAAAAACTTAAACAGAAAAACTAATCTTCAGTGCACTGTTGCCAAGCGAAATTGTCCATGTCCCATTTCAACAGGTGACACAAAGTAACAGGGGCGTCATGGAGATGCCAGTTAGGCACAGTCTGTACATGCATGTCTAATCAGGCGAAATGAGAGAATACACCTGTGTGGGTGTACCAAGGGTGTGTAGTGGCTTTGAAATATTTATGCATTTGCCTGTAAGAAGAAAATCCTAATGTTGTGTAAGGCTCCTCTATGCAGTTAGACTGCTTTAACTACTCTACTACTCACAAGCAAAGTATAATGTGTCCCTCTGAAATGCAGTTCTCTCCGACAAAGTATCTTCAGATTGATAGTCAGTACAGTACAGAGTAAATGTAATCTCCTCCGATGCATGTAAGCACAATCCCAAGCGCACATACACAGTCTCTTACAGGTATACTACCTTACCCAAAACCATTCCAAGGACATAAATTGTGTATGTGTGTGTTTTTGTGTATGCATACTTGGATCTTGCATTTGTTTCCTGAATGCTCGCATACTGGGTTGGACTTTGTTCTTTCCAGGTCTAGTTGAAATGTGTATTTAGGATGTGTAAACACATGCATGCGCACACACACTCAAAGAATTGCACGGCGTCGAGGCAACAGCAGTCGACTACTGCATGACCTAGTTATGCACACAGAAAAATTAGAGAGAGGAGAGAGTGAAAGAAGAGAGAAGTGGAATAACATTATTTTCTTCAGACAACATCCTGCTGCTCTCATCAGCTGATTTATCATGGCTGGAATGATGAGGCTAGTTGATCAACTGATTGGTCAATCCATTCAAGTATTTGATCATAAAACATCTTTAATACATGGAGAAGTGGAAGAGTCCTGCAGGCTGGATACACAAGAGACAGAGAGAGGAATAAGGAGATGGGTGTCGTGACTCAAGTTAGTGGGATGTGCTCTCGTGTGGCCATCGATCTGCACGACTAAGGACATCTGGAACACAGAGCACACAAACACACACACACACACACACACACACACACACACACACACACACACACACAGGTTCGTTCCTACCAGAAAGGCTCTCACACACGCACACACTTCCCTATTCAGCATGTCTTCTGGTCAACACACACACACTTAACACACACTCATTCACACTGACGCGTGTGTGCAGCTAGTGAGATTCTGGCGTTGCTGCCAAATAGCCATCAGGGCCCCTCCACTCGCCGCCACAGTGATCTGTTACCATAGCAGCCTCTCTCCCTCACTGTAGCTCCTGCTCTCTCCCTCTCTTCCCCTTCAGCTCAGAGGCAACAGTGTAGAGAGGGAAAACTGGTGAAAAAGAGGGAAAAAAACAGTCGTTCCTGCTACTGAGCATCCATAAATCTGTGTGTGTGTGTGTGTGTGTGTGTGTGTGTGTGTGTGTGTGTGTGTGTGTGTGTTTTTTTTTTTGTGTTTTTTTTTTTTTTTTTTTTTTTTTTGTTTTTTTGTGTTGTTTTTTTTTTTGTGGCACCAGTCTGCCCTCACGACAGGCTCTGGCAGAGGCAGAAACCGACTGGGTTTCGACATAGCCAATCGTACGCTCGCCTTCTGTGGCACATCGCCCAACCGAGCCAATCAGAGGAGCCCCTTTGAAACACACACAGATATACACATACAGTAGACTTATACACCGGCTAATACTAATATTACTCACAAACATACTTTGTTTTTGGCTGAAGATGTGCTTACATGTGTTATAACAGAAATGGCTCCATATAGAGGAACAAAGGTGAAAATCCTCCCACTAGTTTCCCATTCGCTCTCTTGAACATCCTGTTGCTGTCTTTCTTTGGCTCGGTCTTTCTCTCTTTCACTCAGTCCTTGTCTCACCTTCTTTCTGCCCCTCGCTCTGTGTGTTTGAAGGTGCCCATGTTGAGTTTAGCTGGCCCTTCTTGCTTTCTCTTTTGTTGTTGCGTCCAGGGAGGACAGGTGTTGGACACAATCTGTCCCTATCTCTCTCTCTCCACACACACTCACACTAACACACACACACACACTTATGCAGAAACCCTCACACACACACACACACACACACACACACACACACACACACACACACACACACACACACACACACACACACACACAGCTGTCAGGCCCCTCCTGGTGACCATCTGGCCATGAAGCCAGGAGACCCCCCTCCCTTCACTCTTTCTTTCTCTTCATTCTTTTCCTCTCTTGTTGTACTATTCATTTTCCACTACAGTCAGGACTAAAAACTTTTTTTCATTGGTGTCAGTAGCTAATCATTTACATATTTCATAGGTTCCCCATTATATTGATTATAATGGGCTTTCCAAACAGTGACTGGCCACCTTACAAAGTGACCGACAGATCAGAGAAACTCACCAGCAGCCACAGGCAAACCAGTAGTGTGTCCTGATGAAGATTTTTGGCCCCATCCCAAACGAGTCATTTAATACAGGGTCTGCTTATAGGGAGTCCAATATTTACATTTTCCTACATAATACGGCTGAACACTTAGCCTGCAATAGGCCTAGGTACATGAATATTAGCATATTAGCAAATCCAAACTATCTCTGAATATTTCTGTTCTAAGCTTTCTATGGCTTCTTATATTGTGTACAGTGTCCCGTAGTGGTTTGCATAATATCCACAGAGACAGGAGAGTCATTTTGTAAGGTTTGGACAGGATTTGGACCACTTGTATTCCCCCCCAGCATGAACTAAATGCTGGAGGTCAGACACAACTACCTGTGTTCTGCTAACAAGCCAGTTTGGGAGAAAGCTAGGCTGAATGTAGTAGCTGGTTTTTTTCTATAAACTGAAGTGACATAACTGATTTTTTTTCTTTTTTTGTGATCGTTTTTCCCTTTCCCCAATTTAAAATGTCAGATTGTCTTTGCACTGGCTTGTTTTCACCTGCCACCTGGGGGACCTAACACCTATAAGGCTTACGCTCCCCCACCTGGATCCTAACCCCATCTGAGCAGGCACCACAAATAAACAGTAGAGTCTCTTGTGCTGTAACAATGACATGATCCCCAACCGGCTTCCCACAAGTTAACAATGCCATTTGTTTGTAACAGTAACTCTGACTCGAGGTCCTCTTGTGAGCTTCTGCCAGAGCTTTGAACTGCATTTTTATGGTCCTCAGATTGCAGCAGATTGAGTTTTCTCAGTTGTCGTGGAGTTGGCTCAGTTGCTATCTGTTTGTGTTTGTTGGGACACAATGGCACCTCTGGAAGAACAGGATAACCTCCTGAAGTGTTTACGCAGTATTCCAAGATGGTAACCTCCACTGCTAGGCTTGTAGTCACACCATTTAGATTTAGTTAGTGTAAAGCAGAACTGGACTTTGCTGCTTGGTCTTAAATAAACATATTTTGTCAGAATATACCAAAGAAACTTTTTTGGCCTTTTAAAAAAAGAGCAGTCAAAAGAATGTTATGTTGATCTTTAGTGCTATACATTTTGCAAAGCCCTACCAAATACGGTCACACTCATGCCCAGCTCAACATTACAGAAATGTCACTAACTGACTAATTATTTCTGCTTCTTATTGTAAGTCTCCTTCACGAAATAATGACCTCTTTCTTCTCATTTGTAAACAATCCAGATCTAAAATAATGGGTTTTTTTCCTGCTAAATGAAACAAATTCCAGTATTTTGGATCAAATCATAAGCTGCTGTCTTCCGTATAGGATGGGAGTGGCAGTTTCTAAGGACTGGTGGTCTCACAGACCATATCAGTGTGCCACTGTGATTTCCAGAGAACCTAACTTTGACTCCCAGTTTGTCCTGCCACAATCAAATGAGGAAGAACAATAGAGAAGTTTCATTCACACAAATTCACACAAAAAAATGATTTTAGGAAGCTAATAGGTCAACAGTTGTTGCTGTGCTCTGTTATTTCATGTCAGCAATCGTCTCTTAACGGTTTTATTTCAAATCAGCAGCGTCTCATTGTGCAACACAACTCTGTAATTTCACCATCAGATGCAGAATATACCCCACTAATCATCCTTTCGCACTGTTCAGTTTTGTCCGTCTCTTTCCCCCGTTTCTCCTTCTCCCTCTTTGGTGTGTAGTTTTTTCGTAGCTGCTGGCTGGACCCATGTTGTTGAGTAAGAGAGGGAGGGGGAGGAAGAAGGGATGGGGTGGGAGGGGGAGAAAGAGAGAGAGAGAGTGATAGAGAGAAAAAGAGAGGGGGTGGATCTGTTGATTTACTAAAGACTCAAACACAACCAGTCTCCCCTCCCACACACCCACTCACACTTCCTCCCTCTCCTCATCTCTCCCTTTCCTCTCTCTCTCTCTCTCACCCCCCACCCCCTCCTGGCGTGATGGTACAGCTCCAGAAACAGGAAGGAGCCGCAGCTCTATAAATAGAGAGGAGCTGCTCGGCCAGGAACCACACGCACACACACACACACACACACACACACACACACACACACACACACACACACACACACACACACACACACACACACAGTTTCCCCTCTCTCGTCCACTAATTTTCTCTCTCTCTCTCTCTCTCTCTCTCTCTCTCTCTCTCTCTCTCTCTGTTGCTTCTTTGCTCTCCTCGCTTGCCCTCTTTCTTACTTACACTTTATCTGGAAAATGTAAACACACACACACACACACACATCACACATGCATGCACACACACATACACACATGCATGCACACATACACACATGCATGCACACAGTCCTTGACTGAGATGATAATAAGTTGTGCGTTAAAATCTAATGGTTTGTAAATGTGTCTGTTGACACACACTGCTCCTTAGCCCAGCCCGTTTTCTTTTTTTAACTTTCGCTCCCTCTTTCACTTCTTTTGCAAACACACACACACACACACACACACACACACACATTAAGTTCTCTGTTATTGAGTTGAGGGGTTGGGGATGGATGGGGGTAGATGGGGAGGAAAAAAGTGATGTTTTTCTGTGGCCACTAGTTTTTTTATGTCAGGTCAGCAGGTTTGAAACTGCTGATGACACACGTACATGTGCACGCTTATACTCTTTCTGAGTTACTGCGCACACACACGCACACACACACACACATATTTATATATAATATGTACAAGAAAGACTTGTGATAAACCACACCACAATAGTGTATATTCTGTGTGTGTGTTGCCCTGAAAAATAACTATGTAAATGCATTCCTGTATTTTTGTTATTTCATGTATACATTGATTCTTTTAATAAATAAAACTTTTTAAGGTGGCAGTTTCCACCACATTGTTGAACTTGTTGGACAGAACATGCAGCCTTAAAGGACTGAATTGTTGAGAAAACACTAAATATTCCAACTCAGAGCCATGTCATAAGAATACCAGTATGTTGTTTAATATATTTTTTTTATTTTGGCTGAAGGATAAACAAGCAAAACTAAAATAAATAAATAAAATCCGATTCAGTTGCAGAATTTAGAAAAGGTAATATTTAAAGCATTATTGTTTAGAAGATTAGAAGTGAGTGTGTATTCAAATCAGGGGTGTATAGGCCCCCTGTGTACAGGAGGCAGACTGGCAGGCGCTTTCTTACACACACACAAACACACACACACACACACACACACACACACACACACACACACACACAGACACACACCCTTCTCTGGGATGACGGCCAAATGGTTCTTTTGTTTGTACCTTCCTCTTGTCACTTGGAGTTTTCTGTCCTTCACTCCCACAGACTCTTTGTTTTTGTGCTCTGTCCGTCTATTGCCCAATGTTCAGGGATCTGGTCAGGAAAACTAAACAGTGTGTGTCTTAAAAGGTTGGCATTCAGGAAGAAAATTCAACAATCTTAAAATAAGTAAAATAGCTTGAAGGTGTCAGAGTGGAGCACGGTCAGGAGTTTTGGCTCCATAAGAAGCCTGAAGCCAATGTTTTATACTCCAAATGACTTACCTTTTTGCTTTGATGTGAGAATAAGACAGACACACAGGCTAATTGTTTCCTTGTGTCCAGTCTTTATGCAAAGCTAACTGGCTGCGCTTGAAAAGAAAGAAAATAAGCGTACTATTCCTTTAAAGTTCAAACCTTATCCAAACGTCAGTGTGCTCACCAACGTGACCCAGAACTTGCTCCTTTTGGACTCTGACCAAATTGCAGACCCTTTATGTCAGGGTCATCTATAGAGAGGCTCTTCTGGTGAGTTTCAGTGACTTGCTCAAGGACACTTCAGCAGGATGGATGCTTGCTGACGTGTGCTTGAACCAGCGTCCTTGAGATGAAGGACAGACTCTCTGACACTCCCGCCTGTGTTCCTTCTTGACTTGCCCTTATATCCTCCCAGTCCTTTACACTGAAATGGGTAGTGATGAAATGAAACGACTGTGTAAGATTAAAGCTTGACATTCCACACAAGTGGAGAGATATTGATATCAGACTCAGTCTTACTGTAAGCCAAGATCAAAACCTTTTGTATTTCACCGCACCTCAGGTCACGTGTAGAAAATGCATAAAGAAATTGTGAGATATTGTAGCAAAATTTAAGAAATCTTTTCTGCAGAGGAAATGAGGTTCATGGGGACATGTAGTCATGTTGCAGTGTGTTTGGATGCTGGTACTCTCCTTGCTATCATTTCAGGTGAAAAATCTCTCAAAACAAATGAATTCAATTTTTTCACTGCTTTTGCTGAACACCTAGTTATTACTGTCTCAGCTGGTAAGGATAATCTTGTGGTCACATGTTAGAGAAAGTACAACCAAACGGCTGCATTTGCTGGCAGGTTATGATTTAAAATAGGTGGATACATGATAGAGTTTTTTGCCATAACCCCCATCAACACCACTCACACGACACACACAGTAGCACACACATACTTATTAAAGACCTGTTTGATTTAATTGATTCATTTCACAGTCTAGTGGGCCAGACCAGGAACAAGCACACAAACTCGCAAGAAAGGTACATACTGGCCTGCAAATGGAAACCAAATGAAATTTGGACAGTTATGACCGGTATTTGTGGGTCCGTGCTGTATCTGACTACGTGATTATAGTCACTATTGGCAGATAGGTTCACTAAACTTAGTGGATGGGTCCTAGAGGGTTTAATTAGCATAAAAACAATGTTCGCTCCTTTGTAATCAGGATTTATCTGTAAAACATTTCTGCTGCTTAGTTCTCAGCAAGAATTTAATGGATCAGACATACTGATATGAAACAGCAATATCTAAAAGCATTTTTTAGCTTTTGACTGACCAACCAGCAGAGAGTCTGTAAACCAGCTCCTCTTTAAAGGCAAAGAAGGCTTTAAAAGGGTGTGTGTGTGTGTGTGTGTGTGTGTGTGTGTGTGTGTGTGTGTGTGTGTGTGTGTGTGTGTGTGTGTGTGTGTGTGTGTGTGTGTGTGTGTGTGTGTGTGTGTGTGTGTGTGTGTGTGTGTGTGTGTGTGTGTGTGTGTGTGTGTGTGTGTGTGTGTGTGTGTGTGCATCCTGGAGAAAGAAGGGCTGCACAGCGTGGATGAAATATATTGCAGAGCAGATGCAACTGCTGGCTGACTTCTGATTAGGTTTACAACACTGTCTTTGATAGATATTAAGAGGAATACGGCGTGTGTCTCTAGCTGTACAAGTGTAATCCTATAGACAAAAGGTTTCCATTGCTGAGACGCATGTCTGCCAAACACCTCCACATTTAGTCTGTAACATAAAATTGTGGAACTGTCTCGACATAGACGCGTTCTTATAATATTGAGACTTTGGTTTGAATTCGACATGATGCTCAACCTTTAAAGAGAGGGAGTAAGTGAGCGAGAGGAGAGGAGGAGGAGGAAGGAGGAGGAGGATGCAGCGCACAAAGCACCAGAGCAGCAGGTTGCTATAACAACAGCACCTTAGTGGTTCCATCTCTGTCTCTCCTTTCTCCCTCCCTCTCCCTCTCTGATCACCCTCTCATCGTTTGCTCCCCGCTGTCATTTGGCGCGCTATGCCTTTCCATCAAGCCACCTATCTCCTCCTCCCTCCCTCCCATACCTACCTCTTTTCTCCTTCACCCTCTCTCCTCCTCTTCATCTTCATGTTCTGGTAGCTCCTCCACTCAAAGGAGGTGTGTGTGTGTGTGTGTGTGTGTGTGTGTGTGTGTGTGTGTGTCTCTCTCTTACCTTTGTCTCTCTGTATCTTTGTCATTGTCTCTCCCTCTCTCTCTGTCTGTTGCGGGAGCCGACAGAGGAGCAGTCAGCAGGTGTTTATGTCAAAGAATACAGAGAGAGACGCAGGAGGGGGAACAAGCAGCGCTCTCTTCCTTTTTCTCTCTCCTGTCTTTGCTCTTTTACATCCTCTCGTCCTTTTTTTTTCTTCTCCAATGCTCTTTTCCCTTTGCTCACGCTAAGCACTCCAGCTTGATTAAACTACTTCAGAATTCTTTGTCTCTGACTCTCTATCTTCTCCTCTCCTCGCCTGGCTCCGATTCTCTCTCTGACACACGCAAACACTCACAGTTCTCTCAATTCAGGTATTTTATTGCCATGATTGTCAAATGAATAAAAATGTTGTCAGTGCCCTTCGCAGCGCATGTCAGGTGTATTACTGTAATTCAGAGGTGTAATTAGGTTGCTAATTGTGTTAAAAGAAACAAATGATTAATTAACTAGAGTTAATATAAAGTATTTCGTTCTGGCTCACGGTTTTGTCATTCATCCTGTCAACGTTTCCTCAGGCTGTGGCGTGCTGACTCATACAGTACTGAGCAGATGGAACCACAGTCCATCTTTGTTTCTGTCTCTATATTCAGGATTTTATCAAGAAGGTTAAACTGGTAATGATCTTTGTAGGTGGGTGTGTATGCAAAACCACTGTGTGTGTGTGTGTGTGTGTGTGTGTGTGTGTGTGTGTGTGTGTGTGTGTGTGTGTGTGTGTGTGTGTGTGTGTGTGTGTGTGTGTGTGTGTGTGTGTGTGTGTGTGTGTGTGTGTGTGTGTGTACTTCCATGCATCTGTGGGAGGGTGCTATAGTTCACACCACCTGGATAATTATGGGAGTTTTTATAGGTGGGCTTTGAAAGGCGAGTCTGTTATTATCAACATGAGTCACTGGCATTTAGGGAAAGCCTGTAACACACACACACTTGCATGCACACACAAAACCAAACCTGCATGCAGGAGACCTGAATTATTTAAACCCATTGATTGCAGGACCACACACACACACACACACACACACACACACACACACACACACACACACACACACACACACACAGAGTTGATGAAGCTGTGTCGTGACAGTGGAGATGTGTGTTTTCCTGTGTTTTTCTCAGTTGTTCCTCTAATGGCTACACAAGCATAAGAGTTCAAGTCAGACACACACACACACACACACACACACACACACACACACACACACACACACACACTGTAGGTTTTTTTTGGCTGTCAATACTAATAGTCTTTATCATGCCATAAAGATAATTAGGCTGACTGTCAGTCACGCTGGAGAACAGAACAGAGGGGGAAGCCAACCTGACAGCCCCACCCCACACACATTCACACACCAGTAGACCAAGAAAGTCAAAAAAAGGATGATTTGTGTGTTTCTATGTGTGTTTCTATGTGTGTTTTGTGTGTTCTTGTGTGTGTGTGTGTGTGTGTGTGTGTGTGTGTGTGTGTGTGTGTGTGTGTCTGCCAGCTTGAGTGGGTCCACCTCAGGGTCAGAATACAATCTGAATATATTTTGTCTGTTGTTCCATCTGAATAACAAAGAGCTAAGTGTGCATTTGCACACATACATGTATCAGCGGTCCTTGCTGTGTGTGTGTGTGTGTGTGTGTGTGTGTGTGTGTGTGTGTGTGTGTGTGTGTGTTTGACTTTTTCACATGTGACAGCTGAGAGTGTGGATTTTACAAATATTTTACTGCTTCTCCGCTCCCTTTTTTCACAGAAGACTGTTTGAAATGTAGATCTGCAGGATGCGACTGTATGTGTAACCTGCAAACCGCTCCAGTCAATGTGTATTTGTGGGACTATGCATTTGTATATGTTTGTGCAAATGTGTGTGTGTAAACTGAGTGTTAGTAATGAGACTGGACGGAGGTTTCAGTGTAAGAAGGGTTCAGTCAGGCAGTACCACATTTCTTATTTTTTCTAAATTTACATTGCACATGTACAGCCAAAATGTATTTTCATTTCATGTCATTAATGTGTTGAACCTATATTTTTGTGATATTGTACTATTATATATAATTTCACCTACTTTAGAAAGTCAACTGTACTGTGTAAAATATTTTAAGGTTTTCTTTGGCAAATAGTATTAAATAAAATCAATTTAGCCATAAGTGAGCAGACTAATCTGCAATCAGATGCTCTTAAGAGTAGTCTCTGACTTTATCCAGGATATATGTAGAACAAAATTAAGCTATTATACTGTAACTAAACTATGCAGTGACGTTAAATGCAAGCCTATGCTATTGATTTTAAAACTACGATCATCTTTTTGTCTGA
The DNA here is from genome assembly GCF_905237075.1 of Dicentrarchus labrax. Taxonomy (NCBI): domain Eukaryota; kingdom Metazoa; phylum Chordata; class Actinopteri; family Moronidae; genus Dicentrarchus; species Dicentrarchus labrax. The sequence continues at coordinate 10,906,783 of NW_026136721.1, forward strand.
ATCTCAAACTTTGGCTTGGATTTGGGTCGGAGCACAAAATTTGCACCCTGGGAACCTTTCATAAATTAGGTCCCTGCTTCCCATCCGTCATTTTAATAGCATCTACTATTTCTCTGCCAACTTCATTAGGGTTTTAAATTAACAGGAGTTAGGAATAAAATTGAGATTGAGAGTTTATTAAATTGCACAGAAACCAGAAAATTACAAAATTCAGTTTGTCTGCATGCTCGTTGAAAAGTGTAGGTTTTTTTTCAGGGGAGATGTCTATATCTTTCTATATATTACTCTCCTAAATACACAACCAATCATTTCCTATCCATTGCAACAATATTTTGAGCCTCTAAAATGCACGCTGCTGTTGTACAAAACTCCATTTGAGGGGTTGCATAGAGTCAAATCCTGTCCAAACCTTACTAATACCACAGATGTGTAGATAAAAGGCCAAAATGAAGATAATTAAAATTTCTAGTGTTGGCATCGTCTTACTTTGCTCCTTTCCCTGTTTTCTTCCCTTTGTCTCACTTCTCTCTCGCTATGTCTCAGTTTGTGCTTGCTGTCCCACCGTACCTCCTCTCCTCTCCTACCCAGGTCTATGATAGTGATTACCTTAACTGCCAGCCAGCATTTGTTAGCACCCTGTCGTTATCTCGTCGGTGCCATGACAGAGGCAGTGCGACTGTCAAGTTAAGCGGACTGTGTGGAGGCTGTCTACAGTAAGGCTAAGCATGGGCTGTTGATTTAGATGGGGCAGCTCATCCACCCATTGGCTGATGCTAATGATGGGGAGAATACTATAGATGGAACGAGCTGTTCTTTTGATCTTTCCTTCCATCCTCAGAAATCCTCGAGTCCAGCCTGCTGGGATTGCTCGTGGAGAGGGCTGCTTGTCTGATTGCTTTGCCCCAAGTTTTACTTTATGTTTAAGAAAATGTGCACACATGCTTGTGTGTTCTGTGTCAGAACTTATTATATGATCATTACTTCAGCCAGATTGAATCTGTTCTGAAAGTACGATTGATTTGTCTTCCTGATATTTTGATTGCATTCTCATGACAGTTCTTGATTTGTGCAGAGAGGAAGCAGTCTGTTGCCTTATTGATTTGGTATCTCATGTCGTTTCCATTGTTAGCACCCTGAAGACCTCAGAAAAGTTTTCATATTGCTAACATGTCCCATCTCTGGTGCTCCTCCAGTCCTAATCTGTTTGTGTTTTTCCTGCTTGTTACAGCTCCAGGAGACTGTAAAGAGGAAACTGGACAGTGCTCGATCGCCCCTTAATGGAGAACAGAATGGCATCTGTGATGGAGGCAGCTACTCACCGACCACCAAACGGGTACGGAAGGAGGGATCCAGTGGTTTGGACTCACTAACAGGTCTCCCAAACAACAACAATAACAACAATGTACCACCTATCTCTCCCCTGCATCACCAAATGGACATTAAGCCCATACTTGGCGGGCCCAACACTTCCTCCGGAAACAACACTACAAACAGCAATGGCAACCACGTAGGCCAGGCGTCAGATGAGCTTGGAAAGAACGGTGGCAGCCATCTTCCGGACATGAAGCTGAATGGCTCGCTGGACCTGGAGGACAGCTTCAGCCTCCTTAAAGACCTGAAACAGGAGCCACTGGATGACACAGGTGGGATGGAGTCCTCTGATCCCCAGTCTCTGTCCAATCAGAACAAACTGTTCTCTGACATCAACCTCAATGACCAAGAGTGGCAGGAGCTGATCGATGAGCTGGCCAACACTGTGCCAGAGGACGATATGCACGACCTCTTCAATGAGGACTTTGAGGACAAGAAAGAGGCAGAGTTTGGCAGGCCAGCAAACAATCAGACACCAGGCCCACAGGAAGCAGCTGGGAATACGACGGCACCTGGAGGGGGGTCGGCACCAGCAGCAGCCTTGCCTCCTCCTCCTCAGGCTCCACCGGGAGGTCCACAGGTCCCTATGGGCTCACCACAGGTTAGTATGATGTCCTATAGCAGGGGTATTTGACCCCTATCTCTGCCCTAAATTGTGACCAACTTAGGTGATTTGTGATCGTGATCGGCACCTTTGTTAGTCGGTACCAATTTAAATGCCTGTTTGCTTATAGTTGTAAGAAACACAATAGATCGACATGTCATAACAGCAGTAATTCATAAACCATGTATGATCTGCAGTCACTGTGCAAATTACAGTTTTTGATCTGATCCTGATGCAAGGATTGCAGATAATGAGTAGAAATTACCTTTTGAAAGGTTTTCATGAATTCGGCTTTGCTCAATTCATTTTTGCTTTTTGATCGACTTTCTTCAGGAATCTGATCATTTGAACTGGTTTTAAATTGATTCCAGTTCATAGTAATAAATCCAAACAGGTGTGTCCTTTTATTGTTTCAAATCTTTTAATAGATGAATAAAACCGTGAGATGTGCAGAACATGAAACAAACAAACAGGGTGTTTACAGGGTGTGTTGGGGTTAAATGGACTCCTACTAACATATCCAAAGCTGTCTGATTATCAAATTGTATCTCATTTGCTTAATACAATACAAATAAGCAAATATCATGACTATTTTATCCATCCTTCCAGTGCTTCTGTGCAGTGCCACCAGCCAAATCTCTGGTTGCCAGACACAGGCTTTGGTGTAAGTCTCTGTATAGGCAAGATGATACCAAACCTTCTGACAGCAAGACTGGGAAATTGGAAAAACAAACAAGAGACAAGGTGTTAATTAGAAAACCTTAGAGGTGTTGACAGACATATTTCTGAACTTTGGAAAGAGCCAGGCTATCTGTTCCCCCTGTTTCTAGTCTTTATTCTAAGCAGATCTCCTCCTGTCACTGTGTTGAACTATTCATAATGGTACACGAGTCTCATGGGATTTTTTGTCTGGACTCCTCTCCTCAGGTCCGACCATCATCATCAGGCCCTCAGTTTGCCACCACTGCCAATGGAACGCCTCCACAGCAACCTTTGCAGCAGTCACCAGCTGTTGCCATGGCATCAGGTTCCCCATTGCACAACTGCGTGGCTCGCTCCCCTCAGACCCCAACCCAGGCTCAGACGCAAGCAGTCTCTAGGCCTGGGAATGGATACATGATGAACCCAGGCCCAGGGGTCAGTCAGGCAGGCACAGGACCTGGAGCGGCTGGGGTTGCCCCTGGAGGTCAGCCTGTAGGGCCAGTGACACCTGAACTTTCTCCAGCTGAACAGCTAAAAGCAATGGCTCAGCAACGTGCTAAGCTGCTGCAGCAGAAGCAGCAGCAGCAGCAACAAGCAGCTAACTGGTCCCCTGCAGGCGCTCCAACCAGTCCCTATAACTCTGGTCCCTTTAACCAAGACAAACCCAACAGCCCTATGATGTACCCACCGCAAGCCTTTAATGCACCACAGGGCCCTCTAGTGGCTGGGATGGCCCCCAACAATGGGCCCAAAGCCCCCATGAACAACTACCTCCCTCACAACCACATGGGCATGATGGGCCAGCAACAGCCAAACAGCATCAGCCAGAACACCCTGTCCAAGCAACAGCAGCAACAGCAGCAGCAAACAGCAGCCATGTTGTCCTATAACAACACCAAACCACTGAGTCACTTCAGCGGCAGTGGGGTTGATCACATAGGCCAGAGGATGACTCCACCCATGGGAGGGAACAATCAGGTCAAGAACCCCATGATGCCTCCCTACATGGGTGGTGGGGGAGGCGGCGGCCAGGGCGCGGGGCCAGGGCAGACCCAGGGGCCAATCCCGGGACAGACAGCCCACCTGAGTGAGGAGCAGAAGAGGATGTTGCTGATGAAGCAGAAAGTTTTGAACCAGAACATGCCCTACAACCCCATGCAGCCTCATGGACAGGTAAGGAAACTACCTTTAATCATCGTGGCTTGGCAAAGTTGTTTGCATTCCACTGGCGCAGTTCACGTGTAGTAAATACTGTTGGCTCTGCATTGTTCCAGGAGGAAGGTTTCCTTCAACTGCAGTTTGTGTGTAGCTTGAGCCCTGACTCCAGAGTCAATCTTCAGATGAAAACAGAAAGCAGTTACTGTGGAAATGAGTGCCATTTTCTAGGGTGGTGGTGTTATAGAACACTCAACCCACGACCTTGAGAGGAGAACAAAACACTCTACAGTTTTTGCTTATCAACCCTTGAGGAGCTATTAGAAACACTAACTGTCCACTGGAGGTTTCCTGTAAAATACACAGATAACTTGACTCCATTTTACACACAGAATGCCCAATGGCAAGGATTAAGAAATAAAAATACTAGCTTATTTAAACAGTTGACCAGGACAGATTACGGAAAATGGATTGCTGCTTTATAAAACCTTCCAGAGGTGCAGCCAGGGAAGGTAAAATGGCGGTAGTTGCCCCAGCAACAAGCCAGGGCTGGGAATAGGCATAGGAAAATGGCCTGTCGAGAGTGTATTGATGCCTCTGCAACACTAGCAGCACTGATGGCCTCCCCCCACTCCTCCTTCCCCCAGACACACAAGCGCATGCACTCACACACCACGCCAAACACCAAAGCTAAACGGCTCCTTAGCTCATATCCCCAATCTGTCACAGCTGACTGATGGCTGAGATTGGACCACTAAGCCAAGCTAGCTGCTGTCATTACTGAAAGCCCACCTCGGGCAGTTTGTTTCCCGAGCCCAGCAACCAGCACAGCCCACTCTGAGCGCTCCAGTGGTTCAGCCAGGTGTCAGGTGTCCTTAATAATCCACCGGACGGAGGACGTTAAGGAAGTGTGGGTGGACTATACCTTAACAAATAAACACCAACACAAGTGAGACCTCACACTTGTATGTTTCTTCTTATAGTGTTGCTCATTATCTCAGGGCCATTGTGTTATCGTCAATAGAAAGTGTGTGTGTGTTAGTGGGTGCATCACTGTTGACAATGCACTCGTCAATGCTGTCTCCTTCTACCTTTATCTCTCTGTCTCTCTCACTCTGCCACCCTGTGTTCATGATATGGCTACAGTCAGTAAGTCACCACCACCTCCTCCTCCTCCTCCTCCTCCTCCTCCTCCTCCCCCTCCTCCTCCCCTCTGGTGATCTCTGCGTCTTCTGTCCTGTTCCTCCTCCTCCTTCCTCCCCCCCTCTCCTGCCTCTCTTTCTCCCTCTGCCAGAGACACTCAGCACCAATAAAGGAGCAGATTTATTAATATGGGGCCTTTGTGGCTGCTGCCTGGAGGGCTGTGTGTTTGTGTGCGTAAGTGAGTGAGTGCGAATCCGTGCACATGTATGTTTGTGTGTGTTTCATAGATTTTGGGGGGGGTAGAACGGGAAGGGGGGTAGAGAGATTTATTTGAGTGAGCAGAGGAGAATTGGAGACCGGGAAGAGAGAGGAGAGGGATATGCAGAGAAGAAAAAGAAAAAAAGGAGAAAGGCAAATGCAGAAAGAGAGAGATTTATTGTAGAGTGAGGATGGAGCATATTAAAAAGAAAGTCAAGAGCCTGAAAAGGCAGAAATAAGTGAGCAATGCAGGATGGAGTGTCTGAAATGCAAAATACTCACTGTTCTACATGTATCTGGACGACTGTACTGCAATTAGCACGTTTATTTTTAGTGAATAGTCACACAGGTTTAAAATAACATTAGCAAATTAACTATTAAACATAACAGAAATTACAGTGTGTTTTTCTTCAATTATTTAGTGATTTATTCGGGTGGAGGTGGGTGCCGATGAGCTTTACATCAATATTTACAGGATGTGCACAACTAGTGATAATACTGTCCACCGTTTTTACACATCAAGATCAGTCTTGAGTATTACAGTTTTAAAATGTCTTCTGTGGCTCTGCAAGAGCTTTGTCAAGTCTGAGAGTTGGTGACTACAAAATGTTTAATGAAGAGTCAGCGTTACAAACGGTGTAAAGTTTGAAAGACAAGCAGAATGGGAGAGTGCAATAAAAAGACGCTATCAGATAGCATTATGGGAAGTGTAGGATCCTGTGTTTTTGGAACTTGATCCATATGAGGGGACTGGAAGTCAGGATATCTCTACTTCTGCTGCATTAGTATTGGCAATATATTTTATCTTGGCAATCAGTCTGTTAATATTAGAGTTTTCAGACCATCTGTGCCCAAATTGTAGGCACATTGGACAAAAAGCTGCAAAATTCTTCAGTATGTCAAGGTGAGAAATCTTGAAAATAATGACAACATATGCTGAATGCAACAAACAAGGAGGTGCTACAGTTGGCTGAAATGAACCAACCGGAAACCCCCCCCCTCCACACACACACACACACACACACACACACACACACACACACACACACACAGTAGAGCTTTAATTGCTTGGAGTGATTGAGCTATTAAACACACACTTTACTTTTGATTTATTCAACAGCGTTCACTCTGTAAAGCTAGCATATTGCCTGAGTAACCAATGGCAGTAATAGCAACACTTTCATTACTGCTTTTTTGTCGTGTGTTGTGTCGCAACAGCTAGCACACACAGATCTCACGATTCAGTAACAGCAAGCCTGTTGGTTTCTTTCTGTCATTCCAATATGAGTCTTGGTTGGACTAGTCAGCTAACCCAGTGTCTGCTCTATCTGTTGAATGACTGTCAAAGCTCAGTTGGATCAGTAAATGTGTGTGTGTGTGTGTGTGTGTGTGTGTGTGTGTGTGTGTGTGTGTGTGTGTGTGTGTGTGTGTGTGTGTGTGTGTGTGTGTGTGTGTGTGTGTGTGTGTGTGTGTGTGTAAGTATATTTCTGTGTGTGTGGATTTGTAATTTGTGCTGATATGTTGATATCCCCTGAGTCACCCTTGGTAATGGTGTTTGTGTTTGGGTGAAGTGATACTAGCTGTGTTTATACTCTGTTTTCTTTGTCTGCATTAGCGTGTGTGTATATTAGCCTTTGACTTTGTGTGTGTGTGTGTGTGTGTGTGTGTGTCGTCTCACAGGTGGTGCTTAAACATCACTGTCTCTCTGCTCCGTCTTCTCTCCCTCTCTCTGTTTCTGTGTGTGTAGGCTAATCCAGTTAGCAGCTGCTCAGGGAAACTTCAGCCTCGCTCCTCAAAAGCTCGTTAGTCAAGCTTTAATTGTTGCTCCCTCGCTTTGCATATCGCCATGACGCTAATTTATGCCCGTTGTCGCGGTTACCGTCGCCACGGTGGTGGATGTCTCAGTGGAAGCAGCAAGTGGGGGAGCAAAGGCGCGTGCACGAGTCTGTGGAAGATAGTTGTGTGATTGTCTGCGTGTGACGGATGATGTGGTTGCCTCACTGTGTGTGTGTGTGTGTGTGTGTGTGTGTGTGTGTAACAGAATGGTTGTGAGACGGATGTGGCTTGTTGCACAAGCATGCGTGCAGCTGTGTGAAGCTAGCAGCGCGGGGGCGGGTCTCCGGGGTTATCTGAGTGATGATTGGATGAGAATGGATTGACAGGTGTTCGCCTCAGAGGAGGCCTCTGGTGTCATACTGATAAATTGAAGCGGGAGGTTTGACTGCGTGCATGTGTGAATGAGTACGTGTGTGTCCTGTGTGTGCACGTGTGTGTGCTTGTGAGTGTAAGAGCTCACAGTGTCGACACACCGACTGCAGTGCACCAGCGAGCCGACACCGGTGCTAATAGCCCTGTGAGTCACGACACCAGCCCCCTCACACATGTACACACATGTACACACACACACAGACACTCGACAAATAAACAGGCTTTAAAAAACACCCACAGGCATGCACGCTGTCTGCCAAAGCCCCTCCTGCTTTCTACCTTCTCCACCCCTCTCTCTTTCTGGAGGTAAAGCCTCTCTCATCATCCTCTCTCCTCTTTTTCACCTCATTCTCCATCCTCTTGTTCTAAGAACCCTGACCTCCACAAGGTCTCAGGGGTGGCAGACTTAACACACACACACACACACACAGAGTCAGCTTCCCATTGTGCGCAATGAACTAAAACCCGACCAATACATCAGACCGATATTATTGGCTGATCATCAGCATTGTATATAATGGAGTTCGCTATGTTGGAAAATGTTTTCCTGAAGCTTGTATCACAGTGTCTGTAAGTGATAGATTCGTCTCATCTAACAATCTAATGATTTGTCAGAATTCAAAATTCACAGTGTGAAAATACAAATCTGCGCATTGTACTCCAGCAAGGGGCACTCATAAAATCACGAATGTACTGCAGTGTGTCAAGTCCTCCTTCTTTTCCTTCCTTGGACCCCTTTAGATAGGTACTGACCTCTGCAGACCGGGAACCCCCCACAAGAGCTGCAGTTCTGGAGATGCTCTGACCCAGTCGTCTAGCCATTGCAATGTGGCCCTAGTCAAAGTCGCTCTGATCCTCACACTGCCCATTTTTACTGTTTCTAACACATCAACTTTGAGGACAAAATGTTCACTTGCTGCCTGATATAGCCCACCCACTGACAGGAGCCATGATAGCCAGATAATCAGTGTTATTCCCTTCACCTGTCAGTGATCATAATGTTGTGGCTGTTGGCGGTGTATCTGTGGCAGTATGGTGGATCAGTGGTTAGCACTGTTGCCTCATAGCAAGAACATTTTGGCTGGAGCGGTGCAGGGTCTTTTTTATTAAGGTTAAGGTTAATACTTATACATAGCTGAAAAGTTGCACTTGTTGCATTTAATGCTCATTTGTCCAGTAAATCAGCACATAATTGCCAATTGTTTTGGCTTTTGTTCATGTAAAATGTAGGAAAGTGAGTTGTGCTGAACACATTATCATGATTACAAACCACCTGAGAAGTAATGAGTTAGCATTTTGTATTACACTACATAACTACCTAGATTTACTTTTTAAAATGTATTGTTATTTTAGTTTCAAATTTTTCAGCTGTGAATTATATTGATGTAACCAAATTGAAATTGTCTTAGAAAATTAAGGAATTTATTTAATTTATTTAAAAAAGAGTAATAGCCGATATATTATCAGTTATCAGTATTTTTAAATTCTATTTATCAATATCTGTATCAGCCTTAATAATAGGGGTCTGGTTCTATTATAATCCACATGGTTACTGATGGAGGGAACAAGGGGAGTGAGAGAGGAAGCGAAAGAGAGAACTGGGGACAGAACAGCAAGTAATCTCTCTCTCTCTCTCTCTCTCTCTCTCTCTCTCTCTCTCTCTCCTCCATCTATCCCCATGAACAGGAGATATTACCTTCCCACCTCCCCTCACATACACACATTTTATCTTCTGCTCACTCTGTCACCCCCCACTCTCTCTCTGAGTCACACACGCACTAGTGAATACTGCTCTCTCTCTCTCTCTCTCTCTCTCTCTCTCTCTCTCTCTCTGGCACACGTGTCAGGGCTTGAGCTGAGCTGCTCTCAGATCCTGTAGAGAGGCTCTGAAGGTGGGGGGGGGTAGGTTATGAAGGGGTGTTTGGGTGGAGCGGGGAGGTGAAGAGTTGGAGGGGGCAGGGTGGAGACTGCTGTGTTCTGGTGTGTATTTGCTCTCTCTCTGTCTTTCTCTCTCTCTGTCCCTCCTGAGAAGCTTCCTGTTAAGACAAACACAAGACAAACAGCTCTCTCTGTGCTCCTGCTGTCCATTTTTTCATATCTGTTCTCTGTGCTTCCTCTCTCTTCTCTTCTCCTCTCCTTACATTTCCTTTCATTTCCTTTTCCTCTCCTTTCCTGTCCTCTTCTTCTTTCCCCTCCTCACATTTCCTTTCCCATCCCTCCATCCTCACCCTCCCTCTCTTTACCTCCTCCTTGCCTTCTTAACCACTTTTCCTCCCCTGTGCTTAGAGGGAGCTGTTAGTGCTGAGCTCCACTTCACTACTCCCGATCAATAATGTGTGTATGTGTGTGTATCATTGCTTGTGTATGTTCTTAATGTATATAAATGTATGTGTGTGTATCTGGTTTAATGCTAGATTGTGCATGTGTCTGATACAACAGTCTGTACGTATGTGATTTAAAACTGTTCAGGTGTAATATAAGTTATGTAAGATTGTATACTGTGTGTGTGTGTGTGTGTGTGTGTGTGTGTGTTTGTGTGTGTGTGATACACAGTGAGCATGCATGATCTTGATTGTATTATGCAAATGTATTGAGATAAGAGTGGGTACATAAGTGTGTGTGTTTATGTATCAATATGTCTTGTGTGTGTGCGAGAGGCATCGGCAGCAGCGGGAGGGAAAACAATTCCCAGGGTCCCCCGACTCTCCACCCCACAACACAACACGCACACACCCCAACAAAGCTGTTTGGTTTGCTCCGACAGCGCCAGAGCAAACACACTGAGACAGACCATCTCCACCCATTCGACACGCCCTGGGGGTGTGAATACAGGGTTGGAGAGGAAATATCAATACTCACCTCCACCAACAGGCTGCTTTTTCAGAAGCGTGTCACTGTATGGTTGAGTGTTCATTACCAGTGTGTGTGTGTGTGTGTGTGAAATCCAGCCCTCTCTAATATTAACCTCATCTGCAATATTGACCTGCAGGCCTCACAGTGTCGGAAACCATTCATGACACAGTGTGTCTGCAGGCACATGGTGTCTGAGCGTATGTGTGTGTGACTTTAAGTATGTGCATATGTAGAAGAGCAACCATAGCCAAGTGTGTGTGTGTGTGTGTTTGCATGTGCATGTGCATGGGGGGGGTAGGTCATTCTTATGCTGTGTCTGTGGGCCAAAGGGAGGGAGGAAGGGAGATGCAGTCAGAAGGCTGCATACTAAACAGACTGCTGTCACCCCGCCAGCACCTCACACACGCACACATCAACACACACGCTCAGAAACATAAATGCATGCTTGGTTGCTCTACCTCTTATATACACGATCACAAACAGTGCACACACACACAAACATGCACACACACAGACACACACACACACACTCTCCTCATGCCAGCTCAAACTTTGGCTGCCTTGCTCGGCTGCCGGTTGCCATGGCAACCATTGCCCACAGCACCTTGCAGCCCAAATCAATGGCAGTTCCAAGACGAGGGTAGGCAGGGGTAGCGTGTGTGTGTGTGTGTGTGTGTGTGTGTGTGTGTGTGTGTGTGTGTTGTGTTGTTTTTGTGTGTGTGTGTGTGTGTGTGTGTGTGTGTGTGTGTGTGTGTGTGTGTGTGTGTGTGTGTGTGTGTGTGTGTGTGTGTGTGTGTGTACGCGACAGCCTGTCTCTGTCCAAATGTTCCAGGCTATAAGCAGGTTGTACTTGTGTATAGTTTAGTGATAAATATGGCATACGGCTCAGCTGCAGATTGCATTAACAGCGCACTATCAATGTTGTACCAATTGGATGTGAGCCTAGAATAAACAGAATACAATTTTTTTGACATGTTGAGAGACGGAAGGGAAAACAGTTGGCTATTAGAAAGAGTATGAGGTCAGTCCATTAATTTCGAGTAATAATGTGTTTGTCCCAACTTGCTAATCACCTTGTTTGTGTTGATGACTCTAACTGTGGCCACCATGCCAAGTGACACACACACAAAGACAAACGCGAGGGACGACACAGATGTGACCCCGCCCTCGTCCCCAAAATGCACCCCATCCTCCCCATCTGCTCAGTCAGATGCTCACACACACACACACACACACACACACACACACACACACACACACACACAAACACGTACGTATGCCACTTACCACGAACACCACTCGCCACTGTTTAGTGACATGCTCCAGCAGGTATACACACGCACATGCACACACACAACAAAAGCAGCCAGTCTTGTAAAGTCATACGGTTCACCTACGTGTGTCTGAGTCTCTGCCTTCGCATGCCAACCCTCCTTCTCAACCCCCACCCCAGTTCACCCCATCTTACCCCACCTTAGCCATCCCACACGTCTGTCACTCTTCCACTCCTCATCACTCCTCTGTGTGGGCTGAAAGAAGGAGGTAGAGAATGGAGGAGGAAAAACCGAAACAGACAGAAAGGGGGGGGGTGCAGGACAGAGGGAGGTGCGGTAAGGCTCTTTGAGGATTAGGTTGAGAATTTTGACTCTGTTTTACAGAGGAGAAAGGATGTGGTGGTGGTGATGGAGGGGGTAGATTGACTCCTTGGAGCAATTTACCTCAAACGGCTCCGACACAGCTAATCCGCTCTTAAAGGAGCCTAATCCAACAGTCTTGTACCTGATACTGAGAAAAGAGAGAAAGGAGAGTGGCAGAAGGAAAACCGGGGAGGGTGTGGGAGAGAGCACAAGGAGAGGGGGTGTGTGTGTGTGTGTGTGTGTGTGTGTGTGTGTGTTTAACTGTGCGTATACTCCAAACAAAATCTAATTTGCCGGGTTCATAGGTAAATTTGCGCATAAAGCAATGCCAGATTATATGTTGATTCTGAAAAATTTAACAAGCTGGACAGACAAACTCGTCAAAGTTTGTGCACTGACTCATCATTCAGTCAGTTAGCCCTTTGGACTGCTTAATTCTGGTTTACTTCTAGTTTCAAGAAGTTCCAAGACATATTTGCTACCGAATGTGACTCATAAGATGTTTTGTTTGGCGTTAACATTAACAACAGTCTTAAGGCTGCAGTGAGCATACTGGCATTTTCTCACTGTACTGCAAAAATTGTTTGACAACCTTCAAGGACCTGACAAGACACAGACACTGTGATGTTTGATTTGAGTGTGTGGGTGGTAATATCAGGGCCGATGTACCATTACTTAACATTGACAACAACAAAAATGGTAAGGGCACCAGTATGCTTCAAAGGAAGTGCTTGTCAGATTGTTTTCCCTCACACAACTATATGTGTCACTTTATGTACGTTCAAAGAAATGCAACTATGAATGCCCTCCACGAGGAACTGTCTGAACGTGTGCACCATTGTTCCCATTTGAACAACTCATTGTGCCTCACCCCTTTCTGTGAACGCACCCCGGCTTTGAGTGTGAACAGCTATACCCACTTTTATGTTCAGATGTGGTTGGACCACAGGTCATACAGACTAGTTCATTTCATGCATACCCCCGCCTTAAGCCCATTAATAGCAGCTGTTTTCTAATATTTGCATGTTTATATTTGCACGTCGCAAAATTAATCATAAGCCATACAGGAATTAACATACATACTCCAATGAGCAGTTAACTGGAAGCCATGTCAGTCTGTACTTTGTATCTGCACCGTTGTGTGTTTTAGCTCAAGTTGTACATATGGAGGAAGAAATGACAGAGCTAAAGTCATTTGTATGTTTATCAGTAGGTTAGGGCTGTACCCGAATCAATGAATATTCAACTTTTTTTCTCTCTATTGTATGTTGTTATGTGCTTGTGGTTTCAAATATATTTGAAAATGCTAATACGTTAGTACAGCCTACGAGACACAGGAAGTGCATCACATGTTTGGTGAAGAAGACACTGGGCAGCTAACAGCTAACACACAAGCAAGCCTTGCTGAGTGTCTGTTAGAAAGCTTGTTAGCTGAATCGCTAACAGGAAAACACAGTGTTTGTGCCACCCACTCCTGTCCCCTAACCGTCTAAAAATCACATCTTTGTTTTCTAGAGTGGTTTATACTCAGGGAGACAAGGTTAAATAAAAATGGATGGTGTAGCACAGCTAACAAGCTACGATAGCTTCCACCATTTTGGACTTAACAGCTCTCTGTTCCATCAGAAATGTATTCGTCAAAGTTTAATTCAAAGTGAAAAATTCACAGCTTGATCTCATGTTACTCAGCATATATTAACACAGTTTAAAAGTGTTGTCTAATGAAGTGCGGTTTTAATCAATGTCTCCTCGACTGATGAATTGCATCATCAATGTTTAGGGGGCAGGTATGTAGTACAGATATAGATGCTTTAGTTGCTTTTCCACTGTTCCACAGCTCTGTCCAGCAGCTAAAACAAGCAGGTTATACAATGCTGAATATAATGTCATGTAACAAGTAAAAATGCAGTTAAATTTGGTTGAACAGAGAGATGGAGAGATAGCGACAGGGAATTAGAGAAAAGGAAAGAGAGCTGGCTGATTAAACGGTAAAACAGAAGGAATGAATGAGCTGAATGGAGCTGAGGAATTGTGAGTCATATGTTAGTAGGGCAATGTGGCATGGAGAAGTGGGCTGCACTGGAAAAAGAGAACTGTATGAGAACATGGGGAAGACGGGCTCATTGACTGTGTGCCGTTTTAGGGCAGAGAAGATAGATGGAAACTGATCAAAACATGCGAAAGATCACATGATGCTCATACGAGAAAGAGAGGAAAAAGAGCAACATGGAGCCGCAGGAAGTCAGAGTAATCCACGCACAGTTGTCCAAATAGTTATGAGGAGTGACAGCAGTGCAGGCGGGGAGCAGGAGGGACAGAGTAGTGATTGAGGAGATGGAGACGGAGGGAGCTCAGGTCTCTCATTAGATCTCTGAGGGCAGGCTGTGGATACAGAGACACACACACACACACACACACACACACACACACACATGCTCTCTCTCTCTCTCTCTCTCTCTCTCTCTCTCTCTCTCTCTCTCTCTCTCTCTCTCTCTCTTCATGGTCTTAGTTTCTAGTGTCTTTATTTCCTGACTTCTCAGTCCTCCACTCCACTCCTTCTCACTGCCTCCCTCTTCATCCTCTCACTCCCACTCCAAGGTAGTCCCCCCCTCCCATTCCCCCTCCGCAACCCCTGTATATTACTCTCCACCTCCTTTCCCCTCTTCTTCTCTCCCCCCATACTTTTTTCTCCCTCTGTCTTCCTCTCGTTTTCCCCATCCCCCAGCACCTCTCCTGTGTGCTGTGTATTTCAAGAAAAAAAAATGAAGCCAAATAAACTTGAACCCCAAGAAGGTGATTGATGGTTGCGCAAAGCTCCTACTCTCCATCTCTTTCCTTTTTCGCCTGTCTTTATTCCCACACTCCCTACCTCCCTCTCCTCTCTCCCATTGGCACTGTGGCTCCCTCTCTTTCACACACACATACACACAGAAGCACACACACTGTATAGTTTGATTAATTATTTGGGTCTACAGGATACTGCTATGCTCACGTAAGTCATTTTTATATTTTGAAGTGTTTGCTACAAGATGCACAATGATTTCAGATGCTTCTGATAATAAAAATCATGCTTAGTTGGTTAAAGTAATGATCTGCAACATTTGCACATAAATAAATGTTCTTTTTTGCTACTCTCTATCAACCTTGGGCTTTACGCAGTGTTCATTCCATCCGTACCCAGTTTATAAAATTGGCAGTACCCAATAAAGCTAGGCTAAACAGACAAGAGCTCCACCTACAGAAAGTTAATCAGCAAAACATCTAAGAAACTAAAGACATTACAACATTGAACCACATGATCTCTGAGATACAAAGAATATCCTGAAATAAAATTTTACACCAGTTTAGTGGTGTAGGGCAGAAATATCCTTAAAAATGTGAATTAAAATGTTTTTTTTCTTGCTCTAAATCTCTGCAGCTTCAAACCAAGGATGTGAAATTGGCTACAGCCTCCAGTTATTGATACATTTTAGCAGTAACCGGGGGTGTTGTTGGAATTCCGATATTATTTACAGGTCTGTAGGCTAATTTTCCCCCGCACATGGCAGGTGAAGTTCAGGATTTCCTAGATTTACTATCTTGGTTGTTACCTGAAGAGAGAAAGTTTCCCTGCTCTATTTGCAACCATTATCGCTAATGTACCATCTTCAACTTCAAGATCAGACTCACCTGTTCCCAGCATGACCTCAGCTTTCTTATCTGAACTTTTCATATCAGATAAGATAAATAAAATGTATCCCTTAGTGGAAATAAAACTACTACAATAGCAACAAACAGAACTGTAGTCAGTGTGGTTTAGGTTGAAAAGCTATATAATGGGCAATAAAACATTAACTGATTTATAGATAGTTTATAGATACTAGCTATAAGATATTTTTTCTATGCCTGCTTTTCACTTGCGTAATGCTTCTTACACATTTACACATTTACCAAAGTAATTCAACTGATATTCCTGTCACACATATCATTTGGAATGAAACCCTTCATTAAAGGTCCAGTGTGTAACATTTAGGAGGATCTATTGGCAGAAATGGAATATAATATTCATAGGTTTGTTTTCATTACCGTATAATCACCTGAAAATAGGAATTGTGTTTTTGTAGCCTTAGAATCCTCTTCCAGGGGATTTGCCATGTTGAACCACCATGTTTCTACAGTAGCCCACAACGGACAAACACTGGCTGTAGATGTGGCCTTTTGTGTTTTTCACTGCTTTTGTGTCCACCACAGTTTCTCCTACATACTTTACAGCCTGTTCTCATTCGCAGGTCATCAAATAAAGATGTGAACTGTTCAGTTGCTTGCAATCTGCAGTTAAATCGGGCAAACTTTAATATGAAACAGGAAAAAACTCAAACAGATGTATTTTTGACAAGCTGTTGCATTTATTTTTACTTCATAACAACTATGGCTGGAACCATGTTCATTTTTTTTAAAATTGCTAAATCGGGCCAAACATATTGATAATTAGCAATATTTTCATTATTTTTTAAGATGAAACACTTTGCATGCACTTATCAGTTCAAGCTCACATCATACAGTTAAAGGTTAATAACACACCCATGATACACCCACACAGGTGATTTCACCTTATTAGAGCTCTCCTCAGGACTGTGTGGGTGCATACAGACTATGCTTGACTTCCCTCACTCTATCCTAGCTTTGTTGCACCTTTTAGAGCAGTACAGCTTAAGCCTTCATCATTATTAGTGGTACATATGGTTTGGTGACTTCTCACCGGGCTTAAATTGAGCAGAGGTCTAATCAGCTGCAATAAGTGAAAGCTTCACCCTCTGAAGTTATATTCAATGTTTTATTGATTATTACCAGCAAGTAATAATTAGTTCCATCCCTAATAATAACTGATCATCAGGGCTGTGTTGACATGTATTTCTAGGCTAATGTGTTAGCATCCTCTATCCTGTGTTTTTATTCTTCATGGTAATGGTCAGCAGACACATCCTCTCTGCCTGTGTGTGTACTGTACCTGTCCATGTGTTTTTGTACGTGTGTGACTGTACCGGCTCCATCTATCAGCCGGCGTAACAGCTGCAGTGGATGGAGGCAGTGTTATCAGGCATGGCACAGGACACCTATCAGGGGTCCTATTGTCTCATCCGCCATGATAAGAAACAGAAAGAGAAAGAAAGATGGAAGAGGGGGAGGGCTGCCATGGGCAAACTGTGTGACGTTGAAGACACAAATGCATATCTGAACACGCACACAATCCCAAGAGAGCAGAATGTATTTACTGCTGTCACTGATGTAAAAGCAACAATTTTATTTTTTGTAGCAGTGGTGGCAGTGGGACTATTTGATTGGACTGTATATCCACAGACCCCTCTAACAGCAATCCTCAGATTACTCCATTCCAGTGGTCTGTGCACGTGCGAGTTGCGGGAGTGTGTACGTATTTGTTTGAGCTCCCCCATCTGCTGTTTTTCAGTCTTGTATCATTATTTCTCAAGCGTCCCAACATCCCAGCCAATTGCACAAATAAACACACACACCCTTACCAGGAAAGATGCGCTGTCACACTAATTCCGGGACACATTCATACACACCCACACATTATGACTTTAGGGGGTGACATGCACACACACACACACACACACACACACACACACACATACACACAAGTAAGGCAGCCCCAGCCAGCCAAAGATAATTCACTTTAGACACAGAGTTTCAATTTGGCGGCACTGAGCGTCAGTCTCACATGCTTCATGTCACTCTGTGCTGCTCTTTGCAGCAGCAAAATCCAATTGCCTGGTTTGTGTGTGTGTTTGTGTGAGAGTGAGTGTGTTAAATGTGGTTAAAGATGCTATTTTTGTCTTTTGCCCTGCATATTTCAATGTTCTTGTTTCAAGTTTGTCGCAGTATGGTGTGTCTATAATTGTACTATGGAGTAGGTGCACTGTTGGAATGATGGGATATTGATAGTAATATCAAAACTTTTTTTATTCAGTTTTACAAAATAATAGCTCACTTACAAAGGCTTCCATTAGTTTATCAGTCATATTTTTAAAATCTAGTCATGTCAGTCTGCTGAAATATCTTGATTCAAGAATACTTGAGTCTACATTACACTTCCATGGAGAAATATGTCTGACATTCACAACCTTGGAAACTATATTTATACAGAAAATGAATAGATATCCAAACTGCCTCTTACAGTCCTCTGAAGTCACCAAGCTCTGTAGTTAAGGAGTCCTAGCAGAAATGTCCTATTCACTTACACTGCATCACTATAAATAGTGTTTTCTTACTCTCCATAGTTTGCGCTTGAGTTCAGCCAATGGAGCTGAGTAGAAGCTGTGCGAAGAGCTTTGACTTGATGCAGGTATACTGTACAGTCACATGATGTCGCTCTACCTGTGAGTAGTATAAAGCCATTTGAGGAAAGAGATCTCACCTTCCCCATATATTCTCTGACCTTCTTTCCTCGTCTACCGTCATTTTGTTGAAGGTAAGCACTAAAACACATTGTCATTCTCCTTATCCCTCCCTTTCTCCCTATACCACCCCCCTCCTCCCCTCCGCCTACCATCCCACTCTCCCTTATTGTGGTTTTTGCGCAAGAAGGCAGAAAATCTGCTTACCCTACACACAGGGATGTTTGCCAGTCTCACACAAAGTTCAAACTGCTTGGGAAAGCACAGCTTTACCTGCGCCATCGACAGCAAACCTGTGTGTGTATGTGTCTGTCTGTGCGTGAGTGTGTAGATACTGTATGTGCATGCATATTCTCTCCCATGACTCAATGTCTATGTGTGTGTACAGTAAACAATACCTGTACATGTTTGTGTGTGTGTGTGTATGTATGTGGCTCTGCCTCTGTGTGAATACAAGGGCAGGTTTCTTCTGCCTTGAGGGCAAACACCTTCCTGTGGGAACAAGATGATGGACTATTAACACCTTTTACTGAAGATCAGATTTGTTAATTGAGAGTTCAGCACAGTTAATTTCCTTTTGGAACACAGTATGGAGTTGCATAAAGTAGTGCTAAGTCATCTTACATGCCTCTTTTATTCTCTTGTAATACAGAGAGTGTATTTTTCTTTGTTTCACATGCTTTACATCTGTGTCTTTTCTGTCAAATTGACACATCAGGCAACACATTTCAATCAGTAGATGTTGGGGACACTATGGCCTCGTATCTGCACAGAGACGACAGAGAGGAATAGAAAATATCAAAGTGGTACCCAGAAAAGTCACAAATAGACAAACAACAGCAGAATTTACTGCCAAGCTTCCTTAAATAATATCAATGTGTAGAACAGCAAAGAGATTGTATTCTTTCATTGTTAGCAGTGGGAATCCTGCACGTCAGCACATCGGCGATGGCGACTACAGGACAGCTCCCGTGTACCTGGTGGTCCTGGTATCAGCACCTCGGACAGCGGCTGTGAAACACACCATGTTATAAATGATCCACCAGAGCTGAACAGGAGGGTGATATAGACTGATTTATTGATAGTATTGAACCCTCATCACAGCAGAACATCCTGTTACTTTGGATCAGTGAAGTGTTGAGTTCACTGCAGCCTTGTTTCAGACAGGCTAAGTCACAGTAACCTGAGTCTGTGCTGACCATGGTGCATGTATGGTCTGTATGATGGGAAAAGTAGTCAGGCATTTGAATACTCTTTAGTTCAGCAGCGAGAAATGTACTTCTAGCTGAATATTCAGTTCTGCTGGTTAAATATAAATAAATAAAATGATCATGTGTGGTGAGTTTCAGAATCCTAAAAAAAGTGCTCCCCCTCTGGTTGACAGCAGACAAGCAGGGATAGCTCTAAATCCAGAAATACTAAATACCTGAATTACATCCTTTAATACATGTACGGTTATGTAGGCTAATCCACAGCAGCACTGTCCGCTGGTTTAGAGCCTGGTTCTCTCAGCAGTATCCAGCTTGCTGGCTGGACAATAATAGACTACATATCATGCTGACAGTATCATTCAGAAGACTATTTCTGGGCATTAGAGGTTATATGTTTCTGTTTCACCACACACACACACACACACACACACACACACACACAGAAACACGAGTGAGCTACCATCAGTCTTCAGTAACCATTTTGACACCTGGGCTCTTGGCTGACTGCTATTTTGCGTCACACACAAGGGCATTTTGGTCTCTTTTGGCCCGTTTTGGACACTATCACATCACAGAAATACACACACACTCACACACTGACACTTCCATGCATGTATCACAATGTCATCCTTAAAGACCTGAAATAGAAATGTTGCAGTAGCAGCTGCTGACCAGGTGTCACATGGTTGGAGAACACACACTGAAATAGACACCAAATGTGATTTACCATCATTTAGCTTTACATCTCTCGCCACGTGTATGGACCAGTAACCACAATATATTGCAAAAGTAAAGAACCTTATCCCTGTTTCCTTCCCCAACCCCTGAGGATGAGCCACTCCACTGTGGCCATTAATCAACACACCAGGAGCTGGGTTTAAAAGGAGCCGGTTAGGTGACATACTTGCCTGCCACCATGATTTAAATTAGCTTTGTTTCCACTGCAGGAATTTTTTTCCCAGAGTGCCTGAACTTTTTCCTACAATTAGGGAACTTTTGTTTGCCTCAGGTCTTACCTCCAAATAGGTAGAAGTCTGTGAGACAGTGTTAATAGTTTTTGATTGGTCACAGCCCATGAAGGTGGAGTCGGAGTACTGAGCAGCAAGGCATTAAAACAAAACAGTAATCTTAGTCAGACCTTTTGACATCTCTAGGTCAGGTACAATCTGCGCACATCTTTATTGTCCTGCAGATTGCTGGATGTTGATGAAAATGTGCATTCAAGTGTGTGTGTGTGTGTGTGTGTGCGTGTGTGCGTGTGTGCGTGTGTGCGTGCGTGTGTGTGTGTGTGTCCGACAGTTATTCCAGAGTCACTGCTAACCGGACCAGTGGTTTGCCACTAACACATCTATTTGTTTTTCTTACTCCATTTCACCTTGACATGGACGGCAGGCGTGTGTGTGTGTGTGTGTGTGTCTTTCAAAAGGCAGACTGGTATATGTTTCTCCCTCTCTTGTGGAAAGCAATCTCCCAGGTTGAGCTCATAAATCACGGTGGGGGATGGAAATGGGGATGAAGATTATGTGTATGTGTGTGGGTGACTCTTTCACCACACTCATACCTGGCGTTAGTGGGGGTGTGCGTGCATCGCCTCAGATGCTGTATTTGCTTTGCTCGACGTCGGCCTCTTTGTCGATGACGTGACTGATATCTCTCATTCCCTCCTGTATGGCCTCCCATTTCCTCCTCGCGGTGGGATTAGACCACAGGGCGCCCCATTGGAAATGAATAGCGATTTAGGAAACTAATGAGCTGTAATGGACAATGTGCCCTCAGAGCACCGGTAATGCAGTCACTCATAAGGCAAACTCCTCCCATTCCCCTCCTTAGTGTAAGATGAGAGAAACCTGTGGTGTGTGTGTGTTTGTGTGTGTTTGTGTGTGTCTGTGTGTGTGTGTGTGAGGCAGAGAGAGAGAGAACGATGTCTGGTTTTGCTGATGACAAGCTCAATGAGGTGACCTGCCTGCTTCATCTGTCCTCTCTCTCTCCCAATCCCCCTCTTGTCCTGTTGACTTTGTATTTCAGATATGAAAACACACAATTTGACAGTCTGAATTGAGCAGACACTCTGACGTAGAACTCAATGTGACTAGATTAAACTAGACTACAT